>NC_135627.1:29750000-30405000 GCF_053574225.1 Canis aureus | reverse complement strand
TGTTGTGCATACTTTATCCTGATGTATTATAGATATTTAATTCAATGTCCATCTCTCTAAACATGGTGAATTCCTGGAGAGCAAGCACTCTTTGGACTGAAACAGTACTAGAAGCATATTAAGTATTTAAAATTTGTTAAATGATCAAACAATTGAAGAAGAAAAATGAGAATAAGAGGGATAAATCCATTACAGAAGGGATCCCCGGGTGGCTCAGCAGTTTGGAGCCTGCCTTCCGCCGAGAGTGTGATCTTGGAGTCCAGGGATCAAATCTCACGTCAGGCTCCCTGCATGGGGCCTGCTTCTCCCTCTGCCTGTGTCTCTGCCTCTCTCTCTCATGAATAACTAAATAAAATATTTTTAAAAAATCCATTACAGAGGACAATTTGCTAATATTTATCTACCAACTTTAAAATGTATAAATTCTTGGATCCAACAGTTACATCATAAGAATTTATCTTACAGATATATACACACATCTGCCAAATATTTATGTACAATGTTAGTTACTGCCACATTGTTTCTTAGCAGAAGCTTAGAAATGATGGAAATGTCCATTAATAGTGGATTGATGAAATAGATAATGGCATATGCATAGGATGGAAAGCCAAGCAGCTACAAAAAAACACAGTGTGGAAAGACCTTCAGGATATAATGTTAAAGCAAAAAACAAAAAAAGATTCAGAACTGTATAATATGCAAACATTTGTGTAAAAAATGAAGGAAATATCTGTATCTTACATTTGCTCATATATATGAAGGACCCAGAAGAAACCAAACAACTGCCTTTTACTGGAGATCAGAGTTTGAGGGGAGAGGAAGACTTTTCATCGTATTGCTTTCTATACTTTTAATTTCTAAAAAATGTAAATATATGGGTGGTTCAAAATACATTGTGTAAATGCTTTTTTAAAAAAGAAAATTGCTTGTGGATGGTTATAGCAAGTTTGTTCATGATTGTCAAAAGTTGGAAACAAGATGTTTTTCATTAGGTGAATGGATAAATAAATTGTTGAATAGACAGTGGAATAGCTAAGAAGCAATGAACTATCAAGCAATGAAAAGACATGGAACAACCTTAAATGTATATCACTAAGTGAGAGAAGCCAATCTGAAAAGGGTACATACTATGTGATTCCAACAAGATGATGTTTTAGAAAGGCAATACTGTGAAGACAGTAATAAGGTGAATGGTTGCCGGGAATTGTGGGGAGGGGATGAATGTTATTGTATATTCATCCAAATCAAGAGAATATACAGCACCAAGAGTGATGTCCTAACATAAGTTATAGACTTGGAGTGATAAAAACGTGCATTCATCCATTTAACAAATGTACCGGTCTGGTGGGGGTTGTTAATAATAGAGGGAGCTGTGCATGTGTGGGGGGAAGGGGTATGTAGGGTTTCTCTGTACATGACTCTCAATTTTGCTTCGAACCTAAAACTGCTCTAAAAATAGTCTTAACAAATAAATGTTCCTTAAATGAAGAAAAAAAAGAAAACTGATGAGTTAAATTTACACTATCATTAAAGGTGCCTCGATTCAGAAGCTACTCAGGGCCATTCTCTGGTCTAACATTGTAATCCAATACAAGTAGGCTATGATGATATACGTGCATATATACATACATTTCCTGCTGAAAGCCATTGTATTTTTCTGTCACCTATTATTCAGGCCTCAGGCCTCCTATACATTTAGCTTATCCTGCGCTCTAGCCGGTCTCTTGAATTAAGTAGTGCCCATGCTCCTTTCTGACACTTTGGAGAGACAACGGAGCTTCATACCCAACAATGTGGGCTCTGCTGTCAGTCTGCCTCCATTGGAATTCTGGACACATCTAATTCCTAGATGTGTTTATTTTAAACTTTTGTTTTCTTATCTCTATCATGGATATAACAGCAGTTCCTGTTGTGTTGGGGTTTTGTGCAGATCAAATGAAACCATGTGCGTAAAGCACTTAGCAGAGATTGGCACATATTTAAACAATTGTTGTTGCTATTGTTTTTTTCATCATCATCATTATAATCACCATCAACCATGCATAATCTCTGCTGTTTTCTTTGGGCAGGAGAATTGCCTGTTTGCAGCATGAAGAGTCAGAAAGGACTCAGAACTGAGTTCTCCTGGTTCTTCCTGATGTTTTCTATAAATCAAAGGTTTGGAGTCCTGGTTAAAAAAATCCTGACATCTTCATTGTGACCTTAACCCAGTTGGTAAAGAGGTAGATCTCATAATCTCACTGTACCAAGAAAGACATGGGCATAAGGGTTAAGTGATTTGCCCATAGTGAAGGGTGAGTCTGTTCAGAAAGGGGCACTCAGGCTTCTGTGCACTCTCTGCTGTGCTCTCCACTGGTCTGCATTATGCTGGCACCATTAAAGTGTATTAAGCAATGTACCAGCTCTTGCAGCACTGGCAGTAATTCATTAATTCTGACGTCTGTCTACTCCCAGCAAAAGAGAAACTGGCTCTGTAATTACATCCTAATGATATATCTTTGTTTTAACATGCACATAACATTTTTTTTTCCATCTCGGAGGAAAAAAGGGAACCCTCTATCTTTCAACCCCAGAGTCGGGGGTTGTAATCTGTGTAATAGATTAGAGAATTTCAAGATGCTGATTTGTCCTATTTGTATTTTTTACATTTTCCACATCACTCTTGGAATCTGTCTTGGGTCAGGAGGTATTTTAGTCTGTTCAGGGTGCTATAACAAAATACCAAAGACTAGGCAGCTTATGAACAACACAAATTTAATTTTCACTGTTGTGGAGTTGGGAGCAGGTTATGTGTGTGTGTGTGTGTGTGTGTCTGAGATCAAGGTGCCAGCATGGTTGGATGAAGCTTTTCTTCCTGGTTCCTGTGCCTACTTACTGTGTCCTCAAGTTAAGGAAGAAGCTAGGAAGTTCTGAGAGGTCTCTTTTATACGAATGCCAATCCTGTTCATGAGGACTCTACCCTCATAACCTAAGCACCTCTCAAAAGCCCCAACATTATCTTCTTTGGGGGGTTAAAATTCCAACATGAATTTCAAGGAAACAGACCGTAGCAGAAGGAGACAATCATCTAATAACAATTATTAAATTAATGTATGACAAGTACTTAGAACAATGCCTCACACATTAACAGCTACTATGTAAGTATTTGCTATTCTCATTATTATGTAATAATAAGTGTTCATTTGGCTGATTATTTCATTGGATATAACATATTAGAAAAAGCACTGTTAAAAAACAAAAAGAAAAAAAAGATATACCACTGTTCTATATTAGGAGATATACATAGCAAAAAAAACAAAAACAAAAACAAAAACAAAAAAACAAAAAAACCCTAAGACAGGTGACAGACATTGTTAATTAAAACTATGGCACTCTCCTGTGTAAGTCCAAAGTTGCTTTACAGACCTCATCATATCCCTCCAGGCAGCCACTACCAAGCAATTGGCATTGGCACCTGCAATAAAACATTTGCCATCCCAGCCTAGGAGCTCAAGTTCTAAAGAGACCTCAAGAACTCAGGACAGTCACAGTGAAATAGGCGAGGTGAAGCCAAGTATTCCAAGCATGCTCAAGGCCTGAGTGAAACCAAGACCAAACCTATTTGGCCACCTCCACACCCAAACACATTCTTGACTCTTGATTGACCTCCTCAAATTTTGAGAGTCTTAATGCTCAGCAGTCTTTTCTTTTCTTTTTTTTTTTTTTTTTTTTTTATTTATTTATGATAGTCACACAGAGAGAGAGAGAGAGAGGCAGAGACACAGGCAGAGGGAGAAGCAGGCTCCATGCACTGGGAGCCCGACGTGGGATTCAATCCCGGGTCTCCAGGATCACGCCCTGGGCCAAAGGCAGGCGCTAAACCGCTGCACCACCCAGGGATCCCTCAGCAGTCTTTTCATTGAATGTCTGCTCAGCCAGGAGATGTGAATTTTGCCCAAGTATTTAGAATTATCCCTTTCTTGAGTTAAAGATTTGGTTCTAAATGAAAAGACACTTGTGTGGCTTAGTGGTATGGGTTCCTGCTATATAAGAAGGAATATTCCTGCATCAATTACATGCAGAAATAATTGCTTGGAAGTTCAAAAGCCTAAGATATATCTTGGACAGTATATTTTACTTCATTAAAATTAAAAACTTATTTTGCTGGTTCTGTATTTCATGAGGACAAAAACACACATTTAAACATTCTATAATGTAAGTTAACTACCTTTCCCTCCAAGCTGGCTCTGGAACTGTTTTAGCCCTTCATTTGGTTAAATGAATGCTGAATCATACTACATATAACTTCTAATTTATTTTACTGAATGTATCTTCTTTATAATGCTGAATATAACTCCTAATTTATTTTAATTCAGCCAAACATATTTTTTTCAGCTTTCTCATCCGTAGTATTAATATTCAACCTCGATCCAACCAATTTACAGGCACCACAGAAATTTAGAACATACTTCTAAAATATTTTGCATTTATAAAATTTCTTAGAAGAACTGAATAGACATGTGTATGTATGTTATTGTTAAAGAACATTTCCCATTTTAGATTTTCAAATTCTTTAGCCCAGAAAAAGGGCACGTTAAGGGGGTGATGTCCCATGCATAGCAACTGCATATTATAATTGCCTGTGTCTTTCTATCTGAACATTTTCCTACTTTTTTATGGTCATTTCTAGTGACTACAGCTCAGCTCTACTATAATTTTCAGGAGCTGGCTTGAAATTGGAAGGATTTGGTTAATTGTTCATATGAAGGATGAATAAATAAATATGACCCAGGAAGTTCTAATGACTTGGCTTTGCTCAGCAATGTTCCAGGTTTGCTGAGCTTCTTGTAAAGCCTCCTTGGCATTATGGAAGATGCATTTCAGACCCTGTAATGGGAACCCCTACCAAGCTTGGCTTTCCTGGGTTGTTGCTTCCTTGCCAGAGCAGGTGTTGACACTGGAGTCTACTCAGCTATGAAAGGTGTTTCAAGCATCTTTTTTACATGTTTATCTACATTGAAATAATAAAAGGATCAGAATTCTTATATTTCACAATGTATGTTTCCTCTGATGGTTTTATAAAATATGCCATATGTAGGATTTGTGTCCTTTCTTATTTTCTGATGTCAGAGTTTCAAAGGACTTTCCTCTCCTAAAGGATATGATTCTCACAAGCAGAGTGCTCCGTGTTGTGCCTCTGTGCCCCAGCCTTCCAGCCACTATGAGAGAGGAAAATTCTTCCTACCTTATGTTTTTGTTTTGTTTTTTAAGAGAATCCAAAACAAATTGGGTACTCTGCCTCCTTGTCAGTGATATAGTCATGTGTATTGTTGATATCAATGAAAAGGACGATAACAGGAGCGCCGTCTTTTTGTCATAACAAAGCCATAACTTACAACAAGAATTTACCAAACAATGACGGTAGGTCCATGAGTGAGCCTGTTTTAATTGAATTGGTATTTGTACAAGGTGACACCCTCTTTCATACCACCCACCTCCTCCCTGGGTGACTCAGCCACTGAGGGAGAAGCCTCTAAATTGTTCATTAACACAGTCAGGTAGAGGTGGAAACAACACTCATTTAACTCCAGGAACGCATTAGTTTCAGCAGGATTTACCTGGGGGATCAATCACTGCTGGCAGTTGAGATAAAAAGTCCTGGTTTTCAGCTCAAGAGAGGTAAGTTGAATGATATTTGCAAACATAAATATATCTGCTTTACTTGCTTAACTTTCCCATTTCCTTTGCAAGTGATTAAGCTTACTGTATTAACTTTGTCTTTTTTCGAGTTACATTGCGACAGCTTCCAAGGGGCTGTTCTGCTTGTCAACAGCTCTGCTACTTCTTGTGATTTGAGATGGCATTGCCTTTTAACTTCCCTGAGACTTAACACATTTATGGGCAGCAGAGAAATGAGAGCCTCTTTGAGTTTCCGTGTGGGAGCTGTCAGCTGGTGAATCCTATCACCCATAGGGAGAGTAAATTCTTCAAGGCAATTCTATTTTCACAAGTGACTATAAAAACATTTTTTTAAAAGGACCTCCCTGTTTGCACAGATGATGAAATGGTAAACTCCATTATTTTATAGATTTGTTTTTCTTGACAGCTAAAAAACATTGCAGTCAAGAGCTGTGAGGGGGAGAGGCCAAGCCCATATCCCCTCTACCCTATCTTCCCCAAAAAAGAAAAATCATATTTCTTGCATAAGTGTACCCTGGAATAAAGCAGGGTGGGGTGAATTGGGAGATGCATGACATCCTCCAGGGATTTGTGTGCATTTGGTCAATTTGTCTATGTTATATCCTGAGTTCTAACCTAAGAATTGATTAATGCAGATGGGGGGCAATTTTCAACTTCTATTCATGTCCTAATCCTGAAAAATTGGTTTTAGAAGCTGATTCTTTGATAGGAATAAAAAAGTTATTCTAACCAAGTTTTCCTTAATAATTGGTAGCAAAGTTGACTTGTCTCATTCATGTCTTTTTCTCCACCATTTCCATTCATGATACAGAGCTGTGGGACTCAAACTTGGGGCCACTTGCAGGTTGCAAGTAGCAGCTCTCTGCCCCCCCAGAGGGCTGTTTCTCATGGCATACCTAGCTCTGCCTTAACTTCTAGCATTTTCATTGCTTCCCATTGTTGACCAGGTCATGTGTGTCTCAGGTTTCGCACTCAATTCCCAAAGATTTACTGAGGAATTTTATAAGTTGGCTTTCAAACATTTATAGTAAACACAAAGCTAAAGTACAGCATTTGTGAATTTTAAGTTTACTTTTCATGAAACGTCAAATTTAAAACTGCCTTTCACTTTCACAGTTTATAAAGCAGATATGATCTTTTTGATATTTGTCATACTCCAGTGTTTATTGGAACAATCAGTTTGAGAAAACTGAGATATGTTATCAGGAAAAATTTTAGTGAAACATTTGGTTGATTTTAAGTGTCAGGTTAGACAAAAGCAGATAAACAGGCCAGAGTTTTAATTAAAATTTTAGCTTCGGGATCCCTGGGTGGCGCAGCAGTTTGGTGCCTGCCTTTGGCCCAGGGCGTGATCCTGGAGACTTAGGATCAAATCCCACGTCAGGCTCCCGGTGCATGGAGACTGCTTCTCCCTCTGCCTATGTTTCTGCGTCTCTCTCTGTGTGTGTGTGTGTGTGACTATCATAAATAAATAAAAATTAAAAAAAAATTTTTAGCTTCATGTAAATCTTTGATCTGATTGACAAAAATTTCTGATTGGAATGGAGCATAGCTTTATCTAGTCTAACCTATGAGGAGGACAACAAAACATATCAGTCGATAGATGAGGACAACAAAACATATCAGTCGAGCAACTTGCCAAGACATAGTGAACAGAACCAGAACAAAAAGCCTGACTTTCATCTTACTGAATTTTTCAATGATCTTAAAAATTTCTTTCACATAAAATATGTAGGAGCAATAAATGAGCTTCCCTCCGGCTTTATAAAAGAACTAAAATTATGTGGAAATAAGTATTTCCTTATCCAGTAATACTTGTGTGTGTAGTATGACTATGATATAATGAGATACATTTTTATTTGTAGTGCATGGGGTCAGTCCTGTTATTGGCTGTATTCCCAGGCTTTTAATCTAAGGAGCTGTCAGCAACTCTGTAGGAAGGCAGTGTGGTATCTGTTTGGAGGTTGTGGTGCTCTCCCTCGGTGGTGAACTCCATCATCATCTCAGCTACCATTCCATATTTGCAGTGACTTCTCTACCCACTGGAATTTTGACTGAAATACCTAAGGAAATCATTTTTCTGTGAAGAGAATATGCTTTGAAGGCTAAACTCATACTGTGGAATGAACTGCATATAATTCACTAAGCAGTCAACTTAAGTAAACATGATTTAACTGAGAGTATCCCTGTGATTCAGGCATTAACTTGAAGCATTCTTTAAGAAGGAAGTGATGAAATCCTTGGCCAGCAATCCAAGGGAAATCTTTATTGCCCCACACAGCTTGTCTTCTGATATTATCTGCTTCATGGCCATTGGTTGATCAGATTTCCCTTTTTCTTGCTGAGAACTTTGAAATAGGGTTTTATGTATTAATTTCTGTGTACTATCATTAGTTGCTCAGAGTTCACATTTTAATCGCAAGTTTTCATCAAATATGTTTAAGTGTTTCTAGTTTGCCGTTGTAAAAATCTATGTGATTTTAGAATCTGGGAGAAGCCCTCCTTCAAATGGACACTTTGTCAAATGATAGCTATATTTATTAGATTGCATTTTATATCAATTGCTAAACTTATTAAGGATACACGTCATCCTTTTATTGTGATTATTAATTAGAAGAGTGCATTTTATGGTTTTCCACTAAATGACAAGTAGCTTACTTCTAGACATGAGAACCACAGTGCTGAATCTTCATCGTAATTATATACTTGAGAACTCTAAGCATCCAAATAATTTATTTTGCATTTCTAGACTCAAGTTTCTTTGGCCTAAAATGTGATTAAGTCCCCTCTTTTGGAATCTTCTTGGGGGAAGTAGTGAACTGTAGACCATACTTTTCAAACTGTAACACATAGATCCCGGGAGACGGGTGGTGTTCGAGAAAATGCACAGATACTACATGGTACATCTGCACTGAGAACTAATTTTAGTTAAAAGGTTTTGTAGAAAAATGCCCTCCTGCAACTCTGCCCTTTTTCTCAGTGTTTTCACTTTTGTCATTAGGTAAATGTTTGAAAGGAATTCGTATAGAAGAGACTGTAGGAGGCTGGAGTCCAGATAGACTTGGATTTAATCATGATTTTACTTTGAACCAGGGGTAACTTGTATGATCGTGCATATCTCACAGCACCAGTAGATAAAAAAATTAGAATTCTTAATGATCTATATATATTGTATTATTATTTCTTTCACAATAGCACAAAGAAATGTAAAACATCAAGAAAAAATTTCCACAAGAAAAATATGGAACCCTGATTCTAAAAAATCACAAAAATTTACTGTGAGACACAAAGGATTTCTTGAGTAAATCTTCTTTGAGTACTGTCCTTAGATGGACCCATTGCATATCATAAGTATCAGCTCTTCCCAAATTGTTTTATAGGATTCAAGCAATTCTGATCAGAAGTTCCTATGTAATATTTTGGAACTAAGGGAAATAATTTTAAAGTTTATCTGAAAGAAATAAGAGGGTGAGAATAGCTGGTAGAATTTCTACAAAGGAAATTAATGAGGGGTGCTTTCACAGGTATTAAAATGTACAGCAATTAAAAGTTTATTTCTATTGCAAGAAACTAAAGACAGGTTTCTGGAACAAAACAGACATATTCGGGATCCCTGGGTGGCGCAGCGGTTTAGCGCCTGCCTTTGGCCCAGGGCCTGATCCTGGAGACCCGGGATTGAATCCCACGTCAGGCTCCCGGTGCATGGAACCTGCTTCTCTCTCTGCCTGTGTCTCTGCCTCTCTCTCTCTCTCACTGTGTGCCTATCATAAATAAATTTTTAAAAAAATTAATTAATTAATTTAAAAAACAAAAACAAAAACAAAATAGACATATTCTAGAATATGTAAGAATTTTATATGTGACAAAGGAAGAATCATATATCAACAGGAAAGAGATTCATTCTACCATTACCAAAGTAAATCCATATGTATTAGAGTGCCCATGTAACGATAAAATATATATATTTTAAAAATTGTAAAAAATTATGTGTAAACATTTAATTAATCTCATTTGTTCAATAAATATCCCCTCTAAAACGATTATGTGCCAGATACTCTAATAAGTTCTGAAAACACAACTGTAGAGAAGATAGTCTTGTTTACAGTTCTCAGGATTTACTGTGTGTGTGTGTGTGTGTGTGTGTGTGTGTGTGTGCATATAAGTGTGTT
Organism: Canis aureus; assembly: GCF_053574225.1. Lineage (NCBI taxonomy): Eukaryota > Metazoa > Chordata > Mammalia > Carnivora > Canidae > Canis > Canis aureus. Next base: position 30,395,152 of record NC_135627.1, on the reverse strand, counting down.
CCTGTGTGCCCTGGGGATAGAAGAATAGTCAGCCTCACAACCAGGCAGTCTGTTTGATGAATGTGTTTATAGAGAGATACTCTTTGCTATTTGAATACTTAGAAGGGCCCTTAGCTCAGCTTGGGGAGGTAGGGGGCAGGTTGCAATGATGTCACTGAATGCCTCTGGGAGGTTATGTGACCCGAAGAATGAATAGAAGTCTTTCCTGAAAAGAGAGTAATGAGTGAGGAAAGGCTCAGAATAAAGACTGTTTTGGGCCTAGTACATAGAATAAGGAACAGCTTAAAGGTGTAAAATGGGTGAAGCCCTCAGGAAATTGGCACAATTTAATGTGGCTGAAACTAGAGCTTGAGTGAGGAATGGGGAGTGGGGATGATGAAGCAGGAGGGTGTGGATTTGTAAGACTTGTTAACAACTTGGTTTTATCCTGACGGAGATGGAGCACCATTGAAGAGTGTTAAGCAAGGTGGTGACTCTTTGGCAGAGAATGGGTTAGAAGGGATTAACTGGGCCTGGGATCCAGCAATATATCTAGGAAGCTGTTAAAATGGCAAACAGATTATGGCAGTTTGAATTGGTAGTCTGAATATCAAAAGAAATACTATCAAGAGATATATAGGATTGTAGGTCTTGGTGATTGCTTGGATTTTGAGGTCAGAAAGAAGTTTTGTGCATGGTCTACAGGAATTTTTTTTTAAAGATTTTATTTATTTATTCATGAGAGACACACAGAGAGAGAGGCAGGGACACAGGCAGAGGGAGAAGCAGGCTCCATGCAGGGAGCCCGACATCGGACTCGATCCCGGGTCTCCAGGATCAGGCCCTGGGCTGAAGGCAGCGCTAAACCACTGAGCCACCTGGGCTGCCCAAGTCTACAGGAATTTTTAAAGAGTGAAAGAATTCATAAGGATAAAGATAATTAGAAAATTGAAAGCTGCTGATAAAAAATTCAGAATTAGAAGACAAGTAAAAATTGGGAAAGTAAAAATTAATATTACCTATACATGAAGACAATAAGGAAACAATAAGAAATATAATATTAATCAATGGAGAATTCACAAAATAAATAAAATAACGGATAGGATTATGAAAATATGCAGTTGAGATAAAGTGATTCCACTTTCACTGATCAAATTATTAACGGATTAATAAATGACAATTCTAAAAGCTGGTGAATATATGGACATTTATATGCTGCTGGTGCATTATAAGCTGATACAGGGTTTAAGGAAGGAGACTTGATGATAGGGATCAAGAACATTTTCGAAATTATACCCTTTGACAAATAATTTCACTTCTAGGGATCCATACAAAAAAAATCAGAGATGTGGTAAAAGATTTTTGTATGGTTTTGTTGGAAACAACAGAAGAGTAATGTTATATTAATAGACACATAAGATGAAATGTGTTTTAGTTGCAGGAGAAATAATTTAATTTTTTTTTATATTTTATTTATTTATTTATGAGAGAGGCAGAGACACAGGCAGAGGAAGAAGCAGGCTCCCTGCAGGGAGCCCAATGTGGGACTCCATCCCTGATCCTGGGATCTCGCCCTGAGCCAAAGGCAGACGCTCAACAGCTGAGCCACCCAAGCGTCCCTCATTTAATCGTTTTTAATGACATTGAAAAATGTGGATCAGTAGGCTCTAGTAGGCAAATAAATCTCTGGAAGAAAATAATGATATAGATGAAAGGTGTCTCATTTTTTTTCTTTGTGCTTTCTTTGACTTTTCACATTTTCTTTTGAGCATGTATTACTGACACAATGAAAAATATGGTACTGTGTAAGATGGGGATAAAGAATGACCTCATGACAGAGCTGTTGTGAATATGAAATACTACTTATGGTAACAAATGGGGTTTTGGCTCATAGTCCATGGCTAAAAATTTGGGTTTTCGCTCATTTAACGAACGTCCTCGACTGGAACTGAAAATAGCGCATGAAGGGCTCAGGTCATAGATAACTTTTGTGTGATAGCGTTTTTATTAATAAGTATTAGATCAGTGTCTTTTATAGGCTGAAACAGATCATTGTCCCAGAGAGTAGGACTCTTCATGCTAGAACTTGATGCTGTCATTCTGTGGAAATTATAGGTGCTAGTGAGGGCCCACACTAAAAATAGAACAAACAGAAAATGCTATGTGGGTACCAGAAAACCGGTAGCATGTAGACATCGGACTGGCTGAAAGATTTCACTTGCACTACATTCAGAACTGTTTCACTGACAGTAAGCAAGTTTCTCAGTGCTAAGCTCAGACTGTGAGGCTGCATGACTAAAGAAATAGCAAATTTCTAACCATCGCAGCAGGCTAAATGAGTTCTTACCAGCCTGGTAATTATTGGATTTGCTTCTACACTGCATGTGAAGGCTAAAAAGAATCCATTAATGTAAGTGGACCTGTTAATGTTTGCACTTCATGAAGACCTGTTTGTTTTCTTCTTACATAATATTTCATGTTCTTTTAGGTGGTAATTGGTTGTTTGGTGGTTTGTTTTATTTATCTTCTAGAAGCAGGCTTCTGTTTATTGGTTTGTGATTACCAGGCTCCTCTTACTCTTCTATAGAAAATAGCTTAATGGTATTTGTTCTTTTCCAGTTTCTAGAGTTTTTTCCGGTTATCAGTGATTTCTGAGAACAAGTACTAGTGGATATGGCACTATTATTGAGCCATGAAACCCTCCAGACTTTCATGCACAACCAGAGCATGTACATATGCCATTTTAAGCCATTTTTGCTGCATTTATTTCCTTACTCTAGATTAGCTTTTTAATGCTTTCCATCACTATAGTGATTTCCTCTAGCTGACTATTCGCATTTGTTCTTTTTCATAAAGATATCAGTTTACATAAGTAGAGCAGAAGATTTTGGAGCAGTTAAAATAACCGATTATCACTCAATGCTGATCTCATGATACTTTGGTAAAATGATCCAAGAAAGCCTACCTAATCTTACTCTTGGTTGAAGTCCATCAGGGATCTACAGTGGAGGAAATGTCCTTCTTCTCACCCTTTCATTTAGCCTGTCACTTTTCACCTACCAGCCCCTTTTTGCTTCATAGGCTACTGGAACAAGAACTTTGTTGCCAGATTGAATCCCAACCATGTATCATGTGAATAGCGGCAAACTGTTCATCCTAAAACTTCTTTCCTGAAACAACTAATTTCACCCACTGCCCATATTTCCAACTTCTGCCCTATCATCTGCAAAAAAACTCTGGCTTCATTGAAATCATTCATCACAAAGTTTCACATAGGTGTAGAATGAGGATAATAATAGCACCTTAAAGACTTGTTGGGGGGGTTTCTTAAATGAGATAATACATATAAAATCTGAGCTCCATACAGCTAACATTATCACATGACCCAGATACCCACAGTCAGAATTGATTTTTTCTTATCTTTTGTTTTACTTCTTTTTTCTCTCATTGTCTATTTTGTCAGCTTATTTTCCTCTTTCCTGCCTCATTTTTCCTATTCTCTTTCCTCTATGCAACTCACCAGCCCAGTTTCTTTGCTTACCTGATCTTTCTGAAGAGAAAGTTAGCAAGGAGTGGTAAGGAACTTATTAGGTAAGCCAAGAGGCATTTTGTGCTTGTGCAGGAAGGGAAGAGTGAGATCCACAGTCTTTTTTCTGTCAAGAAGATCCAAATGATGAAGGAAAAGACTTGTATCTTAGTTAGGGAGTGGTCCAGGAAATTTTTGAAGTTGGGATAGGAAGAGCTGAAACTAAGATTGGATTTAAGCTAAGGGACCTAAGGGCTCTTGGGAAAGTGCTATTATTATTATTACAAATAATAGTGCCGTTATTACAAACACTGGAGGAATTTGAGAAAGACCGTAAGGAGATGAAAAGAAGCTGAAAAGAGGACAAATTTAAGAAATAGGAGATGTTTGATAGTTTCAGATACAACCAAAGAGAACTAAGAAATTTGACTGCTTTTGTGATTCAGAGCTTAAGAAGAGTGATTTCATCTAAAGCCTAAAGACAGATAGATGCCGTGTGTAGGCTGTAGGCTGTAGGCATGGGTCAAAACCAGCTCTTTCTGCTGTTTGGCCACAAAGGGGAAACGAAAGATGGGCCAGCAGTTGAAGTTTTTTTCCTCTGTCTTTATTGATTTGATGTCATGGTTTCTTATCAGAATTTTAAACTTATGCATTTGATACTTTAAAGGGAAAGGCTTTTGTAGTGTCCAGAATAATAGAGACAGCTTTCACACATCTTTTCCCATCAAAATTCCACGCTTACAATACAGTTGCGGGTAATCTGCCATTGTTAGGCATATGCACTGCTAGCAGCTTTTTGAGAAGCCAACATTAGAGTCTTTCTCCTGAGAAGTTAAAAACTTAATTGGAATGAAACTGAAGGGCAGCACTTAGAAATAAGTCTAATTGGCTAAACTTAGGCTACTGTGGTGTCATTACTAGACATCTTATAGACACAGATATGAAGGTGTCTGAATAGATTTGAAACTCGGGATAACTTCAGTCCCTGAAATAAGTAATTTCTTCTAAAAAAGCCATAAAAATAAAATTTGGCCTCATATATTTTTGGCAGTATCAGTTTAAGAGGTTTGTTATCTCTGGTCCACTTAGCAAAAGGATAATTAATTAATGTTAATTATTAATAAGGGTTATTCACAAAGACATATGTTGTTGATCCATTTTAATAACAATACAGGAAATATCCATATATGAAAAATATTGCTTTATATTCTGGGCAAGATGGAAAGAGTTCCATTGCAGTAAACTCTCTGAGGCATGAAAGGTGGATGAGATGGGCTTGCACATTAGAGGTTTTAGTTTGGAGCTTCCTGGAATGGTTCTGGGCCACCAAATGGGCTGACATGGGGAGATGGTTAGGGTGACATGGCCGATGAGTCCTAAGAGGAAAAGAGGAAGGTGAGGCTGAGGGAGATTGTATGGGCGGTCTGAGAGGAACACATGCAGAGTGCCTGGGTGGCTCAGTCAATTGAGCAGCCAAGTCTTGGTTTCTGCTCTGGGTATGATCTTGTGGTCATGGTATCAAGCCATACAAAGCATGGAGTCTATTTGTCCCTCCACCTCTTCTCCCCGCCTCCACTCCCACTCTCATGCATTCTCTCTCTCAAATAAATAAATAAATGAATAAATAAATAAAAATTTTTAAAAAGAGGAACATGTGGATTTAATGAGAAAAATTTATTTTCTCACAATATTAGTCACTTTCATAAAAAAAAAACTCTTGCATATTATTAAACTTTTATCACCTGAAAATAGAATGCATGTTCCTCTATCATTTACTTTGTGCCAATGGACATCATGGAACTAAGAAAGAGTATAAAACATTGTCAAATTATCTGGTAGGAAGATAGATCCAGGGAAGGAGTCTGGTCAGGAGTAGTGCCAGGCGACTCATGGCTTCAATGTAGATGCAACAGGGTGAGGCTCCAGGCTGGGCTGTCCAGGGATGTTGGAGCAGCCATTCATTATTTCTGCTCTCCCAGCAATTCTTCCATTATCTTCCATTTTTCAGAACTCCGGGGCATTTCCTTGAGTGTTTGGTGTTGGCTCGATCACATGATACTTTGAATGACATGTAGTATCATGTACTCAAAGGAGCCTTGGTGTACAATCATATGGAACTAATTACAGTTCCTGGTTCTGCCACTTACTGTGTGACCTTGGGCAGAATATTTAACCTCTCTGAGTTTCAGATTCCTATAATTAGAAATGATAGTACTCATTTGGAAAGATTAAACAAAATAATATGCATAAAGCACGTGGCGCAATCTGAAGTAATAATAGGGACTCAAGAAGTGATCCTTCCTGCTAGGAACATTGAACACATAGACATTGCAAGAAATAATGTTTTACTAATAAAAGAGTCACTGATGTCTTTTTTTTTTAAAGATTTCATTTATTCATTTGAGCGAGAGCATGAGCAGAGGGCAGAGGGAGAGAAAGAAGCATACCCCTCACTGAGCAGGGAGCCCAATGCAGGGCTCAATACCAGGACCCCAAGATCATGACCTGAGCTGAAGGCAGACACTTAACTGCCTGAGCCACTCAGGCACTCCAAGAGTTATTGATATCTTATATTTTGTAGACCACCAAGGGCTTTTTATATCTTACTTTTAACCTACTATACCTAGCTTCTGTTTGCTCCACAATGGCCTCATAACAGGTAAGAAGAGCATTGAGCTTGTGTAATAAATATATGGAAAAATAATCTCCTGAACATACTAGTGGTTTATTTTTTTCCTTGCAAGGAGAAGTCAAGAGATAGATAATCCAGGGCTATTATGGCAGCTTTATGATACTGTCAAGGCACTAGGCTCCTTCAACTTCCTGCTCTGCCATTCTTAGTATGTGACTTTAGTCTTCTTTTTCATAAAGATATGAAATCTTTAATAATACTTATATGATTTATAAAATCATATGATTTATGAAATCATAATAATACTTTATATGATTCCCAAGATGGTCCCAAGATGGCAGCTCCTGCCTTCTGCATGGCATCCTAGTTTGAGAGTAGATGGAGGATGAAGTACAAAAGGCTAAGTTCTTCCCAGGGACCTTCATGGAAGAGGCAATAAGATAGAACTGAGCGTCCTAGAGAAAGCAAGTGGGTTTGTTGGAAACTTTCCTAGAAAGTATTATAGAGACTCAGGGTGGAGCCAGTGAGGTGTTTACAGGATAACTGAGCTAGTCATTGTCAGGAAGAAGGAGGTTAAGGGCAATGAGCTTCTTGGCTGTTTTATCTCATTTGTCTCCATTTAAACTAGAACTCCTAAAGAATGCCTAGCTATGGAAGGCCTGAAAATATCAGGCCCTCTAGCAAAATGTTGGATCTGATTAGAGCCATTCTCTAAATATAAGGTAAAGAGGAGATACCTGCTTTTCTCTGTACCACTTTGCAGGAAGTGCTGACAATGTGGGAGTCCCTGGCATAGAGGAAAAAATGATGAGCCTCTAGCTAGAAAGCCTCAGGTTGAGTCCCAGCTTTGCCACTCATTAGCTACTCAAGCTGTCTTTGTTTCTGTCTCTACAAGGTAGGGATTATATCACTCTAATTTTTTTTTTAATTTATGATAGTCACAGAGAGAGAGAGAGGCAGAGACACAGGCAGAGGGAGAAGCAGGCTCCATGCACCGGGAGCCCGACGTGGGACTCGATCCCGGGTCCCCAGGATCGCGCCCTGGGCCAAAGGCAGGCGCTAAACCACTGCGTCACCCAGGGATCCCTCTAATGTTTTTTTTTAACTAAAGTATATTTGTCATACAATGTTATATTAGTTTTAGGTGTAGAATATAGTGATTCTGACAATTCTTTATATTAATCAGTTTTCACCACTATAAGTGTAGTCACCATATGTCCCCATACAATGTTATTACAATATTATGGACTATATTCCCTATGCTGTACCTTTCACCTTAGTGCTTTACTAATTTTATAGCTGGGAGTTTGTACTTCTCAATCCCCTTTGCCTATTTTTCCCATCCTCCCATCCTCCTCCCCTCTGGCAATCACCAGTTTGTTCTGTGTGTTTATGAGTCTGTTTCTGTATTTTTGTTGTTGTTGTTGTTCATTTGTTTTGTTTTGTTTTGTTTAGATTCCACAAATAAGTCAAATTGTATGGTGTTTGTCTTTCCTTATCTGACTTATTTCACTTAGCTTTTTATACTCTGTAGCTCCATCCATGTTGTCATAGAATTATACCACTCTTGACTGTTGTTATGGAAACCAAATGGGGTAAATATAAATTCTATAAAATCATATAAAGTATTATTATTGTCTGAACTCTCCTCCCTACCCAGCAGAACTTAAAGAGGCAGCAGTTTCTGCCCCTTTAATTCTACTTGGGAGGTGAATTGAGGTGGGAAGTGGGTAGAATAGCAAAGAAAATTTAAAAACAGCATCTATGGGGCACCTAGGTGGTTCAGTGGTTGAGCACCTGCGTTTGGCTTAGGTCATGATCCCAGAGTCCTGGGATCTAGTCCCACATCGGGCTCCCATAGGGAGCCTACTTCTCCCTCTGCCTATGTGTCTGCCTCTCTCTGTGTCTCTCATGAATAAATAAATAAAATCTTTAAAAAAAATTAAAAATAAACAAAAACAGCATCCATATAGAATTATACACATGTGGCCTTTTATGTCTGACTTCATTCATTTAGCATGTTTCAAGGTTCATTCATGTTGTAGAATATACCAAAACTTCATTTTTAAAAAGCTGCTGAGTTAAATGTATGAATGTAGCACTTTCATGTTGTATACCACACACTATGTACCCATTCATCCATGCACGGACATTTGTGTTGTTTCTACTTTTTTGCTATTTTGAATAATGCTGCTATGACCTTTCCCATAGAAGTTTTTATGGAGACATATGTTCGTAACCAAGAAAATATCAAGGAGCACATAGAGAAGCCTGCTCTGTGAGGGTTTGTCTGCTGCAGAGGCTGTCCAGGTTCTCCTACTGCCAGGCACCCAGGGCAGAGCTCATGGCACTCCCGAAGAGTGAGATGTCAGGAGTCAGGTGGAGGCCCCTAGGGTCTCCCTTTCCTCTCATGCTAATGTCAGGGTACTGGTTCAGTCTTGCATTACTCAGGATGAGTATTATTGCTGGTTGCTGTCCAAAGAGGTGGCTTTGGTTTGGAAGGTAGATTCTATTTCTTCCTACCCTATGTATGGCACATACTCTCCCTGATATTCAGGTGTCTTGTTTGGGAAATGGAGGCAATAATAGCTACCTCACAGAGTGTAGGATGAGAACGAGACCATGGCTGTGAGGCACCCCATCTCAGAGCAGGTGCTATTGCCATTAGTAGTGACCCTGTGCAGTAGGAAAATTGAAGGCACAAAGGACACAGGTCAGAGATGAAGCCCTTTGAATGACATAACTATTATAGAGATATTTAAATCATTTTTCCCGTAAGTGGCAAGTGGCAAGCTGCACACCAGGAAGGCTTGTGTCTCCAAGTTCAATACATCCCAGTACTTCCCATAAGTACTCATTTATTTGCTAGGACTGCCATAACAAAATACTGCATACCAGTTGACTTAAACAGCCCGAATTTATTGTTTCATAGTTCTCGAGGCTCAGGTCCAAGGTCAAGATGGGATCAAGTTTGCTTTCTCCTATGACCTCTCTCCTTGGCTTGCAGAAGGCCACTTTCTGTGTCCTCACATGGTCTTTTCTCTGTGTACCTGCATCCCTGGTGTCTCTTTGTGTGCTCAAAATTCCTCCTCTTATAAGGTCACCAGATAGGTTGGATTAGGACCCACCTAATGGCCTCATTTTAACTTAATCATGTCTTCAAAGGCTCTGTCTCCAAATCCAGTCATACCTTTGAGGTACTGGGTATGGGGCTTCTCCATATGAACCTTGGGGGAGACATATTCAGCCTATAGTAAGCACCTAAGTAGCAACTACTCTGCCCCAGGCATGGGAAATAAAGAAGGGAAAGGCTAGGTCTTGCCCAAGGACACTCAGTCTTTTGGAAGAAATAGACAGACAGACTACTATAAAGTGCCTTTTCTCCATTTACCTTGCCCTGTGTCTTACGTGTAATGTACGGTCTTTGCAAATGTATCATCAAGTATACATTTCAGCTTTGCCCATTGGAGAATCTCAATTCAACCAGATCGAACTCTCTAGGTCTTTACCAGCTCAGGAAGAGTATTTATCAGAACCCATTGAGAAACAGGGGAAGGTTAGCCAAGAGCCAGACTGAGGTGAAATAAATAAGTAGTTGAGATTGAAGTTTGTCTTCACAGGCCTCTTTTCCACCCCTTTCTGCCAAATTTTAGTGACCTTCAAATACTGCCAGCCAGAGGCTGCCCACACTCCCTGCATACCCAGTGTCCCAAAGTCAAGGCTGTTGCATCCTCTTCCCACACCCAAACACACCTACTTTGTATCTTTGTTCTCTGCTTTCCAAGATGATAGAGGCATAAGATTAAAAACTGACCACTTTCATGGATCGCCTGTGTGGCTCAGTTGGTTAAATGTCTGCCTTTGGCTTAGGTCATGATTCCAGACTCCTGGGATTGAACCCCTCATTGGGCTCCCTGCTCAGCAGGGGTCTGCTTCTCCCCCCTTATATTCTATCTCTTGCTTTCTCTCTTTCAAATAAATAAAATCTTTTTTTTTTTTAACTGTATGCTGGGCAATAATTAGACACTTTACATATGTCATCTAATTTGATCTTCAAAACAACTATTTCACCTCTTTTGATATATGAGGTAACTGAACTCACATAAGGTAGCATTCAGTAAACAGCATCCTTTAAATGCAAATATTTCTAATTTCACTAAGACCTTCAGACTCTCAGCTATTAGTGATATGAATAGCTGTTGATCTCTGTGAAGATAATGCCCTGATTGATTACATTGGTAGTTAGTCATAGGTTGGATTCCTAGAATCAGTACCTGAGAGGAATTTGGGTGCCTATGACTTCTTGAGGGTAAGCTCTCAGGAGAAAGAAGAAAGGCAGCAGGAAGTGGAGGCAGGGGCAGAGGCTGAGCAAGGATATGCTCTCTCAATCTAGCTACAGGGCTTGATCTCATAGTGAGCTCTGAAGCATCAATCACCTGCAGAATTGGCACTACCTTTTGCCCTGGGTCATTCAGCCATTGGCTGTAGGTCCAATACATTCCATTTCTCACCTACTTCTAGGGTGAGGGTATGGACATTCTAAAAGAAGACCCCAAGAAAATGATGACATAATCTAAAGGAATGTGTCTTTACCACTTCAGGTCCTATGGCAAGTTATTGCAGGAGATGCTTTGCATCAGAGGGTGAGAGACAGGGTCTTTTAGAATCCCTGAATCATACCTATGAACAGCTGCCCAGTAGTATGGTTTTAATTTGCAATAGCATTTATAGTTTAATGAGTAATGTTTGTGTACATTTTTCATTTAATTATCACAAACCTGTGATGGCCGGTTTCATTAGTGCATTTTATAAGGAATTTATGTGGTTCAATTACAGAATCTTTTCTTAAAGATTTTATGTATTTATTTATTTATTGAGAGAGAGAGCATGCACACCAGCATGGAGGAGGGACAGAGGAAGAGAGAGAAACAGACTACCCTCTGAGCAGGGAGGCCTACTCGGGGTCTTGATCCCAGGACCCCAGGATCATGACGTGAGCCAAAGGCAGACACTTAACCTACTGAGCCACCTAAGCTCCCCTTAGTCACAGAACTTTGAATGAATAAAGCTGGGCCTACAACTTGCTTCTTGAGATCTAATGTCCCGCCATCATTTCATATATTTATAGTTGGATGGATTCTGCAAAAAATATAATACCCCACATAGGAAGTCAGTCATCCCCATTTGCCCAGGACGTTTTCAGTTTTAAAACTGAAAATCCCACATTCAGGGAAGCCCAGGGTTAATTTAACCATTAAACAAAGAAAACAGTGCCTAGGGCCAATGATAGCTTTAGGGGCCTACAAAAAGTTTCTAATTTTAATTCCTTTTAACAACAGAAGAAAAAAATGAATATTATAATAATAACGAATGTATGCTAATTAAGCCAGCCTGGATTATTTTTCATCTTTATACTAACGATAAAAAAATATGATTTTTAACTGTGTGGGCATGTGTGTGTATGTCTGTGCCTGCCTGTGTGAAGGAAGACGCCTATGAAAGCAAAAGTGTCTAGGATTCACAAAGTCATAATGCAGTCCTGAGTTCACTTTGGCTTCCCCAAGGGGCCACTTCCCTTCAGGGCACCCTGCATATTGTGCCGTGAATTCTACGTCTCAATTTCCTTATTGACCTGACCAGACATTTCTCTTACTCATCTTTTTGTCTCTGACTCCTGGCTTAGCGCCAAGCATACTATAAGCACTCAATGCACATTTATTGATTGAATAAATGAGTTAATTGATGGTCTCATTCAGCCAATTGTTTGTTATATAATATAGGAGACATTAACTGCTCTTGGCCTCAATTTCTGCATCTGTAAAATAAATATGTTGGAATAGATGAACTCTTAGGTTCTTAAGGGGCACTTTATATCATGTATTCATTGTAACAGATCATGTGATTTTCTTAATGTCCTTTAAAAATGTGTTTCGTTACCAGTGAAAGAGTTCCTTGTAGATTCTTAGAGTCATTGCTGTTTTTCCCCCTCCTTATTTTTCCTTATTTTTCTTTTAGATCCTTTCTGGAGGCAGCATGTCCAATTTTACCTCTCCCACAGGAAATGGTAATGTAGATAATATTTTCCTTACTCAGAAAACTTAAAAATCTGAGAAAAACAACGCTTAACTCTTAATTCTTTTATATAGAGTGGAATGCTTAGAAGCAACAGTCTAATCTAATTAACATTCCAAAGTTAGGCTTAAGGAAAAAGTAAGAGTGCTATAGCTTTTACTCATGTAATTGCAATTCAAATTAAAAAAAAATCAATAAAAATGTTCTTTTGTGTGTGGGACATTCCATGTTTCTGACTCCCCTGAGATTAATGAATCCAGTTATATATAGTCAGAAGCACCAGGACTTCTTGACTATCATTTACTAAGTACTTGTAAAACAGTCTTGTGTATACTTCTTTTTGAATAAAATTGCCAACCCACCAAACCCTGGCTTGTTTTATCCCATGCGTGTGTTTCTATATTCCTGGGTGCCACATGGGACTTCATGAAGCACACTGGTAGTTTCACTTGGCACCTGAGCAGTTTTGTATGTTATCTTTGATGATGTGATATGGGATTTGTTCTTTCTTACCAACGCATCCAACTTTAAAACAGTACTGGCCTTGTCAGCCTAGAGGATTGATGCTGGCCAGTTGAGATGTGCTTCTCAAGACATCTAGGTTAACAAACTCACACCTAACCCCATGCAATTGCATCTCTTAGTTTTTTATTTTTTCTGTTGATAGGTATAAAGAGTACCACTCAGGGGACCACACTGAGACAACAGGGTTTTCATGAGGTGAACAAAAGAAGGACTTTCTTACAGGACAACAGCTGGATAAAGAAACGTCCTGAAGAAGAAAAGTAAGAGGGTATCGAGAGGGTGGGTGGGTGGACGAGACAGCCATTTTCTAACTGGGAAGCTAGTAGCTATCTGAAAAACAAGTTTCCCAAGAGGTAATATTTAATCCAAGGTAGGGAGACTCCTGATGCATGTTAATCATGTCAGTTGAAACAAACAAATAATAGTATGATTCCTAATTTACAAATTTAATAATAATTTATCTAAAATCTCTGTATATGCAAGTAAGATCAATACATTCTCAACTCATTTTAGTCCCATTGGTCATGTATATTCAGGTATTAGTAGGTGGTACATGTGTTATTATTTTGCAAGGGAAAAAACATTTATCAACAAGAAAGTTTTGTCTGTTTTGAGCATTGCTTCTACTAGCTCTGTGTTATAGATCTGAAAACTACAACTGCAGGCATATTGCCTCATTGCCAACATAGATTTACAATAGACATTTGTCCAGCCCAGATATATTTATTACAAATTACATTTGTACATATGTGTATGTTATTTTATTCCCTCTTATGTGTAAGTACATACTTTACATATCAAACATCTTTAGGTCTCACAAATTACACAAGGTAGGTATTACATCCTCTATTTTATAGAAGAGGGATTTGAGGCTCAGAAAGGTTGAGTAGCTTGTCCAGTCCACAGAGCTATTAAGAGATGGAGTTAAGATTTTAAGATGACCCATTGTCTTTCTATTACACCAATGGTTCTCATTCAGGAACAGTTTTATCCTCAGGGGATGTTTGGTAAGATCTGGAGACTTTTTCAATTAAAAACTGGGGAATACTTTCAATATAAAACTGGGGAATACTTCTTACATCTAGTTGGTAGAGGCCATGGATGCTGCTAAACATCTTACAATGCACAGGGCACTCCCCACAACACAAAATCATCAAGCCCACAGTGTCATAGCATTGACAATGAGAAGCTCTGCATTATAGGATACTCTAAACTTTCTACTAAACTGCCCATATACAGTTATTTGAGGAACATACTGTAATTGTTAAATAAAGATGTCTATTAATTTATGTTATTAAATATTATTATTTTAAGGACATATAGGAGTATTTAGAGACTTACATTGGGTTCTGGAGTTAACATTCTTGGGGAATGATCACATTCTTTAGTAACAAACACTTACTACTTCTGTCAGAGCCTAATATGGCACTTCTATTTTTCCATAGTGGTAGAATGATGTCAAATGTGAATCATAAATTCTGTGTTGTAAATGTGTGCACAGATGGGTATAGATAGAGTTGTCTAGGACAAATCATAAGGGATAAGAATGATGGTTTTATGCCTGGCATACCTGCTTTATAAAGGCCCAGGGAGGACAGCTTGGATGGCATGACAGCTACTGAGTGAAGGAGAAATGGGCTCTGATGCTTCCCCCATTCATGCTGGCCCAGTTCTGGCCTGTGTGTTATAATTCTTCTTTAGGTCAGAATGTGTCTGGTGTCTGCTACTCTCTCACAAGTTTAGGGAAGGGATATCAAGAGAGATGGAAAAGTCCTCTTGGGATTTTTGAGGATATAAATTTGCTGGAATTGTTTCAGTTTCACTGTTCATCTTTCTTTTTAATTATCTACCACAGTTTCTTGTATAGATTTATTATAAATAGTTCTAGAGGGTTGAGTAATGTTAGGGGAACAGAGCCAGAAGCAATGCGGTATTTCAGGTTTGGTTGGGTTGACATAAAAAAGGTTCAGATATTTACTCTTCTGCCTTGGTTCAAGGCCAAAAGCCCTACTACATGTTTTAACATTTCCTAAAATTGCCTGCGCTTTCAGGTCTGCTGTACAAGGCAAGAAAGACATGGTTTGAGATTTTATATATGAAGGTCTATGTATGTATAAATTGTTATGTATGAAGGAAAAGCAAAGGTTTGAGATAAAAAGATCTGGGTCTTAGATCTATTCCCATCACTAACTAATCTTTTGGTCTTAGGAAAACCACAAAATCTCCGATAAATTTCTTCTTCTGTGAATTTGGTATGACAGGGTCTTCCTTGCCTAATTCATAGGATTATTTTAAGGACCAAACAGGCGTCATGGTTCAAAAATGAGCTAACGCTCCTGCGAATGATCCACCTCCTTAACCACAAATATTGGTACTTATTTTCCTGCTTTTTATCAAGGAAAACTATCAAGTCCATCAAATGAAAAAATGTCTAAGTATAAAGGAATTAATTAAATTCAAGACATGTTTGTAGAAAGCTTTTGCCCTCCTGCAGAAAAGGACTCTTGTAATGTGCACAAAGTAGATGTCCACATGTTCCATACTCTGATAGAAAAAAAACCCCACTCATTCCTTTGTTGAATCATATGGAAATCTCATGGGATAAATGAGAATAATCGTCATTTGTACTGACAAACTTGTTTCTTTTCACACAGTCTTTCAAGGGGAGACTGGGAAGAATAAATGCATACTTATGTTCTTATGTGTGAAATAAAATGAATTAACCTTATTCTAAATCATGAGCTCTTTCCCCTAGCTCCCTTATTTAGTGCTTTCCCCTATCTCCCTTATTTAGTGCTTACCAAATACTGTGGTAACTTTCCATGTGACTTAGTTTTGTTCTTTCTTTACAGAGATGAAAATTATGGTAGGGTGGTGCTCAACCGACACAACTCCCATGATGCCTTGGACAGGTGGGTGTTTCAGACAAGTTGCATCATTAGCAGAAACACAAAGACAATAGTTTTGAGAGACTTGTTCAAGTCAGGCTGAATATTTGTGGCTAGCCTCAGGCTTTCCCTGGCATTCTGGAAGACTTTGTGATATCATCAGGAGTTTCCACAGAGCAAAGTCTGTGCTTCTCCAACTCCATGCTTCCAGAACCACAGTCTGGAGGTATAGAATAACCAATGTATGGAGGCGGCCCTCTTGATGGAAAAAAAAGGGAGGCCACAGAAATGTGACCAGATAAGATATCTCAGAACCTTAGGAAAAGGAACCCTAAAATACAGAAATAACAGCCCCAGAGTTCACTTGCTTTATGGGCAGTACGCTTCTTTTTTAGAAACTCCTAGGCTTGTGGAAAACCATTAAATAATACGGAGTGGCAAAAAGACTGACAGGCGAATCAGAAGAAAAATTCAGACAAGACTTGTAATCACAATAATGAAAATGATCTAAGATTGATAAAATTAGTAGATAATACTCTTGTTAAAGCAGATTCGTGTTACACACATACAAACAACCACACCCATCAGAGGAACCTAAGTATTTATCAGACACAAGTTTTATCTGGTCCAGTAACCTGTCTCTGTCACCACAATGTATTTAGTAAAGGAGTGTGATTGTCTGTCACGGTGTGGACTTTTAAAAATTAAGTAGACAACTTGAATATTTTAGAAACTTTTACTTATGAATTTTTTTAAACCCTTTTAAACCTATTCATGATTTTGACCTGTTCTAAGGGTACTGAGCTTAGAACGCTATACACAAAGTAGCTATTTGGTTTTCTGGTTCACAGCCGTAGTTCATCGGATTGATTGTTCTGTGACTACCTTTGCCCTCTTCTTGGTTTTCATGATTTCAGAGATTACAGCCTTGATCTCAGTTGGCTCTCATCTTGCCAAACAAAGGGAGTCTGATCATTTCAGTCTAGCTACCAGTGGAAATTGCTTCCTCCATTATACTAGCTAACTCCCCTCCATGTACTGACTAACATAATACATTGAACTTTTATCTTTCGTAAGAAATGTGAGCCTGAGATGTTTTCCCCTTGACACTTAACTAGTGTCTCAAAATACATGTTCCTAGAAGGGTAGTGCAGATGATTTTTCTTCTTGTGCTTGCTCAAATGGATGCCTTCTTGTTCCTTTTCTGCCCTTTCACAGAGTCTGTACCCACTTTAGTGGATGCTTAACACCATTTTGGAACATATACTATGTGTTGCCATAGTAGTAGGTGCTAGGAATACAAAGATGCATTAAGGTACCACTCTTGATCTTAGGGAGACCTTCCATTCTGGAAAAATAAGGATCCATAGACTATAATGCTAAAATTTACCATGGAAGTGCTATTGTAGAACTGTGTGATAGTGCCATGGGAATAGAGGAGATGGCCTAACTCTGCCCAAATTAATCAGAGATGTCACCCAGAATGTGGTCTTTGGTGTTGATGCTGCTATTCAAAGGATAAGGAGGTGGTTCTGAGTAGGGAAGGGTGGCTGGTCGGCATGAGGCAGGACAGAAGTGCTTCCAGCAGAAGTGGCAATGTGTGCAAAAAGCTCCATGTGAGCAGAAACTGAAAATAAAGGAAAGAGAAGATAAACAATATATTATTAGATAACAGTTTCATAGTATGCACGAACTAAGAAATTTTGCTGTGTGCTTCTGCCAGATTGTTTAAACATGACAAACAAGCCTGGTAGCACAAATACTTGCAAAGATGCCTATTGTGAACCAGATAGTGGTCTGAGGTCTGGGAACAAAACAAAGTCCCTGCTTCCATAGAACCTGCATCCTGAGTGAAGATGGAAGAGGAGAGAGACTGAAAATAAATAAACACAGTCTAATATGTTGTATTGCCTTAAGTACTAGGAAGAATAAAGCCAGCTAATGGGACATAAAATGATGCTGAGAAGGGGCTGTTTTACAGATGGGAGTCAGATGGCCCATAGTGCCTGTTTGCATTCATGTATTAAACACAATGATGGACTATATACCATGATTTCCTTCTGAGGTTCGTTTAAAACTTAGGGAATTGCATTAGGCAATTTTATTTACTTTTATCTTGCATGAATGGACAGTTTCCTCTGATTCCATTTGAAAATGTTCACATCTATTTGTCCTCCAAGGCCCAGCTCAAACCATACCTTATCCATAAAGCCCTCTTTGATTCTTTTACCTAGAAATAAACTTTCTCACCTTAGAACTTCCTTGCACTTTACTTGAACTTCTTTTATGACAATGGCCACTTTCTACCTTTGGGTGTACATATCTAATTTGTCTCCCTGGCTCTGTGGGAGTAGAGTCCATAGTTTTTTGTTCTTGACTTCCTCATAGTCATCAGCACAATAAATTGTATATTGTTTACCTTCAAATATTTGCTTAATAAAAGTACACTCTATCAAGTTAAAAATTAAATTTTAAGTGCATATACTGTATTAGTATTTTTTCAGATTCAGTATCTTTGATCTGTCAGCTTCGAATGATGCTTTGAAATGCAAACAGAGTAAATCATGGTGTAATTCATCAAAGAGCTTGCTTTTCCTGTATCACAAGGTTCTATAAGGCATTAAACGGCCTGTTTTCACTGATTGATCTCTCTGATCAAGATATTCCCATTTGCTTTGATGATCTTGATTTCTACTAGTAAGCTTCCTATCCTTTCTTTTCTTCCTTCTCCCCTTTGTTCTGCTTACTTGTCTTCCTCAACTTTCTTTGCCTTCTGTCTCTCTTCTCCCCACTTCTCCTTATTCCTCCTTCTTCTCCTCTCCTCCCTACATCTATCCTTTCTCTCTTCTCTCACTCTCTTCATCTCTTTCTAGCTTTTCCTCTTTCCTTCCTTCTCCCTTCAGTAGAAAGTTCTTTTTCAACCCTGTCCACGGTGCTGAACTTTAAATAAAGCTATTTGTATTCAGCCTGTTGAGCTGCCTAATGGTGCTACTAAAATTCTGCAAACAAAACAAAGCTGATTTTAAGGGATTGAGTTCCTATGATGTAAAAGTCAACAGTCTTGAGAAGAGTATATATTAGTTATTAACCACTTTGCATGCCATGTTGTTTGTTTTGCCTATATTTATCCCCAATTTGAATATGTTACATCGTAGTTAGAAATAATTGGACCTAGAGAAGAATTCCTATATTAGCATGGGTAATTGGGTGTGACATAATTTATCCTATCCAAGTTAAAACTTTGGAATATTTAGATGCTCCAAATCTGTCTTACCATGGTAGCATGTACATCTCCTACCTAAATAGGCAAAAATTTTACCAAAGGCATGATAGATGTTAAAAACATTTTTTTTTTGTAATTTATTTGATCTTTCTGTAATTATTTCTTGCTACAGGAAAGCAAATGAGAGAGATGAGCCAAAGGCTACGATTAGTCGGTATAGATCTGATGACACTTTAGACAGGTAAGGTATTTTTGAACCATGTAAGCAGAAAGCAAAATGTATATGAAATCCCCCATGTATATGATTTAGTAAGCGTGAGGTATTTAAATGTTCACCAAAGTAAGTTTTGAACCATGATATTTTATCCCCAAGAACAGAAGGCTATTCAGATTTAATTATCTTCCTCAAAATCTTGACTCAACATGCTATTTTTCTAAAATCCTGCTAATAGGAGATTGATAAGGACAATTCTGAAGAAACTGGTTTGAGTATAAGTAAGATGGACACTACACAGAATCTGTTCAGTTTAAAATGGAGAGTCTAGTTATTTTTGTGAATATGAGTAGTGAGTTCTTATTCTAACTTTTGGTCTTTCCATCCCAATGGTGGAAAAATGGCAGTTTCTGTTTTTATGGAGAAACTATACATTTTAATAATAAAATAGTTTTAATAAAAAAAATAGTTTTAATCTACTGTAGTATAAAGACTCTTTACTTTAGAAAGTGAAACTACTCTTGTGGGTGGCACTACAGTCACCATATGGCCTATTGTCAGTTCATTCCTACACAGAGGAAGAGGGCTCATCTTTATGGAGAAAACTGAGAAATGTCTATATTTTTAAAAATTAGGCTCCATACTTAGCATGGAGCCCAGTGCAAGGCTTGAACTCATAACCCTGAGGTCAAGACTTGAGCTGATAACCAAACTGTGGAAGGAGCCTCGGTGTCCATCGAAAGATGAATGGATAAAGAAGATGTGGTCTATGTATACAATAGAATATTACTCAGCCATTAGAAATGACAAATACCCACCATTTGCTTCAACGTGGATGGAACTGGAGGGTATTATGCTGAGTGAAATAAGTCAATTGGAGAAGGACAAACATTATATGGTTTCATTCATTTGGGGAATATAAACAATAGTGAAAGGGAATAGAGGGGAAGGGAGAAGAAATGGGTAGGAAATATTAGAAAAGGAGACAGAACATGGAAGACTCCTAACTCTGGGAAACGAACTAGGGGTGGTGGAAGGGGAAGGGCGGGGGGTAGCGGTGACTGGGTGGTGGGCACTGAGGGGGGCGCTTGACGGGATGAGCACTGGGTATTATTCTGTATGTTGGCAAATTGAACACCAATAAAAAATAAATTTATTATTAAAAAAAACAAAAAAACATTTAAGCTAGAAAAAAAAAAGAAATGACAAACACCCACCATTTTCTTCAAAGTGGATGGAACTGGAGTGTATTATGCTGAGTAAATGAATCAATTAGAGAAGGAAAAAATAAGAAAGGACTTGAGCTGAAATCAAGAGTCAGATGCTTAACTGACTAAGCCACCCAGATGCCCCGAGAAATGTTTATTTAGATTAAAGTGTAAAACCTCCACATCACATTTTATCTTATATTTGGTAGAGATGCTTAGTAAGTATACATAAAGAGCAAAATTAACATTTTTAGTTGGAGTCTAGACAATGGACACCTGAGGCCATTGGCATTTGAGGTCACTTGCTCTAGGTAAAGATATGCTGGTATTGTATACAATGCCAACAGCTGAATTTTAAGCATATATGCTAAAATTTATCGTATCTAATAGATTCTATGTTCAATATTTGTCAGTATTAATTCATGTAGGCAATGTACATACTTCTGTACTATTCATAGGTTTTCAAGCCAGTCTCCCTTAATAGAGGCTAATTTGCACTGGTATTCCTAAGGAATTAACTTCTCTCTGGTAATTAATAGCCTCAAAAAATGAGATCATAGAGGTATATGTACAAGATCTCATCTTCACAGCACTGAGTGGAGGGAGGAGTCAAAATAACTGTCTATTCACATTGGTCTTGGGGGCTGTCCCGTCGCACCGTTAAGTGAAGACGGAAACCCTATTTCTAGGAATTAATCTGAAAGTGAGATAATTATGCCTCAAGATAGGTAAATATGTAGGGGACCTAAGCCTTTGCAGGCTGTGTATCTGAAGGTCTATATTAGGCCAGTCAAGACAGAGCTTTGGAACATTAGCAATGAACTAGACCAGACGTCACAGGCTAACTATTTGAGTCATTCTCAGCCTCGCTGCAAATTAGAATCAGAGAGAGAGCCTTTAAACTTTACTGATAACTTGGCCCCCCCACCTCTCACTCTCAAAATTCTGATTTAGTTAGACTGAGATGGGACTCAGAAATTTTTAAAGCTTATGAAATGATTCTAATGTGCACCCAAAATTCAGAACCACCAATCTAGTCCAAGTTCTTTATTTTATACTCTCAAAAATGAGGCCAGAGATTACCTGCTTTATTTACACAAGAGGTTTAGTGGCGAGTTTGGTCTGCTCCTTCCTCAGGAGTCCTGAGTCATAGCAGTATGCCATATCTCTCTAAATGTGGAAATAGATGTGAGGGAGAGAACTCAGGAATCAGTAAAGAAAGGAAAGTCCTATCAGCAGGAATCAGACTTTCATAATTCTGGCCATTCCAAATGTGAGATAGGAAATAATTTTAGAAGGAAAACACCAAAATATATCTGGTATGCACATGTGTATGTAGTTCAATAATGCATTCATTTTATTTTTTATTTTTATTTTTAAGTAGTCTCTACATCAAATGTGGGGCTTGAACCCACAAACTTGGAGATGAAGAGCTGTGTGCTCCACCAACTGAGCCAGCTAGTCGCCCCACAATAATGTATTTATTTTTAAATAGATATGAGAAAAGTACTGACTTTATATTTGGAGTTATCTTTAAAATATATGTATATGTATATATATATATACATATATATATGTGTATATATATATATATATACAGGTAAAAGTATGAAGTGTTCTAAAGAAACAGTAAAATACTAATGTATGTGGCCTGCAATATGGCCCAGATCCTGAAGGTGGTTTAATCACTAATTTGTAAAACCTAGGTTGTGGTGACCTCTAGTGTTCACTTCTGGAAGTGTAACTTTTTCTTTGGTTCTTTTGATCATATTGCTAATGACTATATTTGAGTATTTCCTGTCTCCAAGATTTACACTTATCAAAACAACTTATTTCATATCACAATTTAAGCAGGAGCTTAAATTTTCAAGAGAAATACAAAGTTAATCTCTTTAAGTAATAAGAAATTGACATATGTATTGGAATGGTGGTTTAGAGTTCTCTCCATTATTACTCATGGACTGACCCCCTGGTGGCATAGAAAAGATAGTGGAGGTGAAGAATAGTGCAGGAAGACAGGTTGACCTAATACATGGGTGTTGAAACAATCACACTACAGAATCAGTTGTATGACATTGAGTCCTACTGGAAAGACTTTGGAGGTACCCTACTTCTTAGCTGGGTGTCCAAGAGAAAGTCACTCACCTTCTCTGAGTCTCCATTTTTTCATCTATAAAGTGAAAATAATTATGCCTCCCTTGTAAGGATATTTTAAAGAGTAGAGGAGAATGTATACAATAAGCAGCAAAGAGTAGGTAGCTATTTTTATTATTACATCTGCATGTAGATATTGCCCACATAGATTTACACTGTACAATTTTGATTAACTTCATTTATTTCAACATCAGCACTTGCCTTTATTTAAACCTTGAGAATGTTTGATGTTCTGTTTGTTTTAGACAGATTGTTGTTTCAGAGAACCATGGTAGCGATTTCCCAAGATTATTTTTTATCTCATATTAGAGCCTCATAGACAGCTTATAAAGTCTGAGTAGAATTTCCAAGGAACATTGAAGATTTAAGATTCAGAGTCACCTGACCTCTTACTTATGGTACTCATGAAGTGGTTCTTCCTTTAGAGCCCTTTAAATATAAACATCTCAGAGGCTTGGTAGCAGTTAGCACAGGGAATATAGTCACAGTCCATGGCCTGATGATCACCTTAGACGTGAGTTTTTATCCATGGATTCTAGGAACCTGTATAAGTTAATGCCTGTATTATGAATGGTCTCTTGAGAATATGGAACTCTGGAAGATTTCAATCTTCTTTCCTTTCTGTATTCAAGAGTTATCAATTTATGGTATTATGTACTATAAACAAAAACTTGTTTGGAGTTGACTCATAGCATTTTAATATATTAGGGTTATCTACCCAATACTTTAGTTACACATATCAAGATGACATTAGGAATTGAAATCATTTTAAACTTATGACAGTTAAGTCGTATTTTTCCCACATTCATTTTTATTTTAGAGTGAGGAAAAGTGAGTGTCCATCTTTCCAAGATTAGTTTCTATAAAGCTATGTACTAAAGTTGATGGTAAAGTAAAAAATTTAGAAACAGTTATAGGAGACCCATAGTGTCCGATCAACAGAAAGTTTTGCTGACCTTTTGTTTTGCTGAGCCTAATTTTGCTACATCCTAGTTCTGTGCAAGCCTGCAGAATGCTCCAGAGGATAGCCCTATGTCTTAGGAAGAACCTTCCTATCTGCTGTGAGGAAAGAATGTCTGCAGTTATGAGAGTCCACCATCAGCATGGAGACCATGAGATTCCTAATTCATCTTTTCTGACACAAGGGACAAATACATCTTTTCTAGATGTGACCTCTTTGAAGAGATCTGAGATTTGAGGGATTAAAACCTCTGATGATCAGTAGAGGCTATTAATTAAATGTATTAGTCAAAGTAAACTAGTTTGCCAGGGTAGAGTAACTCTTTTAACAAAGTCCTTCTCTCACCCCTGAATCCATTATTATTTAGCACAATGGAAGATTACTATCTGCTCTCTTTAGAGTCCAGTGTGATAGCCTGGAAGAGTAGGGCATGTCTCAGCTCCATGAAGTGACTCAGGGCCCTACATTCATGTTTTGATGCTGCTATCTTCAACCCATGGGCAACAAAACCATAGTGGGAAGAGGAAGAAAGAGCATGGAGGAACCCACAAGAGGTTTTATGATGGTTCTGGAAGTAGCAAACAACATTTCTGCCCACATTTTTTACTCTAGAACTCAATCACACAGTCCCAACTTAATTGCAATGAAGAATGGGAAGTGTGGTGTCCCTCTGTGCTCAGGAGGAAAATAAAATTAATTTGGCAAACATATATCATTGTCTATGCTACAAAATGTCTTTAAAAAGACTCGCCTTTCGTTGATGCCTTTTACGGACTTCGGAAGTAGTGTCATTGGATGGATGTACAGTTGGCAACACAGGTGCTGAACCCTGTGCAATAAAAAATCCACATATAACTTTGGACTCTCCAAAACTTAACTACTATAGCCCACTATTGACCGGAAGCCTTATTGATAACATAAACAGCTGATTAACACGGATTTTGTATGTTATATATAACTGAATTCTTATAATAAAGTAAGATAGAAAAAAGAAAATGTTATTAAGAGAATCATAAGGATGAGAAAATATATTTACAATACTATACTATATTTACCGAAAAAATCTGCAGTTCAAATCCACGTAGTCAAGGGTCAACTGTATTATTAAACAATAATGAATATAAAATAGTGGGTTAAATGTTCAATAAATCAGAGAGGCCAGTAGAAAAGCATAAACTTTAAAAATCCCAAACTGTATTGAAATAGCCTCATAAATAGATTTTATCTCAAGAAGCTTTTTTAAATTGCAAAATATTCTAAAATGTAAGACCTAAAAACAAATCTCTTTATCAGGAAAAGGTTATATTGTGAAGTTATTCTTTCATGAAAGAGGGATCAAAGGACTTCCATGACCTAAATGTTCATCCAAACTTGTGTCTTGTTTCTTTATAAAGGATCTCAGACAGAAATGATGCCACTAAAACATATAAGACCAATACCTTGGACAACCGACTAACCAATAGGTATCTGTATCTGCTGCTTTGGGAAAGACCCAAGTACAATGCTTTTCTAAGCATTACTTATTTATTTACAGTTTTTCTGTCCTACTTGATATCTTTCTATAAATTCTTATCTTCTATTTTTTTTCTTCTATTTTTTTAAACACAAAAATTCTGGAGTAAATACCTTTATTTCTCTTCATAGTTAGAGAAATAGAAAATCCTTGTGGCCTTGCTTAAAAATTGAGAATTCATTGCTTCAGGTCATTGTTTTCACCGCATTCATGTTTTTGTTTTAAGTGATCCTGGTGGCAAGAGTATGGAATACATATAAATGCCAATTTTACACTCTTATTGCTAAAGAAAATTACTGAACCTAACAAATAAAAATGTTGGGCTTACTTGATATTGAATTTTATGAAATTAAATTATTTCCTTTAGAATCTAGTCCAAGACAAAAAGATCATGAAATCACCTTATCAAATTTATTCAAATACTGATGCTTTCTTTCTCTTTCTCTCAAATAATGTCTAACTTTAAATAACAACTCTAAATTCATGGACAATTGCAAATTGATGCAAGTGTTCATTCTTTGTTGCTGCTCAAACTTTTGCCTTTTTTTTTTTTTTACCAGAAACACATCCACATTTAGATCACCAGAAGCAGCAAAGACGTATGTATTTTTCCAACTGAAGTTACATTTTAAGAATAAGTGTATTTCTTTGTACATGTTCAAGAAAAACCAGGGTATATGCCCCTAGGCCAAAATTTCGTTATAATAAAGCCACACTCCTATTGCTTAGGCAGAGTTTAGTAGAAATAAGAAAATGGTCCATGAAGCTTTAAATATTTACTATCTGGATTTTAACAGAAAAAGTTTACCAACCTCTGCTCTCACCAAACACCTAAACTTAAGTCATTCTTTTCTTTATTTTTCTTTTTTCTTTTTATTTCTTTCTTTCTTTCTCTAATTTTTCATTTAAATCCAGTTAGGATACAGTATGATATTGGTTTCAGGAGTGGAATTTAGTGATTCATCACTTACATACAACTCCCAGGGCTCATCATAACAAGTGCCCTCCTTAATACCCATCACCCATTTGATTTTTAACTTTTTTCCCCTACAGACTTTTATTTTTCCCTTTTTTATGGCCACTAACTCTTTTTTCCTGTATGTTTCACTTGTCTTTCAAAATACCCATCACATTACAATTCAACTGAGTCATGAAATTATAGGTTTGCTAGCAATGAAGTACATTTTCTCTGAAACATACTACTGGTGATTATAGACAGCCAAACTAGGTGGATTTTTGAAAACAGAATTAGTTTTTAAATTTTTATTTACACAGAAAGGAATTTTCACCTTGGACTGCACCTCTCAGTAGTTAAAACAGACCAGGGTCACTTCTATTTTTCTTTTTTTTTTTTTTTTTGAAGATCTCTATACATTAATAAATACTAAATAAGGATTTGAAATGGTGTGGTTTGTAAATGTTTTCTTCAACAATATAATACATTTAATGCAAAAAAAGCAATATAATTCTGTTAGTCACAATATATACAGGATTAAATATATAATATGAATCCAGAGCACATCAGAATGCATTGGTCCAGATTTCAGACACATAATGTCATATAATGGATCATTTCCTTCCTTCCTTCAGTTCTAGTTATTCAGATGAAAGCTTGATTATTTATAAAAATGGATAAACTACAGAAGAACTTATTTTCTGTTGTCAACTGAAACATTTTTGTGGTGAATAAAGAGCAGGCGGGAATATGAGTAGATTATCAGATCTTTCAAAGGTGGGACAGCATAAAAGTTTCAAGAATGTAATTTGTGGCTGTGATTAAACAGGCAACCTGGAAGTTTGTTCAGTGCAAACAGCACCAGCATCCCAGCTCCTACTTCTGCTACAACTCCTGTAAAGAAAAAGAGGTATGATAGACTTGTTGCATCTGCTTCTTGCTGATATTCTCTAGAGGATTGTCTTTTATTAATTTCTTTCATTTAAAAAAAATATTTTATTTATTTATTCATGAGAGACAGAGAGAGAGGCAGAGACATAGGCAGAGGGAGGAGAAGCAGGCTCCATTCAGGAGCCTAATGTGGGACTCGATCCCAGACCCTGGGATTACATCCTGAGCCGAAGGCATGCTCAACTGCTGAACCACCCAGGCATCCTCTTTTATTATTTTCTGAATGAATTCATCCACCAAGACATTCAGATGGCATTCAGAAGTTGGTCTCTCATCCTTGCTCCCCCCTCTCTCTTTCCAGGGATCCAGTGCCTACTGGATCATGGTGTCCTCAAACTTTGTCCTTTTCTGCCTAATTTCCTTTTCAAGCATGCAGTCTTGGGGTGCCTGGATGGCTCAGTCGCTAAATGCTTGATTTTTGATTTTGGCTCAGGTCATGATCACAGGGTTGTGAAATGGAGCCCCGCGTAGCTCTGTCCTCAGCATGGAGTCTGATTGTTGATTCTTTTCCCTCTGCCGCTCCTCCTGCTCATGTGATTGATAAATAAATAAATAAATAAATAAATAAATAAATAAATGAATAAATAAATAAATAAATAAATAAAATCTTAAAAAACAAACAAATATGCAATCTTTTCTCCAGGTTTCCTGAGGTCTTGAATATCTAGGTAATGTTTTTAATGACAGAGCTCAGCAAAGGGTAAGCTACTTCAGGTAACACCCTTAGTAGAGTCCTACTACAAGGAATGCTTTACCCTGAAATAATTATGACTGTGGAGTGGCCAGATATCACCACACTCCTGAAATCAGCCTGCATTGTTGCTGCCTCCTCTATTCTGTAGATTAGGTTGACCCTACTTCCAAGTACAGAGTCAAAGGCTCTATGCTGAGACATCAATGTTTGTGTGATCATGCTTCCTTCTCCGACATCCTGGGTGGCCTCCCACCTTCTGCCTGCGTAGATGTCTGTTTATTTAGTAGGCACAGAGAAGTAGCTAGACCTGTGGTGATAGAATATTTTTCCGGAGACAGAAGGTGAGGGTCGAAGCAATTTTTGCTTGTTGAAGAGAACACAGTGCTAGTGAATCACAATCAAATGGAAAACAAACATTCATGAACCTCAGTGCATTCAAAATATTTTTATTCTCTTTGCCTGCACCTAAGACTGTGCCTTGTTTGGGTAGGTGCTCAGTGTTTGTTGATGGGCTGGCTGATTGCCAAAATGCTCCTGCAGTCAGAATTCTGGTTGTGTCTGCAGAGTCTCAAAAAATGTAATCACCTTTCTCTTGGACCCAAATTTCATATCTCTTACCCACTTCAAAACTCTTTCCTCTGACAGGTTAGGCCTAAGTCAGGATCATTGAAGCGAGCAATAAGACTCTTACTTTTGTCGATGAGTAGTATCGACTACTTACATTAAGTTGAAATTGGCTTTGATCTCATCTTAGCTCAGTCCTGAAGTGCCTCAGAGAATAGACTTGCTTGATGAATTTACAGCCAGCTCTCCTTATCCCAGCCTTTCCTTCTCTGGGCTTTCTTCTGACATGTCACTTCTCCTCTAAACATCTTCATCTTTGATCCATATCTAAGTCTTTCTGACAGAGCCTCAAGCTATCTTTATCAATTAAAATTAAGTCCTGGTAATGTGAAGACATTTTTCTAATTGGATATATATGTGTTTGTATATATACATATATGTACATATAATTGAGGTTAGCATTACTGGGCATTTACTTATGTTTTCAATATTCTTACTTTCAGAGTTTTTCACTTTATCATAAAGCTTTTTAGAAACTATAGATACAGAGTAGAACATAAGATTGATTTTCATTATAAAATATCTCAGATATGTAGAAAATAGAAAAAGAGGTATGTTTATGATAAACACCCATGTACCCACTTGCTAGATTTAACAAATATTAATTTCTAGATTCTCTTCATATTTCTTTTGAAAGAAACACCCACATGTTGGTGTCAAGAAAACAGGGAAAGGAGCTTACTTGAGGAGCAGAGAGCCTGGATTGCAGTATAGTTACTTCCAACTGAGTTTAAGAAAGCTTTCATTTTATTCCCAGGGCTTACTGAAAAGTCGTCTCAATGCCTTTTAACTGTCAAATTATTTTCAGCTTTTCCTGGTAGACATGTGGGTGGCATAAGGTCTTTCAAGCACCACGTTTATAACTGATGTTGTTTCTTAACAGACAGTCCTGGTTTCCACCACCTCCTCCTGGTTACAGTGCCATCCCAAGCACGGGAGCAAACAGAAGGTAAGGGAAAGGTGGCTGATGTAATTGCTATGTAACTTAATGGAAGAATGCGTCAGATATTGACCATATGTAATTGTGGAGGCTTTGGAATAAATCAGAGGAGATCTTGTGAATTCTGAGAGCTGAACAAGACTGGGCTCAGTGGGAATGAGGTCAGGCTATCAGTGCCTCTGGTAGGAAATCTTACAAGGTGCGAGGAATACTTAGCTGTATTAGTTTGCTAAGAGCTGCCATAACAAAGTCCCACAAACTGGGTGGCTTAATAAAAATGTTTCTCACAGCTCCAAAGGCTGGAAGTCCAAGATCAAGGTGTTGGCAGTGTTGGTTCCCTCTGCAGGCTGGGAGGGAGAATCTGTTCCATGCTCTCTCCTGGT
The DNA here is from genome assembly GCF_053574225.1 of Canis aureus. Classification (NCBI taxonomy): domain Eukaryota; kingdom Metazoa; phylum Chordata; class Mammalia; order Carnivora; family Canidae; genus Canis; species Canis aureus. Next base: position 30,365,710 of record NC_135627.1, on the reverse strand, counting down.
TTCTGGTGGTTTCCAGTCACCCTTTGGCATTCCTGAGTCGGTATAAGCATCATCCAGATCTCTCCCTTCATCTTTACAAGATATTCTCCCTGAGTGCATGTCTGTGTCCCACATTTCCCCTTCTTAAGAGGACACTAGTCGTATTGGATATGCAGTCTATCCAACTCCACTATGACCTTGTCCTCACATATCTAATTACATCTGCAATGACCCTATTTCCAAGGAAGGTCACATCTGAAGCAGGTTAGGGCTTCAACATGTGAATTTTGGGAGGCATACAATTCAATCCACAAGTGGCTGAGGAGAGAATGGAATCAAGCACCAGGCACGACTCAAAAGTGGGCTCCTGATACACCACCCCTTCCAGGCAGTGATGAACGCAAATGACTGGATAAGGATATGAGTTGCAAGTTTTTTGTAAACTTTAAGGGATGAATGGGTGTTTTCTACTTTTATTTTTTGTTGAGATCAATTATTATAACTAAGATTATAGACCATGTGGATGGCACTTTGTTCTACAAAATCTGTGCTAGGAATGTCAACAACCATTTAATTTAATATGTGATTATTGTGTGCCAGATATTGTTCTAAGATCCTGGGATGTATCAGTGAAGAAAACATGGAGCCTACACTCTGATCTTCAAAGCAGCAGACATATGTGCAGAACTCCTATAATCTATGCCATCTCTAACACACAAAGAAAAATAAGTTTCTGATTTGGTGTTGCTTTAGGGTATCCAAAATTATTTTTATATCTTCAACTCCCAGAATATCTTCACTGAATATTTCGATGTTCCAATAGGATTTATTTTCCCAATTCAACAATTGGAAAAAAGAGTTATTAAACAATGTGCTTGTTTAGTATTAGATTGTTTTATTTCCTAAAATTGTCATATGTTGTGTAGGCTTTTAATGTCTCTTTTATTTCCAAATAACAGAAATATTTGGAATAAATATCCTTTATTATAATTTAGGCTGGCTCTATAGTTTGTAAATAAATTTAGTTCATCAATAGACACAAAGAGCTCTTTCTATACATGTTGCATCTGTATATATATCTGTATATATATACACATATATACATATTACACATAAATATATATATTATTTATACATGTATAATTATTAAACACGTTGAACAATCACAACTTGGAATTACATCCACCTCCTGTTAAAATATTTTCTTTTTGAATCTCATTTATAGGTGACTTCCAATTATATGAACTGCCAAGTATGGATTATGTTTCTAGTTTAAAACCTTCTTTCCCCTCAGTCAGTGTTTAGATATGTCTCTATGAATAACACCTTTTATGGAGCTACCTAAGTGGGGAAAATATTTCCCCTAAGTGGGGAAAATATTAGCTAGGGTTTTTGCTAGGAAACTATTGTTTCCTGAGTATTTTAAGATCCATCCAATTTTGTCTTGATAGATAATTGGTACTTAAAAATATTTATTACTTATTTCTAAAATCTTATGTTCATCTTCTATTTATTATTCCAATATTAATGTAAAATTATCATTACAATAAGCAACTGGTTATATGACTATAAAAATACAGAAGGGTTATTCATGAGTTAATATCTCATGCTTTCAATGCCCATTAAACTTGTGGACCTCTGTTTGCACAGAATTGGTAGTGCTTGGCTATATGCCCTTACGATTTATTCATTGCTGGGTGTAATTTTACATTGAAGATAAAATGAGTCACAATGCTCCTATTTCTGGATCCTAGATCAGATCCATAGCGCCAGAACTAAAGGAAAGAGAAAATTATTGGACTAGGTTGATCAATTTAGATATCCTTTCCTTTTTTAGAGGCACAGATTATTAATATAATGGCTAAACTGAAAGACTCCTCTTTGAGGATCAGAGCTAATGTCATGCCAAGCTTTCAGGGGAAGAAGGGAATAATAACAATATACCAGTCTTTGATTTCTAAAGTGCTTTTCTTTGGAAGAGCTCAGAGTACAGCTTCTGTTTCTCACCTTTAATGCCAGTGCATTCCTAGGGCTGAAAAAAGAACCTTTTTTAGCGGAAGCTGAAAAATAGAAGCAATTATTAAATGATAAAAGGAAGCAAAGGCTTCAAAAAGAGATCTTTGTCCCCAGAAGAATGCAAAGAAAATGAAAATAGGTCAAAAAATATAAAAATGGGAGACTATGATTTTTAATACTAGCTAATAGCCCAATCCTAAGTATATTTCCCCATCCCTCACTTATACACTGGTCTCCTCTCTTTTCCCTTACTCCTGACTCCTGCAAGAGAATTTCCCCTTAATACTGACACTCTCACTCTCCTTCCTGTTCTTCATCTTGTGAACCTTCATTTCTCCCATCACCTAATCTTTCCCAGAGTTTTAATTTTCTCTCACACACCCCTGTCTGTGCAGCACGTTCGAAAAGACCATCAGACTTCCCAGCCATTGTTGGAGTGAGTCCTTTTATTCAACTTTTTTCCCCCTTGACGTCTCCATGGTCGTCTCCGTGGTTTAACACCATGTATCACCCTGTCCCTCAGTTGTTCCTTTCTTGACTTATGGAATATGGAAAAATCAAACTTAGGTGTGTTTGAATTAAAAATTTGCTTTGGCATTGTGTTTGGATTAAAATCTATTACAGGTATATATAAGCTGCCTTACAAAGCATCTCAAGCTTTTTTTTTTTTTACCAGCAGAAGGACTCATGCTATCAGAGCTTTATCTATACTTATATGTATACGTATATCTATCCCTATGACTATATAGGACTATATTTACATCTATATCTCTTTCTATGCCTACAACTATAGCTATACCTACAGGTAATTCTATACACAGTTAATAAAAGGTTGGTGAGTTGAACTAGAGATTAAATGATAAAATTTAATTTTCTAAAATAACCATATATAACAGCTAAAGAAAAAAAGCAGTTTCTTAAAATAGATATCCTTTTATGTATGGTATACATTAGTCTTACAATGAGAGATAAGATCTGGGTGATCAAACAATTTTGGAGTTAAGAGTTAAATATCTTTGAAAGCCTCTTGCTTTTTTTTTTCTTAACAAGATTAAAGAGAGAAGCTGTGGTTTATGGTAACAAGATATAGCATGTAAAGCTTGAAACTTAAACCTTTTCTAGCTGGTTTCTAAGGCAGCTCCTTGGTCATTGGGATGGAAATATTCTCTGACCTCCTCTTCCTTTTCTTGCTGAGAAGAGAAACAACCAGCATAGTATTTTGAATGACCAACCTAGACAACAAGGTTATTTGTTCTGAAACCTTATCAAATTCCCTGGAACCTATAATTTCTTTTCATTTTAATTAAGACCGAATCAAGATTTTACCTTTTATAATTGCTGTTCCTTGTTACAGTCAGCTGTCTCTCCTGTTACCTCTGTGATCAAACCCCTGCTTCACTGATTTCCCCACATTTCCATGTTCAAACCCCTTTCATCTTAAAAAAATAGCTTCTTGAAAAGTAATAGCCTAGGGGGCCCTGGATGGCTCACTCAGTTAAGTGTCAGACTCTTGATTTCAGCTCAGGTCATGATCTCAGGGTGGAACGATCCAGCCCTATGTAGGCTCCACACCCAGTGTGTTTAAGATTCTCTCTCTCCCTCTCCCTTTGCCCTCCTCCTCCCCACACGCATGCTTTCTCTTTTTCTAAAAAAAAAAAAAAAAAAAAAAAAAAGAAGAATAGCCTAGGGGCACCTGGGTGGCTCAGTTGATTAAGCATCTCACTCTTGATCTCAGCTTGGGTCTTTATCTCATGGTCCTGAGTTCAAACCCCACCTTGGGCTCCCTGCTGGACATGGAGCCTACTTAAAAAAAAAAAAAATTAATAGCCTAATTACACAAATCCATTAGACTGGCATCTTATCTCTCCATTGCAACCAAAGTTTTCAAAAAAGTTGATGATACCTGCCATCTTTATTTTCTGGTTCCCACTACCATTAGTTCATAGAAATAGCTCTCCTCAAGGTCACAAATGACTTTGCTGATAAATTCTTATTGACATTTCAGTCCCTATGACTACTTGACCTTTCAAAAGGCATCACTGGATATTCATGCCTTTAGGAAATCTCTCTCCTTGTCTTTTGAGAAGCTCCTCAACCCCCAACCCTTCCCTGCCCCAAACATACTCTTGGGTTTCTTTCCTCTAACGTTTCTTTCTCAGTCTCCTTTGCCACATCGTCATCCTATACTAGCCATTAATTGTTGATGCTCCTAAAGCCTCAAAATTCCTTCCCTCTTATTCTACCTTCTGCTCCTCCACAAATTATCCATGCCCAGGGCTTCAATGGCCACATTTGTGCTCTTGACTCCATTTATATCTACTCCGCACCTCTTCTCTGACGGATTTTGGTTAGCTAACTGCCTATTCAACATCTTCCCTTAAATTTCTCAGAAGCCTTGCAAACATAACATGTTCAAAATGAAATTCATAATTTCCCACACTAACTTGATGCTCTATCTCAATTAGTAATACCGTGCTCAGCCCACTGACAGTTGAAAACTTGAAGTTATTTTTTGTACTTTTCTTTCCTTAATCACCAATATTCAATCCATTTAGTAAATCCTATCAAGTTATCTACAAAATGCCTCTTGAATCCATATGCTTCCCTCCATTTCTACCATCATATCTTTTCTGGACTGTAGTAGTAGCTACCTAGGTATTCTCTCTTCATCTACCCTGATACCCACTCCCCTAATCTCTTCTCTACACTGCTGCCCTAATGATATTTATAAAAGGATAATGGAATATATCCTCCTCCTAAATAAAAATATGACTTTCCATTTTTCTTAGAATAAAGACCCAATCCTTAGTACTGCCTGCCTGCCCTTTCCTGGCTCCCATCCCTCACAACTTCCCGTTGCTGTCTGTTCCAGTCACATAACCTGTTTTAAATGCATCCTATCCCACCTTCCATAGACCATATAAGGTATATAAGGTCCTCTCTGCTTAGAATCCTGTCTTCTCCCCCATTTGGGGGCACTTACATTCTTGTGGCCAAGTTTTCATCTGGTTTGTCTTCAAAATATCACTTCTGAGTCATGTCTGTTCTGTTTTTTCTGCTTCATACTCACTCAGGTATAAGATATGGCAGCTTTCCTCCCCTGATTTGTTCATTTGTGCATAAGATTTTAATAAAGATGTGGGGTGATGAAAGTGCTAACAATACATTGTAGAAGCTCAGACCAAAAAAAGTCAAATGTAATATTAGAAATTCCTGTTTGTTAGTTCTTTGGCCACACCTATTATTGGTTATTTCTTCTTGGCTGACACTTCTCTATAGGCCTGATTTTGTTGCTATTTTGTTCAGCAGCTCCTCACTCCTTATTTCTTCCATCTTTCTTTTTTCTCTCCCTATCTCCTCCTCTCCCTTCATCCCTCCACCCCTCAAATTTCTATTAATTATTTATACAGGCAATTTAGTTCTCTTTTTGCTGTGAGAGGCTCTTCTCAGAAAATCTCATCCCCATAACCAAACATGATGATATATTCTTTCTTTGGGAGGCACTATTTTCTTACGTCACAATAATGTAAACATTCAGTCTCCCACACTTAAAGTATCAAAAAATCTCATTGACCTCTCTATCTCCTTTTTCTTATTCAGTAGTCATTGTAGTGAGTGAAGGATTTGGGTGCCATTCAAGAAAAAAAAAAGATATGACCTCTGGTGCACTGGTGGCGGAGGTAGTTGCACACTCTGAGCCATATTTGGATGGTGCTTTGATATATTTGCCTGGGGAGAGAGTCAGTCCCTTCAATAAGACTCTCCAAAAACAACTGCATGGGAGCCACCACCCAGAAGGGCAAGAGGGCAAGAGAACTCCTGAAGAAAAGGGAGATTCACAGAGGGGATTTTTATATCTAGGTGATGCCACTCAGCAGCATGGCAGGCAGTTTCTGAGTGAAGAACTCTGACCGAGAGCAGTGATTTGGGGTCTTTTATGGCTTCCAAAGTTCCAAAGTTGGACAGTATGGATGCAGGAAAAAAATCATAGCACAAAAATCAGTGATGGGATCAAGAGAAAAGCATCAACATTCTCTGGTAACTCTGACATGGTAGGGAGAGCTTCTAACAAAGGGATTTAGGGAAGAGGTCCTGAAAGAGGTGTGGCATTTGGGGGGAAGAAAGGAAATATATAATCCCAGATTTTCAAGTCCAGGGTGATTTTAAGCCTAGTGATGCCACCAATCAGTATAGGAAGAAACAGGAGCAGAATGGGGAATACACAATTGGTTTTAAGAGGTTGTGCAATGTTTTGGACAGGTGGAGTCTGGGATACTGAAAATATATATTTGTGGAGGTAATCACCAGTGGGAAATGGGGGAGTACTCAGGTAAGAGGTGGTGCCACAGATCCAGGTTTGGGAATGATCCCAGAGATTTTAAGTGTATATCTTCAGAAATGAAGTTACTATGGAGAAAATATTAAATGAAAAAGAGAATGAAAGTTGAACCTTGATGTGTGTCTGCACATTAAGTGATGAAGGAGGAGCCAGAAAATTAAACTGTAACTAGTTCAATTGCGTGGTAAAGGTGAAGAGTGATATGCGGTAGGTATTGGGGAAGCAGAGTAAGTGGATTCATTCTACATCCAAAATGAGCCCATTCTTCAAGATCTGGTATGAATCTTACTTCCACCATAAGCTTTCTTAGCTCAAGGTTGTTTTTGTCATCTGAACTTAAAAAACTTATTGTCGACAATCCTCACTTGGCAATTAATCGTCCATTGCCTTAGAACATTACTTATTTTCATGGTATACTCATTAACTAGATGGCATCATCTTATAATTTTTTGAATTATCCATATGACCTTATCCATAGTAATTTGTTAATAAGTACATATTGATAAATGAATTATAACATTTCTTAATAACTACAAGATAGGGAATTCCTTCAACCCATTATCATATTTATTTTTGTAGTTAGGCTTTATTCTATGTGCTTAAGCTATGATGACTGTTTGTATAGCTCCCTCACTCCCCACTTCCTCTGTGTCTGTCTCTTTCTTTCCAAAACGATTACTGAGCTCTATGTGCTAGGGAAGCACTTTGCTAGAAGCCAGGAATACAGAAATGTATAAGACTTAGTCCCAGTTTCAAGAAAGTCAGGGTGTATCAGGGAGTCAGTTTGAGTCACGAGTGCTAAACATGAAGACTTGCCCCAAATGAGAGTGAGTCATTGAGGGTATAATAAACACAAAGTTGCAATAGTCACAAAATATCACTAGTGTATGTCTTCAGTTTTCAAGTTCTTAAACTTTTCCTCATTTGTGAGTCCTTCAAAAGAGTGATGACATTTGCCAAGCCTGAGCCAAGGCATGGATAACAGGCATCATTCCTGAGAAATATTTAGTCACGTCACAATGAAATGTGGACACAGCATTTCTAGGAAGTTGAGGTTGAAGTTGCTTCTGATTTCAGAGTAAATATGCTCTGTTTATGACACATTCAAGTGTTTCTAACTATGTATTTAGGTGACTTAGAGATTTGGTGGTTAAATGGCATGTGGCGCTCAATTAATAAACTCACTGAAGTTGAATTAAGGTAGTTGCTTAACAGACAATATGAATGTTTACAATGTTACCCATTATGGTGATACAAGACCAGCAATGAAGCCACTACTACCACCACCACTACCAAAACACTAATGTGGTTTTTTCTGGAATCATTTCCAAAGACAGAGAAGAAAATACATACTTCTGATAAAATTAAAATAGTGGAAACATACCTAAGGAATTTCTGTAGGAAATTGCTATAGAGTTAAATGCTTGCTATGTACTTTTATAATTTCTCATCCATATTTGTTTCAACCTCTTCCTCTTCAGTGGTTTTCACATTCAGTTAGCTGATTGGTAGAGTTGAAGGAGGAAAGAAAATTCTGATTGAGATGTAAGTTGCCATGGCAACTTTGCTCTGGTTATATTTTTCTGTCTGTAACTATAAATGGTAAAATGTAACCTTTCTAATTATACTGCTTCATTTTTAACTCTATTGGTACCAAACACTCTGCAGTTTGTTGTCATGGTAAATTAAATCAATATGTTTTATTTTTATCTCAGCCAAAATCTTTATATTGACTAGAATCTGTTTTGTAAAACTTAAGATTCTAAGACTCTTAGTAAAATATCCAAGTACAGTGATTTTAAAATTTTATCTGAATGCCTAGAAATATCCATTGTAGGGGTTCCTAGATGGCTCAGTCGGTTGAGTGTCTGACTCTTGATTTTGGTTCAGGTCATGATCTCAGGGTCAGAAGACCAAGCCCCACCTTGGCTCTGGCTGGGTGTGAAACCTGCTTAGGATTCTCTCTCTCTCTCTGCCTCTTCCCCTCCCGCTCACATGTATATTTGAATGCTCTCTCTTTCTCTCTCTCTCTTGCTCTGTCTCTCTAAAAAAAAGAAAAGAAAGAAGTACCCATTCTAGATATTCAAAATAATTAAAATGTTAACCTGAAATAAGGTCATTGTTTTTATATAGCATTGTTTGCTTAGAGTGAGGAGAACACTAATTCAAAATATGTCAGTGAAGGGTTTAACCTTCAGCATAGAGTTAGTTGCTTTTTCAGTCCTATGAGGTCAACAGAGACAGTTTCTGATTTCATAACACTAGTTTTAAGTAACTTAAACACATTCAAATAACAACCAACAAAGACATCTGTGCTTACCCCCATTCTGAATTCCACCAGCCTTTCTCCCTTGGAGCCCCTGTTGCCTCTACTGCTACTGAGGGAGCCCCCAGAAGTATGATGAAGCGGGGTATCTTCAGGTTCAGAAGCAGGGGTGAGGAAGAAGCTGTGAGAATCAGGATACCTAGGGGTAAATGCCTTGCCCTTTGACAACTCCCTCTGCCCCAGTCATAAAAATCAAATGGTTTGATTTTTTAAAATTATTTTACCCTTTTGTAGTATTGTTTGAAGGTCTATCAACTAGAGATTATAAATCTCACCTCAGCTAAAAGCATGAAAATTCTGAGAGGTTAAAAGGGTCATCTGGTCATCCAAATCTTAGTGTCAATTACCTAAACCATGTTTTTGTTTTTTTGTTTTTTTCTGCAAGAACTGGGCAGAATTAGGACATGCTAAGGGATGGTGGCTTGAATTTCATGAATAGGGGATGGCTTTGGAGCAAGAAGACAGGGCATCCCGGGTATGGTATAGTGTGGGTGACCAGAACATACTGTGACATAGGAACTAGGTTTCCAAGAGCCTAGAAGAAGGGCAGTGGGAAAAGTGGGTGGGGGGGTGCAAAGACCCACACTTTACTTAAGAGTGTCAGCAGACTTGGGGGCACTTCTTTGTCTTCTGATCGTTCTTCTTCCTCTGTCAGGAATATAAGGAATATTAGCTACATGGAATCACACAGTATATACAGCCTTTTGAATCTGGCTTTCTTCACTTAGCATAATGCATGTGGGATTCATCCACGCTGTTGTGTGCATCAATAGCTCATTCCTTTTCATTGCTGAGTAATATTCTATTATATGGAGCCACAGAGTTTTTTTAGCCATTTACCTGGTGAGGGAAATTTGGGTTATTTTTGTGGGCTTTAAATTTGACATACAGGATTGAGGGCATGTCTGTTTCTTGGTGTGATCACTTCTCTTGAATAAATGCCTACAAGTGGGATTGCTAGGTCATATGGTAAGCATATGTTTAACTTTATAAGAAACTGCCAGTTTTTAAAGAGGCTGTGCTATTTTGCACCCCACCAGCAATGCATGAGAGTTCAAGTTATTCTACTTTGTTAACATCATTTAGTATTGTCAGCTTTTAAAACAATTATTTTAGGCATTCTAATAGGTGTGTAGTGTAGCTCATTCTTTTTTTAACTTATATTTCCCTACAGACTAATGATGTCAAGCATCTTCTCATATGCTTTCTTGTTATCTGTGCATCTTCTTTGGTGATGTATCTGTTCAAATCATTGGCCCATTTTTTGAATTGGTTGTTTGTTTACTTACAGTTGACTAATTAACAAATTACATACTGCTTACAAGTCCTTTGTCAGATATGTGATTTGCAAATATTTTTCTGCCAGTGTGGCTTCTGTTTTCATTCTCTTAACAGTGTATTTTGCAGAGAAAAAGTTTTTAATTTAATGAAGTCCAACTTATCAAATTATTATTTTTTTTAGTGAATTGTACTATTGGTGTTATATCTGAGAACCTTCTCCCTAATGCATGGTCACAGAGATTTTTCTTCTATAAGTTTTATACTGGTATGTTTTATATATAGGTCTATGATCCATTTTGAGTGGACTCCTTTTTTAATGCTAAAAATTTTTACAACTTCACCTGATAATAATTGGACTGTTTTTTATTAGTCTTTGAGTAAATATCTAAGGACGTAAAGATGCTATGAATTCAGCAATACTTAAAGTTTTGTGTCACCTTTTTATCTATTGACCAGAGAATATTGACATATTTTCTTATAAAGCTGACATGAATTACGCTAATTTAAATTTTATTAACTACAATTGCACCTACATACATTTGGAAAGTGCAGTATATAAATGTTCAAGGTGCTTGGTTTACAGCAAATGCTCGGGGCTCTGTGGAATTGAAGATGCCTTGTAATCATGCTGCCTTCCCTCAGTCATGTAATGGTTTTACAGCCACAGATCTAGACCAGTCTTCTCCTTGTATAGATAAAGAAGCAGAGGTTCAGAGAATCAGCCCTCTTTCTAGGGTCAAATTTAGTTAGTGGCAAAGCTAGTCTAGAACCTAGGGCTCTGGAATTTGAGTCCAGTGCACACTCTGTTGCTGTGTTATGGTTTATTGTAATGGCCTCTGGCCACTAGAAAGTGAGACTTCATTATAGTAATCATTCTTTTGAACATATGCCTTGCTTTCAATGAGATCTTTGAAAGTAGAGACTGCACCTTTTCTAGTTTTCGAATGCCCAATTTTGATCTACATTATTATGTGTCCTAACATTATGCCTGAGGCATTTGTGGCATAAGTGCTCATTGAGCTAATGTAATGATGCTGTCCTTGGGTAAGGAAGCAATGCAGAACAACCTGTCATTATTAGATTTTCACTGGGAATACCTGGAAGGGTATTGGTTTGATGCAGTATATTATAGAGAAAAACATACGAGATTCAACATCAGAAAAACTAAGTTGAAACGCTGGCTGAGCGTAAGCACCATGATACAGGGAAAATAACCTTTTTGATTCATTGGGGGAAAAAAAAAAAAAACTCCACGAGAGAAGGATGTTTGGATGGACCAAAATAAGTTTGTGAGAGCTTGAAGTCAGCCTGGTACTGAAACTCAAAAAAAATACAAATTCCATCTCCTTTGTCATTGTTATTAAAAATTCTCTGTGTGGGAAACAGGCAAAACATGATGGGAAAGTGAAAACAAAACTCATAGTTCAATATTAGAGTCAATTATTCTTGTTTCATCCTAAGTGTGTGCTGCAGTAATGAAATGCTCTTCACAAAGGCAGTCAAACAGAAGTCACAGAGCCAGGCATGTTGTGCAAAAAAGCCATACAAAAAGAAGTGATCTTTGTAGCAACATGTGAAAATGAAGTAATATAAGCCACTTCACAATGTTATTTCTATTAGCTCTGGCCTTTGGGCTATTATCTCCAAGTTTTCCTATTTCTTGTGAAAGCTGTCTTTTTATTCCTGAAAGTTATTTATTTATTTATTTATTTATTTATTTATTTATTTATTTATTCATTTATTTTACAATCATAGCCACTAATGTGGTGACATCGATCCTGCAAAGGTCATGTGGGCTTAAGGGAAAGACAGAGTGTACAGCCAGAGGTCAACTTTATCCAAGCTTAAACATTGCATCTCAAAGCAGTATTCAAACAGGATCATTCCACATGCGTGTCTCTTGTTCCCTTCTCTTCAAAACATTCCAGGCCACAGCTTCCTGCTTCGCTCTTGCATTTTAATCCCCCTACTTGGCATCACATCAAGCTCTTGGCATGGCATGAATGACTTCTCTCATTGCCCCTAAGGGCTTGGGTTCTGTCATCTGTGGCTGTCATTGCGGAGATGCAAATGAAAGCTCCTTTGAGATGAATTGAAGTCAATGTGGCATTGACTAGCCCCAGCCCAGTGGGGGGCTAAATGCAGCACCCTCAGAAATAAATATGCTCCTCTGCTTCACTTGGTCTTCACAACTGCACATCCACTTTTTCTTTCTTTCATCTCCAAACCATATCCACACTGTGTACGGGGTACCCAGGTCTACTTCTCTACCCATATCTGTTTCCCAGATATACCCAGTCAATATTTACCCACCTCTTTGAGGGCTAAGCCATCAGATATGGAATATACATAGCTTTTCAATCAATGTGATTCTGGCATAAGCAAAGTGTGGCACCATCATATTTCCCCTTTTTGTAATCCTCCTTTCCATCTTGTTACTTTTCTTCCACCTGTTCTCAGATATCCAGTGTTGTACAGATTTATTATCCAGCACTGACCATCTTCTTACCCTTTGCTCTACCTCTGGAAGAAAAGCATATAATCAGCTAATCTTCCCTGATACACAAAAGATACATTATCTCTTGTGATATCCCATGATTCCTAACACAGGGATATTTTTTTGAGAGAAATGATGATATTCAAATAAACAATATCCAATTATAAAATCTAGCACTAAACCAGAATGGGGAGACTATTTTTATGTTAAATTGTTTTATGTAAACTGTAAATCAGGCATATGATGTAACAACAGAACTCATATGAGCTCCTGGCACCTACTAGGTATTCAGTAGGGGAAAGAACAGTGAAGTTCAACGGGTCGGCTAAATTTGAACAGATTTCAGAAGTTTCAAGCCCCTTTTCAGTATTTATTTCCTTTCTCACCAAATAGAAATCCAGCCAATCACTCCTTCTTTCAACACATTTTTATTGGACACCCAAATCATACACAGTCCTAGTAGTTGAGATATAACTATCCTAGGAGCTTTTGGCCCCGTATGGGGACAGAAAATTATGTTTAATCCAAATCAGTGTCATAGAGCCATTAAAAGGGTGGCTAAGGAGAAACATAGGGATATATCTATCACAGCTTTGGGTACCACCAGAGATAGTAATGCCCACGCCAAGTCTGAAGGGCAAGGAAGAAGTGTCCAGGGGAAAGGGAGAAGCAGGCAAGCCAGGGAGCAGAAAGAATATGGTGGCGGAGATGGTTAGGAGTGCAAGTGTTTTGGCACAGCTACAGTATTGGGTTCATGTTGGGTAACAACAGCCATGACACTAGACATATAGCAAGCACTTACTGGAGCCAGACAGAGCTTGAATGCTCGGCAGGCTCTTCTCTTGGCTTCAGTGCCACCATCCACACAAGAGTCAGGAGACCCACAATGCTCCATGCTCGGCTGCTCCACTGCCCATCACCCAGACAATCAGTACCATACTCTGCTGAGAAAGATTTAGAACTAATTGCATCCTGTTCTCCATCCCTATGGCCATGGATCCCTCAGGAGAAGCCTGGTCTGACCATTTCTTGTCACCTAGACTAGCCTTACAGAGAGCTCTGTCCATCACTGAGCCTGACCCAACCTAACAGTAGCTTAACCACTCAAACCTTCTACAGTACCTCCCTGGCTGTGTCATCTATTACTCTCAAAACTGGCAATTCTGCAGTCTCATCTCTGACAAAATAGTATTCACCTCTGTTGGGATCCTCCAGAAGACTCTGCTTCCACAGGGTCCTAAAGAAGAGGAGAGGTTCTGTTTTCTCCTCATTGCTACTACTTATCAATTTTACCTTTCTCCTCCCTAAAACTCCCCTATCTTCCTTGAAATCATGGCATAATGAGCTTCTTTTCCTCATTGCAGTTATCTGAAGGTCTTGGAGTCACTCACTTGCACTCTTTGAAGACTCTGACGCCAGGCTCATTGTCTGTCTCACACATATCTCCTACCATAATGTGTGGTGATTTCCAAACCCATATGGAGAATCCTTCCCCACCCTGACTTCTCACTTTCTTTATCTTCTCACCATTGATCTTATCCTTTTCTCTACCTTAGCCTCTCATAGATCTTGCCCTTGTAAGTAACCATACAAATTTCAAAATTTCAGTTTTCCCATTCTCCTACTACTTTCTATCTATTCCATTCAGCCCACTCTCTCCAGTCCTCTGATTCCAGAAGTTTCTCAGCCTTGCCCCCACTAACCCATTGATTTTTCACATTCCTTCTCCCCTCATATCCTGTTCCCTCCACGTCCATCTCAGATCCATAATCTCTTCTTATAATCACTTCCTCACATCCCACCTTCCTTTCCTTTGCCATCATTCTCTTTGTCACACTTACTTGGCTGAATTATAAACTTAGAACCAACTCTCTGTTTTGTCTGCTTCTGCTCCCTAAGCAGCTAAATGTAGCAAGAGAAAACAATGGTAGTTAGCTTTATTTTAATTTCATGACCACGAACCTCAACTGAGCCATTGGTGCTGCCCAAGGATTCCTATCAAAACATGGAGAAGGCTTATGGAGCCAGATTTCCTTGTTTAGATTTCTCCTTCTGCCACTTTCCAGCTGTATCATTATGGGATATTTATCTTCACTTTCTGAGCCTCAGTCTTCTTGTCTGTAAGGTGGGGAGAAGAATGACATTTATCTCTGGGATCACAGTGAGGATTAAATGAGAGAGCTCTCTGTGTTTCCATCTATGACCAACCAATCATCCCACCTGTGTCTGAAGTTCCCTTACTTCTCAAGTCTCTTTTTTTCTGCTCACTCTCCTGCACCATCAAAGTGAGGCCCTTCACTGGGTCGTTCCCATCACCATGTGTGCATACTCTAGTAGTCTTCCTTGACCGACTGACCTTCAGGAATCTATCTATTTTTCTCTTTCCTCTTCACTGCAGAACACCTCTATCTCCCTTTGTCTCCAAAATCCATTTCTATAATGTTTTGTTCACCACTGCTCTATCAAAACTGCACTTATCGATGTTACCAATGAGCATTATCTTGCCCAGACCATGGAAACTTCTCAATCCTTGTTTTATTTGATCTGTCCATAGCATTTGGCATGGCCAGTTCCTCCTTTCCTAAGACTTCCCTTACTTGACTTCCAGGGTGCTAAACCCTCATATTTCTCTTCTTTTCTCCTTGACCATTTCTCCTTGGATTCTTTTGCTGTTTCCTTCTCATATTCTTGACATCTAAATACTGCAGGACTTAACCCTTAGCCCTCTTGTATCTCTATCTGCACTGAGTCCCTTGGTGATCTCACCCAGTTTCAAGTGTCAAATGTCATCTCTAAGCTGATGATGCCCATCTTTACATGTTTTTCCTCCAATACTCTCATGGCTCATTTTATCATTTCTTTCAAGTCTTGGCTCAAATTTCACCTCTCAAAGAGACCCTCTCATTTTATATAATAGTGTTCCTGCACCATCCCTCTCTATTCTCTTACTCTGTTTTATTTTATCTGTCATACATTGATTTGTGCATTGAAAGCCTTTTGAGAACAGGGAGATTATCCACTTTGTAGAACACTTTGTACATAGAAAGCTACCAATAAATGTTTGTTAAATAAAAGCATGATCTAATTCTGAAAATACCTGAAAATACCCCCAGCAATCCTAAGAGAAAGGTCATTACAGATGAAGAGATGGAATCAGGTTAACCCATTATCACACAGCTGGCAATTCAGACAACTGGATTCCAGGGCCTACATGTCACCTAGCCATGCTGCAAAAGCCAGAGGTTACCTGGAGTCTAGATCACATGTGTACTTTTACTAGGTATTGAATTTAATAGGGAGCTACTCTAGTAGTGGTGAGGGAAGAGGGGTGACAGCCCCTGGGATAAGTTAGGTGGTGACTCTATCCAAAATATATATATAATTGCCTATCTGCAGTTCCTAGGTTATCAAATCACACTGGCTCAGAGGCTGCCTTGGCTCTCGGTTGGAAAGTTTAGGCTGACAGTATATACATGCTTTGCTAGAAGCAAACTGGCCTGTGCTGCCAATATTTAAGTTAGATTTAGTTAAGAGCTTTAAATCAACTTTATCATGAGGTCTGTAAAACTGAAAACCTTCCTCACTGTTTCCATAGCAGCCAGATGGTTGACACATTTCTTAAAGAAGATTATATGTTAATGCTCAAGAACCATTTACTATGCTCATATGCTGCTGACCCAAAATGCCACAGCTTGAACTAGTCAAGCAAAATATTAATCTTTGAAAAGGACACATTATATTTCAAGCTATAGTGAAAGAGGATAAGGTTTCCAAAAATCTGATTAAATGAACTTTGAAAATATTTATAATTTAAATATTTGACTCTTCTAAAGTTTAGTGCTGTATGGATTCTGGCCCTTCAGCTACCTCATATAGGGGGTGGTGGTATAAGATGCATGAGTTATTTCCATATAGGCCATAAGTACATTCAGTTAATAGATGCTAAAATTTGCCATGTTTCCATGGTAAAATGAATTGCTGTTTTCTGTTTTAAAGGGAACCAACTGTTCACCCTCCAATACCTCCAAAGCCCAGTTCTCCTGTTTCATCTCCTAACCAGCTGAGACGGGAGAACAGGTGAGACCTGGCATTCCAGAAAATTTTGCCCAAATGAGGAAGTTAAAGAAATGAAAGCAAATGAATTATGACCTGTTTTGTGCAAAGCATGGGTATGTTTTGTGCACACATTCACAGAAGAAGCATGTGTGAAGCTTTTCTAATTCTAATTGCCAATACAAATGCATGTTTATGTTTGCCTTTGAATACTTACAGCCATTTCCTATCTTATGGAAATATACCTTCAAAATAGAAGCTGAACAATATTCATGTCCAGGAAGTGTTTATCCTCACATTTCTTCTAATTTATGTATAAGGAAGCATTATATAAGGAATCTCTTTCTTTCTCTGTGTATATAAATATATAAATATACATGCATACATATGTAGTATTTGACATATATAATCTAGATAGAAACTACATATATACATGCATTTGGTTTATATTTACTCCTAGTTAAATTTCCCATTAAAAGATACATTTTCTCTTTATATATTTTTAAATATATTATTTATTTATTTATTCATGAGAGACAGAGAGAGAGAGAGGCAGAGACATAGGCAGAGGAAAAAGCAGACTCCTTGCAGGGAGCCCAATACAGGATTTGATCCCTGAAACCTGGGAACACTCTCTGAGCCAAAGGCAGATGCCCAACGACTGAGCCACCCAGGAGTTCCTAAAAGCTACATTTTCTGATGAAAGATGTTCTTAAAACTGTATTACTACTCAAACCCTCCCTTATATTAGAAATACTTTTGGGTAGCTCTTTAGTCTTGTTTTAGCTAAGGAATTTGCAATTTATTTCGAAACTATTATAATTAAAAAAAATCTTCTAATTAACTTATCTCCAAATCGAGAAAAAAACACACTTGCTTTTCCATTTTTAATCTCTGACACTCTATAATTAATACTTAGAAACAAATTCAAAGTTCTGAAAATTTTCCCATGTGTTTCTGCTAAACTGTTTAATAATCTTGAGCTGTTTTTCGGGACATACATTGCACATTTCCATTATTGTGAGATTTAAAAAATGATTTATCATTGAAGACTGAATACATTAGATCCACTTGGTTGCCTGCCTTTGATTCTTTTGTATTTTTGCATTTTGATGATGATTTTTGTTGACAACATGAAAGAAAATTCTAGAATTATTCTTCAGGAAGAGAGTAACTTCAGCTAGAAAATGCTGACTGGGCAGCAGGGCTATGTAGCATTAAGTGTTCAGCCTATTGAGTTAAAAACCGAAGTCTGAATTTCTATTCAGTGAAACTTCACAGGATCTTTGAAATTTTGTCCTTAGGATGAGGAGATTTTTTTTCCTTTAATGAGTCAGGAGAATACTTCTTCATTGAATTAATGAAAAATATAAACTAAATTTATAACTTTTTATTTGTGCAATGGTTATAATTAAACTCTTAAAATAACTTTTTAAGTTTTCCATCTTATATTATTTTTCCTTAATATAGTAATGAGAAAATAAATATTAATTTGAATTGGATTTTTTAGAGGGCCTTAAATAAATTGGCTTTAGTATTATCTAAATTCTAGTCTAAAATCAGTGACCCTAGAGCAGTGAGCTTGTGTAAACTCAAAAAAAACTAAATTTCACGGTAATTGGTCTAATCCATTTTTACTACTTTAATTTCTTTCTTCTAGTGATCTTAAAAATAAAATTAGGACAACTTGCATGTTTTAAATCCTGATTACTTTAATCACAGCAAGATGATTTTAATGAAAGAATATGAAAGGAAAGTGTTTCCTATGTAATTAACACATGTCCTCAGGGGAACAAAAATAGTTGAATATAGTTTTTTGAGAACAAGCAAGAATGTATAAGTAGGTCAATCAGATACTTAGGAAAATAACAGAAAAAAACCTCATATCATAGACTGTGACAGAATCTAATATCCATAAACTTGTTCTATCAACTCAATGTGGTCATTCTCAATGTGTTTTAAAGGGAACCAACTGTTCACCCTCCAATACCTCCAAAGCCCAGGTCTCCTGTTTCATCTCCTAACCAGCTGAGACGGGAGAACAGGTGAGACCTGGCATTCCAGAAAATTTTGCCCAAATGAGGAAGTTAAAGAAATGAAAGCAAATGAATTATGACCTGTTTTGTGCAAAGCATGGGTATGTTTTGTGCACACATTCACAGAAGAAGCATGTGTGAAGGTGTATTGTGTGAAGGTGTATTGAAATTTAAAAAATTTCCCATCTTATTTCAGCAAGTATGTCCCTTGATCATATTCAAATGGGGGTAACATATTTAGGAAAAAACCATTCCTTTGATTCCTGATAACAAAAAAGATTCTTAAGAAATACGTATGAAAATGCCTTATTGATGATTGGAGACTAAGATAAAAAATGAACATAAACACATTTAGGAAAGATATTTCTAAGCATATCTAGTGATTAAAAATGTATTAAAACATAGGCTAAATTGCAAAATTATTATATTGGACTTCAGATTTTCAAATAAGAAATGGTTGAGTTCTAGCCAACTGAAAGAGCTAAGGTAAAGTTTGTTATCTTAAGTGGTGCTCTTGGTTCAACACACTGTAATCTTTTTGAATATAAATGTTTCCTTAAAAATGTATATTTAACAAAAGTGTTTTCTTACCTAACAGATATTATCTTTAACTTTGAAAATATAGGCAGATTTGTCCAACTAAACCAGGTGTACATACAGAAACCAACAGATCCACTGAAAAAAGTATAAGGTACAATGATCTCTATATCTATGTAACTGTAGAAAGTACAATGTTTGCCTAATTAGAATACCTAAAAATGCCAGACAATTAATAATAAAAGAGACAAAATCAGTTCTCCAGCTGGCTTCCATATAGTGAGGAATAAACATTTTTTTCGTGTACCTACAGAATTTTATTCCTTTGATTTCTATTCTAAGCTTTATATTAAGAAAACAACCAACATTGTCTGACCGTGATAGCAGAGTAAAATAAACACCTTAAGAAAGGAAAATACTTTTTATTCCCAGCACTTGTCCAAAGGACTGTGATATAGTTGTGTTGATATTTAAATGTATAGGTGGAAATGTAGTCATTTGATTGAACTTGCTCTACAAAAGCTTTGCTAGAATTAGCTGTATAATTAGGCCATATCCAGTTCTGTCCACATCATCAGGAAAAGCCTCACAAATTGTATTGATCTTTGGGTCAGGTTTCCCCATGACAGTCCTGATTTATGCCTGTTGTCTTGCACATCCCATCTGGTATAGTATGCATTTTGGTTATATCCTATTTTTATTTTTTATTTTTTAAAGAAACCACTATTTTGATATCAGTTTTAAATGATGCTATTGCTTATCAATATGATAAACAAGTTTCTAATTATTATGTTAAAAAACATACCATTAAATTTACCATCTTATCCATTATGACCAACCAATTTTTCAAAGTGCAGAACTTACATACTTTTTGTTTTTTGTTTTTTTGTTGTTGTTTTGTCCCTTGACCATCAGAAAAGTCCCAGTTTGAAACATATATCACATGAATACCCTTACCTTTGGGGAGAATCATGTTTCCCTTGTATTTAGTTACTTGAAGTGCAACTGTATCTTTGCATTGCCCAAGCTGAGTCCCATGTGCCATAAGATGTCAATGTATATTCTGTGAAAGAAGGGCTTAATGGCCAACCCATTTGGGAGACACAATTAAATAGAGTTCTCTACCACAGGACTTCTCAGAACCTTCAGTGTGCTTATATACATTCTGAATCTCCAAAAGTTGGTTGTATTTCCCAAATTGACTTGACTGCAAAATTCTTTTTTCATGTAACCCTCTTAACCTTCTATGAAACATTGTTTGGGAAACATAGGTCTTAATTACAGGAATGCCAATAAGGATTTTCCCAATTATTTCTTTGCATGATCTAGAGGAATTCGTGTGGATTTGAGCCCTGTATGTGTCAGGTGTTTCCACTTACCCTATAGTTTAAAATGTACGTTCTTTTGCTTTGTAAGTCTAAGAAGGCAGATATTTTCACTGCATGTGAGGGATGAATTAATCATCTGGACATGTTGCTTAATGCTCATTGACTCTAGTATACTAGAAACACCTCTGAACACACAGCTGTGTTTACTTGTGTAGTTAGCTCTGCTTTTTTCCATATCCTTTCTTAAGTACAGAACTTGGGAGAAGCCAATGTGTTTAGGAGAAACTGTAGTTATTTCAGTGAACACTAGATGGCAGAGCCAATGCCCAGTTAAATGACTGATGTGTGTGTGTGTGTGTGTGTGTGTATGTATGTGTGTGCGCATGGTGATATGAGAACTATTTCATCATGCAGTTAAACTCAATAATTCCTGAACACACGGACTATTGTTTTCTTTACTGAAAATGTAAGATTTTCTAGCCACTTCAAGGATAGCTCTACTATCATTGACTTGCATTTATTTTTCATCCTTTGAAGGACTCAGGATCTCGAGAATATTGTTAAAGTGGCCACTTCACTTCAGAAAACTAACAAGGGGTAAGAGCTCAGAGCTTTTGAGCTTGTATTTTTCCTTTCTTTCTATTTCAAAAAAGCTTAACCAGTGCCTTTAAAAGTTCCAAATATAAACAAAATCCCTGTTTACTATATACAATTTAAAAGAAGAAAGAATCAGTTTCTCTAGATAAATGTCCCTGAAAAGTGAGTGAGACTGACATTGATCTCACTCATGGATACGGGGTTACTCTTCTTCCTCAGCTTTGTATTTTGATGATTATACTCTCATCTCCATCACCTCAGCTGTCTGTGGTTTTGACCTTATTCCAAGTCTTTGTCCTGTATTTATGCTACTAGCTCAGATCTTATCTGTCTTCCTAGAATCCTCATTTAGAATGTCCTAGGCCATATTTACCTTCCTTCCCAAATGCACTCTTTCCAAACTTCTTTCTGTTCTTTCCTTCAGCCAACCTCACCTTTCTGGAATCATTCTTAATTCTTCCATGTCTTCCCCCTCAATGTAGTATCAGGCATATATGCATTAAATTTGTAAAATTCTCCGCTTGCCCACATGGCCTCACCCCAGTGCAAACCCTCATCAACTCCATCATAGGTTTTTAGAGTAGCTATGCAGATTTACTTGTATTCCCTCAGTCTCCTCTCCCCTAAACCATTACTACCCCATTAGTGCCAGAACTTTCTTCCTAAAATTCTGTTGAACACTTTAATGGCTCCCCATTGCCTGTTCAGTTACATCTAACCTTTGTAAACGTAGCTCCAACCTAACATTCAAGAGTTATTTCTGACTTCACCCTTATATTTACCCTACATGGAATACCAAATTAAACTACTTTCTTTCTACAGTCTCCAGACATTGTGCCTTTGTTTATGCCATTCCACCCATGTGGCAGCCTTTCCTAACTTTCCTAACTTCCTAGCCACCATATCCATTCAAGTCCTACTTATTTTTCAAGATCTAGATCAGATATCACCTCTTCTGTGAAGTCTTCCCAGAATGATTCAGTGAGATGTGACTTCTGTTTCACTAAGCTATCAGAGTCCCACTATTTATGTGTTATAACAGCTAATCGTATTTGTTGTTATTTCATGGAATCTATGCAAATATCTTATCTTCTCTATCATTTCTTTAATCTCTTAGAGGAAATATTTTGTCCTATTGACCATAAGTCATTTGCAGAGTCTGACATGATGCTTTGTGTAAAGTAGGTGCTTATATAATAGATTGTGGTAAAGAATAGTGAACAGCAGGAAACCTGGAGTATAAACATTCCATAGTTTAAATCCCATTCCTGCAAAAATTCTCCTTGCTCATGGACTTCAGCAATGCTAAGCAAGATTAAGGATTGTAGTCCTAGTCAAAAGAAGTGAAGAAACAGAAGTAACACATAGCCCTTCTGTGCAAATGAAACTGATTGGAGCTCTGAATCCAGACAGGAACTCCAGAAAGTATCCCGGATGTTTCATTTCCACTTCTCTTATTTAAGTGTCTAGATCTCTAATTTTACTTTTTTACTTTTTTTGAGATAGTATTTTGTTTTTAAAAGGGATTGAATAGTTTTTTGGTGAGTGAGAGTGGTTTTTGAAGGAGAGATGGGTGAATGATGCTGAAGGGAAATTGTGGTTTGGCACAAATCCAACAAAAACAATGAGGACTACAGTTAGTCCTGTTCCCTCTCTGTAGGCATAGTACACAAATTCCACAATGGGAGTGGGATGTGTTCTCCACAGGGAAAAGTTACTGCTCTGTCAGCGACCAGGGGAAATGTTTATTGGATCAACATACCCAACTATCATTACTGTGGACTATCTGTAGGGACTAGAAATAGCTTTATTCACCTAACTGTTCTTGGTGATATTCCTTTGTGAACTGTCACTCCTATCTGATTAAGAACATTTAATTTATTGCACCTGCAATGGTGAAATTTAATATCCAAAGCTTTCATCAATGTAAGGTCATTTTAAAAGTCCACATTCCTTATTCAGAACATTGTCTCCATTTTATTTAATTTATCACAGAGTGTCTTCTCATGATTTATGCCAATCTGTTTGTAAAAACATGAGCAACCCCAAATCCTGATAATTACATCATTGTAATTCATACTAATCAGAAATTCTGGGACTACAATTTTACAGGACTCTTAGGTTTGCTCTTTTCCTTGGAGACATGGACAGATTCATACTCTCAGAGCTAGGAGGTGGAATTTCAAGCAACTAACAACAGTGAGGCATTGTGTCAGGGGACTAAGTGATATGTTAATTTTTTTGTCAGGGTCAGCAACTTTCATATTTCAGTATTAACCTGACTTCAATCCTACTACTGAATATGTAACATTACTTGAAAGGATTCACCTATATGATGGCTGTTAATTTTATGTGTTTTTGGGTCTCTAAGAGGATTGCCCCAGCAGCTATTTTGGCGGGGCATTGTGCCAGGCATCTTCAAAGCACATAAATGGCTCAGCAACTATACCTCTCTAGCCTGAGCCAAACTCTTGATGTCTCTAAAAGCAGTTTAAAAAATAAATATAGCAAGCATTTATTAAATGAAAAATTTAGTAGACTGGGAACTGTTACTATAATGGACAAAATTAATTGAGAGTTTTTGACTTGCCAGATATGCTTCACACTATGTACTCATTCATTAGCTTATTGATTTTTTTCTCAGGTGGGTACAATTAGTATTCTTGTTCGACAGGTGGAAAAATTGAAGCAGGAAGAGGTTAGGTAATTCACCCAGAGTCATCAATTCATAATTGGTAAATCCTGGGTTAGGCTCCATGTATCCCTGACCTGGGACTCTGAATATGTAACTCCTGAGTTACTTGGCCTCATGGCTTCCTGGTCAGTACCAGTGATGACTCAGAAGAAAAAGGAACATTGAGAAAGTGTGGGAAATGTGTATTCTAGAGCAAGAAGAAGGGAAAACCATGATTTGTGATCTAAAAACTGGACCAGGAGGGCAAGAGAAATGGGGGCAAAGGGATAACAGAAATATGGAAGAGAGAATACGCTGCGAGGAGCGAACAGAAACCAGAAACCCACTGAGGCTGCCTTCTTGAGGGAGAGACCTGAACTCAGGTGACCCTAAGGGATGTTCTGGAACCCAGGGTTTAGCTTAAACAGGTTGCTCCTCAAGAAGCAGCCAGAAAGTTGTAGTTCTCAAATACAGAAACAAGATAACAAATTTAGTGGACTTCAAATGAGGGAAGATCACAATTTAAGAAAGTGCTGACTTACTGATGAACAGGTGTTTTTCAATAGCTACTTTGTGCAGATACATTATGTAAAGATAGAATCTCTAGTCAGTGTACCTATATTTGTTGATTCAATTAAAAACCTGTATTAAATATTTACTGTATAAAGGATACAGAATTAAAGACTGAAGAGGATCCAATGTAAAACATAGTGCAAAATTTTAAGTGGTGTGTATGTATGTGTGTGAGAGAGAAAGAGAGAGATGTAGGAGCAGGAACATTAACATGAGACAAGTTGCTACATGACAAAATATAGTAGTGTAAGTGCTAGAAAGGAAGTGAAAACAAAATGCAGCAAAGTTTCTGAAAACATAGAGGACTCTATTCTGTTGGAAGACTGGGAATTGTTTTGAGGAAGAGGCATTTGAAGAGAACCTTGAAGGATATATGAGATTTTTGTGGTATTTCAGACTTAAGATGGACCTGCCCTTTGACTGGGCTGATGTGAGGTTTTTGTTTGTTGTTTTTTTCTTCCAAAAGTGAAGAATTGGATAACCTCATAAAAATGAAGAAAAGTTTGAATAGGTAAGTCTTAAAAACATCCATTTTTTGCTTTATTATTGAATTGTATATCATGACTTCTCATGTCTTTTTAGTATTTGAGCATGAGGATCCACATCCTGGGTGAGTTAAAAGTAGCCTACAAATCTTGAATAAAAAGCTTGCAGGAATCATTATCATTTCACCACTACTATGAATGGTTATTACAATCTAAAGATACTAATATTAAAGTGTTTTTTATTTTCATACTCTATTTAGTAAGGCAGTGATATAAATAATCACAGTTCTCTTTTCGAAATATTAACATATTCATATGTGGACAGAGTTTAGTTTGGTCACTGAATGCTTTCAATTTTACACTTTACAAAAGCCACTTATTATCTTAGTCAACCTTATCTCCTTAATTTTGAATCATTTATAATTGCACGCTTTAAAAATTATAACAATTGAGGTTTGGGTTGGAAGTGTGTACAGTTCTTGCTATCTCTCTGTTACTTTGCCTACTAACATGTTACATGGGTAGGAGCCAGAGAGACAGAGAAATAACACAAATGTCAAATGAACCAATTGATCTGAACTTCAAGAGGTGTGGTTTTCATACCCTGTTCTGACAGTAGTGATCTTATGATTGACTATCAACAACTTATTTAAATTGCTGCTTTTCGGTTTCTTCATCTATGAAGAGAGTGGGTATTAGATCAAGGATCCCAGACTCCAATAGTGGGAAGGGCCCGATTGTATGGAACACAGAGGAGTGCCCTGTCCAAAGTGTCTGGCTGTTTCTCATCTGCTAACAGGTGCAATGTGAGAATTTGAACCCCATATTACAGAATATTTTCAGGATATCTTGAAAATCCAGGTTTTGATATGTCATAGCCATCTTTGTAAGCATTGGCTCACACTAAAAACTAAATACTGAATCCAAGCAACACATCGAGGACCTATTGGCTGTTTGTGAATCCCCAGTTCATATCTTTTGTCTTATTTTTCTGAGGTCCACTGAAATTTAAATTTTGAGTCTATGAAAATATCTATTTGGAATATAGCAATTTCAAGAATTAGGGCTCATCTTACCCACCCAGTTTCTATTTCCTGTCTATGTATAGAAATATAAACTGGTCTCTGTTTCTATAAAGTTAAGTGTGTGTTGTTAACACTAATGAGGTTTTTTATTCAATACATTTAAAGAAATCAAGGTCTTGATGGTCTCTTCAGAGCAAATCCTAGGGCAGAGCAAACAGAGAAAAGGTAAGTGCATCTGTCCCTAACCTGAAAATATGATCTTCCAGATTGCTTGCTTTATCTTTTCAGACATTCACTGGAAGGGAGTTGTATCCTCTGGCATGGAAATGTACTAACAGATGGAGTAGTGCTCTCAGTATTGTACATTTAGCTCAGACATAATTGCCTAGAAGGATTTCTACTCTTCCATTCAATAAGAGTAAATGAGCAGTTCATGAAGAATGTTTATTGTATCTGACCTCTTAAGATACCACATAATTTTATTTCAGCAGGTAGTCTTTTATTTGAATTTCTTTGTGTTTACAGAGCCAAAAGCCTTGAAAATCTCATTTTTATGAATACTCGAACAGACAAAGATGGCAAAGGGTAAGATTTGACTAAGGCTCTTATGGGCCTCTTTGATTGAGTCCTAAACTATATGCTATTTCCTGGATATGACCTCCTGCTCAGGACAAGGGGCAAAGCAGACTGGTGGAACAGGTCCTGTATGGGGCGGGGGGGGGGGGGGGCGGGCGGGATCAGGAGATGAGTGGATATCTTGGTGCTGCATCTGCCACTTACATCAATCTGGATGACCCTGGGCAAATCACTTAACCTCTGGAGCCTGCTGTTTCCTCATCCTATAAAATGAAGGGCATGACCTAGATGATCTTCACATTCCGTTTTGTATTTAAAAATGAAGGAACTCTAGCTGACTATTACAAGTGGTGGACAATAGGCTGGTTTATGAACTAAATATATTCATTCTAAGATATTTTGATGCTGGGAGCATAGTCTCTCACCACTGAAGTCTTTATAATACTTCAAGGCACTTTTCAGTTGGAATCTTGATTGAGTCACTTCAAATGTATATCTCATATATATTTGTAAATATCTCAGGGTCAAGAGTCATGCTTTTACTTGTTTTAGATCATAAAAAAGGGTTAGTGAATGATTAATAACTAAATCAATAGCTTAATTTAAGAGACTGATTTTTAGTTCTAGGCTGATACTGATGTCCTAGAAAATTGACTTAGATTTTGATATATTTTTATATGGAAAGAAACAAAACTCTTGAAAGTTTTATTAAAGAAAATCATAGAATAGTCAAGAATGACAAAGGGTAAAGATTTAGGAGATTTCTGTTTTTCCTACCAGGTTGGCTGTTTACCTTGTACTTGATTAGTCATTTAATTTGCCTTCCTTATATGATAATTATTTCTATTGTCTTGATTATCTTTTAAAGCCATTTATCTGTGCCAGTCTGTGCACAGAATGGTATTCTAGCTTTCCAAGCCAATCTTGGCAGATGCATTCTCAACTCTATCTGATGTAGAACACTTAAAGTCTATGTGGTGAAAATTATTGGCAATAATAATTTCACAGATACTGAATCCTTATTAATAATATATTATAATATAAACATGTAAGTATTATTACAGGTAAAATTTTTTCTTCACATGGAGGACAGGTGAAGGGGGAAAATAGTCAATTCTCTGTGAATGGTTATATGAGCTTTATAGGAAAAGATGAGATTTCAGATATTTAAGAAATGAAATTGGGAAGGGTCCACAAAAGTGATAGAAAATAGAAAATTTAGGATGAGTATCTCAAGTAAATCATTTCTGGGCTGATAAAGAGGAGAAAAGAGATGTGATCTGTAATGTGCAATTGGCTTTTTGATGTAGTAATGACTGAACTCATTGATGTAGTAGAGTGAGTCCATAGCCCTTTTACCTTCTTCTTGCCCTTTCTCTCTGCCTTCTTTCTCTTTAGTTTCTCTGAAAGATGCTAGAATGTCAATAGCCTTATCACAGTGAAATACGAGACAGATAAAAATGGCAAAGGGCAACACCTGGACAATTGGGGGATTTAGAGGGATTAACTTTGATATTCTCTAATAGCTTTAAACTATTTGCATGGAAAGGTTTCTTGTTTGTAGTCTTATATAAATCACTGGAGCCATTCTAGAGCTATTCCTGCCTTTCCAAGGTACTTCAGGACCTTGAACTTTTTACTAAAAATGACATGTCTAAATCTCCAAAGGGTCTAGATTTAAAATGTTGACCATCTGATTTCCACCCCTGATATGAATGATTTTTATGTTTAGAGAAGGCAATATATCAACAAATGTATTAAAGTTAGCTTCCCACCAACCATCCCTGAAAGGACAAAGAAAGCACAACCTGAGACTTGAAGGGAAC
Source organism: Canis aureus (assembly GCF_053574225.1). NCBI lineage: Eukaryota > Metazoa > Chordata > Mammalia > Carnivora > Canidae > Canis > Canis aureus. The sequence continues at coordinate 30,337,562 of NC_135627.1, read as the reverse complement.
TTTTACTATTAAAATATTTTAATGATAAAGAAAATGTGATATATATATATATATACACACACACACACACACATGCACATACACACATACACACACACACACACACACACACACCCTGGAATATTAGCCATAAAAAAGAATGAGATCTTGCCATCTGTGACAACATGAATGCATCTAGAGGGAGTTATGCCAGGTGAAGTAAGTCAGACAGGGAAAGACAAATACCATATGATCTCACTTATATATGAAACTTAAAACAAAGAAAAAGCAGAAATAGGCACATAAATTCAGAGAACCAAATGATGGTTGCCAGGAGGTCAGTGTAGGGATGGGCAAAATGGGTGAAGGGGAGTGGAGATACAAGTTTCTAGTTATGGAATGAGTAAGTCACGAGGATAAAAGGTACAATGTAGGGAATATAGTTAATAGTATTGAAATAGCATTATATGGTGAAAGATGGTAGCTATACTTGTGGTGAACATTGTATCACATATAGAGTTGTTGAATCACTATGTTGTACACCTGCAACTAATGTGAACATTGTGTGTCAACTCTATTTCAATTAAAAACAAATTTACTGAGACTCCTGGGTGGCTCAGTCAGTTGAGCACTGGACTCTCAATTTTGGCTTAGATCATGATCTCAGGGTTGTGAAATGGAGTCCTGCATCGGGCTCCACACCCAGCAAGGGATCTGCTTGAGATTCTATCCCTTTTCCTCTGCCCTTCTCCCAACCTGCACATGCTCTCTCTTGCTTGTTCTCTCTCTAAAATAAATAATCTTTTTTTTTTAAAGAAAACTGTTACATTTACTTTAAAAATAAAAAAAATAAAGAGTTTGTAATAGCTTGGCCTCAATCCACAGGTCAGGCTCTTTGACCATTATGTCTTTTGAGAACATGAAGAATAAAATATTAGAGAAAAAAGGACCTTAAAATGGCATAGTCTAATTCCATTCCTTGTGGTGAGAAAACTTGGTGCAGAGAAGTGAAAGAACATGATCACAAACCGTATTAAAATCAGAATTAGGAATTGAATCCAGATCTCCTTTGTACACTGATACTGGTCTCTAGTGCTATAATGCATACTAATAAAAGTAACCTCAAGATTATAACTTTGTATAAACTGTCAAGACAACTCAGTTCTAAATAGCAAGAATGTTTATTATTGTATTAAAAAGTATTTCATTAAAATGATTTAGTCACAACAGAGTAATGACTGGGACCTTACTATTAGAATATTTAGCGTATCTCATCAGCATTTTGCATGAAAAGAGCCACTTATATTAAAATTTTCTAAAGACTTCTGAGGCTTTAGGTACTGCTAATATCTTAGTCCCGTGGTGAGAAATATGCTGTTGCCACAAGAGATTGAGTTACTCTCTCTCCTCTCTCTCTTTTGCTTTGCTGTCCTCCCTGCTCCAATGTTGTGAAGGAACCAAGGCCTTGGAGGTCTTACTAAAATTAATCAAAGGACTGACAAAAATGAGAAAGGATATCTTGCTGGGGCTCTCTTTTTTCAAGTTGATTTTTCACACCTCATTAGAAATGGGAGTATTATACCTTCCTTGGTCACAGATGAACTGTTGCACTTTATAGGCCTCTCAGAGAGTAAGCAAAGGAATATGAGGAATGCTGTTTCCGTAGGACCACATGTTTGTTACATTGAAGTGCAGGAAATCTGTTACATAATCCCTTATTCTGTATTTTCTTAAACAATTAAAACACAGCCAAGTTTTATATTTAAATTAAGAAATATGAAGGACAAATTGCAAAGTGAGAGGTATGCTGGGAAGTTCTTCTAAACTGATTTAAACCAAGTACTGCTGTGGAAATTAATAAGGCTATGTTGAGGATAATTAAATCCAAGTATTTCTGGCCATTTGGCCTGGAAACATCTGATATCCTTTCAGGGACATTCTTGTTTGTACAGATTTCAGAAAAAAACTGAATATAACCTAAGTGACACAAGATTTTCGTGTTTTTGTTTTTGTTTTTCTAAAGAAGCCAAGATCTCGAAACGATTATCAAAGTGAATGCTAGGAGAGATAAAACTAGGAGAGGGTGAGAACTGTTTTGATGTTTCTGCATCTTGTTTGTTTTCTCCCAAGTTCCACTGCGTGATCTTCTTAGTAATATTGAGGGAGTCACATCTTTGATTTTGCCTTCTGTCTTTTGTCTGATCCTTGTCACCCTGATTTTTACTTTGGAGGGTCTACAATGGATTTTATCTAAATTTACATTTGGCTAATATAAAATCCCAGAGATTAATTTAACTATATTATTGATAGGCAATTTTTATAATAAAATTAATATCTTTTTTTAAATTTTTTATTTATTTATGATAGTTACAGAGAGAGAGAGAGAGGCAGAGACACAGGCAGAGGGAGAAGCAGGCTCCATGCACTGGGAGCCCGACGTGGGATTCGATCCCGGGTCTCCAGGATCGCGCCCTGGGCCAAAGGCAGGCGCCAAACCGCTGCGCCACCCAGGGATCCCCAAATTAATATCTATATAATAATTTTCTCCAAAAGCTTTCAACTAATCATCAGTAATATGGAATGTCTATTTATATATAACACTCTGAAAATACTTTGAAACTGATCTAAACTTTTTTTTAAGAGGTGAAGACCTTGATAATCTTATCAGAGCAAATCCCAAAGGAAGTGAAAATGCTACTGGGTAAGCATTATTAGTGTCTTTAAGTCTGATTTCTGTAAGTAACAATCAATAAGATAAAATGATTTGGCATTTTAACTTCATAACCATATTTTATTAGCATGGACTTAGACAATAACAGTGGGCCATATGACCTTCCTTTCTTGTTCCTTAAAAAAAATCACTTATTTTTTGAAGAACTGTCCTAGTATTTGATAGTCAGTTGCCTTTTATACCAGATTTTAGGCTTTAATTTGTTTAATGGATGATTTACAGAAATGAGTTTCTTTGTATCTAAAGAATGCATTGTCTTGACAACACTTTCAAGGTCCAAGTAACAAAGATAGCAGAAGTGAGGCTTGACTAAAACTCTTGTAAATCAGCTTCTCTTAAGATGAGGGTCTCAAAAAGTAGCTGAAGGGAGGGGCTGAACAGGTATATCCATTAAGAGTAAGGAAATTCCCCAACTTTTTCTCCTCCTCAGGGCTCTGTCAGTAGGGCATGCAGTCACGATACTTCTGCCAACCTCTACAGTATTAACTTTTTTGGGTTCAGGTTATTCCTTTTTGATATTACTCAGTGCATTTTAATGAGGGTGACATGTGTATCCCTGAGAAATGAGTCAATTTTCCTACCATGTAAGCTATTTTTTTTCTTGCTCTTTGTAGTTTATCATAATCTAATTATATTTTTTAAAAACTTGGGTTAGGAAAAAAGTTTATATGAAGACATATATTCTTATCATTTAAAAATATTATTGTTATTGATATTGTTGTTATTATTTAAAAACCGAATAGGCAATTATATCTGATTTGTTGAGTAGAAATTTATATTCTCTCTGGATCTGGTATAGAACTTAATTTGACTCACATTACTTCTCTAATCATTATTCAGTTTATTAGTGTTTTACTTAATAACATTCATTAAAACTCAGTTCTTTATTCAAAGAAAACAAGACCTCGATGGATTTATTAAAGTGAATCCTGAAACAAATAAAAATATCAAGAGGTAAGATATTTAAAGCTTCCCCCTTCCCTTTGGCACTTATAAGCACATTGGAATCTTGAGTGCTTTTATTCAGGAGGGTAAATTAAAATTCAAATAAGTTCTCTTTTCCCCCAAACATATCACAATAAGTAATTTTATACAAGTGATACTCAGAAGTGATCTTTTGCATTTTATTTTTGGGTAACATTTACTATCAGGTAGATTTTGAGAAATTAAATGGGAATTTGAATGAGCTCCTCTATTGAGTTAAATTATTTCTTTCCGTGTGTGTGTGTGTGTGTGTGTGTATAAGTGTATATGTGTGTATGTGTAAGTAGTATGTGTATATAAATGTATTTGTGTATTATAAATAGTGTGTATGTATAAGAGTATATATGTATATTAATCAGGGTTCTCCAGAGAAACTGAAACAATAGGGCATGTATATATTTAGAAAGAGATTTATTATAAGGGATTGGCTTATGCTCTTACAAGAGCTAAGAAGTCCCAAGATTTGTAGTTTGCAAACTGGACACCAAGGAGAGCCAGTGATGCAATTCCTGTCCAAATCCAAATGCCTAAGGACCAGGAGGGCTGATGGTTTAACTTTCAACACCAGAAGGAGATGTCTTAGGTCAAGCAGTCAGGCAAACTCCCTTCTAACATACCCTTTTTGCTCTATTCCAATCCTCAGTGGATTGGTTGTGGCCCGTGTGTTAGGGAGGACCATATACTTTACTCAGTCTAGATTTAAATGTTAATCTCACCCTAAAACACCCTCACAGGCATATCCAGTATAATGTTTGACTAAATGTAGGCACTTTGTGACCCAGTCAACATATGAAATTAACCATCAAAAAAAATGTATGTATATACATAAGTGTACGTGTATGTATACACAGTATAAATATATATAAATGGATGCATGTGGATATGTTTGTGTGTGAATGTGTGCATGTGTAGTGTATTTGTGTGTAGCATATCTATGTCTACATAGTGTAGTGTATGTTTAAAGATGAAGAGTTTAACAAAGTGTAGTTCATTAAAAGAGTCCTACTACCCATGAACTGTCAAGTAAATCTGGAAAGCTTATGTTCTCCTGCTATTTATTTTTTAAAAAGCAGATGGGATATATTTGAAACTGAGCTTGTTGGTATGTTGCTGAAAAACAGGACACCAAATAACTCCATGTGGTTTCCTTTGAACTTCTTTCCATTCAGTTAACTCAGTTCATGATATTATTAGTTGATTCTAAAATGTGTCACTGATGCCTGCAGGCCCAGTCAGCAGAGCAAGGGCTCAGCTGAAAAGCTGCGGTGCACACTGTCAGGCTATCCTGTTCTCAGCAGCATGAAATGGTGGGAGGCCCAGAGACTCAGGGAGTTAGACACCTGTATTTGCACCCAATAAACTGAGAAGAAAGTGTTGATTTCCCTGGCTATCTGTGTAGTCCAGGAAGATAACTCAAGGTAGTGAATGTGAACGGGGAGTCCAAATTCTGTTCAAATTCTGACTTGGTCACTTGATAGCTGTGTCCTCAAGCTTCAATTTACTCATCCACAAAATAGAGATCATAACACTATCATCATGCCTGGCACATAGTAGATACAAGTAATTGTTAGCAATAGTAAAGATTCAGATGAATTATGTTCTCTTAGTGATTTAGATACTGTTTAAATATTTAATTTACTTTGACTCTCCAAGAAAAATCTGTTTTCTAATTTTTATTTAAAAGAGTATTTCAAATAACCACCTGTTATTTTTTATATGTTGGTGTGTGTCTGTGTGAATGTCTATGTTGCACATGTGTATACATGCAAATGTTTGTGTGTGTGTTTGCATGAGTGTATGTATATATGTCGATGTGCCTTTGTATGTATGCCAGTACACATGCATATGGGTGTGTGCATGTCTTTGCAATTGTCCTTGTGTGATTGCATAAAAGTGCACACATGCTTGTATGTGCATGAATATATGTATATCTGTATGCTTTTGCATGCATATTAATTCATATGTACATGGATGTCTATGTGTGTGCATTCGTGTCCATATGTTTGGGAGTATGCATTGTGTGTGTGTGTATTTGTGTGCATACTTCCTGAGAGCTTTTAGGGACCCTAATTGTCTTTTTCTTTCAGTACACATGATTAAGTTCTGTAGATCTTTTAAAAGTAAAACTAAATCATGCTCCCTCTCTTATTAAAAAATTATAAGGTTTTTCCATTTCAAGTAGAATACAATTCTAACCTTCAGCAATGGTCTCTTACTTGTTCAATACAGTCCAGCCAAATTAATCTTTTTTCCTATTCCTGTCTCATTTCTGCCTTATGAGTTCTGCATATGCTATTCCCACTTTGGACTGCTTTACCCCACATTGTCATTTCTGACCATTGACTATAATTGTCACCACCCCCTCCTCCAACCCCAGCAACATAGGCATCAGGCACTCCTTCTTATTTTCTTCAGAGTATGTATTGTTATCTGGAATTGTGACATTCATTTATATGCTTGGTTGTATATTGCTTGCCTCTTCCCAAGTTAGAATGGAAGGCTCATGAGGCATAAGCCTATGTCTGTATTATTTACAGGTTTCCATAACTAATTGTAAATTGAAAGAATGAATGAGTACTGGGGACTTATATAGTATGAAGCTTTGATTCACCATTTAGCTCGAAATGTTATTTTAAATTATTACATTAATTAGCACAGTCTTCTTTATTGATTTTATTTACTTTGAGATTTAAACAAACTTCCACTTACATGTGCTCTATTTAATATGTTTAAAGAGATCAAGTTCTTGGCAAAATAATCAAAGTGAACTCCAGAATCAACACAAGTATTACAAAGGAGGCGTCACAATGCTTATTGTTGTGTTATTTTATTTTATTTTGTTTTAGTACTCAAATCTGGAAAACAGAATCCTGGGATTGTTTTTCTCAGACTCTGGCATTCAAATCTCACATATTTCATTTAGGCAAAAATCTAGGAGAGGTAAAAAACATCAACAAGGATATTCCGGGGCAGAATAGTTGCTTCTGTTGGGTCAATTGTTTCATTTTGCATGGAAAAGGTCCTCATTTTTTTATTGCTGCTTTTAGCCTGGGCATATACATTCTCAGACATCTGGATACAAGTAAAAACTTGAGTCAACATCTGGATGTTTCCAAATATCTGTATCTTTGATATTGTAGAGATGCAACCTCAGAGACTTTCTGATACAATCTTAGTAGGGCCACGGGGCATGGACAAACAGGGTGTACCTTCTGCAGATATCCTTTACCCATGTGGCATCCTCTGTAGATCAGAGGGGCATTGACTTGTGCTGTGAATATGGAAAACACATAGAAACAATAAGAAAAGCAAAATTCCACTAAGATCAGAAACAGAATATATTGAAGGGTAACAACAAAATACTGATGCTTTTAGTGACTACATGGAGTTTTTTATTATAGTAAATATAATATACATTTCAGAACTCTATAGATTTTAATCTTCCTATTGTTTGTTGACAACACAATTAGTCAAAATTTGTAGTTTTAACACATAGTTACAAGTACCAGACACAGACACCAGGTTGTATAACATGGACATTAATAAATTGGCTTATTAGTCTTAATCCAATTCTATGAATAGAAAACCTGCTAATGAATGTCAATTTTACAAAATATAGATTATCCAAAGTTGATTTTAAATTCCCACAGCATGTTGGAGGTTGACATTAAGAGGATGTACTTTCTGGAATGTTCCATGAGATGCATATATAGACTATTACAAAATGTTCAGTACACCTGGCAAAGGTTAAGAGCATAGCATTAAATGAATGATAATAGATATAGAGTTCCAATACAGTGTTTGTAACTGGCCTAAAAGCTCCAAGATTAAAATATTGTCTCATTGAGCCTCAGAGATGTATATATCCCTACATACTTCTGCATAGTCACCTTTAACAATCTTCCATTTTTTGGCATGATCTCAGTAAGTGTTTATCCTGTTTTTTCATTTGGTAGTAATCTATCATTAACCTTATCATTTTTCTTCAATGTTTTACAGGGGCCAGAGCCTTGACAATCTTATTCAAGTGACTCCTGAAGGAAACAGAAGTAACACAGGGTGAAGATTATGTCTTATCTTTCTTCTCCTCCTCTGTCTTCATTGATTTGTGGCACTCATCAGAAAAACTGTGTGGAAAAAAAATCTTTGGATTGGAACCAGAAAATCTGAAATCCATTACTTCCCAGCTGGGTGCCTTTGAGCAAGTTCCTTGGACACTGTGGGCTGAGGCTTCTTAAGTTATAAAATGATGATCCTTTATAACTGTTATACCTTTGTCACTTGATTGTTATAAGGATCAAGTGAAATAATGGATATAAAATCCCTTTAAAGCAAGAAGGCTCTATAAATGGAAATTATTAACAAAATATAGTTTAGTGACAGCTATAGTGTTCAATGGAATACTGTGGGGGGCAGGTGAAAAATTTTGGCAAATCATTACATAGTTCCTGATTTTTAAAAAAACTTAATATTGCCCTAATGTTATGATTTTATTTAGAGGGTAAATAGGAATCTGAGCCATATAGTGATGATTTGTATGGAGGTCAAAATTTGTACTTTTTAAAATTATGGACAAAGACTGGTATTTATTTTTCTCAAAACTTAATAGCAAAATTCATCTTGAGCATATATATCTTTTAAATAAATTCTTAGTTGATTTAATTGTATTTTTACTTATCATTTTGTTTTGTTTTGTTTTTCGTTTTTAAGTTCCAAAGACCTTGATAACCTCATCAAAGTGGTTCCACAAACAGGAAAAAGTGTGCAAGGGTAAGATTTGATATGCTTCTTGTTTTTTTGTTTCACACATACCCATGCTTAAAAATATAATTAAAATAACATTTTAGCAGACTGACACTGAACTCCAATAAAAGCCAGGTGACCTCCATGACATCATATCTAAAATATTGAAGATTTTGGTCAACTGATTCTTAGTATAATGGGGGTAACCTTTGGTTAATTAGATGCACAGTTGATTTCCAAGAATGACAAGACACTTTATTCATTGATTTCTTTATTTTTCTTAAGCAGAATATGGCACAGGAGTGGGGAAAAAGAATTGGATGATAGACCATAGATGTGGGTCTAGGCCTTGGCCCTGCCCTCACTAACGGTGCAAAATGAGATTGGCCACTTCTATTTGGGCTTCAGTTTCCTTGTCCTCTAATAAGGAACTTGGACCAGGTGCTGTCTTGTCATTTCAATGAAAATTCAATTTACTAAATGCCAATACAATGGTTGGTATCATGGAAAGAGCAAGTGCTCTTGAGTTAGAGCACTTTGGTTTCACTTAATCTTTGTATGTCTCAGTTTTTCCCTTTGAGAAAATGGGATGATAAAACTTCCTATATTGACTGATTAATGTGAGGATTCAATTATATAAATCATGTAAATCACTTGAACAGTGCCGGCACATCATGAATTTTCTAAAACCACTGGTTATTGTTTATTTCTATGCAGCAGTAGTTAGGTCCAAAAATATATATTCCATAGCACTGAAAAACTCCAGTCCTCTGAGATGATTTCTGTATTCCTAAATATTTTATAATAGAATATTTTATAAAAATGTTTCTTGGTTTTAATAAATATTTGCAACCATGTGTTGTAAATCAACCACTGATCTGATCATTTTTTCCATGTTTTAAAGGGGTCAAAGTCTTGACAGCCTCATCCAAGTAGCTCCTGAAACAAACAGAACTAACCAAAGGTGAGGTTCATGGAACTCTTTTATCTATTTTTTTTCTATTTAACTTAAAAAATGTAATTCATTTTTCTACCATTGAGACAGCCAGTGATGGACTCAAAATCAACAGCTTTGTGTCAGAAACCTAGTGTTCAAGGCCTTGCTCAGGGCTCCTGGGCCATGGGCTTTAATGGAAGATAAAGAATTCCTTAAAATATTTCTTACTAGTATGGGATTTGTATTCCCTGCTTGGGATTTCAACATAATTCTATTTCAGGATAATAGTTCAACATGATAGGATGCAGTAATTTACATGAAAGGAAATACACATGATAAGATTAGTTTACAAGTTAATTCTAAAGATTCCTTAAGTGATACAAACCTTTCTGGCCTTTTTTCTCTTCAAGATATATAACATTTTGTCCAGTAATACAGTATATCAAATTAGGCAACTTGTTTAGGCCTTTGGGGTTAGTGTTGGTATGAGAACCCATTGTGATAATAGAAATGTCTCTTTAGAGTTATAATTGCCTATCGGGATATTTAGAATAAAAGCAATTCATATAATCCAAAAGTCTTGCTTGCTCTGATTTAGCCTTGCATGAAATGCAATTCTGAAGTGGTTTAATTGATATCTGAGAGTAGCCTCAGTGCTACACATTCACATTATATATATTGCCCCATACCTTGGAATCAGGAAATAATTCTGTTTTTTTAAAGTTCCAGGTTTTTTTGTTTTGTTTGCTTGTTTTTGTTTTATTTTTTTGGAGGGTAGGGAAATGAGGCATACATAGAAATGATAAAAATTTTTTTTATTTTTCTCTTGTTCATTACAACCTCCCCAAATATCCTACATGCTAATTCAACAATAAAATATAATATGGAAAATAAAAAGCTTAAGAGCAATTTAAATGTGAAGTTGTCTTGAAAGAAACAAGAATAAAATTAAATTCTCATATATACATAATTGTGTAAGAAATGAATTCATAGCCACCTGCTTTTCCATAGGACTAAAAAGGATTCAAGTAATGATGAAGTTTTAAATTAGCAATTTCATAATTTAATATTACAGTTGAAAAAATGTACAAATTATTATTGATTTTAGTTTATGGTGAAAAGCATGGTGCAAATAGAAGGAATTACCGTGAACACAGAAAAAGGATGATAGTGGGAAGGAGCATGAGAATTAGGGTCCAGTTGCTATAATTCCAAATCTGATTCATCCTTGGTCACTTCTTGGTCACCCAAAGAGGGTCTTAACTTCCATGAAGCTCAATTTCTTATTTATAAGGGGAGGATGGTAGTCTCTACCTCAGTAAGCTAGTTATTTTGAGGATTTTTAAAGACTTTGTAAAGTAGAAACTTGATAAACTTGTTACTTTTTATCTAGCATCCCATTGTATGATTCACAGGTGTCAAAAGAAAAAATGTCAGTCATAAAATTTGCAGATTTCCAGCTGAATTTGAACTTTTATTTTGTCTTAGCAGGAAGGAAGGTCTAGATGAACTTATTAATATAAGCCCCAAAGCTGTCAAAAACATGGCTGGGTAAGAGAAAGATGTTATTTGTTTGTCCTGTTTTGGTTTTATCCTCTTTAAGAAATACAAATACAATATGAATACAAATGATTTACAGTCATTCCATGGGCAAAATGAATATAGGTCTGAAAAAGCTGTCACAATTTTTATATGTTCTTGGAAATAAATATCTATTTATTACTAGCAAGAAAGAACAATAGTTAGAGAAAATAATATGATGGTGACTTCACTTTTTTTGACCTCAAATAAAGCAATTGAAGAGAATGATTGCGGTAGGAACATAGCTACTCTATGTGCTATATTTTATTTTTTTCTTTGAAGTATTGATGTTAATACCTTTGTCTCTCAAAATGATGAAAATTTATTAATGACAGTTATTTTTTTAAAAGACATAGAACACTTCATTAGATTCATCATCAACAATACCATGTATTTCATTTTTGAAGAGTGTTCTCTGGTAGTCAGTGGAAATTTTAGGAGGTTTGTTGTTTCTCAGATGGTTTGATGCTCCCAGCAAAGGTATGGCTCTCTGGCTATATGAAGATTTTTATACTGTTACACACTACTCCATATGTGTGTGTATATATATATATTTACATATTTTGATATATTTATATGTATATATAATCTCTTAAGAATGTTCTCATGATTTCCCTATAGAGTTTAGTTGGTACATATAAAATTGCAAAAAATTAAAGATAAAGAAAGGACTCAGAGAACTCCCGTCCTGTTAGTAGGAACAATTTTGAAAACCCCTGTTCCAGTCAAACCTATTCCATTTTCAGAAGAGGAAACAGACTCACAAAGGTTAAGTGATCTGACCAGGGTCAGAGAGAAAACTGATAGAAGACTGGTACTAGCTCTCTGATCTGTTAGGCAGTGAATAATTACTGAACACCTACTGGGTTTGAAGCTTACAACTAGGTATCATTAGTTGCACATTAGGTATAATTATAGGCCATGGACGCCAAAAAGAGAATTCGGTAGACATACTCAATCTTATTAACAGCGGGCAATTATCATAGATTAAAGCTAATTATGTACTGGGGGCACAGAGATATTACTCCAAGAGAATAATAGGTTGTCAATTTAGTATATTACATTTTGGAACACTCATGTTCTGCTTGCTGAATATAGAATGCATTGTCAGTACATTGCATTTAAAAAAAGAGACATTGAATATCAAATTTAATAAACATGACAGGCATTCAAGTTCATATTCATAGATTCCTAGGAGTACAAGATGTTAGATGGGCAGATTCTTAGAAATGATCCAATCTCCTCATTTTACAGATGAGAATACTAAGGCCAGGGGGAAAAAATCTCATAGTCTCTTGTGAGTTTTTCTAACTCCCAGAACAACTCCTGGTCTTGAAATCACAGCACACAAACTTCGATCTTAAAGCAAATGAAAGGTAATTAAGTACCTCCAGAAATAGTGGAGGCTTGTAAAGCTAGGATTGTTGCTTTTGTCATGCGACAGCCAGGAGGTGTCATTTACTGCTCTACAGGGTCACTTGAAATATTACTTCATAGGTGACAGTGGCACAAACGTGCAAATGCCTGCAAAACTTTACAGCTCTTAAACTACAGGGATGAAATAAGAACTAAAAACTGTAGTATATCTCTTCTCTACATCCTTAAAGCAAAACAAATGAAAGCAGTAACTGGAGGAGAAAGAATGTTGGGACCCTGGGTGGCTCAGTTGGTTAAGCATCTGCCTTTAAATGGTGTCATGATCCCAGAGTCCTGGGATCCAGCCTCACATAGGGTTCTCCGCTCAGCGAAGAGCCTACTTCTCCCTCTGCCCCTCCCCCTGCTCGTGCTCTCTTTATCTCTCAAATAAATAAAATTTAAAAAGAAAGAATGATACATTTTTCTTGGGTAAGCTTTAGATATAAAATTCCTGTGTTTGCAGGGATCCAGGACCTTAAAAAGTTCTATAAATTTGTTATATTCAATTCATTGAGATAAACTGCATGATGCTATCAATCAAGGTAATTCAGAACTGATACTGAGATCCTTGTTTTGTTAAAATACCGTGTTGTCTTTTTAGGAGTAATGGTAGAACATAGCATACATTTATATATTTTCTAAGCTAGGATTTCTCAAACGGTGGGTCAAAACCCATTAAAGGGTCTTGTCATTAATGCAGTGAGTGGCAATCAGCATTTTTGCCAATTAAATAAAATTAATTAAATAGAATGGAAAATATGAGTGTTCTTATGTAGTAAAGGTATTATTTGATGAAATCTGTGTGTTTGTCTGTCTGAAAAGAGAGTATTGGGCTGTGGTATAAAATGTTCCAGGCTGTTGGATAAATCAGATTTTCTGTGCTCAGAAGAGTGAAAATAGAAGTTCTTATGGTTGTGTTAGTAGCTTACTCTAATTTTGTTGGTACATGAATATTACATGTAGTTACACTAAGAAATATTGTGATTAATGTATATGTTAAAAGGCTGTGAACTTTGCATATATTATCTCCTCCACAAAGTTTTATTCTTTGTACTTTTTCTTCTACTATATGAAATTAACCTCACTTTATTTTATTGTAATTCTAGTGTAATTAGCATACAGTGTTATATTAGTTTAAGGTGTACAATAACCTCACTTTAGATGTTATTGTCTTTTAGGCATGGTTGAGCTTTATAACAGATTTTTGCAATCAATTCATGCAAGGAAATTATATTTTGAATAGCTCTCATATGTTAATCATTCCTTTAATAGTATTTGTAGACACCAATTGGTTATTCTTTTAAAGAGTTTATTTATTTATTCATGGGAGACAGACAGAGAGAGGCAGAGACATCGGCAGAGGGAGAAGCAGGCTCCCTGTGGGGAGCCCAATGCAGGATTCAGTCCCAGGACCCTGGGATCATGCCCTGAGCCAAAGGCAGATGTTTAACCACTGAGCCACCCAGGTGCCCCAACAATTGATTATCTTTAATTGCAAATACTATTATTGAAGATAATTCAAAACACTGAAAATTCAATTAGTGGCTTTCTGTCTACCATGGAGATCTGAGAACAATGATGGAAAGGAGAAACTGAGTAAAGCTAGGACCTAGGAAGCACATTCTATGGAAGTATTAGGGCTAAGGGAGGGAAATGCAGACCTTTTATTAGAACATTTTGGAGATGACGCTCTAAATGGAGTTCTTAACCCTTTTTCAATCTTTCTGATGGGTAAAATGTCTCTTATTTTTATATAAGGAAAAAGGTCTGCTTTGGGGGTGGGGGGAGCCAGGCAGGTTGTTATCCAAGATGGTACTGAAAGCAGGTGTTCTCAGTCCTGCAATTTCTTGCCATGACAGGCTATCTTATTTCTTTGAATAAACATTAAAAAGGGATTTAAAAGGACACTGAGGGGATCCCTGGGTGGCTCAGCAGTTTAGTGCCTGCCTTTGACCGAGGGTGTGATCCTGGAGTGCCGGATCGGGTCCCGCAACAGGCTCCCTGCATGGAGCCTGCTTCTCCCTCTGCCTATGTCTCTGCCTCTCTCTCTCTCTCTCTCTCTCATGAATGAATAAGTAAAATCTTTTAAAAAATAACTAAAAGGATACTGAAAAATCATCACTTGCTAGTCCTTTAAACAAGGTATTACACAGAGGCAGTGAATGGCAGCAAACTATGTAGGAAAAAATATTGTTCATGACTGAGGAAAGAAACTGGTAGGGCTTCCAATAGGAAGCGGACAATCTTCAGAGTGTGTAAGTCATTTGACCATTAACAGCTGAGTTTCATTCAGTTTTTAGTCATTGGAAAGGAAATCACTACTTTGATGGATTGCTGGAATTCTCTATGCCAAGCCTTATGCTAAGTATAATCCCAGTTTTAGAGTTTATTAAAAAAAAAATCCTCAGTTGGTGAATATAATCTTAAGAATAACAAGGACATTAAAATCAGCCTATGTCTTCATAATGTTAAAACACTTCAGAGTGCAAAGTTGTTAATCACCAGATGTTTGCTGTGAATGCCTGCCAGCATGCCCTCATAGATGTGTTCTGGTTATGAAGGATGTAAAGTCAGAGCAGCTTCACTTCTAATCCAGCATAATTTGTCCCCGCTAAATTAGCTAGAAAGCTTATTTCAAGGCTGTTCTATGCCAAACCATCAGGTATCATACTAAATGATAAGATAGCTAATCCTTTCTTCTAATTCCAGCGACTTGAATCCACATTATCTCTAATACAAGCTGCTTTAATTTGTTTTGTTTTGTTTTGTTTTTACTAAAAGAAATCAAGATCTTGATAAGCTCATCAGAGTGAATCCTGAAACTCTCACCAGCAACCAGAGGTAATAGAACTATATTAGTTTTTGTGCTTTGGTCAGTAAGAATGTTTTGTTTTATTATTATTTCAAGCAGATTTATAACCTTAATGCTCTGCCAAAAGAACTTCATTAACCTGATCTCTTTTTATTTTTCTATTTAAAGAAACCAGGATCTGGATAACCTCATCAAAGTGAAACCTGCAGTGACCAGAAGCAGTCAGAGGTAATCAGATAAAAGCAATCACTTCATGTTTTCATCTGTCTATTGCCCCTGGGTGGAGTGGATTTATAATGTTGCTTTATCAACCTAACATAACCAAAAACCTATCACTAATCTGAATTTTTTTTTTCTTTTGAACAGTGAAGGCTTGGACAATCTCATTAAAGTGAAATCTTCAGCTCTCCAAGACACTGAGCGGTAAATGACTTGGCCTAACTATCTTGATGTGTTCTCAAGGTTCTAGTTAGGAGTTTTCTTTCCTTTTCTCTCAAAGAAGCCTTTTATTTTTCTTTAGTGTTCAAATGAAGACAGAATTAACTCATGTGTCTCCTGTCAGCAAGGAAACGTTGCACTCTTTTGGTTTTGCTGTTTCTGTTTGTGTGTTTTTATCACTGTGGTGCTGGGGTATTCAGGGTAGGGAGGCACAAAGGCACTTGAAGAGCCATCCCTATTGAGAGTAGCATTTATTGAGCACCTCTCATGTGACTGGCAATTTCTATACATTTTCTCCTTAAAATTACCCCATGAAAAATATATTCACACACCCTATTTTATAGAAGAGGAAACCATAGCTCAAGGCATTAAATGACCTTATTAAGAGAGAAAACATCCTAGATGTGAACTCAAGCCCTGCTGATGTCACCTCCTAGAAGAAACACAAAAAAATCTATGGCTAAAATGGTTCAGACTCTTTCCATCCTTAGTACTCTTCACAGTCTCTTCCCTTCTAAGTCTCCCTCCCACCCTGCAGCCAGAGGACTACAATTAGAAACATTTATTCTAGAAAATTATCACTAAAGTGGCAGGGAGGAGAGAAAATAGTTGTCTCCTGGAGACAGCAGACTTTAGGTGTTGGCCCTGCCACTGAGACTTGTATGGAAATATTTTTGTTAAATAAAACCATTTCTTCACAGTGGTTTTGGTTAGGACAGATTTTTCTTTTCATTGCTAACAGTTTTAGGAGGTTCTCTGCCATGTTGGAAGTGGTCAGGTTTACTAACCACACGCAGAATCAATAATAGTGGTTACTGTAGCCGACTCCTCTCTCTTAGCTGATTCTATGAGATGTACTTCTGTCTCTGTCTCTGTCTCTGTCTCTCTCTCACACACACACATGCACACACACACACACACTTCCCCTTTTTCTCACTTTCTCTTCCTGCCCTCCCTCCCTCTGGCAAATGTGCTTTGTCGACAATGGTTACTTCCTCATAAGTGTTTTTTTTTTTTTTTTTTGCCAGTTGTTTATTTGAAAACACTAATTTTATATAAAGGTAGTTTGTATTTCAGCAGCTTCTAAAACAATTTCCATAGAAAGAAGACACATTCCTTATGTGAGTGCTATTACTAACAAAAAGTAAATTTGAAAATAGTGGCCATCATGTTGCTTTCAGACGGCAGCTTGATCCATGAATCTAACCTAAGTAATATCTGACTGTTCTTTAGGAGTGACACCAGATGTAATGATAATCAACCAGGTTGTTCAAGAATTAGAGCAGAATACACAAACAGGAAGCGGTTTATTTGAAAACAGTGACTTAATTCAATTGGCTCAGCTACCTGTAACTAAAACATATCCACCCTGCCCCCTTAATTTTAACAGGGAAAAAGAGGGGGCATTTTATCGTGTCTCCCCAAGGAATAACAGCCATAGGCACTTTTACATCCCATTCAATATGATAGGAGCACCAATTATTTAATAGTAGAATAGTAGTGAATCAGAGTCCTTTTTATGTGACTTTGCTGACATTTCCAGTAGTTGTGCATTTGATTCACAGTTAGGGGTAGAATAAACTCTGGTCATCGATCAGAGTATAAGCAGGTGTCCCTGAGCTCCTTATAGTGACACAACAACCTGAACAAATGAAGATGTGCACAGAAATTTCACTTTATTCAGGGAGAAACCACATGGCTTTTAGCAGTGATAGCGTCACATTTTTGTGAACAAACATAAAAGGAAGATATTCAATTATCCGTAGTCTATAAACTGCTGTTTCCAAATGAAGATTGAAAAGCAGCAAGTGCTACTTAGGCATTTAAAGTTAGAAAAGGCATCCTTCATCTGAAGTAGAAAAACTGTTCTATTTGTATTATTATACACATAATAATTTAAGGGCTTCCTATTTGTTAATATCTATACCTCCAGGTTTTAGTATTCCTTTTTTTGTAAGTTACTTCAATTTATTAAATGTTTTCTTTTAGTTCTTCAAATGTACTCCAGTTGCTTTTTTTTTTTTACTTGAACCTCATAAGCATTTCAAGCTTTTTTTTTTTGTATATTTTTTTATTGGAGTTCAGTTTGCCAACATATAGCATAACACCCAATGCTCATCCTGTCAAGTGCCCCACTCAGTGCCCGTCACCCAGTCACCCCCACCTCCCGCCCACCTCCCTTTCCACTACCCCTTGTTCGTTTCCCAGAGTTAGGTGTCTCTCATGTTCTGTCACCCTCACTGATATTTTAACTCATTTTCTCTCCTTTCCCCTTTATTCCCTTTCACTATTTTTTATATTCCCCAAATGAATGAGACCATATAATGTTTGTCCTTCTCCGATTGACTTACTTCACTCAGCATAATACCCTCCAGTTCCATCCACGTTGAAGCAAATGGTGGGTATTTGTCGTTTCTAATGGCTGAGGAATATTCCATTGTATACAAAGACTGCAGCTTCTTTATCCATTCATCTTTCGATGGACACCGAAGCTCCTTCCACAGTTTGGCTATTGTCGCTATAAACTTTGGGGTGCAGGTGTCCTGGCGTTTCACTGCTTCTGTATCTTTGTGGTAAATCCCCAGCAGCACAAATGCTGGGTTGTAGGGTAGTGCTATTTTTAACTCTTTGAGGAACCTGCACACAGTTTTCCGGAGTGGCTGTACCAGTTCACATTCCCACCAACAGTACAAGAGGGTTCCCTTTTCTCCGCATCCTCTCCAACATTTGTGGTTTCCTGCCTTGTTAATTTTCACCATTCTCACTGGTGTGAGGTGGTATCTCATTGTGGTTTTGATTTGTATTTCCCTAAGGGCAAGTGATGCAGAGCTTTTCTCATGTGCTTGTTGGCCATGTCTATGTCTTCTTCTGTGAGATTTCTGTTCATGTGTTTTGCCCATTTCATGATTGGTTTGTTTCTTTGCTGTTGAGTTTAATAAGTTCTTTATAGATCTTAGATACTAGCCCTTTATCTGACATGTCATTTGCAAATATCTTCTCCCATTCTGTAGGTTGTCTTTTAATTTTGTTGACTGTTTCTTTTGCTGTGCAGAAGCTTTTTATCTTGATGAAGTCCCAATAGTTCATTTTTGCTTTTGTTTCCCTTGCCTTCATAGATGTATCTTGCAAGAAGTTGCTGTGGCCAAGTTCAAAAAGGGTGTTGCCTGTGTTCTCCTCTAGAATTTTGATGGATTCTTGTCTCACATTTAGATCCTTCATCCATTTTGAGTTTATCTTTGTGTATGGTGTAAGAGAATGGTCTAGTTTCATTCTTCTGCACGTGGCTGTCCAATTTTCCCAGCACCATTTATTGAAGAGACTGTCCTTTTTCCAGTGGATAGTCTTTCCTGCTTTGTCGAATATTAGTTGGCCATAGAGTTGAGGGCCCACTTCTGGATTCTCTATTCTGTTCCATTGATCTATGTGTCTGTTTTTGTGCCAGTACCACACTGTCTTGATGATCACAGCTTTGTAGTACAACTTGAAATCTGGCATTGTGATGCCCCTGGCTCTGGTTTTCTTTTTCAATATTCCCCTGGCTATTTGGGGTCTTTTCTGATTCCACACAAATCTTAAGATTATTTGTTCCAACTCTCTGAAGAGAGTCCATGATATTTTGATAGGGATTGCATTAAATGTGTAAATTGCCTCCTCCTCAATTTCTTTCAGAAGTGTTCCATAGTTTTTAGGGTACAGATCCTTTACCTCTTTGGTTAGGTTTATTTCTAGAGATCTTATGCTTTTGGGTGCAATTATAAATGGGATTGACTTCTTAATTTCTCTTTCTTCAGTTTCATTGTTAATGTATAGAAATGCCACTGATTTCTGGACATTGATTTTGTATCCTGCCACACTGCCAGATTGCTGTATGAGTTCTAGCAATCTTGGGGTGGAGTCTTTTGGGCTTTCTATGTACAGTATCATGTCATCTGCAAAGAGGGAGAGTTTGACTTCTTCTTTGCCAATTTGAATGCATTTTATTTGTTTTTGTTGCCTGATTGCTGAGGCTGGGACTTCTAGTACTATGTTGAATAGCAGTGGTGAGAGTGGACATCCCTGTCGTATTCCTGATCTTAGAGGAAAGGCTCTCAGTGTCTCCCCATTGAGAATGATATTTGCTGTGGGCTTTTCATAGATGGCTTTTAAGATGCTGAGGAATGTTCCCTCTATCCCTACACTCTGAAGAGTTTTGATCAGGAATGAAAGCTGTATTTTGTCAAATGCTTTCTCTGCATCTATTGAGAAGATCATAGGGTTCTTGTTTTTTCTCTTGTTGATATGATCTATCACGTTGATTGCTTTATGAGTATTGAACCAGCCTTGTATCCTGGGGACAAATCCCCCATGGTCATGGTGAATAATCTTAATGTACTGTTAGATCCTATTGGCTAGTGTCTTGTTAAGAATTTTTGCATCTGTGTTCATCAGCGATATTGGTCTATAATTCTCCTTTTTGGTGGGGTCTTTGTCTGGTTTTGGAATTCAGGTGATGCTGGCCTCAGAATGAGTTTGGAAGTACTCCATCTCTTTCTATCTTTCCAAACAACTTTAGTAGATTAGGTATAGTTTCTTCTTTAAACGTTTTAGAATTCCCCTGGGAAGCCATCTGGCCCTGGACTTTTGTGTCTTGGGAGGTTTTTTTTTTTTTTTTTTTTTTTATTTGGGAGGTTTTTGATGACTGCTTCAATTTCCTCCCTGGTTATTGGCCTGTTCAGGTTTTCTATTTCTTCCTGATCCAGTTTTGGTAGTTTGTGGTTTTCCGGAAATGCGTCCATTTCTTCTAGATTGCCTAATTGATTGGCATATAGCTGCTCATAATATGTTTTTAAAATTGTTTTGTATTTCCTTGGTATTGGTTGTGATCTCTCCTTTTTTTTTTTAAGATTTTATTCATGAGAGACACACACATAGAGAGAGGCAGAGATACAGGCAGAGGGAGAAGCAGGCTCTATGCAGGGAGCCTGATGCGGGACTCGATCCCAGGACTCTAGGATCACACCCTCGGTCAAAGGCAGTTGCTAAACTGCTGAGCCACCCAAGGATCCCCCAATCTTTACTTTTTCATTTGTGATTTTATTAATTTGAGTCTTTTCTCTTTTGTTTTTAATAAGGCTGGCTAATGGTTTATCTATCTTATTCTTTCAGAGAACCAACTCCTGGTTGTGTTGATCTGTTCCACAGTTCTGGTCTCTATTTCATTGAGTTCTGCTCGAATCTTTATTAACTCTCTTTTTCTGCTTGGTGTAGGTTTTATTTGCTGTTGTTTCTCTAGTTCCTTTAGGTGCAAGGTTAGCTTGTGTATTTGAGGGTTTTTTTTTCAATTTTTTGAGGGATGCTTGTATTGCGATGTATTTCCCTCTTAGGACTGCTTTTGCTGTATCCCAAAGACTTTGAATGGTTGTATCTTCATCCTCATTAGTTTCCATGAATCTTTTTAATTCTTCTCTAATTTCCTGGTTGACCCTTTCATCTTTTAGCGGGATGCTCTTTAACCTCCATGTGTTTGGGTTTCTTCCAAATTTCTTCTTGTGATTGAGTTCAAGTTTCAAAGTATTATGGTCTGAAAATATGCAGGGGACAATCCCAATCTTTTGGTATTGGTTGAGACCTGATTTGTGACCCAATATGTGGTCTATTTTGGAGAAAGTTCCATTGGCAATTGAGAAGAAAATTCAGTTGCATTTGGATATAAAGTTCTGTAAATATCTGTGAAATGCATCTGGTGCAATGTATCATTTAAAGCTGTTGTTTTGGGCAGCCGGGGTGGTTCAGCAGTTTAGTGCCGCCTTCAGCCCAGGGCCTGATACTGGAGACCCAGGATCAAGTCCCATGTTGGGCTCCCTGCATGGAACATGATTCTCCCACTGCCTGTGTCTCTGCCTCTCTCTCTCTTTGTGTGTCTCCCATGAAATCTTAAAAAAAAAACAAAACTGTTGTTTCTTTGGAAATGTTGTGCTTAGAATATCTGTCATTTGCAGGATGTGCTGTGTTGAAGTCTCCCAGTATTAGTGTATTATTATCTAAGTATGTCTTAACTTTGGTTATTAATTGATTGATATACTTGGCAGCTCCCACATTAGGGGCATAAATATTCATGATTGTTAGGTCCTCTTGTTGAGTAGATCCTTTAAGTATATATAGTGTCCCTCTTCATCTCTTACTATAGTCTTTGGGATAAACTTTAATTTATCTGATATGAGGATTGCTACCCCTGCTTTCTTTTGAGGATGATTTGAATGGAAAATTGTTCTCCAACCTTTCATTTTCAGGCTGTAGGTGTCCTTAGGTCTAAAATGAGTCTCTTTTAGATGGCAAATAGATGGGTCTTGCTTTTTTATCCAGTCTGAAACCCTGCCTCTTTTGATGGGATCATTAAGCCCATTCACACTGAGTTACTATTGAAAGATATGAATTTAGTGTTATTGTAATACCTATTGAGTCCCTGTTTTTGTGGATTATTTCTTTGGGCGTCCTCTTTCTTTTACAGATTCCCCCTTAATATTTCTTGCAGAGCTGGTAGGGTGGTCATATATTCTTTCAGTTTCTGCCTATCTTGGAAACTCTTTGTCTCTCCTCCTATTCTGAATGAGAGCCTTGCTGAATAGAGTATTCTTGGTTGCATGTTCTTCTCATTTAAGATCCTGAATATATCCTGCCAGCCCTTTCTGGCCTGCCAGGTCTCTCTGGAGAGGTCTGCTGTTAATCTAATATTTCTTCCCATATAACTTAGGGATCTCTTGTCTCTTGCTGCTTTAAGGATCTTCTCTTCATCTTTGGAATTTGCAAGTTTCACTATTAAATGTCGAGGTGTTGAATGGTTTTTACTGATTTTGTGGGGGGACCTCTCTATCTCCTGGATCTGAATGCCTGTTTTTCTCCCCAAATTAGGAAAGTTCTCAGCTATGGTTTGTTCAAATATGCTTTCTGGTCCTCTGTCCCTCTCAGCACCCTTGGGAACCCCCATTAAACATAAATTTTTCCTTCTGAGGCTGTCATTTATTTCCCTTAACTTTTCCTCATGGTCTTTTAACTGTTTTTCTTCTTTTTCCTCAGTTTCCTTCCTTGCCATCAACTTGTCTTCTATGTCACTCACTCTTTCTTCTACCTCATTGACCCTCGTCGTTAGGACCTCCAGTTTGGATTGCATCTCATTTAATTGATTTTTAATTTCAGCCTGATTAGATCTAAATTCTGCAGTCATGAAGTCTCTTGAATCCTTTATGCTTTTTTCCCAGTAGCTTTATAATTGTGCTTCTGAATTGGCTTTCTGACATCGAACTGTAATCCAAATTCTGTAATTCTGTGGCAGAGAGTACTGTTTCTGATGCTTTCTTTTGTGGTGAGTTCTTTCCAGTCATTTTGCTCAGTGCAGAGTGGCTAAAAACGAGTTGTACTTATTAGAAACGCAAACTCTTCTCTCTGTAGCATTCCAGCTGCTCTCTCTTTAAATCTCAGGTCGAATTTTTAGGTTTTCCGGATGATTTGAAAGTTATCTAGGTAAGTTGGTGGGGACAGGTGACTTGGGAACCCTGCTCCTCCACCATCTTGCCCTGCCTCCAGGGTTTAGTATTCCAACAGAGAAGTTCTTCCTAACTTCTTGATACAGATTTCTCATATTTCTGCTCAAGAAAGAAAGCTGTGGGGCGGGGGTGGTAATCTTGAACCTTCCAGTTCTTCATTCTTCACATAATCAGTAGGTCACTTTGGATGCTTCTATCTCAGGAACTAAGACACTTCATCTTTCCTGATACTACCATAACCGGATTACAGTTCAGTCTCCTAAATGGTCCTTTTGCTGCCAGTCTTGCCTTCTGCTCTTCAATCCACTGGCCACACTGTGGAGTGATCTTCCTAAAACACAAATCTGATCACCTCATTCTGATTAAATTTTCCAGTGGTTTCCCATCACCAATGGACAATGGCCATACTCTAACCTGGTTTCCAAAGCCTACTTTATCCTTCCTCCAAAGGCTTTCCAACCCTTACCCCCATCATGCTCCCCACACAAACAAATTCCACCCATCTTTCATCTGTATTGCATTGATAACTTCTACTTATTCCTTAGGTCTCAAAATAGGTGTCTCTTACTTAGCTCTGAGAGGCCCCCTGGACCCACCCCATCCATGTCAGTGCTTCTTCTAGATAAACTCTCTAACCTTCCTGTCCCATAGCATTTGTCTTCTAGAGGGAATTATTATTATTATTATTATTTTTATTTATTCATGAGACACACACAGAGAGAGAGAGAGAGAGAGAGAAGAGAGAGAGGCAGAGACACAGGCAGAGAGAGAAGCAGACTCCATGCAAGGAGCCCAACACAGGACTTGATCCCAGGTTTCCAGGATCACGCCCTGGGCCAAAGGCAGGCACTAAACCACTGAACCACCCAGGGATCCCCAGGAATTATTATTTAATCATCTCTCCCCAACTATAATATTTTTGAGGGTAAGGATTGGGTCTCTCTTATTCAATTCTTTATTTACAATGCAAAGCACAATGCCTGGAACATATTAGGTTCTTAAGAAATACTTTGTGAATTAAAGGTTAAAATCCCCAACTAATCACAGACCTTTTATCATCCAGCTATGTAAAGCTTATTGCTTTCTAGTTCCAACATTCTGATCTCTCCATGAGTGAAACCAGACTGAAGAAATCTGATATGTTACGATAGGTCTGCTTGCTTAAGCCAATGACTATCTCTTGCTCATGACATAATCTCAATCAACCGTGGTGAATTAGAGCCACTAAAATTATTGGTTACATCTTATATTTAAAATACCTAAATTGTCCAATTTCTCTACGGATCAATTAATTTCTTTAATATAAAATATTTAAGACTCTTTCATTGAAAAGAACTATGAAGATATATACATCTGGGCCCATTTTGCCATGTCAACAGAGCTGAAGAATTATATGTTATCTCACTGTATTCTAGAGTCCTTTCAGAGAGACAAATATTACTTTTGAACTAAAGCTTAATGCCTAAGATATAGTTCTTGGCACAAAAGAAGTGCCATAGTAAATTTTTTATATGGAGGCTCTTACTTTTGCAAATATGTTTGATACTCTACAAAAGCAATTTAAGTAAGCTGTAGAGAGAGAAACATATTGCAGCTTTTAATAAATACCTCCCACACCCTCATGAAAGAAGAAGAGCAGTGGTGAGTGAGCTGTTAACTTTCTCTCATGCAGAATTTATCTTGAGAAAAGTTGTATAATAGCAGACATAGTAATACCTATTTTTTTCTTAATCTTCTCTGTAAGGGAGTGTTATATGCCTTAATGGGACAGTAGAAAATAAATTACACTACTATAGCAAGGATAAATGCTAACATTCAAAATTTGTGCTGTGACTCTACACAACAGATGACTCATTCCCCCTCCCCCCAAATTTTGAAATCTACATTTAAAAAATTATTTTTATTTGCAAAGGTTACAAAATTTCTTTTTTCATTTCTCGCTGTGTCCACAGAGAACTGGTGACTTTACTTGGAGCTAATTCCAAATTCTCATAAATATTTAGTCATAAAGTCTTCCTTTCACTGCAACTGCCATGGAATCAAGCTTTTGCCCCACCCTTCTGCACATAGCTGGGCTTCTATAAAAATCGACTTGTCACACTTTGACTCACAGTGTTTCATTTTCCTCCACAGTGTAAAAGACACCATGCAATAGATGTGTTCTTAATTAAAGAGTGAAAATTTATTTTTATATACTTTGTCTTAGAAAGTTTATGGGCAATCTGAAGTTCTTTTATTGGATCTTCAGATCTAGCTGGTGACATCAATCAAGGTAAACAACCAAAGCAAATAATTTTGTGATTTTCATAGTCTGGAACTTTTCATTTTGCTTTAAATATTAGTATAGATTATTCAGAGTAAAATCTTATAATACACTCCATCAAACTTGATATGTGATGCTATTTAATAGAAACACCAAAAATTTTATGAAACCACTAATAATATGGCTTATTCGATGATTCATAATTACATCACTTTCAGAATATGCTTCTTTGAAGGCATGCATAGGTTCCAATTTTGAGTTACCTATTTGTAGTTAGTAAATTTGTTAGATTCTGGCTTCTTAATCTTCAGGTCCAAACTCATTTCTGCTCTCCTTCATGATAGCTGGAATCCAAAAAGGCTTGGGTCCTGGGACAGGGGTAGGAGGATATGCAAAGATCCAGTGTCTGCAGCAGCCAGGAATGAACAGAAAGTACCAGCAGAAGTGAGGATGTCCAGGATCAGACCAAAAATCTAAATGTAATCTTGTTGTGAGGGTAAAAGGAGATCTTTATTAGTTTTCTAGTACTGCCATAACAAGTACCACAGAGTGATTGACTGAAAATAAAATTTATTTTCTCACAATTCTAGAGGCTAGAAGTCCAAGAATAAGATATCTGTAGGGTTGGCTCCTTCTGAAGATTAAGAAGAATCTACTCCAGGTTTCTCTCCTTGGGTTGTAGAAGATTGCCTTCACCCATATATCTTCATGTTGTCTTTCATCTATGTGTGTCTTAGTCCAAATTTCCTCTTCTTGTAAAGATACCAGTCAAATTGGATTAGGGCCCACACCAATGACCTCATTTGAACTTGACTACTTGTGTGAAGACCCTATCTCTAAATAAGGTCACATTTTGACCATTAACATTAGGACTTCAACATATGATTTTGGGGGGGACACAATTTGACCTGTAACAATGTCCCAAAACAAGGAAAAAAAGCAAGAGTTGAAAGCTGTAAAAAAAATATGTAATTCAGAGGTGAAGTAAGGCAGGTTCCAGGTGACTGACACCAATGGAGATAAAATATCCATCACTGCCTTTAGTGATCTTTTTCTAGAAGGTCATGGTACACACTATATGCACCTAGATGTGGTAGAGCTGACTACCTTAAAGGTTCAGGGTCTAATGTCTTCCTCGTGAGGGCCCCTTTAATATCTTTTCCCAGAGCTAGGTAAGGTACTTAAAAATTTCCCCTAGAGAAGTAGAAAGAGAGAATTTAAATTTAATTTCACAAATATGTGTGGAGCAGCCTCTGTATACAAGGCCATATAAGGCCATGGTAAGGGGACTCTACTCTCAAGTTGTAGCAAAAACCACCAGTGTCAAAAAAAAAAAAAAAAAGAAAACCACCAGTGTCCTTAAAAAATGGCACTCAGCTCATCCTAGGTTAGCAGTGGAAGGAGATTCATTTACTGGGACAAAATTCATTTACTGGGACAAAATTCTAATTCCTCCAAGATACACATGTTTTGGTGATCTCTCACTATTTACCGCTGCCAACCATCCTAGTTTGGCACTCCTAGAAAACTGGGCTATATAATATCACATCTCTTAATTATATTTCATTACACCCAAGTATTTAGTGAAGTATTATTTTAAAATGATAAAAGGAGGGATCCCTGGGTGGCGCAGCGGTTTGGCGCCTGCCTTTGGCCCAGGGCGCGGTCCTGGAGACCTGGGATCGAATCCCACTTCGGGCTCCCGGTGCATGGAGCCTGCTTCTCCCTCTGCCTGTGTCTCTGCCTCTCTCTCTCTCTCTCACTGTGTGCCTATCATAAATAAATAAAAATTTAAAAAAAAATAAAATGATAAAAGGGAATCACTTAATGCCAGATTATTAAAATAGTACAGTGGCCCCTGAGGCCAAGAAGGTAGCTCTAATAATTAGCAAAGGACCATCAGGGGTTCAGCAAAAGCCTTCTGTCTCCATTTCTAATTTGAATGATGTGATCTGGGAGCTTTCCTTACATAGTTCTAGCAGTTATGTTGAGGGAGTCAGTTCTGAAGTTTACATCATTCAGACTGAAGAATCAAATGATTGTGACACTTCTGAGCTACTTCTGAAATCTTCTGCTTTTTACATGTATTAATTAGCATATTTTCCCTACTGTAACTTACATTAAAAAATAATCTAATTTCTACATTTTCAAAATTATGCAACTAGTATTTTAAATGTGAAGTTTAAGTGTAGCTATGGAAAGCTGGCTAATTTGCAGATTTATCTGGTTTGGATGGTTATATAAAAAGAGTATTAAATCTTGTTACACTACAAGAACTTTTTATAGAATTTTTCATACTTATCAATACTAATTTTGTGAGAGTCAATACTTTGATTCCATGTATAATAACCTTATTTAAACCTACTATTCACAATCATAAGA
This sequence comes from Canis aureus, assembly GCF_053574225.1. Lineage (NCBI taxonomy): Eukaryota > Metazoa > Chordata > Mammalia > Carnivora > Canidae > Canis > Canis aureus. Next base: position 30,309,776 of record NC_135627.1, on the reverse strand, counting down.
AGAGAGATTTATGAAAACTAGAGCTAATGCCAAAGGTAAAAAGAAAAATTAGAGCAGAAATAAGAATGAAAAGGTAGCCTGTCAAAATACTGGAATCAATAGTGCCTACTGCTGCATCATTGAACTTCTAGTAACTTCATTTATTTATGCTTATTCAGTTCACCCACAACTGGGGTCATTGTGCCATGAATTTAATTTATATTAGCTCATTCATTCTCACCACAACCTTATGAAATTAGATATTATTAGCCCAGTTTACAAAAGAAAAATTAGGAAGTTTGATTAACTTGCCCAAGGAAATAGGGGAAGAGATGACTTCATCGTTTTGACTCCTAACCAAGGCTCCTAGTCAGTCAAGTTCATGACAAAATCTTTTCCAAACTCATGGGGAAAAAAAACAAGAACCACCAGAGTTACAAACAAATATATAAATAAATAATGTATGAATAACATACGAGAGGACACTGTATATCATGAAAGTGTAACAAATCATTATTGCAGCTCAAAATTCAGTCAGTCAAGTTCATGACAAAGGCTTTTCTAAACTCATGGTGGAAAAAAACAAGAACCACTAGAGTTACAACCAAATATATAAATAAATAATATATGAGTAACATATGAGAGGACACTGTATATCATGAAAAGTGTATCAAATCATTACTGCAGCTCAAAATTCAAGAATCTATTTGTCCCATTTATCTTCCACATTGTGACTTGTTTATTCAAATTTTGGGTTTCATGTTTCTGTGATCTACAAAGCTGGAATGAAGTCTCTAATTAAATATCCAAGAATTGATTTCAGATGGGCAGGTGGCTTGGCCTCAAATCTTGACTCTTTTACAAATTAGTTAATTGACCTTGGAAAATTCACTTAGCTTTCCTGAGTCCCAGATGCTGTCCTGCAGGATTTTGTGAGATCTGAATGAGATAATCCATGTGAAAATACATAATACTTTGTGACACAAAGTTAGTAATCATTAAATTTTAATTGAATGGGACTATAAATCGGTTATTTTCAGACCAGGTTTCTTAAAATTTCCAAATATTAGTTCTATATTTCTCTCTCACACATAATCCATGCTCTTATATTTGAGCTGTATAGATCAAATAGATCAATGTCAGATTTCCAATGTCCCATATAATACATATATATGTATACATATTAATTATATATATTTTTTCTTCCATAGAGACCAAGACCTGAAAAATGTAATTGAAATAAATTCTAATGTGCCTAAAAATAAAAATGAAAGGTAAGACTTATTATAATTTATTATTTTGTTATCAATCCCATCTAAGCCTACCTAAATTATATAATCTTAGAAGATTTACTGAGAAGTTGAATTGTATTATGGTATTTAGATATAAATACTATTGAAATACAAAAATCAATATATGGGGTACTTAAGAGTTGAGCAAAGTTAACAAAAATGGAAAAAATTAACAAAATTCAAATTCTGTTGGATTTCTGACTGAGGACCTTCTATTCAAAAGCTTTGTGTGAAAGGCATCATGGAAATTTAAAGCTGTGCACTCGGGCTGTGAAGATTTATTTTTACTTATTGTTGCTTAGTAGTTTTCCAGTGGTGCAGAAAGCACTCTGGGAATCTCTTCCTTGGATACCTAGTACTAAAAGAATGCACAAATTCATCACAACTACAAAACAGGACCTACTTTTGAAATTTCTTTTCCCCATGGAGTATAACAGCATTAAAATTGTTGTACTTTCTTTTACAAGGAAAGTTGGGATAGAGTTATATACGTCATTGTTGTTACAGACTTTTAAGAAAGAATTAAACATTTTTTCCCCTGTTTTGCAATCTCTCTCTACATATGGGGGACCCAAAAACAATAGGTTTCTTTTTTTTTACCTTCATAAGGTGCAGTTGTCTTTTCTATTGAAAATTTTGTTACGTAAAGAAATGATATTGTCAATATTATGTGTGGACAATGGAAAAGCAGGCAGAGAGCTGGATCACTTTTTCCCCATAATGTCTACAAAAGACTCTTATATCTAATGGGTAGTTTCTTTCTGTTCCCTCAATTCCCTAACTTGTCTTCTGACTTCTCTTCTTGTGATCACATGAAAGCCTTTGATAAAATGAAGGAGGGAAAATTTTCAATAGGATCCATTTATCTTTGAAAAACATCCACTATTTCGGGAATAGGACTGGGCTTACAGTTAACCAGTCTTACTGAAGTATTATCTGGATGTGATCAAGGTAAAAAAATTACAAGTAAATGATTATTACATATGGTTAAGGAACTTCTCATTTAACATGATGTGACAGATGCTCCAGTTTCAGTGTGGCTTTTATTGGAAAGATAATGAAAAAATGGAATTTTATCGAAATTCAGGAACAGGAATGGCAGCATAGCTGGAAGGCTGCTCCCTCTTGGCCAGACGACATTCCATCAGGAATCCCTGGATACCGTTAACCCTAGTTCTTTGTCATTATTGTAACTCAGCTACTCCCTGAGTATTGGCTCCTCCCTATTTTTCTCCCACTCTTCCTTCTGCCTGTTGGCTTCTTTATTTTCTATATCTGTTTGATAACCGAGATTCTTTGCTGCCTTCCAGTTTCTGGCTCTTCATACCTTGAGTTTACTCTAACTCCCCATGATCTTTCTGGTTTCCTAATGCTAAGCAGTGTGGGTGTGGCCATCTGCATTGAAAATAGTGTGTAAATGGAAAACACCATGGTTGACAATAAAGTGCACAGTCTCCTTTCCCTTTCTGCAAATTCATATGTGTCTCCTGCCTGAGATAATCCAACTATGACAAACTTTCACGGATGCACCCACTCTTTCCCCTGGGAGACAGGAATCATCCCATTTGGTTACTACATCTAGAGGCCTTAATCACCATCACTACAAGGCCATTTATTGATCATTCTCCTTCAGTCCTATCACAGTCCTGCCTGTATATGAGAAATCATAGGTTCTGCCATTGAAACATTAAATAGAAAATGTAACCACCACCCTGGCACTGACACAACAACTGTAATAAAAATTTTCACCTGGAAAAGAGTAGAAAAAAGAAGTCTCTGGACCCAACTTTTGTGCCCATGTATTCTGGCTGCAAAAAAGACTGTCAAAATGGGTGACTGGGTAAATATTTAACAGAAAGAAAATTGAGAAAACTCACAGAAAGTAAGAGACTTGACTAAGTGTGGAAGGTTAGTAAATCAGAGATGAATGAACCCAAGTGTTCTGGCAGCAAGTCCTCTTTTATTTTTTTACAGTAGCATACTTCTTTTTAAAGATTTTATTTATTTATTCATTAGAGACACACACACACAGAGGCAAAGACATAGGCAGAGAGAGAAGCAGGCTCTGTGCAGGGAGCCCGATATGGGACTCGATTCCGGGACTCCAGGATCACGCTCTGAGCGGAAGGCAGACGCTTAACCACTGAGCCACCCAGGCGTCCCATACAGTAGAGTACTTTTTAAAAAATATATTTAAAATTTGAAATTTCTTACAAGAGTTCAAGACATTTTATAGAGGTAAACACTAACACATATAACACAAAATAGTGGGCTCTTAATATGATTTTATTCTTAATGCAAAAGAGATTCATAAAGTTTGCAATGGTATTGATGTTTATCAGCTGAAACTGTTTTATGGTGTTAAATGTCAGGTTGTTCAGGGTAAATTAGTAAGACAATGGAAATCTAAATAAGAGTCCTGGGCCAATCTACTAAACTGAGACTTGATTCATTTTATGAATGCGTTCCCTTTGTATAGTAATAGAATGTCCAAATAAATATATGTTTCTGATCAGTATATTCATGGAATTGTGCAACCATCACCACAACCCATTTTAGAATATACTTATCACCTCAGAAAGAAACCCCATTCCATTAGCGGTCACACATTTTCTCCCCAACCCCTCAGCCCTAGGCTACTGCTAATCTATTTTTTTGTCTCTATGAATTGCCTATTCTGAATATTTCATATAAATGGAATCGTACACTATGTGGTCCTTTATGAGTGGTTTCTTTCAATTTGCATAATATTTTCATGATTCATCTGTATTACAGTGCGTATCAGTATTTTATTTCTTTCTATTCCCAAATGATATTTATTCTGTTGTATGGCTAAACAGCATTTTGTTTATTCATCAATTGATGGGTATTTGAACCATTTTTGACTTTTGGATTGTATTTAACTATTAGGAAAAATGCTGTATATATAAGATTTTGTGTGGGATATATTTTCATTTCTCTTGGGTATACACCTAGGACTGGAAATGCTGGATTGTGTAGTAGCTCTATGTTTATTTTATTAAAAAATTTTTTTAAAATTTATTTATGATAGACACACAGTGAGAGAGAGAGAGGCAGAGACATAGGCAGAGGGAGAAGCAGGCTCCACGCACCGGGAGCCCGACGTGAAATTCGATCCCAGGTCTCCAGGATCCCGCCCTGGGCCAAAGACAGGCGCTAAGCCGCTGTGCCACCCAGGGATCCCCGTAACTCTGTGTTTAACCATCTAAGGAACTACCAGACTGTTTTTAGAGCAGCTGTACCATTTTATACTCTCATTGGTGATGTATGATGGTTCCGGATAGGTAAATTTTCAAGGTGAATTTCCACTGCAGGAAATATTTCCTCAAGAGTAATTTCATTAGAAATTTTATAAGATCCTACACAGTGTTTGAGTTTATATTTTGTAGAGTTGTTATTTAGTAAGAAACAAAACTATGACCATTAATTGGAAGTTATAATTCAACAATTTGTTTCGATGAAGAATAACTTCCTTTTTTATTGTGTTGTTTTTTTTTGTTATTATTGTTTTTTCAAAGATTTTATTTATTTATTCATGAGAGATATACAGAGAGAGACAGAGACACAGGCAGAGGGAGAAGCAGGCTTCCTGTGGGGAGCTCGATGCAGGACTTGATGCCAGGACCCCGGGATCACAACCCGAGCTAAAGGCAGACGCTAACCACTGAGATACCCAGGTGCCCCTGAAGAGTAACGTCTTAACCAAAAAACTGTTAAACAACAAACATTGTGAATCATGAGTTATCCTTTATAAGGATTACTCAAGGTATATGAGAGGAATACTTGGGCAGAGTTTCCTTGATTGCACCAGTTCCTAAACTTTAATGTATGTTACAGCCACCTGCTGACCCAGGGATCACACTCTGAGAACCAGTGCTCTCTTGGGTAAAAAGTTGGGCTGCCCAACCTCTAAGGTGATGGTTTGTAACCTTAATTTGCATATGAGACTTACTGGAGAGGCTTAAAGGAATCCTAGTGCCCAAGCTATAATTCAAGCTAATTAAACCAGAATATCTGGATATGGGACCCAGTAGCATTATAAAAAAAACACTGCAGGTTATTTCACTGGTGGCCAAAGTATTTTCTAACTATTTCTATGGTTCTAAATAATAAAAAAAAAATCTTTACCACTTATTGGCATCAAGATAGAATTTCCTGTATCACCATCTCATGAACAGCAAAGAAAAACTTAGTAAACTATCACAGACCCTAGGAGACTAAAAAGACATGATGATTATGTGGAAGATATGTACTGGTTCGGATTCTGGAATGGAGAAAGGACATCAGTGGAAAACCTGATAAAATACAAATGAAGTCTGTAGTTTAGTTAATAGTACTGTACCAATGTTGATTCTTTAGTTTTGAAAAACATACCACGGTTATGTAAGATATTAGTATTAGGAGAAGCTGGGTGAAGGGTAGACACAAATTTTCCACACTCTTTGCAATTTTTCCATATATTTAAAACTACTCTAAAATAAAAGTTCTATTTTTTTTAATTTCTCATCTTCCAAACCTCCTGAATGGAGCAAAATCCCTCAAATAGTTTATTGTTCCATATTTCAAATTTGTTTAGTACTATTTTTTTTTTTTTTTTTTTTTACTATTTGGTTTTTATTCACAGTTATAAAAATTAAATCTTCATGAAGGCGAAGTCATTAATCTCATTATAAACACAACTAGGAATGCTACTTGTATTATTACTCTGTCTGGGTTGCCATAATAAAATACCACAGACCAGGGGGCTTAAACAAAAGAAATTTATTTTCTCACAACTCTCTGGAAGCTAGAAGTCCAGATCAAAGTGTTGTCAGTCTTGGCTTCTCCCAAGGCCTTTCTCCTTAGTTTGCAGATGGCCACTTTCTCACTGTGGCCTTGAATGGCCTCTCCTCTCTATGTGCACAAACACACACAGATCTTTCATGTCACTTCCCCTTCTTTAAAGAACACAAGTCCTATGGCCCCACCCATGACCTCACTTAACCTTTTTTACCTTCTTATAGGCTCTGTCTCCAAATCACATTGAGGTTAGAGTTTCAACATATGAATTTTGTTTGGAGGGAGACAATTCAGTCCTTGACAGTCCTGTTTGTGAGGCACCTGGGTGGCTCAGTGGGTTAAGCATCTGCCTGCAGCTCAAGTCATGATTCTGGAGTCCCGGGATCAAGCCCCATGTCTGGCTCCCCACTCAGTGAGGAGTCTGCTTCTCCCTCTGCCTCTGCTCATGCTTTCTCTTTCTCTCTCTCTCAAATAAATAAATAAAATTTTTTTAGAAAAACAGTACTGTTTGCAATTTCCTTTTCCTATTTGAAGACTTTGCTAACTGGTGATATTTGATTTTGATACTGCTGAGGACGGTGCAAACACATTTCAAACTCACAACTTTTGTTCTTTGAAGCTGTTTATTTCTTAAAATTGGGTTTTGTATTATATATTATATGATTTGAGTATTTTCCAAACAATTGCTAGTTATTTTTTTTATTCCTGGAATGACATATTCTAATAATCAGGTTAGAAAATCTTCTGACGTTAATTCTACTTTCTCGTTACTTAGTATCATTTTAATATAGCTGTATGTTTTATGAAACATCTGTCTTAAAACTAGAAGATGATTTTTCGGTATGCCAGAGATAATATGTGAACAAATATTTTCCTCCTCTTTAAGAGCTATTGAAATGGAAAGAACAGTGTGTTTAGAAATGATAAGGCTTGATTAAGATCTAAACTGTCCTCTTGGTTTTCACATTTCTTCTATATCAGAGTTTACTAACGTGGAGGGAGAAAAGTGGCTATAATTTTTACTATTCCTTCATTAAAGTTTTCCTCTGTTCCAGGGGAAAAAGAAAATATGCCTACACTTTGTTAAGTGTAGTGGTATTTTTTAATTAGCAGAAATCTAGGTCAGCGTTCTGTAATCTTCAAAATATTGCTTTCCATTAAAAATAACATGGAAACTGGAATTTCTAAAAGCAATCCCTGGATAATTTTCATCAAATTGATAAACTCTCAAGATAAACTGTGCATGAGAAGCTTTCTGCAGTGGTGCTGCTGGTGTGACAGTGTTACCGGAACCAATTTCAGATGGTTTTTGCCTTCAGTGAAAATGTATTATATCCTAGTGTTAGATAATATGACACATGCCTGTAGATTATTCTTAAAGGTAAAACAGTGGTTGCTGTGGAGGAGTAAAATAGTACATGTATTCTATTTGAGTATCTGCACAGAAACCAGACCAATATAAAGAGGTTTACTATATGTTAAAAATGTTAATTGAACAAAATTTTCACAAAACAATAAACTTCTAAATGACCTTAGAAATGCCAGATATTAAAAAAAAAAAAAAAAGAAATGCCAGATATTTGTGTTTGCTTTCCCAGGGTAGATGGCCAAGTCGTTGGATCCACTGATGCTTTAAGTAACCAGCTTACTAGAACTCCTGCCCATTCTTATGAAGCCAGAAAGAATCTCAGGTGCTGTAGCCAATTGTAAACCAAATGACAGGACTCTTCTCCTTCTGTTTTTAAAAATCATCTTATATATGATCTGATCCCTTGTTTGAAATGCATACATTTATCATTTTATCAGTGACTATATGAAACAGCTTCACACAAAGGCATTAAGTTAGCAACTTAGTCATTGGTAAGTTTTGATATCTGGATAGTAAAGTGTAAGTGTGATTTTTCTCTGAAAATTCTACATTTTTTAAAAAGCCTGTTTGTGACATTTATGTTGATATTCTTTAAGTAGATTTAAAGTTTCATTAAATTAGATGTTATCTTGTTAGCTCATTAAGGTAAACTTTTTGAGGTTTGCAGGGAATGTTATGGTTTGAAAATACAAATGAGATGTCTGGGAAACAAACAGTAAAATGTATTATACAAATATTCCCAATAATCGATATGCTCTATGACAGATTTTCTGAGTGACCAATTTTCACAGCAGTATTCTGGAAGTAGATCAAGACAGTGGAAGCTAAGAACAAAATAGGAGTTATTAAGAAGTTTTGCAGAAGTGGATTAATACCCTTTTAACAATTACATTTCAAAAGTTACAATTTTTTTAAAAAATATAAGCACTATTTTTTACATTAAATTAGATAATAGCCTTATTGTTTTCATTATTCTTGTAAATAACTTTAAACCTTGAGTAAATGGTTTGCATTGCAGCTTCAATGCTGAAACCAGGCATGCAGGACCAAAGGATACCTTTGTGTATACAAGGACATATGTGGAGAACAGGTACTGGGCATTTATTTAAAATATTTTGCTACATTTATTCTTTTTTTTTAATTTTATTTTTTTTATTTATTTATGATAGTCACAGAGAGAGAGAGAGAGAGAGAGGCAGAGACATAGGCAGAGGGAGAAGCAGGCTCCATGCACCGGTAGCCTGACGTGGGATTCGATCCTGGGTCTCCAGGATCATGCCCTGGGCCAAAGGCAGGCGCCAAACCGCTGCGCCACCCAGGGATCCCGTGCTACATTTATTCTAATTTTGAAAAAATCTGTATGTAAGAAGAGATCCTATTATTTTGGAGTAAGTTTGCTTTTTTCAAATAGAAGACCACTTAGGAGGGACGCCTGGATAGCTCAGTGGTTGAGTGTCTGTCTTCGGCTCAGGTTATGATCCTGGCGTCCTGGGATCGAGTCCCCCAGTTGGCTCCCCATGGGGAGCCTGCTTCTCTCTCTGCCCATGTCTCTGCCTCTCTCTCTGTCTCTCATGAATAAATAAATAAAATATTTAAAAAAAAGAAATTATAAAAAAGAAGACCACTTAGGAATATATTGAGTTCTAGGTATATAATTCTTTATAATGTTTCCAATATTAAGTAGCTGGCAAATAGTCATAAATAGTCGTTGGATGAACCAAATACTTGAATATAACAAGTGTATGCATAGTGGGATAACCATTTGTAAGTTCTCACATTATCATCTGTAACTATATGTTTATAGCAAGCTTTATGAAATCACACAATGCAAAATTGTTGGTAAATTGAACACCAATTAAAAATAAATCTATTAAAAATATTCCTATGCTAATTTCAAGTCCCACTTTAATTAAATAGTTCTATATACTACTCTGGTTCTATCTACTATTGTTTGCCTCTAATCTGAAATAAGGGTTATTAGCTTTAGTAGATACACTCTGGCCCAAATTACAGAGAATTAATATGCCCCAATATCTACTGCTTGGAGTGATGGATGTTGAGGAAAATGTCAATCAAAGTCATTACTTCACACCCCATTCAATTTCAGGGAGTACAAAAACAAGAATTAGCCTGTGGGGTAATATATTGAAGGGTATTCCAAATGTGATCAATGTGATGTATGTGTTAACCAGAACTCATTTCAAAGAAAGGAGAGCATTTCTAGAGAGGGGTCCCTGAAAGGATTCTAGGAGCTTCATTGTATGTCAGAAGGTGGACAATTTTCCAGAAGACGTTTCTCAAAACCACACATAATTTTCCTCATAAAACACAGCTTCAAATTTGATTTTTCTGCTGAATCTAATTCTCCCTAAACTGTACACTGATGTTGCAGTATAGTGTAAGAGGTCCTAGCATCAGATTCAGGATTGAATCTGTGTCATTTGCTAACCATGTGGTCTTGGCAAAAGGTACTTAATTTCTACAAATCTCAGTTTCCTCATCAATAAAATGGGAGTAATAATACACGTATCATGTACAAATATGTGCAAACTCTTACTTATCATTTTGGTTTGTATGTTCCAAATAGATTCTATTTCTGGCAACAGTCTGCCTGTTGGCAGTTTGGAGGGAGAGAAAGGTTTCTTATTTAAATATTTTAGGTGAAGGTTATAGGATTACCACTAACTGTATGAAATAATAGGAATGTGTTGCTTCCAGCCCTAATATACTCCCAGATAGCATAAGTACTTGGGAAGCAATTATGAGTTGCCAGCTGGTTAGTGCATTGCAGATTTCACTCCACTTGGGGGGAAAGACTGACATTTACAAACTGGGGCAGTCTGAAAAATGAAGCAAATAGGACTTAAAAGTACTCTCTTTTTCTTTCATTCTAGACTATTCTTTCTTGGATGTGTTCAAGTAAAAATAAGCATTTCTGTAGTTTTCTCTAAAAGTTCAAGAATCCCTGCTTTTCTACCTGAATGGTGATACTTATAGGCACTTACACTGGCTCATGCTTAGTGTATTTCCTTTTCTCTTTAGATTACATGTGGCTTTCTTTTAGTAAATGATTGAGGAAGGGAAGAGTATAAATTTCACAAGAAATGATGGTTCATGTGTGTTCCTGTGCTCCTTGCCCTATTCTCTATTTATTTCAGGAGATATGTCAACTTCGGTCATCTTGGAGATGGCTTATGTATTAGCTCTTCTCCGTCTTAAAAAAGAAGAAAAGGTTGTTAATACATGGTCCTGGTTTGTAACATCACAGAAAAAAATAATAAGACTGCATGAGGAGGTGTGTGTGTGCTTCGTCACATGCATGTGAGTGTGTACAACAAGATGGAAATTGTCCAATTCTTATATGTCCATTTATGTTTGTTTCTAGTAAATCACTGAAGGATGGATATCAGGAGAATATCTCTGGAAAATACATACAAACTGTTTATTCGACTTCAGATAGGTGAGTTTGTCTGTATTTCCACACCTGAAAGTATATATATATATATATACACACACTTAAACTATATGTACATATATACATATATGTGTAATATATGCACTTTTATATATAATGTATATTTTATATATTTTAGTGTATAAGTATATACATGTATGCATATATACACTTATATATAATATATATTTTATATTCACATTAGATATATTTAATTGTATATATAATATTGAAAGATGTGATTCTTGTTCATTGTACTTAGAGATGGCACTCTTGATGGTGATTGTTACACATGTGTATGAATGGAGCAACATACAACGACCTCTGCATCCAGGAATTCATTCTTTGGCTTCTGGGATGTTGCTGCTCTTTAATTTTGATATACTTGATGTACTTTCCATGCCACTAGAACTTTCCATGCCATACAGCTGCCTACCAGATCAGCCCCTCTGCTGATTCCCAGGAGTCACTATTAATGTCACATTTTTAGTGTCTAGGCTTCACTCCATCATTTGACTGTGCCCTCAATCCTCCCTCCTTGTGGTTTTCCAGAGCCAGCTCACCTTGCAAACAGCTGCATGGATATGCTGCTATGACCCACCCTGGGCCCATACTCAGTTCTCAAGACAGGGGTTACAATGCATATCAAGTTAATTCTGGTAAACTAACACCAGGCTTTTGCTGTTGGTGATCCTTCTTTACCATTTAATGTTCAGTGGGGCACATAGGTGATGCTCATGAGAATACATCCTGCAGATTTCCAGTGGACAAAATGAAAGTAATTAGCATTTCAAACCAACCACTGGAAGCCAACTGTAATGCAAATGCACAACATTCTATTGATGGTGTTTCTTTATAGCAGAGGCTGGAAATATGACTTCTTGAGGGTAAGGGCCTATCTTATTTTTAAGCACAGCTTCAGCTTGTAATGCTGTGTTTTACACCTAACAGATACTCAGTAAATGTTTTTGGAAAAAAATAAGCTAATGCTCTATTTGCTAAGAAAAAACATGGATGGGCCAGGCATCAAAATTATATCCTCTTTCTGTGACTTTTATAAGATCTTGTAGTACCAGTGATCCTCTGAGTGTCTTGCCTTTATGTCACACTTCTTTGAGGAATAAAGTCATTTACACAAGCATTAGAACTACAAATACTGTCTAGGTAACTAAAAACAAACTAACAAAAAAGGCAGCTTTTTTCCCCCATAATCCTTTGAAAAAGGTCTTTCATTAACAGTATGCTCTTAATAAGGACAACACCAACATCAAAGCTTTCCCTGGGCTCATATTGTTACTGTTAACTTAAGGAAGGAAAAACATTCTTCACATAAGTATTGCTCTTAATATGAAGAATTTCAATTCTGTTACTAAAGTGGCTCTTGAACTTTTTCTTAGTCATCAGAGCAAAAGTCAGTCGTCTGTAGGACCAGTCTGCCAAGCAACTTTTCTTGTTGATTAATATGTGAAATAAGCTACGTCCCCAGAGGTCTTATCTAAGCATTTCAATCCCATATAAAGTGGTTCCCACTTTACCAGGATAAAGACTAATTCCTCTGCACAATTATTTATGGGCCTTTAGAATTTGTTCCTGCTGAATATTGACTGATGTTTAATCACTCCAGATACCCTCTTTGGTACATTCTGTTTGCTCTGCTTGGAATTCCTCTACCATGCTCCTCTGCACCTCACTGAGCCCCTCTGTCCTCAAGCTTTCACTCATGTGGCACTTTTTCCAACAAGGCCTTCTTGACTCCACCCCAGGGAATAGTTGCTTCGTTGGCCATGCTCTCCTAATTCTCTCCATGTATCTGTAATAAGCTGTGATCATCGAATCATACACTTGGCTACCCTCATGGCAAGGAGACTGTCTCACTCTTTGTATTCCCAGCTCCTCCCCCAGTGCCTCTGGAATGGAAGTAGAATAGAGAGTGCCTGCTTTGTACTCTTGAAGTGCTCACGGTCTTACATAGAAAATTTAAGTGTGTGGGCACCTATGTATGTATATATACGAATTATCCATAAGAAACTATTAAAAAAAAGAAACTATTGACCAGGAATATATAAGGAAGGACCTTTAGAGATAATTGAAAGAGGAAACTATTTATTGATCTATATAAGGACTAGAATAACTGAAATTATAAAATCAGACAAGTTTCATCTTCTTAAGTCTCCTCTCCTACCTCCTCCTTTCATTCATTTTCCCTCCTCTCTGCTTCTAGTCCTGGGCTTGATCATAGGATCAAGGCTCTGGGCACAACTAATTCACTTTCATATGATGAGCCTAGTGGTCTTCATGGGCAGGCCTTGAGGCAGCACAGGACTCTAGGGCCACATTACCTTTGTTCAAATCCTGCTGCCACTCAACTGGCCGCATGACAGAAGCAAATTTCTTGCCCTTCCATGCCTCAGTTTCTTCTTCTGTGAAATGATGTGAAAATAACAGGACCTGCTTCTCAGACATATTTTGAAAAGTAAATGAATTTATGCAAGCTAAGTGCATGGAAAGCACACTGCCTGTAGGAAGCATATTAGCACTATATAAGTATTGATTATTTTTATTTTACACTTGTGTACCCTACTGTGGAAATTTCAGGCCTGTCTGCTAACGCCCTGAAACTAGTAAGCTTTGCAAGGTGCTATTTAAGGCAGTCCTGGTACCTTCCCAAAGGAAAAGAATCACGGAGCTGTTGGCATTTCATAAGGTGCTGTGTGACCTGAGGTCTTTTGGACTTGCTGATCTTATCTGTGGTTCGTTTGTCATTGAATGTTATTATTCCAAAATAGATAACAAAACTCTCTTTTCCTCATCAAATTTGTGGAGAGGTTGTATCTTCTTGGAGAACATAAATTCTGTCATGAAAGCTAGCCCTGTATTCTGAGTCTTAAAATGATACCAGGAGATTTGTTATAGAGGAGCATTTTGGGGACTCTAGACCCTAGAGTCTAGGGTACCACAGACCCATCATTTGTGAATTTACCAAAATGCTTTTGAATGGATTTGTATTTTTGTCCTATTGAATGTTTTGAGAGTTAAGATTTTATACTGATTGACAGTATAATTTTTCTATGATATATGCAAATTAATAATTCAAAACCCTCTTCTAGCTTCAAGGGGTACTCATGACCTAGTTCAATTAGGGAACTATGAGCATCTTTACCCTGACCAGATGCACTCTTCATTGCTAATGAATTAATAATCTGAGACTTTCCTTCATATTAATTCTTTGATAGTATTTTGAGGTAACTAAAAGAATCAATTCTGTCACTAGAATAAGTAAGTCCCAAACTTTTCATGATTTTCACACAATTTCCTAAAGTATCAACAAAATTAACATATCATTTCCACATGACTTTATGGGGAATACATCTGTCTCTTGCATGATGACAAATTTATTTGTAATTGCCATGTCTCTGTAGGTCTGTCATTGAAAGAGATATGTGTACTTATTGCCGGAAACCTTTGGGTACAGAAACTAAAATGATTTTAGATGAATTACAAATTTGCTGCCATTCCACTTGCTTCAAGGTAAGGATATGTTTATTGCAGTTAACTAAATATAAAATTGCATAATGACTGGAATAAAAATAATTATTTAATGAAATACAGGAGGTGAAGTTAAAGCTTTCAGAAACACTCTCATCCATATTAATAATGTATTACTTAAATATTTCTCAGAGTTCTGCAGCCTAAACCTCAAAGGTTTATAATTACTATCTTGGCTTTAGGCTTAGAGTTGATTACTGACACATTTATTACTCTTACCCTAGAGATTTAAATCTGTAAGAATATAAACACTTGTTCTCTTTATAAGTTTTTGCAACATTTTAATAAATCATGCATTGCATAAAAACAATGAAATCCAAGAAGAGAAATTGTTAAGAAAGCTAGCAGCTTTTTACATGAGGCATGAAATTTGGACTGATAGGCTTAATGATAGTTGAAACTACTGAAACTTTTGAGAATATGATTAGTTATAAATAATTGTAGCTGAGTATAATAAAAATAAGCTTACATAGTGGAACTCCTCAATTTCTGGTCCTACATCATTTCTTTTACTTCTCGCCCTAATATTGAGTAGGTCAACCTGACAGTTGTTGGGGTAACTGGATGAGCACTGAATAGGGAATCTGAGGGCCTGAGTACAAACTCTAACTTCCACTAACTTTGGCTGTCATTTTGGAAAATCAACTAATTAGCTTGGCTTCCATTTCCTTATTTGTGAAATGAGGTAGCTGACTAGACAAGTAGTTCTCAACTCTGGCTGTACATTATAATCATCTGGGGGCAATTAGGAGAAAAATAGAATGCTTAGGACTGGCCCAACTAAATAAAAAATCTTGAAAGTGACTCCTGGGCATTGGCATTTTTTTTTAATTTTTATTTTTTTTGGCATTGGCATTTTTAAAAGCTCCTTAGATAGATCTAAGGGCAGCCAATTGAAGAATCACTTGCATAAATCCAAGGGTCCTTTCTGTGCTGACATTCTGCGGTTGATAAATATTATCTAATGTGATCAAGTACCTGTAATACTTGGACAAGTGATTGCTTCTCCTTCAGGTAGCTTTAGAAAGTGACACATAGCAATCAGATGTATGATGCCTCATTTTGAGAAAAAATATCCAATTTTAGGCCATAATATAGAGAATTCCATTTAAAATAAAATGTGAAAATTGCATAATTACTTAATTAAGAGAAAATGAAATTTCCTTTTAGTTATGAAAATTTACTCAATAAAATAAAAGTTAGTCTACAACTCTTTATTTAAAATTATTATCCAGGGTGCTGGGGTGGCTCAGTTGGTTAAGTGTCTGCCTTCAGTGCAGGTCATGATCCCAGGGTCCTGGGATCGAGTTCCACATCAGGCTCCCTGCTCAGGGGGAGTCTGTTCCTGCCTCTCCCTCTGCCCTGCCCCTTGCTTGTGCTCTCTCTTCTCTTGCTCACTCTGTCTCTCAAATAAATAAATAAATTCTTAAAAAAAATAAAGTTATCATATAGAAAACTTCTTAAAATAAGAGAATTTTCCCAATTATTTCATTTGTTAAACAACAATTTCCATTTATTGTATTTTGGAAGATTTATTTCCACTTTCAATTTAATTATAAAATACTACCGAGAATAAAAATGTCCCCATACTCCTCAGAGAAGATGTATTACTCTTATAGCTTTCTTATGGAGAACCACCTGGACTGGTTTAAACATACCGAATTGATCAGTGAATATTTGCTTCCATGAACTCACCTCTGAAAGTCATCTCAACGACAGTCTCATGCTTGAAATTAAGCTGTTTGGCAGTGAACTTATTTCTAAAGAACACAGGTCAACCCTTTTCTACCTCCATAACCAACACAATACAAAACTTCTGTAAAAACAGAAGTCTGGTTTTGTCTAGTGAGACTGTTATTGGACAGCATAACTCTCCCTTAGTAAGCAAATAAATATACTCTGTGCTTTTGTTTGAGATATTGAGTGGTGATCTTATCCTTGGCATAACCAATTTTTGAAAATTTATATTTACTGTATTGTTAACTAAGTAGAAGCTTCAGTGCTATATATGCCCTGAAATACACATTTTTCAGAGTAGAGAGATGTGAGAATTTATTTGAAACGTTCAATATTAGGATCCTGGACAGGTACATTCTCATTTTCCCTGAGGGTTCTCTTTCATCTGAGTGTTGTTATGGATGATGGTACTGGGTAAATTGAAAGGGCTTTTCTATCCTGATATACTGAGAATAAAGACTTCCTATATAATGTGTGTAAACTTCATGTATTGTTTTTTTCTTTAGTGTGAAATATGCAAACGGCCTTTGGAAAACCTGCAAGCAGGTGACAGTATTTGGATTTACAGACAGACAATACACTGTGAACCTTGCTACTCTAAAGTTATGGGTAAGTGTTACACGCTTTAAACAATCATCACTTTTACTAATAATATTAATGAGCACTTAATATTGTTGAAATGAGGGATTTCAATAAAGTAAAAATATGTTATTAATTATATTTAGTTAAGATTTCAGCTGAAGGTAGTTTATACTATGATAGGATTTTATGGCATAAAAACAGTCACCATATATTATTATCTCCTGATATCAGACCAGGCATAATACAACTAAGGAAAGAGGTCATTTATTTTGGAACATTTTTTATTTTTTCCAAACAAAAATAAAGATCTTCTTTGCTCAAATAATTGTTTGAAGTCCATTTCTGTGAATGACCTTTTGTATTTGTATTGAAATATACTTTTGTACCTAATTTGGTTATTACACTAAATACTTTTTAATGTTATTTTTAAATGAAAAGCTTAGAGCTAGTTCTATATAATTCTATATTAAATATAGCATCTAAGTATTTTTATGAATTTAATATGGGCTCTTGAGTGGTATAAATGATATAAGAAGAAAACACTAAGGACTTGTATTTTTAACTCCTTTTCTTTAAACTGTGAATACTTTAAAAGTTGATCTAAAAGTTATGCACAATGTATACTAAGTTAGCAACATAAAATCGTATCAAACTTGATTAGTTTTTAATAGCCAGTATCAGCATTTTATTTTTAATTCAATGGTAAGTAGACGGAATAACCGAGATACTATTGATAGGTGGTCAACAGCACTATGTGAGGACAAGTTTCCTGACACCTTATTGGCGTGGTGAATAAAAGAGGAGCATGTGTGATTCTTACATGGGATCCAAAATGTGGAATTTAATGACCAATATGTGATATTAATGGCATACTGGGAGGCCACATCTGGAAAATGATCTGAGAAATACTTAGAAACACACGTTCCATCGGGCTGCAGTATCAATTACAAGGAGCAAACCCAATTGTATTTACTTTTCGTTTTCTGCTTGCTTCAGCCAGTTCCCATATTTCATTTTCTTTCTAACTTAGCAGGCTTATCATGATCCAGTATTATATCGAAGGCCTGGATATGCATGGTGGCAACTTTAAAACTTTCAGTCTTCTAGAAATCCATGGAATGGCCTAGGAGATATGATTACCAAAAGACTCAGAAGTTTTTATGTCTTTCTCCTTGTCTATGTGCACTCCCTAGGCATTGCATTTTTTATAATACATATCATTGTGAAGACATGACTCTCAGGCATCTCATAAATAAAAGTATCAGGCCTTGGTACTTTGTATTTATGGTATATGACCAAAAGCCACAGTAATGAATGCAGTAGAAAGGAAAAATAAAATGCTTAACCCATAACTACCCCATTGATGAATAGTTATTTAAAAATGTTTAATTACAGGCTTATGTTTGTATTGAAGTTGTATTTCTAACTGTTATTTTCTTTAAAATTTTCAGCAAAGTGGATTCAATAATTCTGGCACATGGAAATCAAGATAAAAGCATTCATTAGGAAATTAAAATTTTATTTTAAGAATATGTAATCTAGAAAAGCTTTTACACTGAAGATTGACTCTTATATAGAATTAACAATTCTACTGTTGCATAAGTAATCTAATTGCCTTAAATAAGGTCATATACATAAAGGAAACCATCTGGTATCTGGCTAGATTTAGCTATGAAAAATTCAAGTGGTTCCAGTCACTATTGTCAAAGGAATTATGCTTCTGATGGCAGTGAGCTATGTCAACCTTATCTAGTTCCATCTCTGTTCTTTATATGGGCTGTGCATCGTAGTTGCCATTATAGACAAGTTTCCTTTTTTCTCATCTTTGTTTCTGTAAGGATTTGGATTTACAGACATTATTGACACCCTGACAAACTGTCAAAAAAAAGAAAGATATGTTTCTTTTGTGTATAAAAGAAATGTTGATGTTATCTTTCAATTTTCCACAGTTGTAATTTTTATTGAATGTTTTAAAAACAAAAACATGGATTTATGGGTAATGGGTAAAATCACATGACTTGTGTAGTTTACGTATTAAAATTGCTAAATTCTCTTTGCATGCATTTCAAAATCCAAGTATATGCATAATCTCTGAGAAATAATGGTTGTGGATTATAAAGACATATGCTTTTGCTTGTTGCATCTACTCATATTACATAGCACTTTATGGTCACAGACAGCTTATAAATAAAAATAAAATGAACTACCAGTTACATAGAATCTTTTTGTGGAATTTCTATAAATATCATTCACTGACATTGAGCTTTTATTTTTATTATTATTGTTATTATTATTATTTTTGAGAGAGAGAGAAACACATGTGTGTGTGCTAGTGGAGGGGGAAGGGGGAAGGGAGAGAGAGAATCACAAGCAGGCTTCATAGACTGCACAGATCCCAACACAGGGTTTGATCTCAAGACTCTGAGATCATGACCTGAGCTGAAATCAAGAGTGGGTTGCTTAACTGACTTAGCCACCCAAACACCCTATAGCTTTTATTTTTAAGGAGCTTTTTCTTGAGGAATTTAAAATTCAATAATCTTAAGTCAGGTACTAGTATTTTTGTGAGGAATTGAACTTATAAACTATTTTATATGCATATAGCAACTGCTTTCTCAAAGGAAGGCATCCAGAACATTGAAGAGAGGGTGAAATTTTAAGGAAGCTTAAGGTAGTTGTAAAAAACTGACATCGACTAGGGAGATTAAATGATCATCATGTATTTTCCAAATGTTGATAAATTTAAAGAATTATTCTTCTGTGTAATGGTTCAAGCATCTGCTCCTCTTAGAGACTGGTCCACAAAGTGTTAAACACAAAACACTTATCAAAATACAGCAATGTATAATTGTGGTCCTATGGAGAAGAAGCCAGAAAAAACAATTAATAATAATTTGATATTCATTAATTCGTGCTTGATGAGAAGCAGTGGTAATTGAGCCATATGTTTTATTGTTCTTTTATTACATGCTATCAGAGTGGATCAAAAGAAATAATTTTCTTAGGGTTGGAATTTGTGGCAGAAAAGGACGGATGGAATCGTATTCCTCCCTTTTATATAAAGTGTATTAACATCTCAATGCCTTTGTAGTAATTAAAAATCATTTGAATATCATTTTAGAAGTATTCTACTTTTTAATGCTCCATTTAAAAAAAAACTTAAAAGGAACATATTTCTCACTTTTTTTTGTAGCTGTTTAATGGCCCCTTTTTTTCTATAATAATGTATTAAATTAAACCTAAAAGCTGTTATAAAAATGGAATAAATACAGAGTAGAGAGAGCAGGCCTTCCAATTCACTAAGACCACTTCATTATGTCTGGGTTTATTTGCACCATCAGAATACAGATTTCTAAGACAATTTGGAAGATCACTTTTTTTTTTTTTTGCTGCCAATTAATTATGTTATTACTGGCATACCTTTCCTGTACACAATTGCCTAAATCTCAGAATACCAGGTCCTGAATTCTATTGCTAATTAAGAGATACCTCTCAAAAGAATTAATTGCTGCAACAGGACAATATCCTTCAAAGAAAGCAAAATGGAAGAAATATAATAATCTCAGTGATAGGATTTGTTAAGATAGTATTCTTTCTTTTAATAAGGCTAGGAAATAAGGCTAAGCTTATTCAAGAAGTAATTTGTACACCCTATTTGTTTGATGGCAATCACTCCTGCACTTAGATATGAGTGAAAGATCTGACCCAGCTCACACTGTCACTGTGATATCTGGCTTGTTTACTACCATAGACAATCATGAGTGTTTGGAACATTTTCCTACTCAGCTTGATTCAGAACTCTACCAAAACAAGTGACTGTTTGGCCTACATTATGGCAAACTAACAATAATGATGTTGATTTTTATTTGTGTGTGTGTGTACTGCTGAATTTACTGGTTATTTTGTAACAATGTAAATAAGTTGCTTTTAGAGTTCCACCTATTCTTAAGTACTCAGCCTTTCCCAGGGGCACCCATAAATATCTGTTAATTTGGGTATGCTGTTTCTATTTACTATTTAAAATGTGAGATTTAGGGGTGCCTGGCTGGTTCAGGCAGTGAATTGTGAGATTCTTGATCTTGAGGTTATGAGTTCAAGCCCCATATTGGTGAGAGTTTACTTAATAAAAAAATTTTTTAATAAAAATAAAATCTGAGACTTAGCACACTTAGAACATGTACCTACCAGCTCAAACACTATATGGATCTTTGAATCTATTCCTGCTGTTTACCCCATTCTTTTTTTTTTTAATTTTAATTTAATTTTTATTTTTTTTGACTTTTTTTTAATTGGAGTTCAATTTTCCAACATATAGCATAACACCCAGTGCTCATCCCATCAAGTGCCCCCCTCAATGCCCGTCACCCAGTCACCCCCACCCCCCGCCCACCTCCCTTTCCACCACCCCTTGTTTGTTTCCCAGAGTTAGGAGTCTCTCATGTTCTGTCTCCCTTTCTGATATTTCCCACTCATTTTTTCTTCTTTCTCCTTTATTCCCTTTCACTATTTTTTACATTCCCCAAATGAATGATACCATATAATGTTTGTCCTTCTCCGATTGACTTATTTCGCTCAGCATAATACCCTCCAGTTCTATCCATGTCGAAGCAAATGGTGGGTGTTTGTTGTTTCTAATGGCTGAGTAATATTCCATTGTATACATAGACCACAGCTTCTCTATCCATTCATCTTTCCATGGACACCAAGGCTCCTTCCACAGTTTGGCTATTGTGGACATTGCTGCTATAAGCATTGGGGTGCAGGTGTCCCAGGGTTTCACTGCATCTGTATCTTGGTGCTTACCCCATTCTGAGCTTTTTTTAGATGCCTAGGGGCTGTTGAATGTTTTATATGTTTTTCTTTTTTCTTTTTACCTTTTGACCCTGTACACCCATTTTTCCTACCCCACCCCAACTCTTGCATATGTTAACAACCCATCTGTTTTCTGTATCTCTGTTGTTTTTGTTGTTTTTGTTTTTCTAAGATTCTACATATAAGAGAGATCATACTGTGTTTGTTATTCTCTCTACTTACTTCATTTAGCATGGACCTTGAGGTCCATCTATGTTGTTCCAAATTGCATTTTCTTTCTTTCTCTTTCTTTTCTTTCTTTTTCTTTCTTTCTTTCTTTCTTTCTTTCTTTCTTTCTTTCTTTCTTTCTTTCTTTCTTTCTTTTCTTTTCTTTTCTTTCTTTTCGTTCTTTCTTTTCTTTCTTTCTAAAATACCAAGAAGTGGAGTTGCTGGATAATAGGGTATATTTATTTATTTATTTATTTATTTATTTATTTATTTATTCATTATTTTAGAGAGTGTGAGTAGGGAGGGGTAAAGGGAGAGGGAGAGAGAGAGAATCTCAAACAGACTCCCCACTGAGCACTGTGCCCACTGCAGTGCTCAATCTCACCACCCTCAGGTCGTGACCTAAACTGAAACTAAGAGTTGGATGCTTAATCAACGGAGCCATCCAGGCGCCCCTATAGGGTAGTTCTATTTTTAGTTTCTTTAGAAACTTTATTTATTTATTTGAAAGAGAGACAGAGAGAGAGAGAGGGAGGGAGAGACAGAGTGAGGTGGGGGGAGAGATAGAGGGAGAAGGAGAAAGAAACTCAAGGGCAGAGCCTGCCACAGGGCTTGATCTCACAACCCTGAGATCACAACTTGATCTGGAACTAAGAGTTGGATGCCTAACCAACTGTACCATCCAGGTGTGCCTATTTTTAATTTTTTGAGGAAAAAATTTGACCAAATAAATTGACATTTACCACAGTGGCTGCACCAGTTTATATTCCCACCAATAGGGGTTTCCTTTTCTCCATAGCCTCACCAATACTTGTTATTTCTTTTCTTACTGATCATAGTCATTCTAACAGGTGTGACATCTCATCGTGGTTATCTGGTATATAGGAATGCAAAAGAGTTTTGTGTATTGATTCTCTCTCTTGCAACTTTATTGAAGGCATTTACTAGTTCTAACAGGTTTGGGGGTTTTGTTGTTGTTGTTCTTTTTTAGTTCTATCAGTTTCTTGACGGAGTATCTAGGGTTTTTTATATATAATATGTCATCTGCAAATGGTGACACTTCTTTCCAATTTGGATGCCTGTTATTTCTTTTTCTAGCCTAATTGCTCTGGCTGGGACTTCCAATGCTATGTTGAATAAAACTGATGAGCATTGGTATGCTTATCTTGTTCTGATCTTAGAGGAAAAGCTTTCAGTTTTTACTGTTGAGTATGATTTAGCTGTGCACTGTCATATATAGCCTTTATTACATTCTCTCTTTGGCCACTTTGCTGAGAGAGTTTTTATCATAAAGGATGTTGCATGTGTTGAATGCCTTCCCATATTTATTGAAATGATCATATGATTTTTATTTTTCATTTTGTTAAGGTGGTATATCACATTGACTGATTTGTGGATGTTGACTATCCTTGTGTCCCTGGAATAAATCCCACTTGATCATGGTATAATCATGTATGATCCTTTTAATCTATTGTTGAATTCAGTTTGCTAATATTTTGGTGAGGACTTTTTGCATCTATATCCAGCAGGGATATTGGCATATAATTTGTGGCATCCTTATCTAGTTTGCTATGAGGGTAATATTGGCCTCATAAATGAGTTTGGAAGAGTTCTCTCCTATTTTTTTAGAAGAGTGTGAGGAGAATTGGTATTATTCTACTTTAAATATTTGGTGTAATTCACCAATCATCTGGTCCTGGACTTTTGGTTGTTAGGTTTTTGATTACTGATTCAATCTTCTTACTAGTACCTGGTCTGTTCAGATTTTTTTATGTCATCATTATTCAGTCTTGTTAAGTTGTAGGCTTCCAAGAATTTATCCATTTCTTCCAAGTCGTGCAATTTGTTGGTGTATTATTAATCATACTAGTCTCTTATGATTCTTTGTATTCCTGTGCTATCAGTGTAACATCTCTTCTTTCATTTCTGATTTAATTTCTTTGAGTCCTCTTTCTTGGTGAATCTAGCTAAAAGCTTGTCAATTTTGTTTATCTTTTCAAAGAATCAGCTCTTAATTTTATTGATTTTTTTCCTATTGTCTTTTCAGTCCCATTTCATTTATTTCTGCTCTAATCTTTGTTATTTTCTTTCTTCTACTAATTTTGGACTTTGTTCTTATTTTTTCTGATTCCTTGAGCTATAATGTTAGGTAGTTTAGTTAAGACTTTTCTTGTTTCTTGAGGTAAGCATCTGTCGCTATGCACCTCCCTTTTAGAACTCTTTTGCTGCACCTCACAAATTTTGGTATGCTACATTTCCATTTTTGTTTGTCTCAAAGTATTTTTCAGTTTCTTTTGATTTCTCTTTGACCTATTCAGTGGCATGTTGCTTAATCTCCACATATTTGTGGATTTTCCAGTTTTCTTTGTGGAATTAATTTTTAGTTTCATATCATTGTGCTTGGAAAAGATAGCTGATATGATTTTGATCCTCTTAAATTTACTAAGCTTGTTTTGTTGACTAAAATATAATTTCTACTGGAAAACTTTCCATGTACACTTAGAAAGAACGTATATTCTATTGCTTTTGAATAAAATGTTCTGTATATATCTGTTAAGTCCTTCTGGTCTAACATGTCATTTGAAGCAGATGTTTCCTTATTGATTTTCTGTCTGGATGATTTATCTATTGATGTAAGTGGGCTATTAAAGTCCTCTGCTATTATTGAATTGCTGTCTATTTCTCACTGAAGTCTGTTAATACTTGCTTTGTATATTTTGGTGCTCCTATGTTGGTTTCATGAATATTTACACATGTTATATCTTCTTGTATGATTATATGAATAGCATGTTGGCTTTATCGCAGTACAAATGTTTGGCACCATCTGAACCTTATTTACTGGATCTTTGTCCTATCACTTGAGAGGTATGGCTCTGAGAGATATTGCTGAAATGTTCAAATACATGAGTCAGAGAAATGGTTTCAGTTTTACACTAGAAGAGAAGAAACTAAATATCACAATTGCCTTATGAATGATATGAGAAAGATGTTTTAACATCATTGCCTCTGTAGTTTCTTGATACATTCTTCTTATAACATTGAATTGTTAGGTTGTTCCAGGTGCTATATAAAAAAAACATGGCTTATAATCTATCATTATTCATCCATCCATTCATTCATTCATTCATTCATTTGTTCTATTATTCAATAAACCTAAAAATCTTCATTTAGATCCTATGTTCCAGATCTTAGTGATGACTAAAACAGTCAAGGTTCCTGCCTTCATGGAACTTATATTCTAAAGGAGCAGTTTGAAAGACAGAAAATAAACACAGTAATTTCTGAGAGCAGTAAGACCCAAGAAAGAAATAAAACATAGTTACTAGACCTTAGCATTGGCCAAAGTCAGAGAATTATCCCCCTTTAAACATAATAAGATGGAAATTCAAGGATGCCAGAAACTTAAGTAGCAAAACTTTTTAAGCTTCCTCTATTCCTTGTGCAAAACAATATTCAAATATTACTCATAGCTTTCAAGAAATCTCTGCATGGGGTGGATTACACCAAATGGCTCCTGAAATCCTGGACCTCATGATGAAGTGCTCACTTGGATAATGGAGCTAACAGGTAGGTTCTGGTGACTGTGCCAAAGGTGACGATGGGAGAGAGGGAAATCTGAATCAGCCCTCAAATAGAATGGAAATCATGGGCTGGGTATGACGTTTCCTCACTTCATTTGAAGCACTAATGATTAATTCCCTTTCTGTCTTCCAAGTGGAAACATGAAAGAGTCAGCATCATTTCTGATCTAGGAGAGACTTCTCGTAGGAATTTTATAAACATTACATGTTCTCTTCCCTTGTTGCGATATGAATAATGTATCTGGTGGAAAAAAACATTCAGATCTTAGTATAACTTTCTTGGCAGTCACAGTTTGTTAATTTTACCTCCTTTCCCAAGAGAAAAAGAATTCATGAGCTTTAAGGGCCCTTCAGGCTCATTAAGCAGTGAATGATCAAATCTGCAGAAACATGGATACTTTTAAACCAGTATTGATACATGAATAAAGCCAGTCTGAAAAAGACTCCATACCGATGATTCCATTTATATGACATTCTGGAAAAGACGGAAACATGGGAAATGTAGGCAGATCAGTGATTGCCCGGGTTCAAGGAAAATTGGGTCTGGGGAGATGGAGAGTTGAGTAAGTGGAGCACAGGGAATTTTTAGAGCAGACTGTTCTATATGATACTGTAATGATGAATAAATGACACTGTGTGTTTGTCAAAACCCATAGAACTTTATAGTACAAAGAATGAACCTTGTTACATGCAGATCTAGAATCCCATTTAGATGGTCAGGGCAGGGGATCTCAGGATAGAATTCAGAATGTGCCAAAATAATTTAACTGTACTGCAAATGTATGACACCATTTCACTAAAGGGGCCAAGTGGAAAAATGCTGACCTAAGTAACTATGGAAATGAGTGGCTCCTGTAAGACTAATGACAAAAGTAACTGTACATGAACTCTGTACTCTGGCTGATAAAGTTGTTTTCTATGGGGTCCAGGTTAACAGCTCTGAAACCATTATAAATATATGCTGGAATTGAATAGTTAAGTAAATAGTGGTTAGGGACACCTGGGTGGCTCAGTGGTTGAGTGTCTGCCTTTGGCTCAGGTTGTCATCCTGGGGTCCTGGGATCAAGTCCCACTTCAGACTCCTTTCAGGGAGCCTGCTTCTCCCTCTGCCTGTGTCTCTGCTTCTCTCTCTGTGTCTCTCATCAATAAATAAATAAAATATTTTTTAAAAAGTACATAATGGATAGTAGGGATCAGATTTCTCGCAGTTGGAGTGAGAGATTATAGATAAGCAAGGGGAAGAGGCTAGAATGATCTGTGTGATAATGAATACATTGGTATGGATTCAGGTTTAGTTTAACACAGGTATAGATGATCACATATAGAAATATTTCTAGATATGTACATATACATGGATGCTACATGCACGTATATTTTCTAGTTCTGTCAGCTGAGAGGGCCTAGAAGCAATGAAACTCTGATAGCAATGCGTATAGCTGATATCTAGATCTTGATTTCTAATGCCATTCTCCAATAAAAGGGACTAAGGCTTCTTAGAGAAATGGCTGGCTCTGGGACTGGAGCAGGATGTATGTAAGATGAATCCGGAGCATCTTATAGTGCTAGAAAATAAGAAAGTGTTCAAATACATATGTGCTCACACACACACACACACACACACACACACACAATGTGAATATGTTAAAGGGACACAAAATTCAACTGAAAGAGTTTCCAATGGCGAAAGCTGGAATAATTTGAGGAACTAAATAAATAATATAGTATTGAATTATAACCCAAAGCATAAATTGAAGATTTGTAAGTCCATGCTGGTTTAAATAAATTCAACAAAGGCAGGAGACACAGATCTCCCCATGCAGAAGAATTCCAAATAATTTATATGACCTCTATCTTCCAAGAGGTAGAGCACAATTGTCCACTTCTGTGTGGGCTATTCATAGTGACTCCCTTCCATGGTACAGTGTGGAAGGAGAGAAAAGAGTAACTTGACAGTAGAGAGACCTGATAAAACCTTTCTCAGACAGCTTATCAAGATGAACATCAATGACAATGAATCATATTGCTAACATGTATCCTTGACAGAAGGTGATGAGTATGGCACAATAGCTCTCTGATTTTCTTCCCCCAAACACATAACCCCAATCGAATCATGAGAAAAACATGAGACACATCTTAATTGAAGGGCCAACACTCCTCAAAATTGTCAGTCAGCAAATACAATAAAGTCTGAGAAACCATCACAGCCAACAAGAGCCTCAGGAGAACTGATGACTAAACGTAATGTGGGGGGATCCCTGGGTGGCGCAGCGGTTTGGCGCCTGCCTTTGGCCCAGGGCACGATCCTGGAGACCCGGGATCGAATCCGGGATCGAATCCCACGTCGGGCTCCCGGTGCATGGAGCCTGCTTCTCCCTCTGCCTATGTCCCTGCCTCTCTCTCTCTCTCTCTCTCTCTGTGTGTGACTATCATAAATAAATAAAAATTAAAAAAAAAAATAAACGTAATGTGGTATATGAATGAGATCCTGGGACCAAAAAAAAAAGAAAGAAACTTAGGTTAAAACTGAAGAATTCTGAATAAAATATAGGCTTTAGTTTTAGTTTCTTTCTTTCTTAATTTTTTCCATCCCTTCCCCTAGAATCGCAGGCTCTGCTGCTAAGGTAAGTGAGAACTTGCCGGAACATTTGGCCATGGTGTAATGAGGGTACCGGATTTCCAGCTTGCAATATGTACTTCCTCCTTCTCGATTGCCATCAGCTAACCCCACATTTTAGGCTTTTGTGTGATTGCATACTCTTTCGAGCCCCAGTTTCTAAACAAGTTAGGGAACAACTGAATGGCTGTAGCAAAGAACCTCTGAAGTATAGTGGTTCAGACAAGATTCTTTTTTCTCTTTCTCATAGTAAAACAGAAATAGGCTCTGTCCACGACATTGTCTAGAGCATATTATTGCACTGCTGTCCCCTAGTATCTCATGATCAAAACTGGTGCACCAGCTGCAGAACTGTGGCTCTGTCTGGGAGGAGAGAGAAAGAATGTGATGAAAGTTGCCCTGTTCCTGTTATCACATCCAATTGGTTGCTCATGTCCCATGATAGACGGGTAGTTCTTAGCCACGTGTCTGCTATGACAATTTGAGATTTCTAGTACTAAAGGAAGATGGACAAGTGGGTTGTGGGAGCCAATGGGAATCTCAGCACAGAACCCGGGAGTGAGGGCTCCTCATCCATCCCCTGTGATAGCTTATCAGTGGATGGTAGCGCAGAGTCTCCTATAAATATCTCTGTGTACAAAGGCATTGTGATCAGATTCCCCATGGTCATTGTTACTAATGTCTTTTGCTGATGAACAAATGATTTTAGATTTGTGTGGCCATTTGAGAATGATTCTGGTCTGATGTCTTCAATTTACAGAATTTGTGGATGAGGAGAATTGGGGGTCCGAGTTCCTGAATGGGTCTGTGATACGGCCAGTCTGTCAGTGGCAAAACTGGGATTGGAAACGAGCATGCTGAAGTTTCTTTGCTAACTGTGGGGTTTAAAGTGAATACAATAATCTAAAAATGATCTCACCAGAATAGAACACAGTGACAGACTAAGCCTCACATGCTATTCTCTTATTTAGATAATTCGGTATTTTATTAACTTTTAGAATTACAGTGACACACTGCTAACTCCTACTTATCTTGTGGTTTTATGATTCTAAATCAACTTGTGCCATATATTTACAAAATAAGTTCTGTCCTAGCTTGCATTTGTATAGATTTCTTTTTCCATGAGTTAGTTGCTTTTTATACTCTCCATGTGTCATTATTGAATTAGTTGAATATATAGTTCTTTGGTTCCCATTTAATATGAGATGCTTTAAAAAGTCAAATCCTGGGATCAAATCAAAATTTTACTAAAGTTCATATGTGTTATATCCATTATATGACCTCTGTTGACTATATATATCACTACTGTAAAAAAAAAGTAGGATTTACTCCTTTGAAAGCCACATTATTTTCCACATTTTGCTACTTTGAATATGTATTCCAATATTTCTTCTAGAAATATAGTTTATTGGCCTCCAACTCTAGACTCATTCCCTTCTAAATCTGATTTTCTTTTCCACTTTAAGGCTTTTCCAGGAACACTTCACTTTACATTTTGTGTAGAAATATATATCGTCAGGCACTTCTGCAAAGTGTGTAGGTTTCCAAGACCATCCTCACTTCTGGCACCTACTGCAAGTTCAAGAGTTCTCCTAGACCACTGTTCATTTCAGTAATTTACAAGAAAGACTCCTAGGGCTCAGAAAAACTATTATACTCATGGTCACAGTTTATTATAGCGAAAAAGTATGGATTAATATCAGACAGGGGAAGAGGCACCTAGGGTGTCCAAGAAACAGCAAAGACAGAGCTTCAGTTGTCCTATCCCAGTGGATTTGTGTGGATTACTCCTGTTTCTTCTAGCAATGATATGTGACAATACACAATGAGTTGTGACAACCGGGAAAGCCCATCCCAGCCTTGGTGTCCAAAGTTTTTACTGGGGTTCCATCACTGGACTTGGTTGGCTGCTTGTATTGTTGACCTTAATCCCCAGCCCCACTAGAGGTAGAGCTGATACTGTGTGGCCCAAAGCCCCACCAGTGTTAGCTGAGAATATCTGGAGTGGCCCAAGACCTCCAGGTAAACAAAGATACACTTAGCAGACAGAGCATTATAAAGACCTCCCAGGAACTACAGGAAAAGGCCAAATCTCTCATTGGGCAAGGTCGATCTTTTACTGCATACAGCTTTCAAGCAAATAATAATATAAGCTTGTAAATTCAGAGACACTCAGGGTTCAGTCCCACAACAACGCTATGTTTAAGAAGTATAGTTCTATTCTTAAAATGTAATTTAAAATAATTCTATATTTTACTAGTGACTCTCAAAGGACATTTGAGAGAATCCAAATACATACTCCACATCTACTTTTTAAAAAGTTTTTTAATTTAGGGCAGCCCGGTGGCTCAGCAGTTAACACCGCCTTCAGCCCAGGACATGATCCTGGAGATCCAGGATGGAGTCCCATGTCGGGCTCCCTGCATGGAGCCTGCTTCTCCCTCTGCCTGTGTCTCTGCACCCCCACTCTGTGTCTCATGAATAAATAATAAATAATCTTTAAAAATTTTTTAAATTTAAATTCAATTTGCCAACATATAACACCCAGTGCTCATCCCATCAAGTGCCCTCCTTACTGCCCATCACCCAGTCACCCCATCCCTTCACCCTCCTCCCCTTCTGCAACCCTTTGTTTCCTGGAGTTAAGAGTCTCTCATGGTTTGCCTTTCTCTCTAATTTTTTCCCACTCAGTTTCCTCCTTTCCCTTATAATACCTTTTACTATTTCTTATATTCCACGTACAAGTGAAACCATATGATGATTGTCCTTCTCTGATTGACTTATTTCACTCAGCAGAATATCCTCCAGTTCCATCCATGTTGAAGCAAAGGGTGGGTATTCATCTTTTTCATGGCTGAGTAATATTCCACACACACACACACACACACACACACACACACACACACACACACAGACACACCACATCTTCTTTATCCATCTTGGCTCCTTCTACAGTTTGGGTATTGTGGACATTGCTGCTATAAACATTGGGGTGCAGGTGTCCCAGCATTTCACTACATCAGTATCTTTAGGGTAAATACCCAGTAGTGCAATTGCTGGGTTGTAGGGTAGCTCTATTTTTTAACTTCTTAAGGAAACTCCACACTGTTTCCCAGAGTGGCTGTACCAGTTTGCATTCCCACCAACAGTGCATCCTCTCCAACATTTGTTATTTCCTGCCTTGTTAATTTTCCCCATTCTCACTGGTATGAGGTGGTATCTCATTGTGGTTTTGATTTGTATTTTCCTGATGGCAAGTAATCCACATCTACTTTTATTAAAATCTCCTTCCCCCCTTCCTAATCCTTCCTGCCCCCCTCAAAAATCCTCTTATACTGCCAGTGTACCTTAATATTGCCCTCCCCCTTTTCTCTCTCCTTTTTCTCCTCACATTATTTAGTAGAGTTTAGTCTTAAATTCAGCACAAAATTATCCATCCCCTTTAGGAACTTGGAAGAGGTGGAAAATTTGGCTCCCCAATGCAGATTTTCTTTGACAGACAGGAAAATGGGGGAAATCAGAGGATAATGCCAATAGTATTTTTATTTGATACAGTAATAGTAACGTCCATTCACCAAGTACCAACTGCTTCACTTTCCATACATGCATTTCTGGATCTATATCTCACTGTTTCAGAGATGTCACAGCTTGGGGAAAGTGAGGCAAACTCATTTAAGAAATACTATAGGTGTATACTGCTCAAGTGCTTAATTCCATGATACACTGATATGGAAATATATACAGCAGGAAGACAAAATATGTAAGTCTCAAAATATCAGCCTCAAAGATTTCTTTTTATTTATTATTTTGCACTCTTATGGTTGTCTTCTAGCTCAGTATTGGATTAATTTAGGGAGAAAAGGGGAAGAATCTTAGGATCCTACGAACTTCTAACAAACACCAAATTCTAAGATGAAGGCATATGTCTGTATATTTAACTCTTTCATGAAATGTTTACTTCTATTCTGTAAATCTAGATGCTTGAATCTGTTACAAAGTTTCAATACACTCTCATTACGAGAGAAAAATCAGCCAGAGAGAATGCTTTTCCCACTGTCTATGTGATGTAACAGCATTATCAATTAATTTGTTAAACTACTCATGTCCATGCCTCAGGGTGAACCAAAACTAAATTTGAAATACATGTTATAGTTTATTCTTCTGGCGACAGGAAGCAGCAGCCCTTTCTTTCTAGCTCCATGAGCCTACTCCCACTTACTAAAGGCCTCAGAAGACTGGTTCACTGGTAGTCAAAATAGCATGCTTGCTGCATTACACTTACCATGCTTATGCTTTTAAATCATGACACAATATCACCAATATATCTCCCAAATAAGCTTTAATTCCGTAGTCTCCTCAAATATCCAAGCAGTGCTCACATTTCCCAGATTTTGCTATAAATGTTTTCTCTCTATTTGAGTTTGTTTGAATCATGGTTCAGAAAGCTCTATACATTGCACGCTAACACGCTCTTGTCTCCTTTAATCTATAGATTCTTTCCATCTCTTTTTTTCCCTTGGAATTTTGTACTTGTTGTAGAAGAAGGAGAAGGGAGAGGAAGAGAAGAAGCTGGGTTACTTGTCTCATAGAATCACCTGCAGTTTAAATTTTTGTTTTGTTTTGTTTTATACATGTTTCTTGGCCTGTGTATTTCCATGTCTTGAGATATCAGGTTTGGTGGTGGTGGTGGTGGTGGTGGTGTTGGCGGTGGTGGTGGTGGTGGTGGTTTGGTGTGGTATATGTATGTGAAGACTACTTAGAAAGTGGATTGGGTACTTTCATCAGAAGTACATTATATCTTTCATTTTGGGGTATTAGCAATTTGCCAGAGATTGCCAAAAGTGATGCTCTTCTATTGTTTCTTTTTCGTTAGTGAAGACCACAGCTATTAAAATATACTTTATCTCATCAATAGTTTGGTTACCCTTAAATTGTATTAAAAAAGATAGAATAAAGACTTTCTTCTTTATTTACCAGCTTTCAAAATAATAACTCAAAGCCCTTGTATGCTCCAAAGATGATCTATGAATGTAAGTATCATTTTGAACTCATAGATTAAACATTTGATGTGCTTCAGTTCACGGCACTTATTGTCCTTATTGTCATTTGAGTTACGTAATCTTTGGACAGTTGGAACTTATTAAAGTTAGCTCTTGGGTCTTTTTGACACAATCCTACTAGCCCTTGATAAAAAAGTTTCAGGATAGTCTAGTACATATCCTACCTTAGACTTCGCACCAGCAACTTTTTTCAAGAACCCTAATCTCTTTTTGTGAAAAAATGGTCTAGTCAAAGACTAAAATCTAGGCACTCGGGTAACTCATCACTATTGTGTTGGTCAGTATCTCTAGATCATTTCAGTAGATAGTGCCAAAAATAAATATTTTGTACTGCAAATGAGTTTGAACTGATATTTCAGTTCAATTCAAGATTATAAAGTTAAACTCATGATATTAGTGGAGATCTCTTTTCTCCCATGCTATTAACACCAGTTTTCAGTGACACAAATGTAACGCTCTTTTGTTTATACCATAGTGCACACATCACAGTCTCTAAATAACCATATCAACATCACTATCAACAATATATTTCTTGTAGTTTCTTCAACTCAAATAAAAGTATCTCTAGGAAAGGGATGGAATCTTAAAACTGACAGTATGGATGACTTTTTCTTAAGCACAGATTAATTGCATGGTTTAAGCACATTTACTTGGTGTTATTTAAGATCAGGTGAAGTACTGTAGTATGTGTGGAAGTTCAGCTCAGGAAGATGGTAGAATTTTCTTCTCAGAATTATCACCTCATAATTCAAATGATTTGCAAGAATGTCTACAACTAATTCTTATCTCTGCTGTGCATTAACCAAGTGTTAACATATTTGCAGAGAAGTTTCTCTGTAATGTGACAAGACTCACAATGAGTTGGTCTTCATCCATTAGAAAGGCACAGTAGGGGTCAAGCCATACCCGATTATACCATGCTTCTGTCTGGTATCCCCGAACAGTTACCATAGCCACTTTGAAGCACTGAAGTAGCAGATGGTAAATTTAAAAGAACAGCTTTTTGAAAATTTAAAACAAATCCAAATGTAAACCTCCCTCATCTTCTCCAACCCACTCTTTGCCAAGAAAGGGGAGAAAAACATTACAAGTATGATTCTGAGATGTTTATTTTAAAAGTATCATTTATCCTAGCTTTCGAAATCCATTATAACTCATATTAAACAGTGGGTTGTTTGTGGTTTCTTTGGCGAGCCAATGCTTGATTTTTATCAGCTTTCCCTCCCTCATGACCAATGGGTGGGAGATCAAGAGTTATGAGGCTACAATTCCTTGGAGGCAGAAGCAGAGAGGAAGCTGCTGCCACTGCCCAGTTGACTCTTCTAGATTGACACAAGATATATCACTATACCTAAATGCATGCGAAAAATTTTTTACCTTTCTTTTTGTGAGAAAATATGTTATGCAATTTACCTTCTGGTTTTTACAATGGAGAGAGAAGTTTAAAATCATTGTAGCTTCCTCTCTGTGATCAGGGATGACAGCGATTAAATGGTGCACTGTATATGGTGTGCTGGAGGCTAAGCGGGGTGGTGACCTGCAGAGAGCCAGCACACAGCTAGACGTCTCCTGTGGAGTAGGGCTATCATGCACACACTAGTTGCTGTTTTTTTAAATGAGGTAACAAAAGAGTGTAGACTTCCTATCAAAGTGACATTCAAAGGTCATACTTTGAGCTACCCACAGATTTCACATCCAAATGAATAAAACTGGGAGAAAGAAAAAATCCTTTTTATGGACCAGGAACTGAAGTCACAGGATTTCTATTCTCAGTACCATGTGTGGCCAAGACAGTGAGGATACAGGCTCCCAGGACTGAGGAGATGTGGGGTGGAGTGGCAAGTCACTCTTTTCCTCCTTCCTTTGTCCCCAGCCTGGGAAGAGAGGTTGCAAAAAGATACTGTCATTTTCTGCCCAGAGCTATAGCTAATAAGACTTTGAGTGCCAAGGCAGACATCAGGACAGGATCAGCCTTCATGATACATGCAGCCAACAAATCTCACTTTAAGCTATTCCCCATATCATGGTGGAAGAAGAACCCCGATCATCAAGAGGAGATCTGATGTTGGACTGTGGGTCCTAGGGGCTGAGTTGAGGCAACCACAGAACCTTTTGTTTGTTTAAAAAAAAACCATTTTATTTATTTATTCATGAGAGGAACAGATTGAGAGGGGCAGAGACATAGGGAGAGGGAAAAGCAGGCTCCCTGTGGGGAACCTGATTTGGCGCTCAATCCCCAGACCCTGGGATCACTCCCTGAACCAAAGGCAGACACTCAACCACGGAACCACCCAGGCATCCCAACCACAAAACCTTTTAAATAGAGAAGAGTAAGAGAAAAAGAAAAGCAGCATCAACTCAAGGTGGATCTAAAAACCAAATTTCAAAACATACAAAGATTATTAACACCAAGAATGACACTAAGTAAAATCAAATATTGGGAAGTAAAATCATTCTGCACAAAATAAAAAATAGATGTGCCATCTCAGGAAGCTTCAAGATATCTAGAATTATCAAAGAGATATAAAAAAACACCAGCATCAATCCAAAAAATGAGAAATTATGCAAAAAAGGATGATATTTAAAACTCAGTTGAGTGGATGAACACTAAACTGGAATAATCAAAATAAATGAATGAATTGGGAGGTAATTCAAAGGCATTCACCGGGAATATAGCAGAGAGGCAAAGAGAAAAAAAACATTTGAGAGATCAGTTAAGAGATATGGAGATAGTTTGATATGGCAATAGTTATAAATGAATGAATGAATGAATGAATGAATGAATGAACGAACAGGCAGGAGCATACAAGCACACACATGTGCATACACATGCACACACACACACACACACACACACACAGAATCCCAGAAGTGAACAGGGGCAGAAGCAAGAAGCGGAGAGAGAAAAACCGAGACTTTTCAGAGCAGACCTAAAACACGGGCTGTCAGATTGAAGGTACACTCCAGATGAATAAAAGTAAATGTACAATTAGAGATATTAAGATAAAACAACAAGATGCAAATATATTCTTAAAATGTACCAGGAAGAAAAGACAGAGTACCTACACCTGGATTTCTTGGTACCAATTGGTGCCAGAAGAGATAAAAGTGTATCTTTGAAGTTCTTGGGGAATATATCTATTCAGAGTTTTCATTCTGTGTAGTCAACATACTGTGTAATGTTAGTTTCAGGTATACACTACAGTGATTCAGCAATTCTGTACATGACTCAGTGCTCATCATGATAAGTATACTCTTAATCCCCATCACCTGTTTCAGCCATCCCTCCCCCGCACCATCCCCTCTGGTAACCATCAGTTTGTTCTCTATAGTTAAGAATCTGTTTCCTGGGGGCACCTGGGCTGCTCAGTCGGTTAAGTGTCTGACTCTTGATTTCATCTCAGGTCATGCTCTCAGGATCATGATCTCAGAGCTGTGGGATCAAGCCCCACTACGGGCTCTGCACTCATCAGGGTGTCTGCTTCTCTCCCCCTCTCTCTGTCTCCCTCTACCCCTCCCCCTGCTCCCACTCTCACTGTAAAATAAATAAATAAATAAATCTAAAAAATAGATCTGTTTCTTGGTTTGTCTCTCTCTCTTTTTCCCTCGTTCATGTGTTTTGTTTCTTAAATTTCACATATGAATGAAGTCACATGGTATTTGTCTTTCTCGGACTGACTTTTTTCACTTAACATAATACTCTGTAACTCCATCTATGTTGTTGCAAATGGCAAGTTCCATTCTTTTTATGGCTGAGTAATATTCCGTTGTATATATACATGCCACCTCTTCTTTATACATTCATAATTTGGCAATTGTAAATGATGCTGCAATAAACGTAGAGGTGCATAAATCCTTTTGAAATAGTGTTTTTATTTTCTTGGGTAAATACCCAGTAGTGTCTTGTCAAGTGATTTGTAGGCCTCCAAAGGCTGAGGCTCTTCTGGTCCTCTTGGGGGTGAAAGGTGCTATCATTAGCACCTACTGTATGCTCAACAGCATAAGGAAAGTCCCCTGTCCCCAGTGTAATTGCCAGCACTTAGAATGTGAGGAGGGTAGGGGCCATAAGGAAAGAAATGACCAAAAGAAGCAAGACCCACACTTCTGAAAATGAAAGCCAACCCCAAACACCTTGGGATGATAATGATGAAATTCATTACCACCTCCGACACGTGCTGAACTTCTATAAAACACCAACCAGGTTGTGCTTCTACACTTCCCAGGGGTCAGGAACATTTTCTGCAAAGGGCTAGAGAGTAAATATTTTAAGCTTTGGGGGCCATATAATATCTGTTGCAACTGCTCAAATCTGCCTTTGTAGCATGAAAACAGTGATCAACTATAAGTAATAAATGGGCATGACTTTTTTCAAAGAACTTTATTTAAAAAAGGGGAAAAAATACCCAGTAGTGTCATTACAGGATCATAGGGTAGTTCTATTTTTAATTTTTTTGAGGAACCTCCATACTTTTTTCCACAGTGGCTGCACCAGTGTGAATTCCTACCACCAGTGGGTGAAGGTTACTTTTTCTCCACATCCTCACCAGCACTTGTTGTTTCTTGTGTTTTTTATTTTAGCCATTCTGACAGGTATGAGGTGATGTCTCATTGTGGTTTTGATTTGCATTTCCCTGACGATAGGTAATGTGGAGCATCTTTTCATGTGTCTGTTGGCCATCTAGATGTCTTCTTTGGAGACATGTCTTCTCACTTTTTTTTTAAAGTAGGCTGCACACCCAACATGGAGCCCAACATGGGGCTTGAACTCATGACCCTGAAATCGAGACCTGAGCTGAGGTGAAGAGTTGGATGCATAACCAACTAAGCCACCTAGGTGCTCCCCACTGCCAATTTTTAATTAGTAAAATGCATACTTTTGAAATCAACAGAGGGAAAAAATGAACCATAAAAAATGTATAACTCATTTTCTGAAAAAGCAGAAAAGGAAAAGGAAAAAAGTATGATAAACAAAAAACACAACTATTATGATAGAAATAAGTTTAGAAATACCAATAATAAAAAAAAGAAATACCAATAATCACAGTAAATGAACTTAAATAATAACTTAAATAATAACAGAGGTCATTGGATTGGATGATAAAACAAAATTTAACTATAAGTGCCTCTTGTAAATCACTTCTAAAGAAAGCAACATAGGAAGATGAAAAGATTAAAAATACTAACCAAAAGAATGCTGGTATAGCAATATTAATATTATTAATGTTAAGCAAATTATATTTTAGGGCAAAAAAACATTAGAAAGGAGACATCACCTAATAATAAATGGAATTATCCACAAAAATATAAATCATGACCATGAATATATAAAATATATAATACAACATATATGTATACCTATGTATATTATCACAAGAACATTTCAACATTTTTCTGTCAATGATAGATTAGACTATAAAGGATTTGAATAACATAAGGAATTTGATTTCAAATAAATACACATAAATTATATATTTTAATCAATAAAAGTTTAAATAAATGTTGTAATTATGTGTATATATAATATACACTTATTTATATATACATATATAAGTAACATATATATGTGTGTATAAATTATATATGTGTATGTATCTAACAAATTGAAGGTATAATACTATTCAAATATGCATAGACTATTTCCAAATATTGGCAGTGTATCAGGGCACAAAGGAAGTTTCATCAAATTTCAATGAATCAGAGTGAAGTCAGACAGAGAAAAATTCCATCTCCCTTATACATGCAATCTAAAAACAAAACAAAATAAAAAACAAACCCATAGATAGAACAGATTGGTGGTTGCCAGAGGGCACATGGGAGTGGGCAAAATGGATGAAGGGGATCAAAAGGTACAAACTTTTAATTATAAAATAAATAAGTTATGGGGTTAGGCACGAGGTACATGGTTAATAATACTGTATCATATATTTGAAAACTTCTAAGAGAGTAGATCCCAGAAGTCCTCATCAAAAGAAAAAAAAATTTTGTAGCTGGGTATGCTGATGGAGGTTAACTCAGCTTATTTTGCAATATGTATATCATTTTGCAATATATACAAATATTGAATCATTGTTTGACACTTGAAACTAATATAATGTATGTCAATTATACTTTAAGAAAAAAAATTTCATTGAATCAGATTTATATAGGTCATAATTCCTAGTCACAATGCCATTAAATTAGGAATCAATAGTGTAAAAGATGATAAAAAATGTGTATATATGTATATATACACAAACAAAAATCATCTCTAAAATTACAAAGACATAATTGCAATAAATTTACAGCCAAACAACCACGAGAACAGGAGAGTCAAAAATTTATTTATAGAAATCTGCCAAAATATTTTAGGTAAATCTTAGCCTTAACTTTATTTAGTGGCAGGAAACATTTACGTAAGTATTATAGTTCAGCTAAGTATTTCCAGTTCTTCTAGTCAAAGGGTTTGATTGCAGAACCGTGTTGCTTTGAAGTTATGTGGAGCTATATAATTTGCTTAGGTCGATGAAATATAAGTAGAAGGCCTTTTTGCCATGTTCCTGAACTAGTGTACAGTTGCCTGGACCCTTTGTTCTTCTGTTGGCAGAAAGCATGGAGATGGAGCCTCCCTCAGCCCAGGGACATGAGTGACGATGACGCTCTACTGATTGCCCCCGATTCTCCTCCTGTCTGTCCACCTGTGTAAAGCATCAAAGAAACAGATTGCCACCCTCTCATTTCCAAGTTAGGGTTCCAGTTACTCTCTGGATTTCCATCTTCTACAAGCTGAATTATTTTAGATTTTCTTCTTTGGAGCTACATCTGTAATCTTTCGGTCTCATCACCCAATCAGCCTGATCTTTTAAAATTGTGTTTTATTATTTTTTGTTTTCTCTGTCTCTAATTTTTAGTAGCATCTGGCCGCTTTCAGATACTGTTTTCCACAGACTAACAAAAAGTGCTGCGCTGCCTGAGTGGCTCAGCCAGTTAAGTTTCGGATTCCTGATTTTGGCTCAGGTCATGATCTCAGGGTCATGAGATGGAGCCTTGTGTTGGGCTCCATGCTGGGCACCCAGGTGAAGCCTAGTAAGACTCTCTCTGTCCTGCCCTCCTGCCCTCTCTCTCTCTCTAGAAAAAGTGTTTAAAATATCACCAAATAAAGCCCAGAGTCTAAAAAGAGGCTCTAAGCTGGTTATAAATCTGCAAAACTGCTTTATAGTTAATTCCTCCCCATCCTACCCACTTGACTATTCTTTAGTTGTCAGAGTATGTCTTTTAGGTTTTTGCATTCTGTTTTGGTGAAGGCAATCATTAATAAAGTATTTCCTGCTAATTGACATATCTTTCTTTCTGAAAACAAACAATATTTCTAAAGATCAGAAATAAGAACATACCAATAATCACAATGGCACAATCCTTCA
The DNA here is from genome assembly GCF_053574225.1 of Canis aureus. Lineage (NCBI taxonomy): Eukaryota > Metazoa > Chordata > Mammalia > Carnivora > Canidae > Canis > Canis aureus. Next base: position 30,269,346 of record NC_135627.1, on the reverse strand, counting down.
GTGACGTGATTATAACCATTGTTTCTGTGAAGCATCTAGTATGAGATTTTATAGTTGAAACACAGATCACTCCTTTTTGGTATAATTATTATGCCTTTCTGAATATTAATTGTGCACAGACCATGATTAGACACTCACTATTATTATTTTAAATATTTTATGTATTTATTCATGAGAGACACACAGAGAGAGGCAGACACACAGGCAGAGGGAGAAGCAGGCTCCATGCAGGGAGCCAGGTGGGGACTCCATTCCAGGACCCCAGGATCATAACCTGAGCCAAAGGCAGACGCTTAACCACTGAGCCACCCAGGTGCCCCTTAACTTGAATAAACTTGCAGCAACTTTTTTGAGACTGGCTTATGACTTCTAGAATGTGATGCCCAAAAGAATGCTGCACTTTTTTCTGTAGGCTGCCTTCCGCTGCCACTTACTCAGATTCGGATAGTCATGGCCTTGAAGCTGTGCTAGTCCCTTGAAGGAGAACTAAAGAATCCACTATCATAGGAGGGCTCGTTGCCCTGCCATGTCACGGACTTTTAAATAATTTCTGACTTTGGTTTGTAACACTCTGGTGTGATTGCAATTTTTTTGTAAGGGAATTTTGCAAACACTCTGGAAATTATCAAAGAAAAATAACTCTTTTGAATTAAAGAAAGAAAACTCTCTATCATATTGCCTTTTATGATGACAGAAACATTTGAGGAAAACAAGAAAATAGATTGTTCTAACTGAAATACTTTCAAAAGCTCTAAGGTAGATACCAGTGTGATGATAGGATAAGTACCAATTTTTGCTAGCGAGATTCAAGTCATATGAGATTTATTTTTCTCTTATAAGGTTAAGAAATTTTGAAAAAAAAAAGAAAGACGCTTCTAAGTATGATATTATCCTTCAAGTTTTAAGTTATCTCACACACTCATTTTTAAGAAGAGAAAACCTTATTGTGGGTAAAAAAAGTTTCAAATTTTGAAAAAGTTTCTGAACTTCTTTTTTCATTTTTGAACTTTAAAATCATTAAAGATTTTAAATCTTTAGATTTTAAATCTGTTCAAATTGGACAAAGGCTGTGACATTGTTTCTTTTGAGTATTCTTAAGAGTGGTATTGACATTTGAAGAAGCTAAATGGCTAGAAACGCAAGACAAAGCAGTGACAATGAATGCTGTTTTGTCATCTGTGCAGAAATAAGCTGTGAATGAATAGCCATTGTACTGTTAGAAATGTTGTACCAGCACTGGCAACTTTGTTGATCTTGGAAACCTACTGTTTTCTAATCTGTGCTTGGTGGCTTTTTAAATTCTAGTAATATTTGCTTATTAATGGATCAGACTTTGTTCAAGACAGTCCTAGCTATTGATTTTGCATTAGTCCATGGTTTTTATTGATAAGCCACTGAGACTAGAGCAGGGTATTCTGATATGTGCTGCCTAAGACTGAAAGGGCAATACTATATTTTATAAACCCGGACTCTGAAAGCCAGACTGCCTAGCTTCAAATATTGGTTCTGCTGCTTACTGCCTGGGTAGGAGAGTTAGACCTCTCTGTGCCTCAGGTTCCTCACTTATAAAACAGGAATAATAACAGTAACTACCTCAAAGGGTTGTTTGATGATTAAATGAGTTAATGCCAGTAAAGGGTTTAGAACAGCTACTGTTAATTAGTAAGCATCAATTGGTACTATTAAGGTAAATTGTAAAAAGTTCCATTTTAATGGGAGTAGTAGATAGGTGAGGTATTTGCAAAAAAAAAAAAAAAAAAAAAAAAAAGACCAAAGAAGAAACAATATTGACTAGAAAATAGAGATGGGTGCTGAATCCTAGTTCTATTGTTGCTTTGATACGTCCTATATCCTGTCTGATAGATGAATGCCACAGTACTTGCCCCAATGCCCCACGGCTTGATAAACAGAACCAAATGAAATAATACTCACTTTCTACATAACCTCTTCCTAAATTTTTTTAGCTAAAATTAATTGCCCCTTCTTGGGCACTCCCTATGTTGCTGACTTGTATTTTTGTCTGACACTTAACACACTAAGTCTTGTACCATAGTTAATTACTGATGTGCTTCTTTCTCCAACTAGATAAGGCCTTGATGGTGGAAACAGTCTTACTCACGTCTAAAAATCATCTGGCATTGTGACTTGAACATAATAGACATGTAATAAATGTTTATTAAAGAGGGCTCTGACAAATATAGCTTGCCTTATAAACAGAAGTATTATCATTATTACTGTTATAACTACTACTATACGTGACTTTACAGGGTATAATTACATGGGTTATTGGCATGAATTTGAGTGGTAGGGCTGGGTGGGGTTTGAATGGGGCAATCCACATAGGGCTTATTTATATAAATTGTGGCTTCATGTGTTTTTGTTTTCTCTCTGCATTATCCCCTTCCATTAAAATGCACACATTGGAAGCAGCAAGTATGTTTCTAGCTTTTAATTGGATTAGATGTGAAATAATCAATTATTATGGGGTTGCAAACAGCCTTCTAATCCTTCCATGTTGTTACCACATGATAAATGAGGCTTATGGAAATAACTACTTATGTTTTTGTCTAAATTCCAGCTAAAACTGCTAAAACTTGGGGATTTATTTATTTATTCATTTATTCTCAAAAAAACTTCAATGTGTCTTTGCTATGTGCTAGACACTGTGCTAGGTGCCGCACCAGGGCAGTGGGGACCCACAGTATTCAAGTCTATTCAGTATGGACAAACATGAATCTTCATTAAGAGGCAAACAAAATCAAACACCCTAGTCTGAATAAACTCGAAAACACAGTTGGGGATCTTTTTTTTTTTTTTTTTTTAAATTTTTATTTATTTATGATAGTCACACAGAGAGAGGGAGAGAGAGGCAGAGACACAGGCAGAGGGAGAAGCAGGCTCCACACAGGGAGCCCGACGTGGGATTCGATCCTGAGTCTCCAGGATCGTGCCCTGGGCCAAAGGCAGGCGCCAAACCACTGCGCCACCCAGGGATCCCAGTTGGGGATCTTTGATCTTAGTTTAACACATTAGGTGTTTTTCTCTTCTTGCAGTAATTGGATCTACCAACATGACAAATATAGTGCTCATATTCGGGTATGTCCATTGCACTGATGGAAAATCTACATTTAAAATCTATGGGGTTTACTCTTAGAGGACTTTTACCCTAAGACAAAGGTGTAAGGAGAAGGGTGGTTGGACCACTAGAAACTGCTGAGAACTGCCATCCTTTTCATGCCTGAATTTGGGCAAGTAGCCTAACCTTGTTAGGTCATCTGTAAAACTAGGATAGTGACAAGCTGTTTCTAGATTTCCTCAGAGAATTAGATTTACAAACTCAAGGAAACTATGCTGTCTTTGCAATTCTGTGGCTAGGTCGATTTGATGTCCATAGACACTGTTAGAAGTATATGTGAACATACAAATCAAAATAAGTTATCTTCTCCCTTAGAGTTCACTAGAGTGACCTAGTGACCATAGTTCTGAAGTGTAAGGAATGGGAAACAACCCAATAGAGATGGGTGCTGGAAATTTGCGTTTATTCATCTGGTTTTGAATGTGTAATATATGGATGTTTCTTAACAATTTATGGTACTTCAAATGCATTCTTAAAGCAAAGTTCTTAAAGAGACCTGTGCTTTCATAGTTCATAAACCTCAGAAATCATAGATTTCATTTAAAATAAAAATAATTTATATCGGAGCAGCTATGCGTGCAATTTCTTTCAAAACACAAAGCTTTGCAAATTTGCATCAAAATAAAAAATCAAGGCTGCTTAATTAAAACCTTGACACCATCAACCTCTTTAATCATGTGTTAAAGAGACAGGCATCCTGGGGATACCAAATTAAAATCTGTGTATACATCCTGAGTGTCTCTGGTATGTGTACATGAGTAGTTCACAGAAGGGGAGAAAAAAAGAGGTGCTTTAATAGGAAGGAAAAGCAATTATTTAACATTTCTCTAGACATAAATCATTTCATACTTTTTAAAACAGGAAGAGGGCAAATTTGTCTTTCCAAAAGAAGAATGAAGAAGAGAAATTTGGGGCAGAATGTGTCATCTCTATCCTAGGTCTAAATTCCAATGAATGCTTACTTTTTAAACACTAAGTTTGTTATTTAATAATTGTGACTTAGAAAACACAGTTCTAAGACTTGACTACTGGTTGCCTGGATGTATTCTACAGCCCGTATTGGGTAAATGGGGGAGGAGTAGGCTATTTATTTTACTGCTTCTCTAGAGTATATAAATTTTGTAGTCAAATAACTGCTTTTCTTTACCTCTGAATCCGTGCCGTCTTCACTTTCATGTGCCTATTCCCAATTTCTCTTGCTAATGTGGAACCCAGCAGCTCTTTGTTCTCATTATGCCTGTTGTCTCCCTTTCTTTGTGTTGCAGGGATACTGCTACCCGCATCTGCCACTGAGCATGCGGGAAAAATCCTTCAATAGATTCTTTACTTAGGACTTTCAGTAGTATTATTCCACTTCTCCAGGTTTTAGTAGTCACCAGCATATCGAGAAGATAGACCAAAACTTGGAAAGGTGATACAGGTGGTCAAGTGGTGGTCCAGTAAGCTGCAACACCGGATAGGAAGGGTCAGGGTAGTTTTCACACATGCTTCTCTAATTTATGGAAGCTCTCACCTTGCGAGTTAAATGCAGAGCAGCCACCCTCTGCAGAAGCCACAGATACCAACTGATAACTGAGAAGACACAAGTGTTTCAGAGCAGGAGGGCACCGAGCCATATCTAAAACCAACGACACGATGTGCCAGCACTACCAGAGGGATGTGGTACATTGTCACAGAGATTGGTATGTAAAGTCCCCGAGCAGGAATTCTCACCAGATAGCATATCATCTGAGGATGAGAACCAGTTGTGCGGACTTTTCTCATAATAAAATCGCAGACTTCTCTCCGAGTGTGTCAAACACTCACAGTTCAAAGTCAATATTAATGGAATGAAACTGGATTCAATTCTTCTACCTAAAAGCCTCCCCCTGCCCCCCAGAGCAGATTTGCCAGTAGTTTCCAAAAGATGTAAGAAGCGCAGCTTGCAGGTGAGGTCAGGGATACTGGGATAGAGGTTTTGTTTTCCTCGGTTCCCTTCCACCCCCGTAAGTCAGTCTGACCTAATAGCTTGTAAATTATTAAAGAGATGGAGCACTATGCAATTTTACTCATATTTCGCCTGTAATGATTTTTGCTTGTCCTGTTCACTGCGTGATGGTCAACTCTTAGAATCGGGTCTGGAGCAGTGAAGTGCTCCAAGGCCTTTTGTGTGATACGCGGTACGGAAAATGCTCTTGCTTTATCACGACCGGCACTGGTGGTAAAGGAGTCATTTGAGTTCCTCCGCTTTAGGGTACACGGAGCACCACTGGGCTCTTCAGCAGCTGGCCTGTCTTAGAGGGACGTCTTCTTTCTCCCCGGCCTCCTGTCCCCCACCATTTTGCTTCTGTATTGCCAATTAGTGGATTAGTAGCACTGCCTCAAAGTCTTTCTGCTCCACGTTTTCACTTTTCAGCCCCGGGGTAACGTCCTCGGCCCTCGGGTTCTCCGCGGGCTTCGTGAGCCCGGGGCCAGTGGCTACGGCGGTTGGGCCGCAGCACGGCGCGGGCGCGGGGTGCGCGCCTCCAGGGCAGGCGCCTGCAGCGGGCTTCGGGAACCCGGGCTCGCGGACCGCGCGGCGGGCGCTCGGCACAGCTGCGGCAGCGCCTCGGGCGGGAAAGCGCGGGCCGGGCCCCGCCAGGCACCTGGGGGCAGGGCGGCAGGGGGCGCGCCTCCTCGCGCCGCAGGTCCCCGCCGGCCCCGCCCACCCGGCGTTCGCGCCCCGCCCCGCCCCGCCCCGCCCCGGGGCCGCGGCTAAAACCCGGAGCCGCCGCGCCGCCCGGGGGACCGGAGGGCGCTCTGAGCATGTGCAGAGCCGTTCGGCGGCGGCTGCCTCGGCCGGAGGCTGGGCCCCGGTGCTGATGCGAGCAGCCGGCTCGGCTCCTGCCCCAGCGTGGTCGGCGCCTCGGGCCGGGGCGGCAGGGAAGGAGCCGTAGCCTCCCCGCGGCCCGAGGAGCGGCGCGGCGGCGCGTACCCCCCCCGCCCCCCACCGCCCGCGGCCGCGGCGCCCCCGGGGCCCACGATGATGGCGGAGCAGGTGAAATGCGCCTCGACAGGGGGCGGCTCCGGAGCGGGCTCCGGGCCGGTGGTGAACGCAGAGCTGGAGGTGAAGAAGCTGCAGGAGCTGGTGCGCAAGCTGGAGAAGCAGAACGAGCAGCTGCGGAGCCGGGCGGCGAGCGCGGCCGCCGCCCCGCACCTGCTGCTGCTGCCGCCGCCGCCGCCGCCCGCCGCGCCGCCCCCCGCCGGGGCCTGCAGCCCGTTGGGTCCCCGGAGCCCCCCGGCCGCCGCCGCCGCCGCCGCCGCCGCCGCCTCGGGGGGCCTGGGGCTCGGGCTGGCGCTGGGCGCCGGGGGCGGCGGCGGCGGCGGCGGCGGCTCCAGCCCCGCGTTCCCGGGCACCTTCTGCCTGCCCAGCCCGGCACCCTCCCTGCTCTGCAGCCTGGCACAGCCCCCCGAGGCGCCCTTCGTCTACTTCAAGCCGGCGGCGGGCTTCTTCGGCGCGGGCGGCGGCGGGCCGGAGCCGGGGGGCGCGGGGACGCCGCCGGGGGGAGCCCCCGCGCCGCCCTCGCCGCCCCCGACGCTGCTGGACGAGGTGGAGCCGCTGGACCTGGAGAGCGTGGCCGCCTGGCGGGACGAGGACGACTGCACCTGGTATTGCCGAGCTCCGCTCCCTCCCCCGGGGGCCCGGCCTCGGAGGCCCGGGGAGCGGGGTGGGCGTGGGCCGGGGCAGCGGGGGGGGGGGCTCGCGGTCGCCCCCGGACGCGGTGGCCTGGCAGGTGCCCAGGTCCGCGAGGAGCCGGGGCCTTTCCCGAGGGCGAAACGTGTTTCTCGCAGCTCAGGCTGGCGCCGCCGGGGATGGGCCGGTCCCCTCCATCTCCGCGGGCCCGCGCCCTGCTGCAGCGGCCCCCGGCTCCGTGGAGCAGTCACCGAAGAACCCGTGCCTTCTTTTTGTTACTCGGTCCAGCTTCCCGCCCGCCCCATCATTTGGGGGGAGGCACGGGGGATGGGGAGGGGTTGGCCTCCGTCTGCGAGGCCAACCTGGGCTTTCCTCCCCGGCGGACCTGGGCAGGGTCTGTGCGGCGGGCGGGTGCCCTCCCGTGGCTTCCCCCGCCGCCTCCCCAGCCGCCGCCTCGGAGATTCGTTCTTGCGGTTTGAGCTGTGCGGTCGCATGTCCTCGTCCGCTGCATTTTCCTTGATCGCCTCTCATTTCAAAGCCTGACTAGCTGTTTTGAGATGTGCTGCCCTCACTGGCTTTCCTGTCACTAATGGTGTCAAAGATGGGGGCAGCTTGAAGACACTTTATTTCGAAACCAAGGATCTTTCTTTAATTCTTTTTTTTTTTTAAATCGAACTGTTGATTGAAGAAAAGGGAGATTAGAGAAACTTTATTATAATTATAATCATTATTTTTTTAGAAACTAAGTTATCTAAAAACCTGTGGCTGGCAGCAGCATTTCACTGGAAATCTGGTTAGCTCTTCTCTCCATCAATGAGTGACTTTGAAGGGGAGGGTCCGGTTACCTTAGTGTTTTTACGCTACGTTCTCATGGAGTAAGTTCCTTTCGTGACCTACTTCTTTTGGTTGCTTCATTTGCTTTCCTCCATCTCCTAGGGGTAGTGGGACATGGGAAGATGAGGAGAAGCCTCAGAAAGTGGAACTTTGATTCCCGCAGGGAAAATGCACAGCATTCACCTTTAAGTAGCTGTGGCAGGAAGAAGAGTTGGAGCCCTTCTTTTATCTCGGGTTCTTCCTGCTCCTGGAGGCTGGATTTCCCTCACTTTCTCTGTGGTCCTGTTGCATGATCTCACACGGAGGAATGGGAAATGGAGAATCTTACTGGTTTTCTGTTGAGACCTGTGGTGTTCTATATACTCAGAGCTCCTGACTGCAAAGTACATTAATTGGTTTGAACTGCAGAATCCAAACGTATCTGGAGCATCTCCTCCTCCTCAGTACTCTCCCTGTTGGCAGGCAGCTGTGCTGGTAGCTCAAGTTGTAAAAACCAAAACAACTCCCCACTTTTGGGAGCTTTATAAGCCGTTCTTTAGATATTACACCTTTGTTTTTCTGTGAAGCCCAGGCTGTATTGTAAACTCAGTTTCAGCCTGAACATGGCACTAGAAAATGCTCTCATGTTGGTCGTTCTTAGGTTATAATAACTCTAAGCCCATATGTTGCTTTCAAATTACGTTACATTGATTTAGTTCCCACTTGGCCTTTTCTGGAAATATGTACTTAAATGGTAGAAGGAAACTTGTTTGTGTTTTTGATGGGCATCAATCCTGTACGTTAAAAGTGTTAGCATTTTTAAACGTATTATGATATGCTTATAATTTTGGAAGTGTATTCAAATGGGGTAGTATATACATAGCTAATATAATAGTATTTTCTTCCATTGAATGGACTTCTCCCTATTGTCCAACTACTGCTAGAATTTTGATATGTAGGCTTTTTTTTGTAGTTTGTTTTTTGTCAAAATAGTATTGAAATAACTTTGGGGAAAAAAAATGACCTGCTCTGTGGGATTACTTTGTTAGCACTTCAGATGGTTTGAAGTGAATGTAAAGTATAGCAGGTTCTACTAATTTCACTCATCAGCTATTTAGGGGAGTACATAAATCAATGCCTTGACGCTTTATAGACGTTTCTACAGACAAGTGGCACATTGTTTTATGGCCTATCTTTTTCATTTGTTTGTTTGTTTTAATTTTTTAAATTTATTTATGATAGTCACAGAGAGAGAGAGAGAGAGAGAGAGAGGCAGAGACACAGGCAGAGGGAGAAGCAGGCTCCATGCACCGGGAGCCCGATGTGGAATTCGATCCCGGGTCTCCAGGATCGCGCCCTGGGCCAAAGGCAGGCGCCAAACCGCTGCGCCACCCAGGGATCCCGGCCTATCTTTTTCAAAACAGATGTAGGATTAGAATCCCATGTGGAAAAATGGAGGTGTCATTACTCTTAGGTGGGATGTAATTAAAACATTTTAAGGGCTCCTGATTTACAGAAAACTTTGTCTTAGCATCTTATAAATCAAAATATTTTTGTATTGCAATACCTTGGCCTCTTGCACAAATAACAGGTCTAATTCTCAAAGTTTAACCCACTTATTAATGCTTGCAAAGCTCTCTGATGTTCCTTCATCACTGCATACTATGTATGTACTTGCATAGTCTCAAAAGTGCTTTTCATTTGGATTGCCTAACAGGTTTGCAGGGAGACAACTTATTTTTTATTTCCTCTGTTAAGCGACTGTAGTAGATAATATGTACCTGATTACTTAAAAAAGTATTTAAAAATAGTTTTACATTTTCACACTGGAAGAAAAAAGATCCCCACAGATAAGAGTATGAAGTCATAGGAGTCTTCCTTCTTTTCTTCAATTCACTACCACGTTTCAGAGTTTCACAATTAACATGCTGTAGATTTTCAAGATAAAAACATAATTATACAAATCATTATGCAAATATATACACAGCGTTTTTTTTTTTTTTTTTATCTTTCACTGAATACATCTTGGACATCTTTGTCTCCCTGTAACAATTGCATTGTTGTTGAAGTAACAGTAGTAAGGAACAGCTTACTGTTAACTGTCTTGCCTGTAATTTTTCATGCATTTTTATCGTGACTTTATTCTAATGGGCTAAAGAAAACTGGTTCTTGATTATTTAGAATAGTCCTTCCATTAAGATGTCTTATTTTCAGGAAAGAAAACATTCTAGAAGTTCTTTCATGTTACTCATTTTTTCTACAAACCTTGGAGTATAATTCTTCACCTTTTATTAACAATCTGGATAGTGCAGTCTGGGTGGTTCAGCAGTTTAGCGCCGCCTTCAGCCCAGGGCGTGATCCTGGAGACCCGGGATCAAGTCCCACTTCAGGCTCCCCGCATGGAGTCTGCTTTTCCCTCTGCCTGTGTTTCTGCCTCTCTCTCTCTCTGTGTGTGTGTGTCTCTCATGAATACATAAATAAAATCTAAAAAAAAAAAAAAAAAATCTGGATAACCCTTGGCTCAAGAATTAGGTGTAGAAGGAAAACAGTGAATTGTAAAATCAGTATTTGCTTGATGATAGCTCATTAATGAACAGTCAGTCAGGTCTCTTAAGTCTTTTTTCCAAACAGTTATTTCACCCCTAAGTATCTTCTGTTTACAAAAAAAAAAAAAAAAAAAAAAATGTGAGAAGGATGGTGTGTTCCTCTTTTCATTTTGATGAAAAGCTTTGAAACAGTTGTTTCATTTAAAATATTTATCTCAATTGAAATTAAATTATTTAATTTTGCTTTAATCTTAGCACTGGGCTGCTAGAATTAAATGCCTCAGAAAATTAGACTGTGGTTCCAGAACCCTAATTTTTTTTTTTAAGATTTATTTTTATTTATTTTGGAGGGAGAGCATGCACATGAGCTGAGAGGGGCCAAGGGAGAGGCAGAGAATCTCCAGCAGATTCCCTATTGAGCAGGGAGCCCGATGCAGGGCTCAAAATCAAGAGTCGGACACTTAACCGACTGAGCTACCCAGGTGCCCCTATAACCTTCAGTCCAGTTATAATCCCGTAGTAAACTTCACATTCTGCTATATGGATTTTTCAGTAATGCTACTAATTTGATGGCCTTAACTCTCTAGAATGCCATTAGGCTAGAAAGTAAAGGGGAGAATCTCAATATCGGGAGCAAATAAGCTACAAGGATTGAAAAATTTTTAAAAGATTTTATTATTCATGAGAGACACAGGCAGAGACACACGGAGAGGGAGGAGAAGCAGGCTCCATGCAAAGAGCCCAATATGGGATTTGATCCCGGGAATCCGGGATCAGGCCCTGAGCCAAGCAGATGCTCAACCGCTGAGCTACCCAGGTGTCCCCCAAGGATTGAAATTTTGATGCATGCCTGGAACATGTGGCTGGATGATTTGCCAGTCTGTATGGAAGGAGGTTTTCAAGATCACTGCCTCAATGTTCCCAGGCTGGCAAGCACCAGGGTATCAGGAAGAGAAATCAGATTAGTGTAAAGTTGCAGGGGGAGCAGTGAGTTGTTAACTGCATACTAGACCTTTCCATGACCCGTTTCAGCTCCTCTATTGCATGATTGAGGGACTGAAGCTCTGAGGTGAAGTGACTTGCATAGCTCCTCCAGTTTTTTATTCAAAGATTAAGACCACAGTTCAGATTGTTCAGACAGATTCAGAAGTGTTTACACCACTGATATTTTTCCTGAGCTTGGTTATGACCATTAGCGTGTTATAGTCTGTTTAGTGGATTGTCCAGCATCTCTTTGTTTTTTAAAAAAAGAGCAGCAGGATATAAAATCAGAATGCATCATACCTACAACACGAGTTTGTCTTGATTAAACTTATTTCGTTTTACATGTGTGTGCCCTGGGTAGGCATGGCAAGTGTATTGGTGTGTTATGGTCACAGATAGAAAAATGGCATTTTACATCTTTTGAAAGCACAATGGTCTTGGGGAAAGCAGGTGGCAAAGCAAAATGGTCTTGGGGAAAGCAGGTGGAAAAAGCAAAAACTCTTGAAGATAGGGTAGCACTGGGGAAAGCACGGTCTTGCACACCTCAATCAGGAAGACAATTCTATATTCAGAAAATGTCAAGATAAAAATATGCCAGTCAACATAAAATACAGCCCCATATAGGGCTTTTATTTTAGTGGAGTGTCAGAAGAATATTGAGACTTATATAAAAGGGATGTGGCAGAGATTTTGAACTTGCCCAATTGGAAAGGACAGGAGAAAAGTTCAAAATTATATAAGGGGAAAAGGGTGATATGTACAAATTAAGGAAAATTTAATGAATGAGATATTTATCTTTCATGTGTCACACCAAGACCCCGGACAGTTGGCTAAATCCTTGCCAATTCTTCATCAAAACTGCTGAACACCTTGTACTATACATATGGCACAGCTAAATTAGACCACCTAAACTGTTTTTTTTTTTTTTTCCATAATTGATTTTCAGTGAAAAGACCAGAGGGTGCTTCAGTTTCTGACAAATGCTAATTGAAAACTGCAGTGTTTTCTAGAGGCAAACAGAGTTGAGTGAAGTATGTGCTGAGGTCCTCGAGAAACCCTGCAGTGAGACACCGAAATAGAATCTAGCTCTGACTGCGGGGCGGGAGAGACAGTCTGCTGGAGGACAGTTCCATAACTCAAATTTGGACTTCATGTGTCCTTTTAATAGCTTAGTGGTGGTAAGATTACTTTGCAGTGGCTGACCAGTGTGACCCTAGCAGGTGCTGGTTAATCAAACATTTCAGTTTGATTTCAGATTGATTGTGCTTATCAGGGCCGATATCTTAACTTTCCTTAAAATGGAACTTACGATGATTGAAGGCTCTTGAATTACATGTCTGAAAATTGCCACGTATTCTTCTCAGTGATAGGTCTGTAAAAGAGATGTATATATTTGCTCTATCATTTTTTTATTATTCGAAGGATGATGTTCGAGCCAAACATTTACTTGAGAATAACTGATTTTTCTAGATAGTTATAATAACTTCTTTTGAAGCACCAGGTGGTTGTTGTTATAGTGGGCTTTGTGGTTTCCTGTCCTCCCAGTATTAGCACTTGTATTAAGTGAGGGCATCCAGAATGTGAAATGTATGGAAAGGAAGAAGTTCTATGAGAAAGCTAATCCTTTCTAGCCACATGCCTTTGGAAGTTATTGAAGCAAAGTCAAAGAAAAATAATGTGACATTTTAAAAGATAGCTTTTCTAATATTTGAAGAATTCTCAAGTTTTGGATGAAGGTTTTTCTTCTATCTTGCCAGATTCAAATATACTTTAATTAGTAGAACTACAGAAGTTGAAAGAGCAGTTTGTAAGTCAGCAGGGATATTGTATTAATGATGGCAAAATAGGATATTGTAATAACAACAAATAAGGTGATTTTGGTGACTTTTTGGAAGATTGAGACCATTGAGGAGAAATAGAAGTTTTACTTTGCTTGTCTGATTTTGGAGTTATGTCGTACTCAAGGAATTTTGGAGCTACATGATCACTGTCTGCTTTTTTTCTTCTTTCTTCAGATCCAGCCCTAGGCCTCACCATAGAAATAGTAGGCTCATAGTAGGCTATCAAGGGTACATTGTTTGGAGACTGACTCTGAAAAAGATCATTTGTCTTAATACCATACATTTGCACAGTGCTTCTAAAGTTGTATCAAAGTAATGCAATTAATAGGACGTAAGCAGCAAGGATCTCTACAGAAAGCAACAGCCCTTCCATCATTCCTACCTCCAAATCCTCCACACAGGCATCCCTTGATACTGTTTCTTTTGCTCTTTATTTCTGAACAGTCACTTGTACTACATGATCTTAGACATCTGTAGACTTGTTTTGGAGGATGAAGACAAAGCTTTCTTCTCCTCACTGCCAAACCACCAGATCTTCCTTTTTCATAATGGTTTTCATAATTTTTATAGTAAATCCTATGTAACACCTATATTATAACAGTTGTTAACTGAGCCCTGTTAATCCTATGTTACATTTATTTCCCTCTAATTCCTTTTTTCCCTCCAAGAGTTAGTAATGGCCTTTCTTTTCCCCCTTCAATTTCTTTAATCCCTATTACTAATTTTTCAAATACTCTACTGGAGCCATAAATTCCTTGATAAGTTCATACATATTTGACAGTCTCTTAAATCTGTTTTAAAAAATTTATTTTGTAATTCCATCCCTCCTGGAACTCTTAAGCCCATTGCTCCAGTCTTTACTTTTTAGGCTGCATGCACAGTGCTGTGTTAATGGGAATTCCTCAGGTTTCTTGCTTATGTGGGACCTCTCATTTTTAAGATTCTTTATCTTCATCTTTCAGTTATTCTAGTAGGTGGGGCACAGCCTCCAGTAGTTTTCTGAGAAAGAACATATGTATGAGAAGTACACTGTGAACTTCTGCTTATTTAAAAATGTCTTTATCCTCATAAAAGATTCATAGTTGGGCTGGGTATAAAAAGCCTAAGTCACTTTCTCTTATGTTTGAAGGCATTGTTCCATTTTGTTCTAATTTTTACCATGTTTTAGACTTTGAAGTACACTGTTATTTGGATACCTAATCCTTCTTGACTTTTTTAGTTTTCTTTATCCCTAGTTTTCTAAAATGTCTTGTTGTACCTTGGTATGGGACTCTGTTGTACTGGACATTTGTGGGTGTTCTCACTTTAGAACTCAATGGCCTGCCTTCAATTCTCTAATTTTCTGCCGCTTTTTAAAAATAAGCTTCTCTCTGCATGTGTGCATGTGTGTATGTGTATGTTTTAGAACCTGTGATAATCAGATGTAGGCTTACTTGGTGCGAATTTAATTTTTTTATGACTTCTGTCATTGTCAGTCTGTGTCTTTGTTTTGCATTTGGGGAATTTCTTAAACTCAGTCTTCCAAACTCATTGAATTTTTTTGTTCTGCTAAAATAGTTCCATTTCCTAAGAATGAAGAAACTTTCTTTTTAAATATTTTTTTTGTGAATGTAACATTTTATCTGATGATACCAAGTATGGTTGTCTTGGGTTTTTCTTCAGTTCTCTGCATTGTTTTCTCATTTCTTCCCCCTCTACTTTTAGACTCAGGCTTCTAATGTAAAAGGAATATTCTAAGTATCTGGTGTTACTGATTATTTGCTTATATCCCAAGGGGGTAGGTATTGAAGTTGATCTAAAGTTCTGCATAGTGGTGCTTTTTACCAAGTGATTGGATGGGTAGCCAGTTCAAATTTCAGTTTTTCTAAGTCTTCTCTTGGGTTAATCTGTCTCTAGACACAAACTTCTGTACTCCTGGGAGCTATAAGTAAGGCAGTCAATTCTAGGAATGTGAAGAGAAACTGAGACTAGGTTTACATGTTAACCAGTTAACATGTAGACTTCATTTCATTCCTCTGGTTCAGTAAAGTACTTAATCTTACCTTTAGCTAAATTTGATGTGCCTGAAGTCAGCTTCTGGGTCAGCCTCTGGCATTAGGTTGTGATGGAGAAGAGGTGGTGGGAGTGAGCACTGCTTTTGAATATGCTACAAGGCTGTATGGTCAAATGAAAGAACTATATTACATAGGTCCTAAGGAATTAAGAAAATCTTTTTATAGAATTACCCTATAAGCAAAAAAAAAAAAAAAAAAAAAAAACCCACAAAAACTACCAGCAAAAAAATCCAAGTGGTGGGAGTACCTAAAATCCTGAGTTAACATTTTCATGGTGGTAGAAGTCTTCTAATGGAGGATATGAGCAGTTCTTATGATGCTAGAGGTAA
This sequence comes from Canis aureus, assembly GCF_053574225.1. Lineage (NCBI taxonomy): Eukaryota > Metazoa > Chordata > Mammalia > Carnivora > Canidae > Canis > Canis aureus. The sequence goes on along the minus strand of NC_135627.1, from coordinate 30,253,991 downwards.
TGAGCAGAACAGTGTTTCACACAGTAACTTCAAGTGGCAGCTGAGAGGGATTTGAGTGTAAGCAGAGACTCAGGCAGTGATGTGAGTTTTTGCATGTATAAAAAGGTGGGGATAACTTATTAAAGCCGTTGAAGGAGAAGTTCCATTTCCTCTCTAAAAAAAGAAAAAAAACTAAATAAAAAATAAAAAAAGGGGTACTTGGGTGGCTCACTCAGTTAAGCATCTGAGTCTTGATTTTTTTTTAAAAAAATATTTTATTTATTCATTTATGAGAGACAGAGAGAGGCAGAGACACAGGAAGAGGGTCTCCAGGATCACGCCCTGAGCCGAAGGTAGACGCTCAACCACTGAGCCACCCAGGCGTCCCTCTGAGTCTTGATTTTGACTCAGGTCATGATCTCAGGGTTGAGAGATCGAGCCCTGTGTCGGGCTCCACACTGGGCATGGAGTCTGTTTAAGATTCTCCCTCTGCCCCTCCCTGCCATTCCCCTCCCACCCCCCACCCTGGCAAAATAAAATTCCAGAGTTGACAATTTACTGGCTCATTTGTGTCAAGGCTGTGGCACCTGCTTCTTTGTTTCACCTGGAATGGCTACTCAAGTCTCAAGAACATTCAAGGATAGAAAACACTTCCTGTGTTGTGAATTTTTTTTAGCCTTATTGACGCATAAGTGAAGTATAAGCTGCGTATATTAAAATATGCAGGTCTTTATGTATATATACACACCCTTAAGACCATCACCACAATCAAGGGAGCGAACACCTTAATGCTCCCAGTTTTTGTGGCCCTTTGTGTTCTCTGGCTCCTGCCTATTTCCTGTCAAGGCAGCCAACACTGGTCTGCTTTCTGTGAGTCTAGAATAGTTTGTGTTTTCTATATTCTCATACCTATGAAATTACATTGTATGTACTGTTTTTCATTTGTTTTTGGTCTGGCTTCTTATACTCAAGATAATTATTTTGAAATTCATCTGTGTTGTTACATGAATCAATTCATTCCTTCATATTGTGAGAACTGTTAGATTGCATGGATGTAGCAATGTTTTTTTATTATTCATACGTCTTATGAACATCTTGGCTGTTTTCAAGTTTTGGCTATTACAAATAAGTCTTTGTGGGGGCACATGCATTCATCTCTTTTGAATAAATACTTAATAGCTGTTGAGAGGCTGGAACAGAGAGGACGTGTATGTTAACTTTTTAGGAAGCTGCCAAAATCTTTCCCCAACTGGTTATGCTGTTTCACATTTCCACTAATACTGTGTGAGAGGTTCAGTTGTATCTCCTCATACTAGTCATGGCCAATTTTTTCTTTTTTTAAGATTTTATTTATTCATGAGACACAGAGAGAGGCAGAGACATAGGCAGAGGGAGAAGCAGGCTCCATACAGGGAGCCCGATGTGGGACTTGATCCTCGGACTCTGGGATCACACCCTGGGCCCAAGGCAGATGCTCAACCGCTGAGCCACCCAGGTGTCCCAACAGCCAGTCTTTAATTTTAGCCACTCTAGTAGATATGTGGTAGTACCTCATAGTGGTTCTGCTTTGCATTTTTTTTTTTAATGACAGATGATGAGCTTATTTTCCAAATGCTGTTTGCCATTCATAGATTTTCTTTGGCGAAATGTCTGTTCAAATCTTCTGTACATTTTTAAAAATTAGATTATTGAGTTTGCAGTTTTTATGTATATTCTACATACATGTCTTTTTTTTTTTTAAAAGATTTATTTTTATTTATTCATGATAGAGAGAGAGAGAGAGAGAGGCAGAGACACAGGAGGAGGGAGAAGCAGGCTCCGTGCTAGGAGCCCGACACGGGACTCGATCCCGGGACCCAGGATCGGGCCCTGGACCAAAGGCAGGCGCCAAACCGCCGAGCCACCCAGGGATCCCCCATACATGTCTTTTTGATCAGATATGTGATTTGCAAATATTTTTACCCAGTCTATGGCTTATCATTTATTCTCTTATCTGTCTTTCAAAGAGCAAAGATGTCATTTTTATTTTATTGAATTCAAATTGATAAATTTTTCTTTCTTTTTTTTTTTATAAGTAAGTCTTTTTTTTTAAATTTTTATTTATTTATGATAGTCATACAGAGAGAGAGAGAGGCAGAGACACAGGCAGAGGGAGAAGCAGGCTCCATGCACCGGGAGCCCAACGTGGGATTCGATCCCGGGTCTCCAGGATCGCGCCCTGGGCCAAAGGCAGACGCCAGACCGCTGCGCCACCCAGGGATCCTGATAAATTTTTCTTTTATGGATCGTACTTTCCATCTAAGAAATTGTATCTAAGAAGTACTTGCCAACCTAAGAACACAAAGACTTTGCCCATGGTTTCTTTTAAAAATTTGTAGTTCTAGGTTTTACATTTTTGGAAATCTGTTTTGAGTTAACTTGAATATTATGTGAAGTATGGGTCAAAATTTATTTTTTGTATTTGGATATCCATTTGTTTCAGCACGATTTGCTCAAAAGACTGTCTTTTCTTCATTGACCTTTATACTTTATTAAGAATCAGTTTTCTGCATGCATGTAGTTCTAGAGCATCTTGTTTCCCCATTGATCTATATTATCTTTGTCATACTAAACTGTCTCCACTACTATAGCTTTGTAATATGTCTCAATCAAGGATAACTCTCCAACTTCATTGTTTTTTAAAGGTAGTTTAGACTATTCCATAGTTGACTAATTTAGTGGCTGATTTATGTCAGGGCTGTGCATTTCCATATGAATTTTAGAATCAGCTTTCATATTTCTTCAAGTAGCTTACTGAACTTTTGGGATTTTGCTAAATGGATAAGTTTAGGGATAACTGACATCTTAACAGTATTTAGTCTTCTGAACTGTGAAACATAGTCTGTCTTTCCATTTAGATCTTCTTTAGTTTCTCAGAATGTTTTGTAGTTCTTAGCATATAGGGGCTTGACATCCTGTATCAGATTTATCTTAGGCATCTAACATTTTTATGCTATTGTAAATGGGAAGTGAAATTTCAAAAATACTGATTGTTGCTAATATAGAATTGCAGTTAACTTTCGTATTTTGATCTCGTATGCTATTGTCTTTTTCCTAAACTTCCTTATTAGTTTTAGTATCTTTTTTGTAGGTTCCTCTGATTTTTTACATAGATGATCATGTAATCTGTGAATAAAGATAGATTGACTACTCACTTCCAGTCTAAATGTTTTTATTGCATGATTGCAGTAGCTAGAACCTCTAGTCCTTGTTTTGTTCCTGATGTTAGGGGAAAAGGGTTCAATATTTCACTGTTAAGGATGCTATTTTTGTAAATGTCTTTATTCAGATCAAAGGTGTTACTTTCTATTCTTTTATCAGGCTTTGCTGTGCTGTGGAGGGCTTTTCTGTGTTGTTAAGATTATTATATGCCTTTCCTATGTTAAGCTACACTGATTGAATGTTAAGCCAACCTTTCATTCCTGGGATAAACCCCACTTACTAATGATGAAGTATCCCTTTTGTATATGGTTGGACTCAATTTGCTAAAATATCCAGATTTTTGCTTCTACATTCATGAAGGATATTGGTCTTCAATTTCTTTTCTGTGTGATATTTGGTAGAATTCAGCAGTGAAACCTTTTGGGCCTAGACTTTTTGTTGTGGGTTTTACTTTTACATCCTTTTACTTTTAACCTGTGTGGTTATATTTCAAGTGCATCTGTTGGAGACAGCATATAATTGAGTCCTTTCTGACTACTTTAAAAATAAGGAGAAACTTGCCCATGTGCCCATCAGAATATTTCCCCTTAGTATTTATTGGCTAGAATTGTATCCAGAGCCTTTGCCTAAAACAGAGGGGGCAAACAGGAATGATAGAATTACTTAATTGGTTTAGCCCAGTGCATCTGTCTCCAGGTGAAGTCTCCAGACAGTAGTACCAGCATCACCTGGAAACTTGGTAGACATTCAAATTCTTTGACCACATTCCAAACCTTCTGAATTGGGTAGATTAGACCTGCCTGCAATCAAGGGTTAGCAATTTGTGTTTTAACAAGCCCGTTGAGAGATTTTGATGTACCAAAGATTGAGAACAGCTGACTTAGACTAGCCTTTGGATAACTGGAGTGAGCTACCAGTACTGTACTCTTCAGGGGTGAGGGTGGAAAGGATGGATTTATATAGGTAGGTATTAATCTTGTCATAGTAGACTGAAGTGAGCCCAGGAATAAGAATTTTTTAATTAATCAGTATTCTCCTGATGAAGGGAGGACTGTGGGGGCAAACTAAGGGAAGAATGGTGTATTAGGTTTACCACTGAATCGATTAAAAGATATTTTAGAATATGCATCTGTAACAGAAGTTAGCAAACTGTGTCTTAGAGTCAAGTTGGCCCTGCTGCATGATTTGTATGGCTGGACAGCTAGATTTATACATTTTTAAATGACTGAAAAAACCTCCAAAAGAATACTATTTCATGACATTGAAAATTATGGGAAATTCAAGTTTCAGTGTCTGTAAATAGTTTATAGGAACACAGCCCTACTTACTCACAATACATACTATCTATGATACTTTGGGGCTGCCATAATGGAATTGAGGGGTTGTGACAGTGACTGTGTGGCCCACAAAACCTAAATATTTACTAGCTGCCCCCTAATAGAAAAAGTTTGCCAAGCTCTGGTCTGTACTATTTCCTAACCATCTTGGGTAATTGAAGAACTATTTTGACAGGTAGGGGTCCCGACTGTAACGGTATAAGAATAAATAATGAAGTTATGGTATTTCAAGAATACATACTCATTAGAATCATGGTAGCTTTGTTTAAAGGAGTATTACTTTAAAGTGATTTGCAATGATAATACAGCTTTATAAATGTTAATTACTAGAAGCAGTGATTATTAAAATTTTTTTCTCTTCCTTTTTTAGTCAGCTAGAAAGCTGAACCTTTTTTGTATAACCCTAAAAATATTCTATAGTTTACCTTAGCGCCGTGTGTCAGAGAGAAAATCTTTAACTTAAAGTGCCTCGTGGTGGTTATTTTGAATTCTACCCATTGCTGTGTAAAGGTACAGATACTGAAAGCAAATTTTTCCTTAAACATATCTTTGGAAGCTGTTTGGCTCTCGTGAGAAAGAGGCACATAACAAGTTTAGTTTGGATTTGAGATGTGGCGAGGAGGGGATATCTATTATTTAAGGGCTGAGAGAATCAACAGACTTTCACTTATTTTTTTAGACTGATATTTTTAAAAAGCACATACAATTTGCCTTGTTTGCTAGGTCATGTTTACACACATTCGCCCAGTTTGTCTAAGATTCTGTTACTAAAGAGACAGATGAAAGGGTTCATTTCTACCAGTGCAAGTGAGGTAGTCAGACTGTCACGGTACTTGTTCAAGGCTAGTTCAGTAACAAAAGCCTCTGATGTCTGACTCTGAGACATAGTTTCTTGAAGTCCCCCTTCCCACCAGGCTATAGAAATCATCACATTTTATTTGGGTTTATTTGCCTGTTAAGAAATAATTTCGATATTTGAAGCAATCCAATGTGAGTTGTTTCCATAGAAACTGTTAAATACATGTTGTTTTCCCTAGAAGAGAGGTCATCTCTATAAACCTATATAAACCTATAATGTAGATTTCTTTTTTTAAGGTTATACGTTGGCTCTTCAAAGACATTCACATCATCAGAGAAATCCCTGAGCCCTTTGCAGTGGTGTAGACACGTCCTAGATAACCCGACTCCAGAGATGGAAGCAGCAAGGCGTTCCCTGTGCTTTAGACTGGAGCAAGGTAATTTCAAACCTGTACATTTATGCTCTCAAACTCTTGCCACTATCAATTCTGTTTTCGTTGCTGGTTTTGGAACTGACACTTCAATGGAAAAGCCTTCCCCAAAGGTGCAGCGATTGCATGCGATTTGCTTCACAATCCTTCCGCACCAGGGTTTCTCAATGTAGAATATATTTATTTTCATGCTTGTTTTTAGCCATATTCTTAGTTTTCAGTTTGTAGCAAACGGTAGGAATACATATTATTTTTCTGTGTTTTTTTTTTTTCTTCTATTTGCAGATATACCAGAAGGTAACATGGTTCAGCCTTAAATTCTCTGGGGATTAGTAACAGGTGGTGTGACTGAATTCCAAGAAGGAAAACTAAAGTTTCTTTGGGACCTGAGTATTGACCTTTTTGAGTTCCATAAATACTTAGTTGGTTGTATAACTGGAAGTCCTAACCTTTATAAACTGGGAAATAATCTTTATATTGTATATGACATTTATTGACTTATGAGGCCCAACATAAGTTTAAAGGAAAAAAAAATTAGGACTGTTGTGGAAGGAAGAGCAGCCAAAGGAATTAGCAGTCCTTAGCTCCTTGCCATTTTATGTTTGATTAAGGCAGTGATTACTTAGGTTTTTGCTCATCTCTTAACCTCTCGGTATCTTTTTCTATCTAGGAGCACTGTTTCCATTCCATGGACTACTTGTATCCAAGTCACACTTGAACTTGGAAATGCAGATTCCTTCCTTTTCCAGATTAAACAACCAGAGTAGCTGCAAGTAGGGCCATGGGGATTTGCACTGACAAGTTCACCAGTGTGATTGTTACACACAGTGAAGTTTGAGAACACTACCTGTGAAGCTCTTCAGGGATAATGATGGTTATCAAAATCTGGACATGAGACATTATATAATAGGTGACATTTTTTTGAGCTCTGAATTCTGTGACAGTCATTACATTCAGTTCTTGACAGCCTTTATTTTATTCAGCCTAACCACACTTCTCTGAGCTAGGTACTATACTCACTTTTAGAGAAGAGACAGGTGAGGTTGAAAGAAGTTCAGAGGATTATTGGGCCCAGAGCAAAACCCCAGAGGCAGAGCCAGAAGCTGGGTCTCCCTGACCTGAAAGACTGTCTTTCACCAATGTTCAATGCTGTTTGTTTGTTTTTGTTTTTGTTTTTGTTTTTTTTTTGGCACAGTCCTAAGTAAATATCAACAGAAATTTGTCTTAAATATTTGGGAAACTCAAAAGGCACGTTATTATTAACATTTTAACTAAAACAAAATAAGTGATTTAGTAATAAGTTGAAGGGTGGAAATAGGAACAAAGGTGTAGCACTAGGGTTAAAACTTTGGCAACAGATGCTTATCAGAGAGCAGCCTCGCTGAAACTCCTTTGCTGCATATCTATTCAGTCCATTTCCTAGTGGACTCCAGCCTTGATCCTATTCCCATTTACCCAACTGACCCCTAAGCAAACCATTAAATGCCTCTGGACTTTTTTAAGGTTGTATAGACTGTCTCTAAGGTTCTTGATTCAAGGACTCTTTATATGGACATTTTTATTTATGAATTTGGCTCAGTTTCATTTGAAGTAAAATTCAAATGAAATTCAGATAGAACTAGAATCATTTAGTTCAGAGTCAACACATTTTTTCTGAAAAGGACCTGATAGCAAGTATTTTAGGCTTTGCAGGCCATACATTTTCTACCATCAATAAAAAGCAGCCATAGATGCAAATGTTAATAAACAAAGCTGTGTTCCAATAACTCTTTATCTGTTAGACACTGAGATTTAAATTCTCCTATGATTTTTTTTCTAGGTGTCACAAAATATATTCTTTTGATTTTTCTGTTTCTTAACCATTAAAAAAACGCAAACCCATAAAAGCCATTCTTAGCTGGTAGGTATTATAGAACTGGGGTGAGCTGTATTGGGGTCACCCAGACCATAGTTTGCAACCCCTGCTTCATTTGCACACAAGGTAGATTTATATATAAAGTTGATTTAAAAAAAAATAGAGGCTTTGTTAAATTTAATTTAATCCTTACTGGTGGCTGCTTTTGAGATTTGAGACCAAGTGCCCGATTATCTAATTTCCTTTCATTGACAAGGGGCTGAAGCAGAATGGTAAGGTTGTGAAGACATGAATTGATGTGCTGTAGTTTTATTCATAATGTATTTAAATTTCATGTAAGAGTTTAAGCAGAGAACTAGCTTTTCAAAACCTACCTTAGTGTTTTGCAAAATTTGTATATAAGTCTAAATCCTCTTTTGCTGTGAGATTAAATGCTTTTGTTCCGTAATCTCTTCATGAGATAAGAAGTCACTGTCTACCATAGGTTGTTCTTCAGATGAAATTTTTTTGAAATTTAACTTATATTTTGGGCACCTGGGTGGCTCAGTCGGTGAATCATCTGCCTTAGGTTTAGGAAATAATCCCAGAGTCCTTGGATTCAGCCCCAAATCGGGGTCCCTGCCCAGTGGGGAGCCTGCTTTTCCCTCTCTCTCTGCCTCCTGGCTCCTATTCTCTCTGTCTCACTCCTATCTTAAATAAATAAGCTCTTTAAAAAAAAAAAAAAAAGAAGAAGAAGAAATTTAACTTATATTCATAAGGCAATTTGTCTACAGTTTATAAAGTATTAGTCTTATGGGTATTATAAGGAAAATAGCAGATTGCTACCCCATGTCTCATGCCCATTTGATTACCCAGATGTGGTATTTGTTTTGGTTTTGCTCTCTATCCCATTAAATTCCCATACCTTTGCAGCCATGGCTTGACTTGTCAACTTCTTGCTTTGGATGGTGAAGGTTTAATTCTTTGAACACTCTTTTCCCCTTACTCTTTTTCTTTGCACATCTTCCCATGTAGCTTTTTACCAATTTGGGGATGCATTCATATTGATTACAACAGAAATAATCCTATCTCAGCCATGCCGTGTTTTATCGTTATGTTTCTTTTTTCATCTAACCTTTTGTTTTTCCTAGAGCTAATTGTGAAAAGACACTTACATGATGTTTTTGGTTTTTGCCATTAATTTACCTCCAGTCTCTCCAAATAAACCAACTTCAGTGCAGTTAGATGTACAAATCCACCAAGGGTTTTATTTCCCTTTATGTTTGAATTGTTCCTGCTGGTACTGCCCTCTGACCACCTAGTATGCTCTGAACTGCTGCCCTGCAGGCTGGCATAGGGCTGTCCTTCTGGGACTTTCCCTCGCCCTTGTCCCAGGAATTCTGTCCTTTCTTCTGTGTAGCAGTGCCTGTTTCCTGGGGGCCATGCCTGCCTTTCTCTAATAGTCCCTCTCTCGGTGAAATTCATTCTCCTGTTGCCTTTTCAGGGGAGGAGGAGAGGAAAGAGGATATGGGGGAGGTAAACCTTGAGAACCTCCTATATCTGAAAATGTCTTAATTGTATCTTCAGTCTTGATTGTTCTTTGAGCTAGGTGTAGAATTCTAGGTTGGAAACCATACCATGTCTGACAGAGTTGAGAATACATTATTTCATTATACTTCAGCTCTGGGGTTGCTGTGGAAGTCCTGTACCTTTCTGATTTCTGGGAGCTTTCTCTAAAACACCTTTTAGATAGAATCTCAGAATCTTTTCATTCCTAGTATGTGACATTTTATTTTATTTTATTTTTTGTGCTAGTGAAGATTTTAACCAGGGAACTTGAATATTCCAAAATGTATTGCATTCTTTGTAAATCCCTCCTGCCCTCCAGCTTTCTCTATTCTTTCATTCTAGATACTGCTTTTAGCCAGAGGTTGAATCTCCTAGATTGATGTTCAGATTTTTATATTCTTTTTTTAAAGTTTTTTTTAATTTGTTTATTCATGAGAGAGACAGAGGGGGTGGGGGTAGAAACACAGGCAGAGGGAGAAGCAGGCTCCATGCAGGGAGCCTGACATGGGACTCGATCCCAGGTCTCCAGGATCACGCCCAGGACTGTAGGCGGTGCTTAACCTCTGAACCAGGCTGCCCAGATTTTTATATTCTGTCCGTTTTCTCTCCCTGGTATTGATGTTCTGTTTTCTTGAAGATTGTAAAAATTCCTCGCTGAAACTCCTTTGCTGCATATCTATTCAGTCCATTTTCTGTGCCAGGTACCTGTAGGAAATGGGAATGCAGCTGTGACTACACAGACGTCAAGCCCTTGCCATTGCTGAGTTTACCTTCTAGTACGTACACCTTCACTTAATCTTCCTGCTTTTGTATGATGCCCTTATTTGTGGAAGGTATCTTACATCTAGTAGCTTTTTATTTGTTTATTTAAGCAACAGAATAAAAATGGGAGACACACAGCTGCTTGGTGGGGGAGGCCATTGAGGGTTCCCCAGTATTTTCTTCAACAGTCATCCTGGTTTTGCTTCACTCTAAAGCTCCCTGCCCTCTCTGGTCTATGCTGCACATCCAGTTCCAGAACGTTCCAGGTTCTTGTTGGCTTGTCCCTCACTGTGGGCCCTTGAAGCAGAGAATATCAAAATCCAAGTCCATTACCTAATGTTTATCCCTTTTCCCTTTCTAAATCAAGTGACCTCCTCAGACTGATAATGACTTTTTTCCTGTCTGCTCTTCCTTGTAGGTTTAGAAGACTCGAGTTTGGCTGTCATTCCAGTGTGGGTTTCTTTCTTTCTTTCTTTTTTTTTTTTTTTACATTTTATTGTTTAGATATAATTGACAGTTTCAGGTCCACAATGTAGTAATTCATAATTTTATGCATTTTTCAGGGCTCATCAAGATAAGTGTAGTTATAATTCCCTTTATCTGTTTCACATATTTCTCCCTCTGCCCCTTTCCTGGTAATCACCAGTTCTCTGTCTTTAAGAGCCTGTTTCTTGGCCTCTTTTCTTTATTCATTTTGTTTCTTAAATTCCACATGAGTGAAATCATGTGGTATTTGTCTTGCTTCACTTAGCATTATACTCTCTAGTTCCATCCACGTTGTTGCAATGGTAAGATTTCATTCTTTTTTATGGTTGAGTAATATTCCATTGTGTGTGTGTGTGTGTGTGTGTGTGTATATATATATATATATACATATATATACTATATCTTCTTTATCCATCTATCAGTAGGCACTTGGGTTGCTTCCATATGTTGACTCTCATAAATAATGCTGCATTAGATATAGGAGTGTGTATATGTTTTCAAGTTAGTGTTTTCATATTCTTTGGGTAAATACCCAGTATTTACTGAAATTACTGGATCATAGGGTAATTCTGTTTTTAAAGTCCTAGTTACAGCAGTAGGTAAGAAAAAGAAATAAAAGGCATCCAAATTGGTAAGAAAGAAGTAAAACTTTCACTATTTGCAGATGATTTGATACTATATATAGAAACCCTGAAAACTCCAGCAAAAAACTACTAGAACTGATAAATGAATTCAGTAAAGTCACAGGATACAAAATTAGTATACAGTAATCTGTTGCATTTCTATACACTAATAATGAAGTAACAGAAAAAGAAAACAATCCCATTTATAATTGGCACTAAGAATAATAAAATGCCTAGAAAGTAAAAGACCTGTACACTCTGAAAACTATAGTACACTGATGAAAGAAACTGAAAATGACACAAACAAGTGGAGGGATATTCCATGCTTATGGATTGGCAGAATGAATATTGTTAAAATATCCATATCACCCAGAGCAATCTACAGAAAAATTGCAATCCCCATCAAAATACTAACAATATTTTTCCTAGAACTAGAACAAATAATTCTAAAATTTGTGTGGAACCACATAAGACCCAGAATAGCCAAAGCAATCTTGAAAAAAGAACAAAGCTGGAGGTATCACAATATTAGATTCAATATAAACTACAAAGCTGTAGTAGTTGAAACAGTATGGTACTGGCACAAAAACATACCACATAGATCAGTGGAACAGAATAGAGTCCAGAAATTAACCCATGCTTTATGGGCAATTAATCTACAACAAAGGAGGCAAGAACATACAATGGGGGAAAAGACCGTTTCTTTAACAAACGGTGCTGGGAAAACTGGACAGCTACATGAAAAAGAATGAAACTGGGCCACTTGCTTACACCATACATAAAAATAAACTCAAAATGGATTAAAGGCCTAACTGTGAGCCCTGAAGCCATATAATTCGTAGAAGAAAACAGATAGTAATTTCTTTGACATCAGCCATAGAAACATTTTTCTGGATGTGTCTCCTCAGGCAAGAGAAACAAAAGCCAAAATAAAGTGTTGGGACTCCACCAGAATGAAAAGCTTTTGCATAGAGAAGGAAACTACCAACAAAACAAAAAGGCAGCCCACTGAATGAGGGAAGAGACTTGCACATGATAGATCAGTAAGAGGTGAATATCCAAAATATAAAGAACTTATACACTCAACACCAAAAGAGCCAATTAATCTAATTAAAAATGGGTAGAGGACTGACCCCAGTAAACATTTCGCCAAAGACCTACAAATGGCTGGCTGGCAGACACATGAAATGGGCTCAACATCACTCATCATCTGGGAAATGCAGATTAAAACCACAATGAGATATCACCTCACAACCCTCAGAATGGCTAAAATCAAAAACATAAGAAACAAGTGTTGATGAGGATATGGAGAAAAAGGAACCCTTGTGTGCAGTTGATAGGGAATGCAAACTAGTACAGCCATCATGGGAAACAGTTTGGAGGTCCTTCAAAGAAATCCATTGTGGTTTTGTAAGAGAATAGGAAGGAATTCATATTTAGTCTTCAATATTGAAGAATTCTTACTGGCTTCCAATTAAGGGAGTTCTTGGTCCGTAATAGCCAATTTAACAGCAGAAATTATGGTTTTAACTTTATTCATTTAGTAGCATAAATATTTAATTGGGATAATGTGAGCATTTCATATTTTAGAACTTTCAAGTAATTCTACTGAAACACTGTTTCTACTTCATCAGCATTTCCAAGTAACAAATATTGAGCATTTTCTTTGAGAGCAAGTTCCTTTCCCTTCTTTTGAGTATAAATTGCCCAAGGGCAGTGACTTTGTTTTGTTGGTCACAAGGGCTAGAAGGGAACCCAACATATTATAGACACTGTTGCTAAAACAAATGAATTTTTGTTTAATTCTTTTTGAATCTAATGTCACAATTACTACTGTTAACAATTTCAGTTTTGGTTTTGAACATTTTATGATGGGATGGAGTCTTTGCCATGCTTTACTTACAGGCCATCTCTTTGCTTCTTTTCTCTGTCTTGTGAAGCATTAGCTTGCAGCCTTGTTTCACCATTCACAAGCATGTTTACTTTAAAGTAGTCAGTTTTTACTTATTGTATTTTGTTGCAAAATGATGAGTGTTCATACGCTTCCCCCCTTTCCTCGCCCCCCAATTTAAAGACTCTCAACTAAAACCATCCTTGGCCGTGATAAGGACTGATGAGAGATTAGATCTTTTGAAAGGGTAGTGTTATTTCCTCTTTCTCTTTTCATGCCTCTCCCACTTTTTAACCAAGAGGTAGGTAAATATTCTCCACCTGTAGCCTGGGGCTTCAGATTAGATGCTGCTTTAGAGTGCAAACATGTTAGATATTTGGTTTCTATTTCTTGACCCTAATGCTTCTGGGAAGAAAATTACTTAAAAATTAAAGATAATTCCCTGTAGAACATGTGGAAGCGGGCCATAGTAGTGAGGAGCCAAAGTGTATCTAGTGGTGGACCTTCTCACCCCTCTGGTCCCACATACCCTTCCTTATCCCGTCTTACACTCCGGGGACTTAGCCTGTATGGTTTCCTTGGTTGCAAGTTAGCGGTCTTTTCTAGATAAGTAAACTTCCCTGGAAATGCTTCTGAGTATGCTTGTAATCCTCTGTTTCTGTGGCTACACTGGGTAGCATTTCCCCTGAAGTTGTGCCTAATTGTGCAGTTGCTCATGAGCTCATTTGGATTGTAACTTTGCGAAGGGCCCTGTCTCTCTCCTTGCTGTCTGCCTTCTCAGGGAGGGTCCTCGCATAGCCTTCACTCTGTATCTGACAACCTTGTGACCATGGATAGGTAACAGAACTTGGTAAATTGCGGGGGAATGTATGGGAGCTTTGTGTCTTGTGGTTATGATTACAGGCTGATTAAAACCCTACCCTTCTAAAAAAAAAAAAAAAACAAAAAAACAAAAACATTTAAGATAGTGCTGAAAGAAATGCTTTCTTCACAGCTACAGTTTTGCAAATTGGTTAAATGTGTATATTTAAGATACAATAGGACAATTACTTTCAGTGTAAGGTACACACCCACGTACCCACATGTATACAATGCCCTGAAATTCTCAGTTGACTTGGTCGATTACTATTTTAATTGAAAATTAATTAAATTGAAGCTTTTGTAGATCCCAAAAACTTTCCCCTTTTCCACACTGGTCTTTTAATATGCAAATTTCAGTTTATAAGGTCTTCTATACCAAGATCAACAAAGGCCAATTACTTAAGCTTTCTTAGTCCCTTCTGCATTTATATTTATTTTATAGAGTTGTTGTCAGATAATAAAGATGTTTGTAAAGCAGACATAAAAAAAGCTTAAATATTAGGTCTCTTTCCTAATACATTTAAATAATGTAAATGGCTTTTTTTGGATAATGTATAGAAAGTAATGTTAAAAGTAAAATACTAATTGTTGAAAGTTAAATCTTTCAGTACTTCTTAATGTACAGTTTATTGGTATAAAATTAAGAAAGCCTAGAATAATATTTTCTTTTTTCCCCTCAAAACATTGGACCCTGAATATACAATTTTAGACATATTCAGTATTTGATTGGTTTTTCTCTTTGAAAATGGTCCTAACAATGTTTGTTATTTTCCATTTGGAAGTGTCTTGTTTTGTAAGCATCTTTTTTAAAAAAAAATTTTAATGTGTATATGCCTTCTTTCAAGTAGATGAAGCATCTGATGATAGGGGCCTGTGCCTTGGTTTCCTTTTGAATTACCAGTGCTTAATAAGTTCTCAAACCTATTTTAAGTTCTGAATGTTTGAGTTTTTAAATATTTATTAATTTGAGTACATTTAAATTTCTTTCATGAGCAAAGAAACTAACTGAACATTGGTATTGTAAATGGCATCGAACTAACCAAGCTAAAGAAAATTACATAGTAGTGCTCATTAAAATGGTTAAAATGTTAGTGTTGGGGGTGGATATTTGAGTCTGTTTTGCTTACTGTGACCTTCCCAGTACCTAGACTAGTTCCTATTCCATTGTAGGTATTGAATGCTAATTGTTGAGTGAATGCATATGGTAGAAGGGTCTTAGATTTAGTAGTTAGACATTGTGCCCACTAATGCCTCACTGTTACTTAACCCTGATTAAGAGCAGGTCAGGGGGGATCCCTGGGTAGGTCAGTGGTTTAGCGCCTGCCTTCGGCCCAGGGCATGATTCTGGAGTCCCAGGATCGAGTCCCACATTGGGCTCCCTGTGTGGAGCCTGCTTCTCTCTCTCTCTCTCTCTCTCTCTCTCTCTCTCTCTCATGAATAAATTAAAAAAAAGAAAAAGGTCAGTATCCCATGACTTGTTTTATAGCTAGAAGTTTGTACCTCTTAATCCCCTTCATCTGTTTCACCTATCCCCCCTACCCCCACTCTTTCCTGCTGGCAACCAGAAGTTTGTTCTCTGTATTTGAGTCTCTCTGTTCTGTTCATTTGGTTTTTTTTTTTAGACTTCACATATATGTGAAATCATATGGTATTTGTCCTTCTCTGGCTTATTTCACTGACCATCATACCCTCCAGGTCTATGCAAATAGTGTCAAATGACAAGATTTCATTCTTTATTGCTATATAATACCTCATTGTGTGTGTTCGTGTGTGTACACACCACATCTCCTGTCTCCTTTCATCTGTCAGTGGACGCTGAGGTTGCTTTCGGGTCTTAGCTATAGTAGATAGTGCTGTAATGAACATAGGGGTGCATATGTCTTTTTGGATTGGTGTTTTTTTCTTTGAGTAACCTAGAAGTGGGATTGCTGGATTGTCTGGTACTCCTCTTTTTAATTTTTTTAGGAAACGCCATGATAATTTCCATAGTGGCTACACCACTTTTCATTCCCACCAATAATTCACAAGGGTTCCCTTTTCTTCACATTGTCGCCAACACTTGTTATTTCTTGTTTTTGTAATACTAGCCAATCTAACAGGTGTGAGGTGATAACTCGTTGTTATACTTCAGCTAAGAAAAACCAGAAAGCATGTCACTTGTTTCTAGTGTCTTGCCTGGTGAGGGCATTTAACAGATTTCACAGGGCTATTAGAAAGATTTCAGGAAATGTTGACTATAAAATTACTTTGATCAATGTGAAGTGCTATGTAAATATATGGACACATTCCTGCTGTGCAATTCTTTATTCAGAATCTGGGCCAAAACATACAGGGAATCCTTTTAGTTTGGCTATTTATACTTGATAGGAAACTAATGGCATTTTTTTCTTGGGGGGTGGGTGGGTTTGTTTTTCTACTTATAAAGAAACTTATTAGAGTTGGGATCTCATATTGGAAGGTTTTTGGATGTAATTTACTTAAGAACAGTAGAAAGTTTAATACAACTTCCTTAGCTGTTCCTTTTCTTCTGCCTCTTCTTAGATCAATATGTACTCCATTTTTGATATGCTTTTCATTATTCTTCATCTCCCTTACCCCTTTTAAATTTTTTTAAAAGATTTTATTTATTAGAGAGAAGACACGAGTGGTGTGTGTGTGGAGGGGGTGGGTGTAGGGAGAGGGAGAGACAGACTTCCTGCTGAGCAGGGATCCCAGGACCCCAGGATCAGGATCTGAGCTGAAGGCAGACACTTAACTGACTGAGCCACCAAGGTGCCTCGCCCCTTCCTCCACCCATTTTAGAGTGTTAAATAACAAACACCCATAGAACTTTCATGGGTAGCATTAACTCCTGTGATATCCAAAATTGAAATAAGGCTAATCTAGAGCCTTTCGTGAGTCTATGTCATGAGGTTGGGAAGTTAAAAAAACCAAATAACGATAAAAAAGCTTATCTAAGTAATTTGAAACACCCAGTATGTGGCTCAGTTAATTTGGGGCCAGTTAATAAAAGCTTATCTTGCCTGAAGATACTTGAATATCCATAACTATTGAATCAGGACAGGTCACATTTGAGGAGTGTGGGTATAGTTTTCACAAATAGTGTAGCCCTACACAATTACTATGTTGGGTCATGTTTCCTTATGAGCATCTTTCATTTCCTCTGGGATTATATGCTGAGCAAATGGAAATAGATACTGCTTCTTAATTGATCTTGCTTTTATCTTCCTATGATACCAGTTCCCGTGCTTCTCTTGGTGGTGATGATGTAGTATCCCTCTCTAAATTTAGCCAATGGAAAAGAAAGTTGTCCACTAATCCAGTGCTCTGAAGGTGGCCTTTTCATTTGTTAAAAGGCGAACAGATTGAACTGAGACATTAGGAAGCTTATCGAGTGTCTGTCTCCTGGACCCCATCCAGCCTCTCCTTGCCTGGCCCAAGATGCTATCTTCATCAGCTCATATTTCCAGTCTTGAGGTGCTCTGTCAAATTGGGAACACAAAATTAAAACTTAGTCTGTGTAGTTCATTTTAGGTAAGCTTTGTAAAGGAGTCCCTTTCTCACTGGAAAAATAATCAGGAATCATACTGAAATTTGCAGAGATAGGGCCTCTTGACATTTGCTCTTTATTATTTCTGTGTGCTAGAAATTGTAGACCCATCATCATGGCTGTGGGCTTTCATCTCATCTCTGCTTTGCTAATACGTTCAGAATAGTCCCAATGTGTGTGCTTCAGTATTGGGAATGATATTTAGTACAATAAGTAGCATATCCATAGGGATTGTACTCCTATGAAATTTGCAGTTTCTAACCCATTATATCCAGCAACATGGATGTGTGTTTGCCAGATACTCCTCAACAGTCCTCCCCCTTTCTTTGGCTAATTACCAAAGAAATTGGAATTGTGTTTCTCTGTAGTTTTTTAATTTTGTTTTTATTTTGCATTTCCACCACAAGAAGGTTATTAAAATAAGCAAGAGCTTATGATGGTGCATAATGTTTGTTATAATGAATATATAATTGACATGCTATTTTTTTTACCCTGAGGAGAAAAAAATAAAACTACAAAGAGATTCTCCCATAGTAGTTGTTTACTGCTTTCATTGTGCTCCTCTACTGACGGATTGAAATTGCTTTTATGGCAGTGGAATTTTATTTTGGTGGATGTTCATGCCTGTCTCTTGGGACTTCTACAGAATCTTCCATGTGGGCAAGAACTCATAGAGTCTCCTTTTCTGAAACACTGGGCCTTGGTTGGAGAATGCTTAGTCATGAAATAAATGCATGGAGTGCTTGCTGCCTGTGAGCACAGTGATAGGTATGAGAGGAGTAGAGTGGCGAGATGAACTCAATACCTAGCCTTTGGAACATGCAATCTAGTATAACCCAGTGTATAGGTAGCTGCCCTTGTGCTGCCTTTCTTCCTTTCCCTTAAACATGATGGTGCTAGCGGATCTGAGTCTGAGAGGGAAGGATGGCGGGGAAATGCTTTCCCAAGGATGTGACAGTGTCACGTCAGTAAGAGAGGAAAAAAAAAAAAGTCAGCACGAGTTAGACTGTATTAAGAGATAACTTGGGGATGGGGCAGGGAGGGGAGAGGTGGGGTACAGAAGAGCAGCCCAGAGGCAGGAACAACCTGTGGAAAGATCTTGCAATGCAGTGAGACACCAGACTGACTGGAGAGGGAGAGAAAGAGCAAATGGAGAGGAAACGGCAGACCATTGTGGTGGGAATGTAGTAGTGAGAAAGCAGGAGCCCAGGGATTCTGTGTGAAATGAGAGAGAAGAGGAGAAGGGGGGGGGGTGAAGGGGAGATGGAGGGGCAGGGCACGCGGGGTGTTCAGGATGCCCAAGGATTCCCAAGTTTGTCTTCAGATGGCTAGGAAGCCTTTGGGTAGTTTTCAGCAATGGAGTGACCTGACCCTGAACAGGAAGGTGACAGAGTCTTAACAGAATTGTTAATTGTTAGGGGCCTTTTGTGAGGTCTGGTAAGATGTGGAGAATGAAATGGTCATCTTAGAAATTCTTAGCTAGGTGAGTGAAGTTAGGCTTGAGCACTTTCTAGTTTTGAGGGGATTCTTTAACTTGGATAAACTTAGAAATGTTTTTTTTTTCCTTCTGCTTTTCTCATTTATATCCTGTATTTCTTGTATGACTTCATATGCAAAGTGGTCATTTAAAATATGGCCAAAGTCTTCATGATACTCAATTTACTTTGAAAATCTAAAACTTTGATTTTCTCCATTATTTAAAATACACAGAACTTTATATGTTTATATAGTAACAGGTTTCATACGTTTGAATTTTGGAGCTCTTGTCAGTTTTTGTGAGTTTAATTTTTTAACATTGTAGCTATAAAATTGTATTTCAAGGAAATGGGATGTGTGTGAGAGTGAAATTCAGATATATTGTGTGTCTTCATATACACGTGTACATATCTACGTACATGTTCAGTCTGATCTTCATTTTTATGGCATTTTTAGATAAGCCAAGTTGTATCAGTAAAAGGATATTCAGTAGGAGTTGCTGGCATGCGCTAAAAGATGATGACTGCAAGTAGTTGGACGTTTAGAATTCAGCATAAAACCAGATACCTATTCTTAATGATAGATCTAAGCATGGGATTCCCTACCCCTGATTGAGAAGCAGAGCTTGAGGGAACTTTAGTTGTGATGTCCACATTAGACTGAGCAGGGCTAGGAGGACTGTTAGATGAGCTTGTAAAGCAGTCCACTCCTAGCATAAAGACCGCCCGACTTTGCACCATTGGGATCCTCAGCTACTCTGCTGCTGCCCATCTAGGCATCTCATGGAAAGTTTGCATATGGGATAATCCAGGCATTTATGTAGTGCCTGTTATCTGTCTTTCTTTTATGTTGGAGACCTATTGGGGTAATACCTACCTATACTGGTGCAGAAGAAACTCATGCCAGTTACTTAGGTTAATATAGTCTGTATTCATAAATATAGACCAGTTACCAAGTCTCGTTTGCTTTTTGGGGAAACTAATAACATTAACAAAATAGATCTGCTGACTTTGTAGGAAACCAGAAGCTAAAGGAATAGAGAACTCAGTGTGCTTAGAGTTAAGAGAATAATGCACCTTTAAACATGAACAGATTGCTGGAAAAAGCAGCAGTCAGATCATTATTTTTAGTCTTCTTTAATTTCTTGAAAGTAACTGGAATAGGAATGGACAGGGCTAAGAACCAAACTGCTTATCCATATTTGTCAAAATCCCCCCCAAAAGAGAATATATGAGAGAAGTTAGAGGACATGGAGGGCATAATCCAAACCTCTTATCTTTAACAGTTCTAGAAGCAGGAATAGACAGTTGAGAGGAAGGAGGAATAAATAATAGAGGAAAATTTCTTTGATCTCAAGAAAGACAACTCCCCAGCATATGAACTAAAATGGATGAGAAAAGACCTAAACCTAGACATCCTGGTTGTTGAATTTCAAGGCTTACACTGCTACAGATGTTCAAAAGAAGAAACAGGTTATCTGCAGTGTAATAGACCTCAGACATTTCATAGGGGATACTAGATGCTTAGCTGAAAAAGGAATACTGTCTTTTTAGTTTTGAGGAAAGATATTTTCAAATTGTAATGTATCCAGGCAAATCACAGATTGTGGAGACAAACAGTAGAGGATTTGGGTTTTGCAAAGATTTAGAAAATTTGCTTTCTGCATCCTGTTTTAACGGTGGAAAAAGTACAAGGAAAGAAGATCCATGAGGCCTGGAAAAGAGTGGCTGCGGAGGTGACCCAGGAACCCAGGAGAAGCCAGGAATGAGAAAATGGGTGGACTCTAAAGGTGTGTAACCTTCTTTACTGAGTGGTTGGGCTCTAGAGCCAGACTATTCCTTTCCTTTCCCTGGGCCCTCTGACCATACTCAGCTCCCCAGTGAACCATGCTTCCAGCAGGGCACTGAAACACCACCTGTATGTGGTTTAGCATCTGATGATCACCTTAAAGTTGTCCCAATCACAGCTATTGAACAGAATGGAGAACTAATAGACCTTGACGGTGTGAAAACAGAACCACAAAATCTGGAGGTGGAAGGGAGTGGAAGGGAAGAGACGGAGGGAGTGTGTGGGCTTCATATCTGACCTTTTCACTGCGGGGAGTCAAAGGGCAACAAAGTGATGTTAGTTTATCTGTTTAAAGTTATATAGTAGTTCTATAATTGTCCTCAGATTCCCAAACAAAACTCCAGGAAAGTGGATCTTGGGTGGGGAAGGGTAAGATATTCCTGTTTTAGACCTTTTTATATGCGTTTTAATGTTTTTCCATGTGCAGACATTAAATTAATTAATTAATTAATTAATTAATTGTTAGGGGACAGCTGAGGGGGAGAGAATCTTAAGCAGGTTCCATGCCCAGTGCAGTCCTCTGACTGTATCTCAGAATCCTGAGATCATGACTTGAGCCAAAATCAAGAGTTGGATGTGTAAGCAACTGAGCTGCCCAGGGATCCCCATGTGCAGGCATTTTAATAAAATCATGCAGTGGTTACTTTTAGGACCAAGAAAATAGTTTTTTCCTCATCAAAATTCTTAATTGTATATGCTTACTTTCTATCATCATTCAAGACTAATGGGTCAGAGGCCTTTTCTGCCACGGGACTATAAGCACATGAGTTATGTTCCTTATTAGAAGAAAAGTATTTAGCCCAGGAGATACTGAAGAGGAAGGATCATCCAAATTCTGTTTCTGTTGCTTTTCCTATTCAGGAGCGCACAGGGCTTTTTAGTAGCCTGTTGGGCTTGCATATCCTAACACACTGGACATGGTCAAGAGCAGGAAGGTTCTCATTGGTGATTTAGTTTACCCTTTCAGAAGAGGAAATGCTATTTTCAGACATGAGATAATCGAGCCTGTTTCTTCTAGAATTGGACTGTAGCATCTTCCTTAACTTACCTTGTTATTGATACATAGAACTTGGAGGTCACCGTAGCTGCCTGTCATGGCTTGTATGGTGGCTGTCTTCCAACTTAGAAGCAGCTGTCTAAATCTGCATAACAACATCACATCATTGGCAGATTATTAGGTCACTCTTTTCCCTTGTTCTTTTCAGGTTACATTAGGACTTTCACAGAGGCTGACTTCTCACATTTTGTGGCCATTTTCATGATTCTTATATTTGATTAAAGGCACAGTAGTCAGGCCTAAGGGGAAAAATGACATCTATAAAAGAGCATTTAAAAATTTTTTTTTAAAAAGATTTATTTATTTATTCATGATAGAGAGAGAGAGAGGCAGAGACACAGGAGGAGGGAGAAGCAGGCTCCATGCCGGGAGTCTGACATGGGACTCGATCCCGGGACTCCAGGGTCGCACCCTCGGCCAAAGGCAGTTGCTAAACCACTGAGCCACCCAGGGGATCCCAAAAAGAACATTTTTAAACGTGTCTTTGAAGTGTAGTTCTTGCTGACATCAGATTTGTTTTTTAATCTCCCCTGTTAATTGGAGATGGGATGTCTGATCGTTTGTGAAGTTGCAGGCAGAGTTCACTCTGGTCTTGGACAACACTGAATTTGGTCCATGTGTGCTTGGAGTTGGCAGTTTATCTTCCACTTTAACCAGTGATGAAGTGGAAACAAGTTGACTGACTCCAGAAAATATCCCCTTTGAACCACTAATTTTTCAGTTTTTAGGCCATTGTCCTTGTTAGAGAAGATCTACAGAACGAGAAGAACATTCAGCATGTGGTCTTGGGACTGGTTAAGGTCTGAGAAGTAGAGAAAGTCTAATATTTTCATGGTGATGACTATACCCATGAACTAGCAAGTCTTCCTTTACTATTAAGACCTAGAAAACGTTTGACCTACTAAATTCCAGATCAGGAATAATTACAAAAGTCAGATCCCTATGGAATAAATGTGGTTAAATAATAATACTCTATGGTGAAATTTTATAATTCTTATTCAAGAATTAAACACTTATCTGCTAATCATTGCAGGTGTATAATCCCTTACTTTTAAACCATATATTCTAAAACTTATTTAATCCTTATGTTGAAAGTGACTTTCTTGATTAGCTCTAGGTATTATTTTTTATGGGTAAATGATCTTTTATTAGGTGTTTCTTAAAGATGGTATGTAAGTCATGTTTGTAAGTTGTTACATTTTGAATACAACTGGAAGTATAAATATTGAGTATTACAGTGTTCTGGGACAGTGTGTATAAATATATATTTAAACACATAAATATGTATATATACTAGCATATAACACAAACAGGTTTATAAATATAAATATGTGTTAACATGTAACAAATGCAGGTATGTATATTGACTTATAAGTATACTTAATGAACTTATCCTGAATAAATAGTCACTAAGAATACCAATTAGGGAGGGATACCCTTCTCCTTAGGTGAATACACTAGCAAATGCATAATAGTTGAATCTTTTTTACTTTGTGTATGTCTGTCAAAGAGTGCTAAGAACACCTATATCAAAAAAGTAGCAGGATTTCCCAGCTCCCATGTACATATTCAATCAGGTCGTAGAGGGCGGTGGGGGAATTAATGCTACCCAAGTTTGCCCAATAAAAATAGCAGATCAGATAAGCTGCAAGCCATATGTTCCTACCCCAAGGGGCTTGCTCAAGCTGGGGCCAAGTCAGTAGTGCTTACTTAATGTGTACTTAAAGCTCCTTAAGAAAACTTATATTTCAGTCTGGGCAGTCTGTTTATAAGAGTGAACCAGTAGGAGTGCCTGGGTGGCTCACTCAGTTAAGTTTCTTTCTTCGGCATGATCCTAGCATCCTAGGATAGAGTTCCTCGTCAGGCTTCTTGCTCAGTGGGGAGACTGTGGCTTCCTCTCCCTTTCTCTCCCTTTCCCCCGCATTTGTTCTCTCTCAAATAAAATCTTAAAAAAAAAAAAAATGAACCAGTAAAATACTGTCTTCACCTAGGTTCCTTAATTCCTTTAAGTTCAGTGCAGATTTTTGAGTGGATCTATCTGTAGCCTCTCGATGTAGACAAATATAATATGATCACCTGGGAAGTTTATAGCTGAGAAGATGGTTCATGAAAATAGGAATCATCTTGCCCTGGTGGTGTGTGGCTTTAGACCAAAATGCTGTGGTTTGGATAAAAGTTCCTGCCAATGTAGGAGAATCGCAGGTATTAAAAGAGGTGATGCCTCCTCTCCCTTCCCTGATCTTAGACCACTCTGTCACTGGTGTTAGTGAAGGGCCATGTATGGAATTCCTCCAGTTGCTTGGCTCAGTACTGATGCCCGCCCACCTGCTGTGAGAAGAAGGAATAAAAGTTGAGGATTGACGGTTTATCTCCCCTTTCCTTCTCTGGCCTTAACCTTCCAGGACACTGGTAGAGAACATCATTATTTAAGTGTCAAAGATATGACTTTGGGAACCTGTGGTTTTGAAGAAACCATAGCCCTTAAAATGTGGCATTTGGGACATATGTTTCCTCTGAGGTAGTCTTTGGATACAGAAGTGAGCACTGTTGACCTGCCTTCATCAGAGTTGAATGTTTAAGGTTTGGTACTTTGCCTCAGACCTAGTTGAGGAAAGACCGAGTCTGTGAAATTGTCTAGATGAGACATGATGTAGAAAGCATGCCCATCATTTTGAGAAGATAGGTAAAAATGCCTGAGAATTGGGAAGAGTGAAAGAGCAGAACATTTCTGTATTCTCCTCCTTTCTCCTAGTTAGCTTCTAGAACATTCCCCATCTGGGTTTGGAGTATGGTTTTGCTCCAACTTGCTGTAACTTTTCAGTAGGCTTCTTTAAAAAAAAAATACTTTATAGTTTGTGAATGCATGCTGCAAACTTTTGTCTTGTGCTTGCCACAGCCCTGCAAAACACTAAGATGTTACATGACTTTCTCCATATGAGATCTAGCATGTGACAGGATGGAGACTGGAATTCTGGTGTCTGGATTCATAGTCCAATGTCCTTATAATGTTTTGATCTTTGTTATAATATGTTACGAAAAATTGCAATAAAGAAGTATACTGTTGGCCGTCATTGTTAATATTGCATCAGCTGACATGCCCTTAAAATGCAGTTCTAACCCTGTGCTTTCTCCAGAGTGAATATTATAAAACTGGAAGGTATGTTAGCTCAGGGGTTGGCAAACTCTGGCCATATCTGGCCTTCAGCCTGTTCTTGTATGGCCTGTGAGATAAAAGAGCGCCAAACACTTTTTAAATTGTTGGGAAAAATAAAAATTCACAACCCATAATTTTTATGAAACTCCACTCTCCATATATAAATAACATTATATTGGAGCATGGTCACATTCTTTCATTTATGTGTTGCCTGTGGCTGCTATATTGCTATGATGGCAGAATTAAGTAGTTGCAACAGAGACTGTATGGCCAGCAAAGCCTGAAATTTTACTAGCTGGCCCTTTACAGAAAATGTTGGCCAACTCTTGCGTTAGCCTGTTGCTGTGATCTCTGATTTTCACAGCTCTCTAGCCCTTCTTTTAAGTCCCTTTACCAAGATCTTACCAAAGATCTCTAAAATTTTCCAGTGGTAGATAACCTTGTAGTCAATAGGATAGTCAACTATCTATACCTGAATATTTTCAAATAATTTTTTTAGACTCACATATTGTTACCGACTCATCTGGGCAATCACTTGGACTTCTCCCAGTGGGGGCAAGGCCATTACTACTGCTACACTGGTTCTTTATTCCAGCCTCTGCCTTATGAACACATTCATTACCTTCTATTTATAGATAAAAGAGGCCATTATTGCATTCTCTGTCTTCTCACTAGCTTTGCCTCCAGTTACAGAGGAAGGAGTAACTCTCTCTCTTCCCAGTTTCCTCTACCTTATCTCTCTGTCCCATTCCTCTTGATCTGAGACCTCCCTTCAGTGCATTCCCCTTTTCAGCAGACTCCTGTTTTCTCCACTGGTTCTGTTTTTCTCATTCTATTAATATGCTGCTCTTTCCCCTTATCCTAAAAATATTCTTCCTTGAGTTTCATGCTTTGTAAACTACAACCCTATTTCTTCGTACCTTTAAAGCCAGATCTCTCTAGAAAGAGTTATTTCTTCTCTCTCATCTTATATATACTTGATCTATGAACACAGATTTCTCTTTTAGCTCCTTTGTTGAACTGCTCCCATCAGTGGCCCAATTGTCTAGATAGTTGGCATTTCTTTATTTCCCTTTTAGGACCTCTCATCAGTGATTCCCATATTAACTGCTGCTTCCAGGATGCATCCCATCATTATCTTTAGTGTTTTGGGACCTCTGCTGATCCTCAAGCTCCTGAATTCTCTCTCAGTGACCTTTCTTAGTCTCTGTTACCAAGTCCCCCTTTATCTACCCTCATAAATGTTCCTTAAGTCCCTTCTGTTCTCCTTATGTACATTCTCCTTGGGTGATTTCATTCATGCCTATGGCTTCATCTAACACCTCCTTGTTCAAGTGTCCCAAATACTTTCTCTCTAGCTTCTTTCCTGATTCCCACCTCCTCAGTGGGCACTAGCACGTGGGCATGTCCTATAACTATCTTAAATTCAGCTCGTTTTCTCCTTTCATTAAGCATGCTCATCTCATGTTGCCTGTCTTAGTGGATGGAATCAGTGTCTTAGAAATCATGTGTTAGCTTTGGCTGCCTCCTTTTCTCCACTCCCTATGGATCATCAGATAACTCCTCTTTAGCTCACATGTAGCTTATTTAACGTGTTCTCATTAAATGTTCTGCTGATACTTTAGTTCAGTACCTTCTGATGTCTCACCAGCTCTGCTGAGAAGCCTCCTAATTGCTCTTCCAGTTGTCACTCTCTACCCAAATTGTCCATCATCTATGTGATGATTTATGTCATCTTCATAAAACACATACCTACCATGCCTTTCTCCTTCTCAGTCAAAACACGAATATTAAAGCACATCCTCCTAATGAGAGTGTGGAAGCTGCCCCTACCCACCCTCCAGCCCCAGTTCTTCCCCCACACACCTATACTTCAGCCCCAACAGCATTCGCCATTCCTTGAATGTGCACTGCTTTTTCTTCCATGGCTTCACATAAGTTATTTCCACCTGGAATGGTATTTGTACCATACAGGATGAACTCTTCAGCCTTCCAGAGCCATGTTGAACATAACATCTTCCCATGAAGTCTTTGGACTCTCTTGGAAAGTTAATCACTGTCTTCACTTTGTGAATGTATTTCATGGGACCCTTACTGTATCGCATCATATGTATATCTTACTTGCCTGCCTTCCACACAAGCTGGTCTTTAGAAATTGGAGTGGGAAGGAGAAGAGAGCAATCATCGTGTTGTATTCATCTGAGTATCTGCAGCATCTGGTACTTTATAGTCCCATTGTGGGTGCCTGCCCAAATGAATAGAGAAATGAATTTTAAGAAGCAGGTGGGAGCATCAGGGCCAGATTTCTCAGAATGACTGTGGAGCAGGGAAGTAACTGTGTGCTGTGTGTGTCTTTGAAAGATATCTGCATGACTACTGGATGCTGACCTTTAATATTTGTTTTTTTTTTTTTCTTTTTTGTTTTTCTTTTTTAGATCTGTTGGTAAATTTTGAAGGAAGAGATGACTCTGGGTGTGGTCTGTAAATGTTGGGTATCTGCATCATTCTGAAGCACTTCACTTTTTCTTTTTTTTTTTTTTTGGCTCAGGGATAACACAAGGTGTTGCCTGTGAAGATTTAAATGACAGTGGCCAGTTTCTCAAGGAAGATTCTAGGTTAGGGAAGGAGGAAGAAGAATATAAATTTGGGGAGCTGAGAGGAGCTGTGAACAAGGAGATAGAGAACTATGACTTATTTAGAAAGCAGTTCTGTGAATTTTAATACAACAGATCTACATTCTGTTTTTTATGAGTTTTCATCAGACTTCTTAAAGACAGAAGAAGTGAAACATCTATAGGGCTGCTTTAGACTGATTTCTTCACACTTCCGGGATCATTCTGGCCTTCTGAAGTGGTGATACTGCATCACCTGCTTTGCGTGAGAGATAAGACAATGTGGCAAATTAGATGGAACCATGGTCTCTACAAGCTGCAGTTTTGCCTTTTATGGTCTTATTCTTAGATGAGAAAGGAGAAACAGGATAGAAGTAGGGAAGATCAGGGCTTGTTTTCTAGAGAAATGTTCTCCTGTATCTTACTTAATCTGTTCAAGCTACTATAACAAAATGCCACAGAATAGGTGGCTTATAAATGGCAGCAGTTTTAGTGCTCACCATTCTGGAGGCTGGACATCAGACATCAGGTGCCAGCACGGTTGGACATGGAGGACCCTCTCTGACAGGTTGTGGACCTCTTGCATCCTCACATTTTGGAAGGGCCCTGGGAGCTCTTTGGAGCCTCTTCTATATTTATAAGGCACTAATCCGACTCATGAGGGTTCTGTCCTCTTCTTGATGTAAGCTTCTCCCAGAGACTCCACCTGTAACACCCTCATCTTTGGGGGCTAGCATTTCAATGTGAATTTTGGGGGACACAAACATTCAGACCATAGATTAGAAATGTGGCTGTACTATTAGAAGCCACTAGAAAGCGTAAGAATACTGCCTTCCAGTACTTCTTCACCTAACTCAGATGCTATACTGTTGGAAGTAGGATTTATAGAAATTCCACGAAATGTTCTTAGCTCTTTTGTGAACAGTTTCTTTGATTGTAAGAAATGGTAGCATTTTAAGAATTTGAGGAAGCTTTGTTGCCTTCTTGCATGGTTCACTGTCAACTAGCGTTCTTGGCACAACCCTTCCCTGTAACTGTGCAATGTAGCATTGCAGGAACTAGCTTATCCTAAGACAGTGACTCCTGTTTAATCCTGGATGTGTCAGTTCCCCAGTCATAGCTCCTAGTCATCAGTAATATAAAGTCATTTAGCTGGAAACCAGAAGGTTCACACACACAAAGTTTAATAACCTAGTAGTTGTTAGGAAGTATTTTTATTTTATTTTATTTATTTATTCAGAGCGAGAGAGAGGGGGGCGGGCAGAGACACAGGCAGAGGGAGAAGCAGGCTCCATACAAGGAGCCTGACGTGGGACTCGATCCTGGGTCTCCAGGATCACGCTAAACCGCTAAGCCACCCAGGCTGCCCCTGTTAGGAAGTATTGAAGGGATGTGCTCCTACAGGTATATTTCTTCATCTCTAGTTAGGCTGAGGTGTCTAAACTGTCTTTTGTCTTCGAATTACTGTGTGTATTAAATTATAGTTAATAAGTTTAAGGAGTTGGGCAGAATCATTTAGATGTTAAGATAGGAATGGTAGAATGGTTTGAGGTAGGAAATATTAGTGAACTCGCCAAGATTTTAATGACATTGAACTTTGTATACTGTGTGCCAGACATTATATTAGCTACTGAACTGGCTATCTCAAGAGTGAGAAGGAAGTATGAATGTGATTGTTTCTGGAAAAATAGCACTGCCTTATTTTTGTACTCTTAGCTTTGTAAAGCATTGATCTTTTGAGGACTATTACTGAGCTTCTCATTAGATCAGTTATTCTTTTTCCTGTTATGCAAATTAAGTTATACTCTTAAATTTGATTTTTGATTATATGCAGAGATCAATGTATTCAACAAAAATCTGAACATTTACTGTGTTTGCTATAATCTAGGGAAGGCATGGAAGGAATGGCATTGTTACTGGAAACTTTTTTATTAATAATAATTTTAATTGTGGAGAATTAAAGAAATTTAGATTCTTTCTTAAACCTGTTGCATCTCCTGTGCTTTGTGATTTTTCTTGATATTATCACTGGAACATTTATTACACTTTTTCTTGGGGACATTATATAATCCTAGTGATGTCCAAAAATAGCTTCACAGATTTTGTAATTTATTCTTTAAGTTTGTCAACTTTGAAAATGTACCGGAAATAAATTAGACGCTCTTTTTGCAGAAAGGTGAGGGATCCATCCACACCTTAGTACTTTAACAAATTCATTTCAGTAGAAGATGCTTGTTAGATGAGGGAGGCAACATAAAAGGTTTTGCCATATAAGCATGTGAGCAAGGAAGCCAGAAAAGCTAGCAGTGGGCAGGAGGGTACAGCAGTGGGGAATGGTCCTGGTGAGATGATCCTGAGTGCTTTCCAGATCCTGTGTGCCACGAAAAGCCATTGCAGTACTTGAATGTAAGAGAGTAATACAGTTTAAATAGTATCCGACCAATGCAGCCGTGGTCATGCTGTTCAGAGCAGGATTGCAGGGGGCAGTGGTGGCAGCGGCTACAAGTTGGCTGAAGAATAGATGTCACTCATGTGGTACGAGGTGGCGAGCATCTTGATGAAGGAAGTTGTTATAAGTCCACAGAGAACATGTGGAAAGCAGTCTTGTGGGAAGCAGGCCAACTTAAGATATTTGGGAATGAAAATCTTCAGTGCATTCTGGGGTCTGGCCCAGTTCTGCTCTTGTTCCAAAGGCTTGGACTAAATTTGAGGAGTGGCTGACTTATGGGTAGAACTTTGCTGTGGAGCATGGGGAAACCTGCTGTTCAGAACTTTATTACCTGTTTTCTCCTTCAGCAGCATTGTCTTACTCTGTTTTTAGGGTCATTGCAATCATCACTGAGCCTCTCAAATGACTTCACATCCTCATATGAAAAATCCATTAAATTAATTGACTGAAAAAGATAAAATTGCCCTTTAGAAAGTTCCTTTGTTTTATGCTCAGTAAGAAGACTTCCTGGGCGGGGCACCTGGCTGGCTCAGTCGGTAGAGCATGGGACTCTTGATCTTGGGATCGTGAGTTCAAGCCCCATGTTGGGGTGTAGAGTTTTATTCAAAAAAAAAAAAAAAAAAAAAAAACCAAAACCATAAAAATGCTTCCTGTTACTATAACCCTTTGGCTACATAGTGAAGAATGACTAGGATGTAATGGCTTCCGCTCCTTTCACCTCTCCTCCTCCATCACAGCCTTGGACACTAGTTTAACATTGTTGTTTTGTTAGCTTGCCCCCATGATAATTCTCCTCCCTCCTCTAAAAACCTCCATGCCAAAGGACAATGTGGAGCATTCTTTCTTGCAATAGAGGCTAATTGTGTTCTTAGTCGGGATTGTGCTGTCATTGCCACAATCACTGTGCCATTGTACTGGGAGGCTGGGTCACAGTAGTTATTGTGCAAAGTAATGAATGCTGTTTACTCGGGATGCGTTGTCGCCTGCATCTGTGGGTGAGAACACGCAGTTACTGTAATTTGCCTGGCAAATGATCAAACATCATCTGTTAAGCAAGTTAGCTGTCACAAAGAGCTATTGATCTTTTTTTAAAAAATATATATAGAATTTTAATGAGAAACTTGGAGTCCTAGAGATTGAAGGTGTGAACAGCTACCTTGTGAGTGCTGCCTATTAACCCCTATCTCTCAGTGTATTTGGGGATCAGGTTTACATGTGTAGATGTTAGGGAACTGGGGATGCCAGCTCCATGGGTCCCCACTCTGACTTAGCTAGAGAAGGGCTACTTCACCCCCATGTAATTACATACCAGGTAAGTGAGGTGAGCACTGTCAGCCAGGAGCGAGGCTGCACTGCAGTGGCCCCTTCCAGACACTCGTGAATTCTCAAAATGGGATCACTGTGAATGCAGTTTCTTTGCCTTGGTCTTTCACCTACAGGGGAAAAGGGTTTTTTGTTGTGGTTGTTTGTTTTTTTAAATGTATTTGTTGGAATGGGATAGTACTTCTCTCCAGAACTCTTGCTCTAAAATAAGAGGAAACGTTTTGTTTGCTCTTTTAAATAACTGTGGTGATATTTTTTGCAAGAATTTTAATCATCCCAGTTTTGGAGCTGATTGTTTTCTTGACTCCCACATCCCTTAGTTTCTCTCTCTCCATCTCACTGCCCATTTTTGAACACTTCAGCCCCCCCCCCCGCCTCATTAGCAGTGCTCATTAAAAGTGGTCTGGGGAAGGCATGTTACAGAGGTCCTTTTTATACTTGTGTCTCCAGGTTTTGTCAAATTTCCAGCAAATGCAAACAAAGTTATTGCCTTAAGTGATGTTTAACCTCATCTAGAGTTTTTACCTGTTCCCTCCTATCCTGCTTGTTAGTACGTGTCTAAATGATTGCTTTGTAGAAAAATGGATTTTCCTACCAGAGTAATTTGTTTCCCTGGAAGGGAGAGTATATGATGTTTGATGTGACTTAAGTTTTTACAGTTTGAGGTCTTTTTCGTGATCTCAAGAACTAATAGCAGGGGTTGGCAATTTGGGAGGAGGGAAATATATTAATTAGACCAGGTGAAATCATGTAAGAATTGGATCATTTGCCAATTGTAGGTAATATTCCCTTTTGTTCCTTATTTTAAAGTATTAAAGTAATAATATGTATGTATCATACTACTTTTAAATGTCACACAAGTAACACATGTTCCATACAGAAAATTTGGCAAATAGTTTTTATTGAAAAAAAATCCAGCAAATTACTAGTTAATCTCCACACCTGCCATCAAAAATAGCTGTCATTAAATTATGAATCTTTCTCTTGTGATTTTTGTATTGTTTTTCTATGAGCCTTGTTTTGGACTCTATTCAGAAAGGCAGTAGTCCCATTAAATTTCTCCTGTAAGCCAAGAGCAGGTTTCCATAAAAATTTCTTGATAAGATTTTCCGATATTAAATGGGTTGAAAGTTAATCTTAGGAAAAAATATAGGACTGTGTATCATTAATATTAACATTCCCTACAGTTTCTAAGTTTGCGGGGTTGTTTTTGATGCTGACCTTTTTACGTTACTACAAAACACTTAAATCCTTGTGTAGAAATAGAAGGTAGAAAACATTTCTAATGTAGAAATTCAGAAGTTCTCATTATTACATAGGCATATTGGCTTTAATCAAGCTGGTTACTAATTCTTAAATGAAGGTATCCATTGGACCCTAAATCTGAAATGGCCTGTTTTTACATGTTTTGCCTTAGATAAATGGAAGTCATTTATCTTGATGAAAAGTTGCTTTGTCTCTTCATTTTTTTTTTTTTTTTAACCTCTTCCCTTTCTCCCTCTGACAAATCAGCATCTGCTTCCGGATAGCTAACTGCTGCTGTTTATTCTCTGCTTCTGTGACAGCTAGCCGATGGCGGAGTCTCTTCTCTTCAAATGTCTCACTGGCTTTTCCTTACAGTCCTGTTGCAAGACTCAGCCCTTATAGCAATGGCATTAATACTCCCAGCTTCTCTAAAACCTCAAATAAAGCAATACTAACACCTGAAAGAACAGGTAATCTTTCAACTTCTTAACTAGCCGCTTGCATTGTCATTCAGTCAGTAAGAACAGCTTAAATATCATCTTTCCTGGAAAAGTTGAGGGTGATCTCATAATGGACAGTGTGTGCCACACACTTACTTTGAGTACAGAGAGAGGGCAAGCGTTAATTTGTACTTTAGCACCAGGAACATGCTCTCAATTGTGTGTCGTAGGCAGTTTTCCCTAGTTAGCAAAAATATACGTGTCCGGTCACGTTTCCAAACACTTAGTGTGCCTTTAATATTATATGTTGAGCACAGTTCAAGTGTTTTTATCATGATTCAGGAAAATAAGCTTTTTATGGTCTCGTTTTTTTTTCTTTAATTTTATTTTTCTGATAGCTTTTTATTAAGCCAGAGCTACACAGAAAAAATAGCCATGGTAGCTTTTTGTGAGATGAAGTTCTTACCCTTTCCTTATTTGTCTCAACATTGGTGTGATTCCATTCCTATAGTTTCTTTCCTTTTGGGTCCTTTCTTCCTTCATTCTATTACCCAAGCCATTGCTTTTTTTTTTTTTTTTTTTTTCTTTCGTGGGTGACTACAAGTCTCCTGTGATTACTGTACTCTTTCCTTTATTAAGGTTTTGTATATGCTTCTGTGTATATATGTGTGCCTTTTATGTGTGATGTTCTTATTCAATCATAGCACTATTTGTACCTGTTTGAAAAACAGACCAGATTATAATTTAATAATCAGTTACTACCATAGATAAGCATATCTGATTATTAATTGAAAGTGAACATGGATATATATTCGTATATTAATGCCTTTAGATACAGACTTACCTACTGGGATGCAGATTTCAGCACTGGTAATATATGAATTTTTTAATGTAGTAAAAAAAAACACTTCAAAATCTACTCTCTTAATTTTTTGGGGTGTATAGTACAGAATGACATTTTTTAATTGAAAATTGAATTTGAAAAAACAAATGGCTTTGTATATGTGAATTATGAACATCTGAAAGATGTGCATATCATCTCACTGTTAAATGGTGATGTGTTGGTCGCTTTTTGGTGAAAGTTTGAAAATGGAAAAAATTGCTGACTTGATACAAGAATTGTAAAGCATTATGTATATCAGTTCTTTAGACTAAATAATAAAGTATTTCCTTTGTGTTTTTAGGTTACACCTCCAGGGGCTCCCCACTCAGCCCCCAGTCCTCTATAGACAGTGAGCTGAGTACTTCAGAATTGGAAGATGATTCTATCTCCATGGGATATAAGTTACAGGATCTCACTGATGTTCAGATCATGGCTCGTCTCCAAGAAGAAAGTATGTTCTTTTTAAAGTAGAAAACTTCTTAACCCAGAGGCTTTTACCTGAAATGTAAGGGGGTAGGGAGGCTTGGGAAGTTCTCCCCAGGTAATGAGTAAACATGAAATTTTTTTCTTATAACTACTCTACCTTGTAGGGAGGCCAGTGTTTCTGAGGCTCTCTTGGGCATCGAAAGGTATTAGGACATACTCTGATCAAAATACATTAATATAAAGACATTGTAGTATAGCTACTGTGGAAACTGTTGGTCAGTTTCTTACAAAACCAAGCATGCAATTTCCATAGACCCAGGCAAGTTGCAGTCATGGGGACTTATCCCAGAGCAGTGGAAATTTGTGTTCACACAACAACCTGTCCATATTTGTAGTACTTTATTTGCAGTAGCCCCAAACTGGAATGAACTCCAATGTCCTTCAGAAGGTGTCTGGTTAATCAGGCTGTGGCACCCCCATACCCAGGAGTACTAGTCAGCAGGAAGAAGGAGCGGACTACTGATGCAGGCAGCATCTTGGATGACTCTCCCAGGAATTATGCTGAGTGAAAAAGATGATTTCATACTGCATAATTCCCTTTATATAACATTTTTGGAATGAGAACATTTTAGAAATGGAGGACAGATGAGTGGTTGATGGGAGTTAGGGACAGGGTGTGGGATCTCCAGAGGAAAGTAGATGCGGTTATAAAAGGACAACACAAGGGATTTTTGTGTTTTGTGGATTTTTGGAACTATTTGGCATTTTGACACTGGTGGTAGATATTTTATCCTACAGGTGATAAAGTTGTATAGAACTTAATACTTACATGTACCTGAGTACAACTGGGACTTATCTAAACAAGATGGGTTTATATCATGATATCTCAGCTCTCATATTACTCTATAATTTTGCAGAATGCTACCGTTGAGGGAAACTGGGCAGAATGCACAAGCATTCTCTTTTATTTCTTAGAACCACATGTGAGTTTATAGTTTTCTTAATATAAGCTCAATAAAACTGCATTGATAAACCTCTCAGGATAAATAATGATGGAAGAGAAGATAATTAGAAATGGGACAGTTTATCACTGGTTCTGCAGTAAGGTTAACATCATCTAGGAGGGAATTACTGCAAGGGTATTAGAAAGGCATCAGAAGGCACAGTGAGAGAGCACAGGACTGGGTTAGACTTGTTCTGGAGTTATCTTTTCAGGTCAGCATAAGTAGAAACAGCCAAGTATCATTTCACTGAAGCATGACCATTTCCTGCTTTCAGAATTAGTCCAGGCTACTCTGGGAAACAGTGTGGTGTTTATGGAGAATTTTAAAATACATTTTGGGGGGAAAGTGATGGCTTTATGTTTTCATTCAGTAGTAGTAAAAATAAGAGCGACTCTTTTTGAAAATGTATGGCTAAATGATTAATATCAATTTCTACTTTAAGAAAACTGTGGTATTGGCACTGAGATAAATAACTAGAAACTTCCAGTTTGACTATTTTTAGATAGTTGTGGTTTGGGATGACCCAAAACTATTGAAGTGTCAGTATGCTTTGAAAAAGATAATATTAGTGACAAATAGAACAGAAAGGCGACCTTGTTAGAAAATGTTTTGTACCCCAGGTTTTAAACTTTGCTTTGACTTTGAAAGCTGGGGTGGGGAGCAGGAGAAGTTCCTCCCTGGATAGAGATTTGATTATTTTAATTGTCTAACCCATAACATACTATTCAGAATGATGGCAGGTAGCTCCTCCTAGGTATCTGCCCAGATTTCAGAAGAGATCATTTGGGGAAATTGACAGACATTGATTGATGAATTGTAGCAGTATGTTTAGTCTTCTCTGGAATCAGGGCAGTCTTTTTGCAGAACAGAAGCGTCTAATGTTAGACATCTGTTTGGCAAGTAAATGTATTAGTATTCCTTGGGATTCAGAAAACTATGAATAAGATAATGGGTCTTCCTTTGAATGGTTTGTGTGGCACACATTTTCTTCTGATACTTAATTGCAACTTACTTTTTGCTAGATTGAAATGTCTCCTAAAGTAATACCATTTCTTGTTGTCCTAGGTCTCAGGCAAGATTACGCTTCCACTTCAGCATCTGTGTCCAGAAATAGTTCCAGTGTTTCATTGAGTTCAGGAAAAAAGGGGACATGTAGTGATCAAGAATATGATCGATTCAGTCTGGAGGACGAGGAAGAATTTGATCATTTGCCACCACCTCAGCCCCGTCTTCCAAGATGTTCACCTTTCCAAAGAGGAATTCCCCATTCACAGACTTTCTCCAGCATTCGGGAATGTAGGAGGAGCCCCAGTACCCAATACTTTCCCTCAAATAATTACCAGCAGCAACAGTATTACTCACCTCAAGCCCAAACTCCAGATCAGCAACCAAATAGGACCAATGGAGGTAGGTTATATGTGCCCTTTGGTATTTTAATATGCTTTGATCTTTCCCATGTGCTTAAAAATGGTTTTAAGGTCAATGTAAATAACTAGTAAATATTTCCCAGATTTGTTAAGTATGTCTTCGAGACCTTATCAGTTTGGTCTAAGTTTAAATCTAAAATTGACCAGCTTCCGAGTGTGTGTTCCAGATTTACAGATGTGTAGCCTCAGGAAAAGCATCATGCTGTAGCCAGCACAGGAGTCATGCATGAGGGGCATCTTGATGTGGTTGTGCATTCAGGGGCAAGACAGGCAGGTGGTGTTGGCTGGGCTCCCAGGGGAGCCTCATGGAGCCTTCCACACAGAGTGATGTATGGGAAATATGGACAGTGTGATGCTTGGGAACATCCAGATGTAGGGCAAGTCTGAATGTGTCTTTCCTTCTGACATCTAGGAGTAAGATCTGTATAGTAGGAGGGATAAAGAGGACTTGGTGTAATAATGGGAAATTGATCTGCCCCAGTGTCAACATGGTGGGTCAGAGAATGTGTCCTCTCTTCCATATTCATTCTTTTCTCCTTTATGATCTGTCTTTTCCATTCTAGGAGTTATAGTCATAGTCCTTGACCTCCAAACTACAGGGAGAACAATCATGTACTCTTCTAAGCCAGCTACGCGGTTACACTAATGACCAGTCAGACTTCTCATATGCAAATCCCATATGATGTGGAGAAATAAACCAGATTTATTATTGCAGCTTTTTAATCACTAGATAGCACCATTTCCGGGTCCTGG
The DNA here is from genome assembly GCF_053574225.1 of Canis aureus. NCBI lineage: Eukaryota > Metazoa > Chordata > Mammalia > Carnivora > Canidae > Canis > Canis aureus. The sequence continues at coordinate 30,216,572 of NC_135627.1, read as the reverse complement.
GGTGAAGTAAACCACTTACTTAAAAGTACTGCAAGGTCAAATACAAATTATATTTGTGATCACCTGTTACCATGTTTTTAGTTTTCACCTTTTCTTCTTCTGTGCTTGTATCATCCATGCTAATTGAGAGGTCATTTGAACATATTGAACATTTTAGTCGTAATTTCCCTTTTAGTACCTTTAGATTTTAGATTTAAAAGAAAAGAGTGGCAGCTAAGGAATGTCCTAGTAACTCAAATTTTTAAAGCTCATAATATCAGAGAAGCAGTGTATTCCATCTGCTTTGTGAAAGCCTCATCTTAAAATTCAGGAAAAGCAGGACACCTGGGTGGCTCAGTGGTTGAGCATCTGCCTTCGACTTGGGGTGTGATCCCAGATCCTGGGATCGAGTCCCACAACACGCTCTCCACAGGGAACCTGCTTCTCCCTCTGCCTGTATCTCTGCCTCTTTCTGTGTGTCTCTCATGAATAAATAAATCTTTAAAAAAAATTTCAGAAAAGGGCACCTAGAATTGTTGCTCTTCACGTTGTCAGGTGTCTTAGGACATCATATCCTAGTTGTCCAGCAGATGCTAGCTCTGCATCTTGATCAGTGTTGTCAGTGGATCATTGTCTGACCTTAGAAAAGTGGTTTTACCTTACACTACATGCCACGATGAAAAGTATTACGTTTCCCTGGAGCTGCGCTGGGATGGTTCCTATTAAGAAAGCAGAGACCTATCACAGCTTGTGTCCCGACCATGGTGGTTTTATTTTTCCTAAGCGGTCTGGTCTCTGCATTCAAAGGGTCTGCCATAGCAGTCCTTTGGGCTGGACTCGTGCCACTCAGTGGAGTGCTTGAGAGCACGGGTTCCCAAGTCCTGTCCTGTCCTACTTTGTACGCCTTTTACAGGTTTCTCACCTCTGTAAACTTTGATTTCTTTGGCTATAAAATGTGGACAAATAATACCTCTTTCTTGGAAAACTTAGGTATGATTTCACATCATACCATCTAGTGCATATTGTCCCAACCTAAGGAAGAAATGAAATAATAACCATTCTTTTGCCTGGAGTAAAAGTACTGAAGAAAGGGAATAAAGGTTGTCCCTCTTCTCTTGTACCCCCTTTAAAAAATATGACTCCCCGGGGTGGGGTGCCTGCGTGGCTCAGTCAGTTAAGTATCCGACTCTTGATTTTTGGCTCAGGTCATGATCTTTGGGTCATGAGACTGAGCCCCAGGTTGAGCTCTGTGCTGGGTGTGGAGTCAGCTTGGGATTCTCTTCTCCTTCTCTCTCTGCCCCTCCCTCCACAAAGTGTGTGTGTGTGTGTGTGTGTGTGTGTGTAGGACTATGACTCAGATAGCTGACCCTTCATTTGTTAACCACAGAATATCATTTGTACAAAATTGTAAAGAACGGGAACTTTCAAACTAATCTATCAAATGTTTTTCTAAATCACCAGAATAATATGGATAGAAGAGAATAACTGAGATCATTGATCCATTTAAAAATAATTAAAAAGAAACCAATAGTATGTTATTATATAAACATATATATATGCATATTACTTCTGTAGCTCCTACACTGCCTTCGTTCAGAAGAGGAGAGGGCCCTTAAAAGTTGTGGGACTAAAAAAAAAAAAAAAAAAAAATTGTGGGACTATTTATAGGGGTTATAGATTTTTTTTTAAAGATTTTATTTATTTATTCATGAGAGACACAGAGAGAGGCAGAGACATAGGCAGAGGGAGAAGCAAGTTCCCTGTGGGGAGCCCCATGCCAGACTCCATCCCAGGACTCCGGGATCACGTCCTGAGCCGAAGGCAGATGCTCAACCACTGAGCCACTCAGGTGCCCCAGGGATTATAGAATTAAAAGGAGCATATTTGGAATAATTTGCCAGATGTGACAAATGACTGAATCTTGTAGGACCTTTACTAATTTTTAGGGTATGGCAAGAATTGTCAGCCACAGGAGGTAAGCCCTGTTAGCCCAAGCTCCTCCCTTGTACCCTGTACTGATTGGAAGGCTAGATCAGATTGGTGGGTAACCAAGTATCTCTTTATTCTTGAAGAGTCTTTAGTCTTTGTTTCCTAGAGTGGTAAGTCTTGCTGCTGCTTTAATGTGAGAAAATTCATTTGAATTCTTTCCTTGGTCTGTTCCTTTAGCTTCCCGTGCTTCATCTCAGTACTTAAGGATAAATTGTTGATTTCTTGTGAAGATAGAAAGAGTGTTATTTTTGATTCCTTGAATATGAAAGTATATATGGTCATTAGTATGTTCCACATTATTTGACAGGAGAGTGTACCTCATTTCCAAATGGTCCCTGACATAGCTTGGAGATCACAGCTTAGCTCCCAGGGGAGTCATGTTCTAAATATTTACACTTGCAAGCATTTATTTTTAAGAGCATATTTCAGATTTAAAGCTTTGTGAAACTGACTTGATGCTCATATGAATTAAAGATTGATTTTTAAAGGAAGATGCATCTAGATTAACATATTAGAAACCTAACCACCACATCTACTGTGTGAACCTTGAATGATGGCAGTTTAGGGGGGTAAAGCTTATGAAAGACATTCTCTATATTCAGAAAATTTTGTGTGGATTATTAAAAGCTGTTGTTAATATATTTACATGTCATGACAGTATTGTAATTCTGTAGAAATCTCTTAGGTGCTACCAAAGATTTCAAAGTACCTGAGTACTTTCAGATTTAAAATGTAAAAGAAAACAGTGGCAGCTAAGGGATGTCATAGTGACTAATTTATTAAACTTCAAAATATCAGGAAGAAAATATTCCATGTGTTTAATGGAAGTCATGGCATCGTATTAAAATTGAGGGAGACGGTAATTAGTCTCAAGATTTCTGCAGTTTTTTTGTAGATTAAGCAAACAAGTGTGTGTGTGTGTGTGTGTGTGTGTGTGTGTATAGATAGATGAATTAATTATGGCAGAATGAAAACTAGTCTATCTAGGTAGAAAACATACAGATGTTTATGATACTATTTTCAACCCTTGTATATATATGAAAACTTTTATGTAAATATTAGTTTGGAAACTTAGAAATATAGAAAACACAATTGATGTTCTAAATCATAGCACAGAATTCTTTCCCTGGGCCTTGTTGCTGCTTAAATATATATATAGTCAGAGTGATTTAGTCTTGCACTGACATAGGCTCACTCTTCATGCCAGTTACTGTGATATTCGAAGATCTAGATGTCAGGTCTAAGATTTACCTTTCTCTCATTTATCCTACCACACACCCTCTGCAAGCATACATATAAATAATACTTGCCGGATGTATTAAATGCCGGCTGCCTGGGGTTAGGAATTTTAACTAGAATTTGGGAATAGGAGACTCAAATGGTTGTTAAAAATAGGCCTTAAAGATAGGCCTCCTAAAGGAGATAATGAGGAAAATGGTCAAGAAATCAAACAGTCCATTGGCAGTACTTGAGCATTATTACTCTAGAAATATGCACAAGAAGTAAGGACATGGTGGGGAGTGGTAGATACCTCAGCTTGGAGGAATTTCGCTAGATTGATACAATTCTTTTTGGTCCTACCCTAGCTCTCTTTACAATTTCTCATTATACTTTCTTATGGTTATTTTATAAGTAAACATACTTGCTTAATTTTCTGTCTTTTCCCTAGACTACTCCAAGGAGGCTAAAATTGCTGGACAGGCCACAGGAACTGTGTATAAGTAATGTAAAAAGAGAGGGAAAAAGAAGAGATGAGTTTGATTTTGTCCTTGGACACCTTTTGGATTACTGTTCAAGTACATCATTTGTTTTCTGATTTAGCTTGAAAGAAAGTGACCACAAACTTGAGTGTCCTGATATGTGTCTATTACTGCTTTAGGACACATACCAATAAAAATAAAATTATCTTGGACAGTGGGGCATGTGTGAAAAGCATGAGATATTTTATAATAGTTTGTGGTCCTCCGAAGTTTAAGATGTATCAAAGTTTCAAGACATTCTTTTTCAATATTTATTTGAGGAGAAACAAGATTTAATGTTAAATATATTTTAGGTTTTCTTCTTAGGATTGATAATGGAAGAAAGATTGAGAAACCTTGGTCTATCTAGACTAGAAAACTCAGAGTCAGGAACTGTACCTGTAGTACACTGAGGTATCCCCAAAATTTTCTACGGTGCCTGGCATTGAGTATGTACACAGTAAATTCTGGTGCCCTCGTTCATTTGTTCATTCCACAAAGTGGGGAAAACGTGGCCAAGTGGAGAGACCAGCATGTGACAGATGCAAGAGTGTGTGATGCATTGGGAACCTGGTTCATCCACTGTGGTAGGCAAATAAGCTGAGGGGTGGGAGCAGCAGGAGATAAGGCTGAGAAAGGACAGGAGCCTGTACCTTGAAGGGTCTCACGTAGGCCATGCCCAGGGGCTTGGGGCTTTCAGATGAAGATGGGAGAGTAATTGGAAGTATTTAAGAGGGTGACTGGAGTGTGCTTGTGCTCCAGGAAGAGTGGAGCAGGTTGTGTGAAGGATGGGTTAGAGGGATAAGAGGGTGCTTGGAGACCCATTAAGGGGCTTTTGTGAAAATGTGGGTGATAAAACAATGAGGCCTGAACCAGATGCAGTGGAAGATTCATTAACTGTGAGGCAGAACTGACAGGACTTGGGGGCGAGGGTATAGAAGAAGGAAGGTGAATCGGAGGAGATGGCCTCCATTTCCAGATCAGGTGACTTGCTGATCAGGGTGGAGCCAGCAGGTCCCAGTTAAGAGTGTAGACAGCCCTGTGTGGAGGGGAGGAGGAAACGAATTCGGTTTTGTACTTGAATGGGGATTTTGGCTTAGTGTGCAAATAGATCCTTTGTTTTCTGAACTTGAGTGAGTGACCTGTTACACGCACATTAGTTTGGGGGCATTAGTTTGGGGGCGGTGTGTGTCTCAGGGCTGCAGTCTTGCGTTGAATTACCAGCTCCGCGGCCCCGGAGATCTGTGGGCGGCCCTCTGCTGCCCCTTAGTGGCAGAGTATGTACTCAGCAAGGAGGAGGACACGGAAGCCGTCTCTGAGAGCTTTAGTGGCATGCTCCTAGTTAAAACTTTCCAGAAGTTAATAGGAGTCATACTGATGTGATGAGTGGGTATCTCAAAACATATCAAGTTAGAATTTTAATAATTCCATTTTCATATGCTAGCAAAAGATAAAGTGTTGGTCTTGATTCTTGGAGGGTTTTTTGTTAATATGTAACAATTTATAGTGCTTTTTTAAAAAAAAAAAAAAACTAAATGGTTGACTATAAAATTATTCTCTAACCTCACTTTGATACAGTTTTACCCACTTGTTGTATGGAAGCAGATAGCTAGGGATGCCCGGGTGGCTCAGCCGTTGAACGTCTGCCTTGGCCCCAGGGCGTGATCTTGGAGACCTGGGATCGAGTCCCATGTCGGGCTCCATGCATGGAGCCTGCCTCTCTCTCTGCCTCTCTCTCTGTGTCTCTCATGAATAAATAAATAAAATATTTTAAAAAAAAGAAATAGCTAATTGATGAGCTAATCCCTGGGTCTTTTTATAGAACACTTTTTTTTTTTTTTTTAAATAAACAGCTTATTTGGTAGAACCTTTCTGGAAATACCGAGTATATTCTTTATACAGAAGGTGAATTCTATGGTAGCTTGTTAGAGTTCATAACACACATGATAATTTTTTTGTTATTCGGCATATTATCATTTATGTTTACTTTTGAAAGCTAGTATTTTAATTGGCATAAACCTTATGATCTTTAAAATTATTTTCTTTTCTAGACAAGCTCCGAAGAAGTATGCCTAATCTAGCTCGGATGCCAAGTACAACTGCTGTCAGCAGCAGTGCAAGTTCTCCAGTCACCGTGAGAAATAGTCAGAGTTTTGACTCGAGCTTGCATGGCGCTGGAAATGGGATTTCAAGAATACAGTCTTGCAGTAAGTATGACAATTTGTAATTTTTTTTTTTTTTTTAGTAAGTTTTAGTTGTAACACAATTAGAAAAATATCTTACTCCATGTCAAGAATATGGCAAGGAAACTTGTTACTTTTTTTTTAACTTCACTAGTACAATTTGGTATTTTCATCAGTGTATATATTAATGAATTAAGTAGCAGTAAATTATATTCAATCTTCTCTACCCAAGAATAGCAGAAGTACTACATGTTTGATTTGCTCGCTTGCCGTATAAACAAAAATAACCTGTTTCCTTGCAGATCTGTCTTTTTCTAGCTGTATCTGCTTGATGCCTTTACTCTGAAGAAGGGATACTTGTTCAGTCTTGCTGTTACTTTGGCCTTATTTTTCGCCAGTCCATAGGTTTGTTCCTCCCAACATGAAGTTCTATTTTAGTGTGTAAAGTAGTACTTACCTGCTCTCCTTCAGCTTACCACATAGTCTGCCATTCATTCTCTGTACGTTTTACTCTGCAGTGAGCAATGTGATGTGTGTGAAATCTCACATTCATGTGTTTTTATTCTGTGTGGGGACATGGTGGTTCCAGGTTCCCCCTCCCATTCCAACTCATGCAGTTTATGTGAGTAGTTGGGGTCAAGTCTGAGAACGGCCCCTGGGGGGCAGACTGAGGGTCACAGTCCCAGTTAACAATGTGGCCAAAATGTGGGAGACTGATGTGTCTTTGGAGTGTGCTGGTGGCCAGGAGTCATCAGCCAGATGTCTAAGTAAATCTACACCCAGAGTGGTTTGAAGCCCTTCTCCCTTGGAGCCAATTTTGGGGCCCAAGTGATATTTCCCCTCCATGTGACAGTTTTTCATTTTGAAAGGACATTTACTCTGCTCAAGGAACTGTGCTTATCCAGTTTATGTCTGTTGTCTTGGTTCTGCCAACAACCCTGTGAGGCAGCTGTCTGTCCTTGTTCCCATTTTGCAGATGAGGAAACAAATCATGTTACCATTTACACAAGGCCACGCAGGCGAAGGAATAGAGCTAGAAATGTTCTGGTTACCCCAGAGTTTATGCTTTTAAGTACAAACATATTCTGACTCTCACAAGCTCTTCTTCTCCTTTCTTTATGCAGTTTATTGCTATTAACCTTTATCCTGCAGCCAGACACCACACACTCTTTAAATGTTTGATGACCCTAATGGGCCTCCCCATAAACCCCCAAAACATCCCTAGGATGGATTCGATTTTTGTTGCTTACCTTTGTTTTTCAGTGTGTCGTATTTTACGGTCCTTATATTCATCTTGCATACTAGGTTATCAGCTCCCTCTGGGCTTGGGCCCTAGCTTGGATGATTTTCTGCACCCTGAACCTGGCATGCTGCCCAGTATTTAATGAGTTTGCAGCAAATGTTTGAATGCATGAGTAAACGAATGTCATAGGGCCATATCTTAGGGCTTGATCTGTTAATATTGGAATAAATGACTTGTGTAAAGACACAGAAGACAACCTGTGAAATTTGCTAATGGTGGGAAACGGAGAGCTACTATTTTATGTGAGGCAGTTGGGATAATTGCCCAGATTTTGATGAAATTTAAAGTAAGTACACAGTGCTATAGTTGAGTGCAAAAGTTGATAGTATTAGTGTAGAATGGGAGAATACAATTTTGATGGTAACAAATGCGGTAATGATTTGGAATTTGTGTTAACTCTGACTCCATGTTTTATGCATCATAGTTAAATTTATTCCTAAATGTCTGATTTTGAAATTTTTTATAGGTAGCATTCTTATAAGTTTTAGTTTCTACTTTGCTGGTATTTAGAGATAGTTGATTTTTGTATTTTGATGTTGTATTCAGTGACTTTGCGAACTTCATTTATCCTGAATACAGAATTTGGAACATAGCATACATAATGAGTGCATATGAACCCTGAAACACATTCAAGAATGTTCACAAAACCCCAAACTGGAAATAACCCAGCCTTTCGTCATCAGGCACACAGATTTGACATTCATATAACTGAATACTACATAGCAGTGGAAACAATGTGGTTGAATCTCAAAAACATGATGTTGAGTGAAAGAAGCCAGAGAACGTACTGTATAATTCCATTTGTATGAAGTTCAGAGTAGGAATAACCAATCTGTGGTAATAAAGTGAGAATCACTGTTACTATTATGGGAACATTGCGTGGGAAGGGGGATGAGAGCCTTCTGGGGTGCAGGTAATATTCCATATCTTGGTGTGACTAGTGGTCTACATAAGCATGTGCACTTTGAAAATTGAGTGCTAGACTTAAAATTTGTGTACTTTATATTTTTAAAGAGAAGTTGAGCCAAATTCACATTGAATTTTTAAGTTTAGACTTTTTTTCTGGCAGTTTTAGATTTACCAAGCAATTGAGAAGTAACAGAGTATCCATATATTTCCACCTATCCCTTCGTTTCCTTATTTCCCCTATTAACCCCTTGCATTGGCTCATCAGGTGTAACAAATATACCATACTAATGCATTGAAAGATTCATGGTTAATAGCTACCTTTTTAAGGAATTGTAGAATTGGTTGGAAAGGAACTTAGAGACTCCTGAGAAGTTGTACTGTGTCACAAAAACCCGGTAGGATCAAAACTACAGCAGAATCTTGCATAGACCTGTTTGCATTGAGCTTTGACTACATGTGCATCAGCATTCCTGTGTACAGATTTCACGTAATATACACTAAAAACTAATCATTAAGGAATAATTCAAGAGACAGTAAATAAAACTATGGACATCTTTTTTCTTTCTCCCTATCTTATGGTTAAGTTCAAAATCAGCTAAACTGTTTTAGAAAATGTTGGGTGTGTAAGTATATTGACACAGTTTTTAAGAGTTCTTACCCAAGGAGCTCTCTTCATTTTACAGATTTTGCTTTCGTTATCAAGGTAATAGTAGCACTGGTTGAGTGGTTACTAAGTGTCGGGCACCACTCAAAGGCTTTGTGTGGATTAACTCATTTACTCTTCCCACCAATCCTAGGAGATCAAATGCCATGATGAAAATATTTAACCTGTAATGAGCTGTTTGTAACCTATTGATGTCAGCTCTGTCTTGCTGTCATCCCTGTATTAATCGTCTTTTTTTTTTTTTCCATGCAACCATCAAGAAAATCCTAATGTCTTCCAAACAAGCAGGAAAAAACTGTCCTATGAGAACTCAGATGGTTCCATTTGTTAAAGGAAAGGAAGTTGTTGTTAGATGTAGCTTCTAGATCTAGTTAGGTGCTCAGAAACATTGCTGATTGACAGGACAGGAGATTCTTACCAAGAAATAGAATTTTCTAGTACTAAATGCTGCCTGGGACCCACATTTCTTTTCTCCGTATATTACCGTTCTGCCTTTATTGGTCTTGAATAAAGGTGCATTTCCTAAAAGTTGGGTAGCAGTATAGGTGCCTCTCCAATACCTGTCCTTTCCTTTCTAGTTCCATCCCCAGGACAGCTTCAACACAGAATCCACAGCGTGGGACATTTCCCTGTGTCTGTGCGACAGCCTCTTAAAGCCACGGCCTATGTGAGTCCCACTGTTCAAGGTGGCAGCAGCATGCCCGTATCCAATGGCCTCCAATTGTACGCCAGCACGGGGATCCCCACCCCAAACAAGGCTGCGGCATCTGGGGTGATGGGCCGCAGCGCTCTTCCAAGACCTTCACTGGCAATAAATGGGAGTAACCTTCCTCGAAGCAAAATTGCACAGCCTGTTCGGAGGTAGGAACCTTTGTTTGCTCTGTAACCTCTTTTGCAGTTTGAAATTGGAAACTGCTTGGGAAACCATCCTCACTTTTCCCGTCTCTGGCATGCTGCCCTTTAGGGCCTGACTTCTGACCTCCTTCCTCTGGAAAGTGCTGGGGTGGGGGCGTCCCTTCCTCCCTCCTCACTTCTCTGTGAGTACAACAGAGTACAAACAGTGTACAAAATACACTGTTTGCTTTAGTCTACCAGGTAAACTCCATCGCCAGAGCATTAGTGTACTTTCCTTTCCCCATGTTAGGCACAGGGCCTGTTCTCCCTCCTTCAGGACTTTGCCCAGGTGACCCCTCTTCCACCAGCACAACTCCAGTGGTGGTTGTAACTCCTTTCTTACTCTCCTCCTCCCCCATAGCATTTATCACCATCTGAGGGACTATAGACTGTCTTCATTTATCAGTTAATGGTCTGACTGTTCTCTCTAGGATGTAAGCTCACGGGGACGGGGGTGGGAGTTTTCACGAATATAAAACCCCAGTGCTAAGGACTATGCCTGGTACAGGATACAATTGTAAATACTTGTTGGAGCAATAAACTTTGATCAAAATAAGCAAATATATTCGGCACATGCATACTCTGCCCCCAGGTGTACCTGAAAAAGCACCTTAGTGATACTAAGCTGGGCCTTTGTTAGCTTATGTTGGTAAGTTTAGTATGGTCCAACTGGAATATTTTTTTTCTTTTTTTTTTTACTCTTTCAAATTCCAGATTTAGTTGTTAGGCACAGATTAGACAAGCTCAGAATCATGATGTACCTTTCTAGAACTGGATATCTTGAAGTGTTGTAGGTCAACAAGAATTCCATAGAAGTGGGTTGAGGATAGTTTGGAAAGGGAGACAGTGGAGGCAGTAACCACAGATATCTACCCCCGAGAAACTAGGCTCTAAAGGAGAGGAGAGGGATGGACCTAGCAACAGTATGAAAGGGATGTCCGAACAGTTTTTCATTCCTTATGTGTCTGTGTGAATATTTTTGTTTCTGATTAGAAGTAACAGGTGCTCAGATCAAAAACAAATTCAGAAACTATTTAAAAAAAAAAAAACACACATAAAAGTAAACAAAAGTGAACCCATAATCCTCTTCCCCAGAGAAAGCATTTTGTTACATGTTTAATAGATTCTGGCCTATTCTCCCCCCGGCTGAAAATGCAGATGTGGGTTATATTCATGCCGGAATAGAATCACATTATTTGATATATGTAGGTAATTATGATGGCTCCCTTTGTTCTTGAGTAGGTCTCCAAATTAATCTCCCATAAAGGTGGTCACTGCCAGGCCCTAGGAGAGGATGTTTCCCCCAAACCTAGGCAAATGCAGGGTATTATTCTTTGTCGATTCTTTGCCAGTGTGATAGGGACATCTTTATTTATAAGACTGACATTCTCTGCATGTGAATTTACTTTTTGTATTCAAGGAAGTAATCATTTGTTTTTAGACAGTTTATCTTTTTCTTTGATTTTAAAATACTTTGTCCAGTAAGGATACGTTGCAACTCACGCACACACACAACACGCACAGTGGTGTGCCAAGAATGGGATTTCCAGCCAGTGAGCATGGGGTAAGGGTCACCGCGTGAAGCCCTGGCACGCTCTGGGAAAGTGCTAGTAGGTTGTCCCCACTGGCGCGGGCGTGGAGGAAAGCAGCACAGAACAAGTGGCCTGCGACTCCTGGGAGTGTCGTAACAGTCTGTGTTTCTGTCTCTGTAGTTTCCTTCAGCCTCCAAAGCCTCTGTCTTCGCTCAGCACCCTGAGGGATGGAAGCTGGAGAGACGGTTGCTACTGATGCGGTTGCACGCGCCCTTGGAGCCCAGGAAAGGAGTGGAAATGAGGGTCGAGTTACCTAGCTGGCTAGGTAACCGTGAACGTCGGGATATTCTTTCCCTTCTGCATTTTAACATATTTACTGCATTGTTTTTCAACGGACCGAGCGCCAGAGACTAATGATTGCACTTAATTATTTGCCTGAGAGAATACCGCCCCAATCTCACATCCATGGCTGCGGTATCGTGACACTTAGATCTAGGAGGTTTTTTGTAGAACTGCTATGTCCCTGAACACTTTTTGAGAGAATTGAGATGTATCAATAATGCTTTCTTTGCCATGATTTTTTTTTTTACAGTAACTTGTTCCATATACTTACGTGTTCTAAACATCCTTTCCTTATGTGTTCTGTTTTTTAATACATGGCATATTTACAACTAGGTTCTATAATTTATGCTTTGAAATTTACTTTTTTATAGTTTACAGGAATTTTATTTTTTGTGCCTATTTCTTTTTACACCTACGTGAACCACTATGGAGCAACTTAAATTTTGTGCCATAAAAATATTTTTGTGGTAAGGTACTATTTTTTTAGCTCTAGGGATAGATCAGTGAAAATCCACCATACACTTTGAAAGACCTAATTTTATGTTGAACGAGCACAATATAAGCTGAAGCATTGCAAGGAGACAGCCAGACAGCAGTTAGATCGTCATGTCTTTTTCATTGTTAATTTATTGTCCTACATGGGTTTCAGATTTATAAAGGCATCACAGGCTCATTGCACTTAATACCTGCAATGTTTGCTCCTGTACCATGATTGATTTTCAATACTTTATTACAGAGGATGAGAAACTGTAATGTTTTATTAACAATGCTTCTGGAAATGGATGCATTTTAAAGCAAATAAATCTTTTTGATAGACCTTTTACAAAACCCATTTGCACTAATGAATGCTTTCTTATGGTATATGACTTAATATTTGTTACTGTGTACACTGCTCTTTTGGAATGTTCAGAAATAAAGACTATTTCAGCAATATCAGGTCACGCATGAATGTGCAGCATGAGCAGTATAAATACCACTTCTGTGTTTCACTATCATTGTGAAAGCAGTTGCTGTTGCTATGTTCTTGTGTAGAACATTTATAGCTAATGTTGTAGGCAAGGTGTTCACATTTCACCATTTCTCTAGACTTCTCTTGATAGGGAATGGAAGGTTTTGGTTTTGCAGTGAGGTTTAGGTCCCATTTAGAAAGGCCATCGAAACTCAGTCTCTTGCCCAGAAATTTACCTACAGATGAACACTGTCCATGGAGATTAACATTTCATGGGGGTTGAATTTGAAGTGTTGTCTCCATATCAGCAAAATATTATTCTGTTACATCTGATAAATGTTGGAAAACTTTTCACCTGAAGGTACTATGGAAAGGTTAGGCAAAGGTTTTAATGTTAAATATTAAAATAGAAACTTACACATCATTCCAAAGTAATATTTGAGCACTTCATGAGGTACACTATCCTGGAGAGAGATTTCCTGTGCATTTGTCTATTCCAAACCACCCACTGTTCTCACCATTTACAAAATAAAAACACTGAGCCAAAGTGGCAAGTTAAAGCTAATAGTGAAGCTGACTTATAAATCCAAGGTTAGGTAATCTCAAAAATCTGTTTTCCCCACTTCTCTGCTCTCTTCCAGTGAGCACATGTATTCAGTACGCCTTTAAAAAATGAGCTACTGTTCTGAGGAAATTATTCATTTTCAATTTAAATATTTCCATTCAAAAGTCTGTTCAGCCCTTGGGATGATAAAGAGCTCTGCGCTGTGGATACTCACATCCTAGTTGGAGGGAGAGACGGTAAATGAACAAGTGATTAACGGACAATTAATGGATTCACTCGAATCACAGACTAGGTCCATGCTACTCTGGGACGGAACAAAAGGTGCTCAAAGTAGGGGGGGGGGTGTTCAAAACAAGAGCAAATCGAGACAGGGAGAGATCACACAATTAAATGTCACCTGGCTAGGTCTCCTTAAGGACTTGACCCTTGTAGACTTGGGAGATGGAAAGTTAGTTCTAAAATTACTTCATACTCTTTTTCCCCTGAAGTTCTACAGAACACAAAGTGGTATCCCTGATTATTTTCACAATCCTCCCTAGGGTGGTCTATAACAATTATTCTAGATGCACAGGAGAAAACACATTGCATATACTGGATGGGATCTATTAGAAATGCAGATTGTCAAGCCCCACCCCCTAGACCTATGGGACTTGCCCTCGGGTGATTCACAGAACCTCCTCTGAGAAAGACAGCTGGAAAGGAAGGAACCACACCCCCACAAAAGTTTAGGATGGAGCAGGCCTGGTGTGCTGGAGGAAGAGCAGAGAGGTCAGTGCGGCTGCAAGCAGACCAGCCAAGAAAAACTGGTAGAGGTGAGAGTGAGATCATGTAGGGTGCTATGGGCCACGGTGAGTTTTGTTTTTACTCTGCAAGGGGGGCTGGGCACCATTTTGAGCAGCAGAGTTCATGATTTGACTTAGGTTTAAATATATCACCCTGGCATTTGGTAACACTAGAAGATGGCAGTAATCCAGGCAAAAGAGGAATTGGACCAGAAGGGTCACAATGGGGGTAGTAATAATGCTCAGCTTTGGGGTGTATTCTAAAAGAGGAGCGTCAGGATTTCTTTATGGCTTGCATATACTCTGTTCAAAAACGAAAACAGGTACTTCAGGCTGGCAGGCAGAAGGATGGAGTTCCCCACGATTGGGACTAAGATCATCACAGTGAGTCTAGATCGGTAAGAGGACGAAGGACCAGGAGCTGGGCATGTGTGCCTTCTAGCTTCTATTCAGGTAACTGAGCCTGATGCAGGAGGAGGACCTGAGAGCTTCATTTTCACAAATGGAAATTTGCATTAGCAAATATATAGTGAATATATATTTCACAATGTAACCAGTTCCCACAAGATTTAATGGCCTCACACAGTATCTCACAGTTTCCATGGGTCTGAAATCTGGCCCCAGCCTAGCACAGTCCTCTGGCATATGAGGCTGCGGTGGTGTGGAGACGGGCCTGGGCCAGAATCCTCTCCATGCTTACTCACAGGGCTGTTAGCAGGATTCATTTCCTTGTGTACCACTGAGCAGAGGCCGTCCTCTGTTTCTCCCACACAGACCTCCCCTTGGGCAGCTGATGGCACAGTGGCTTGCTGCTTCAGAGTGAACAAGTGAAAAGTACAAGAAAGTGAACCGGAAGTACAGAAGTTAGTCTTCTATAACTTAATCTTGGAAGCAATATTCCATTACTTTTCCATATTCTGTGTTTTAGAAGCCAGTCACCTCGTCCAGCCCTCATTCAGGATGAGAGGATGACACCAGAACATTAAAACCTGGAGACAAGGATCTTACAAACTGCCTGTGAAACACTGCCTCCAAAACATTGCCATCAACTGTACTAGATAATGCCAGTCTCCTTTCCAAAGTGACTGTAACACCGTATCTGTACACAGTATGAAAATTCCAGTTACAATACACCCTCTGTATTATTTATAGTGTCTTTGCCTTTTTAACCTATGGGTGGGTGTGCAGTAGTGTGTCACGGTTTCAATTTGCATTTCCATTGTTGCTAGTGGAGATCAAATACCTTTTCAGCAGATATACTGAACATTGGTATATCTTCCATGGATTCCTTTTCAGGTCTTTGGCCCATTTTTCTGTTGGAGTTTTCTGACTGGTTTATAGTAGTTTTTTGTTTTTTGTTTTTAAGATTTTATTTATTCATGAGAGACACAGAGAGGGGCAGGCTCCCTGTGGGAGCCTGATGTGGGACTCCATTCCAGGACCCCGGAACTACAAACTGAGCCAAAGGCAGTCATCAACCACTGACTGAGCCACCCAGGTGTCCCTGTAGTAGTTCTTTATAAAGCCTGCTCTCTGAGTCTTTTGTCAGTTCCAGGTGTCACATCTTCACACTGTGTAGCCTACCTTTTAATTATCTTTATGGTGTATTTTGATAGACTTATTAACTTTAATATAGTACCACATACTCCCTTTTTAAGATTAGCCATTTTGTGTTTTAAAGAGTATTTTCCTACCCTAGAGTCATGAACTTATTCTGTATTCTCAAAGATTTATTATTTTCCTTTCCACCTATATTTTTTATTGTCCATATGGTTATCTAGTGGTTCTAAAAACACTGAAAACTCTATCCTTCCCCCAGTTTTTCTTTGTCATAAAGCAAATGCTTTTGTGTGTGTCTATTTCAACTGTCTGTTCTTGCAGAATTCCAGAACTGTACTGTTTTAAGAACAGTACTGTGGCCTTATAATAAGTTTTGCCAAACAGCAAAGCAATCTTGCTATCATGTTTTCCCTTAGGAGTGTCTTGGGAAGGATTATTCAAAAATACATATAGACTTACAGTCAATGACATTCCAGAAAGACATCCTGTTGGAATTTTGATTGGAATTGCATAGAGCTTAATTTCAGGGAAATTGATTCTTTATAATATTGAGTCTTATAATCCATGAACATGGTGGTCTATGTCTTTCATTGATTGAGGTATTCTTTAATCTCTCAATTGTGCCAAGTTCTCCATAGAGTGCTTGCATACTCTGCTAGATTAATTTCTAGATACTTGGTATCTTTATGCTATTACAAGGGATATTTTTAAAAATTTCATTTCCAACTTTTTGGTTTGAATGTTTTATTCAACAACCTTAAATTTATGTCAGTTATATTAATTTATCCATTGGGAGTCTTTACTTACACAAACATATGCATGTGTTTTATTTCTTCCTTTCCTGTCCTTCTATCTTTGCTTTTTCTTGACTATGGTCTTCAGTGCAATATTAAATATAAAGGATGATAAAATTTTTCTTTTTGCTTATTTCAAAATAAAAGCTTTTATTTTACCGTTAACTTTCAAATTTGCTAAGAGCATTTTTAATTGCAAAAGTGAATTTTAACAACCGTTTCCTGCCTCTATTAAAATATCTTTTAGTCTTAATATGTCAACTTTATAATATATATTGAATCAATCATGAAATAGAGATAAATTCAACTTGGCCCAGATATTTTATTCCATTTTAAAGATAGATGGATTTGATTTACTAATGCTTAGGACTTTTGTCCAAATTTTGAGGAAAATTGATCTGTAATTTTTCTTAAAATATCTCTGTCAGGTTTTGGGATTAAGATAGTGTTGGGCTCATAAGATGAGGTGGGGGGTACTTTGTGTTCTATTTGGATGAATTTGTTTAATAATGGATTTTCTCATCTTTAAAAACATGTGATAAATCTTGCTGGTGAACCAGTTGAGGTCTGGAGCCCAGGTCATATTTTAAAATCTCTTCTTGTGTCTACTTACTGTACTTCCACAAGCATTATGAGATACACCTACCTCAGTGGTGGACCTCTGCATACTCATGGTTCTCTCAAATTTTGCTTCATGTCTTTTGAGGACATGGGATTTGGTGTATATACATGTGGATATATTTTATCTTCCTCACAGAATGAACCTGTTATTGAAACTCTATTTTTTAATGTCTAGAAATCTATTTTTCTGATATTAAGTAGCTATATCAGATTCCTTTTAGTGTTTGTAGGATATATATTTTTTAAATTTTCACTATTTTTAGTCAAACTTTTATCATTGTTATGTTAAAACAGCATGTAGTTCAGTTCTTAACCTAGTATGAAAATCTTTGCCCTTCAGTGTGAGCATTTTAAGCCAGTGGTAGATTAAACGACTGACAGCACACCTGGGTGGCTCAGGTGGTTAAGCATCTGCCTTCAGCTCAGGTCATGATCCCAGAGTTTTGGGATCGAGTCTCACATAGGGATCCCTGCTCAGCGGGAGTCTGCCCTCCCCCCCCTCCCCCCGCTCATCATGTGCCTGCTCTTGTGTTCCCTCTCTCTCTCTCTCTCTCTCCCCCTCCCTCCCCCCAAATCTTTAAAAAATAAAAGTGACTGACATTTAAATACTCATTTATGAGCTATTCTTTACATCTGTTAGTTTTCTCTATTAGTTTGATAATTCTACCCTAATGATTTTTTGTTGTCTTTTAGTGGTTACTCAAGGAATTACAATTTTCATCCTTAACCTATCAAAGAATACTGATCTCAACTTTACCATCCTCCTAGGCAACACAGGGATATCCTTAAATCTGATCTAGTGTCAGACTAGACATTAGCCTCCTGACACCTAATCTCTGTACATGCAATTTAGGTCTCAGGGATTGGGGAAGAAAAATCATTATGTAGATTTTGGGGCTCTCTGAAATTCAGAGAAAACAAAGTTACCATGTAAACAATGCAACATTGTATGATTAGAAAATATTTAGAGAAAGAGACACAGAGAAATGATGGGACAAAAGAAATGATCAGCAAGTGAAGTCAGAAGTTCCCCAGGTGGTTAATTATTTTACCTTAAAACAGGCCCTTAGTTCACTTGCCCAGCAAATATTTATTGACAGCCTAGTATTTGTCAGACTTTGTGCTCAATGCTGAGGAGATCAGAGTCAATAAATCTGATGTGGTCCCTGCCTTTAATGCAAGTTGCATTGTTGATTCAAATGAGAAAGAGCTTAAAACAAAATATCATGTCCTTCCTACAAACAAACAAGGGAGGCAGTAAGATCCAAAATAGAGGTCAGAAGGGGAGGACAAGGATGATTTACCTCAATGGGGTGCTCCAGAAAGGCCTGAGAAGAAGATATTTAAGCTGAGGATGTATAGGATCAAATGAAGAGAAGGGAAAAGATTATTTCAAGCAGAGATGGGGAAGAATTTGGAGTGTAAAGAACCAAAAGGCTGGTGAGTCTGGACCTTAGGGTGCTGGTGATGGGACTGGCTACATGAATTTGGGATCCAGTACAAAACAAAACGCAAAATGAATGTTGAAAACATGATGAACTTCCAGATGGCAACAGCAGAGCATTAAACTCATCAAGGGGCCCTTGTGAGCATGGGGCTCAAGATCAGAAGCCAGGATGACTGGGTGGCTCAGTTGGTTAAGTGTCTGCCTTCAGCTCAGGTCACAATCCTAGGGTCCTGAGTTTGAGCCATGCATTGGGCTCCCTGCTCAGTGGGGAGTTGGCTTCTCCCTTTCCCTCTGCCCCTCCCCCTCTGCTCATGCTTGTACGTTCTCTCTCTCTCTCAAATAAATAAAATCTTTTGGGGGGGGAAAAAAAACCAGAAACCAGCCCTGGCTACAGGGAGCATAGTGAGAGTTGAGTCAAGGGAAGAGATAGGCATGATGCCATTGGAGCCCTAGTAAGGACTTTGAATTATATCTGAAGTTCAATGGGAAGCTAGTTATTAATAGGAAGAGCATTATAAAAATATTACTGTGTGCTACTCTGCTACATTTTTTAGTCTTTACTAATTTAATCCTCACACAACCTTACTGTTCTAAAATTAAATCTGGATATATGGAAGTGACAAAGTGATGACAGGGAAGTCAATGGGTTTGAAAGGTTTTTATTAGTGACATTTCCCAAGAGGAAGGGACCGTCACACCGTGCAGAGCCATATGAGAAGCATCAGGTATTGTTCAGGAGGCAAAAGCATAAGAGTGAGGGGAAAGTCTAGACCAGAGACATTATTAGGGTTTCTGTGGGAAACACAGAGTACACAGTTTAGGACTGGCTAGTTTGAATACTTCCAGTGGGTTTAGGGCCATAGAGGTGGTCTCTAGTTAACTGGTACTTGGCCGTGGGATGGTTTAGGGCAAGGGAGATTTGGTTTGGTGTGTGAGAATTGCCTGAGAAAGCAGGTGGGGGCTCAGCCAGGGATCAGCAGGTCTTCACAGAGAAGCTAATTTGCAGGAGAGAGGTAAACACTTTGATGAACCGAGGTCAAATAGAATGACAAGTCTAAGAAAGCACAGCTAGCATGCCTACTGAGGTAAGTGCTATTATCGCCATTTTATTTTTGTGTGTGTGCCATCCTGTGACTAATTTTATAAGTGGAGATTTGGCCTTTCCACACCCCTACTACTAATTTTGCCCACTCCCCACCCTCTGTTTCTGGTAACAACCTTTCTGTTCTTGTATCTGTGAGTTTTTTGTTTTGTTTTGTTTTGTTTTTAGATTCTACATGTAAGTGGTGAGATATACAGTATTTATCTGCTATTCCCATTTTAAAGATGAAGAAACTCAGGCAGAGAGAGATTAAAAACCTCACCCATGGCTACAGAGCTAGTCAGCACTAGAGCCTGGCTCAAAGTAGGTTACCAAAAAGCAGTCATTTAGACCAATGTGAATGTAAAACTCACTTTATGTGGGGGCACAAGGAAGATGGTGGTGGAGTAGGAGGATCCTGAGCTCACCCTGTCTTCCCTGCCCTCCCGCTCCCAGACACACCAAGAAAGCAGCTACATTTGTGAAACTGACTCTGAAAGCCCTCCCCCCCACCCCGAACACTGGCACAGCCCACCTTGCCCAGTTAAAGCCAGAGGGGCAGAGACATGGTTGGGAACCAGACTAATCACAAAGTGGGGGACACCATGAGCACAGAAGCCAGAGGATCAAATCCTATGCCAGGAACTCTAGTCATGGGGAGCCACACTGGGAAAACAGGTCTCCATAATACACAGCTTTGAAAACTAGTGGGTCTAACTCCAGGTAATTTTTTAAAATTATTTTTTAATTTTAATTTTTTAACTTCTTATTTTAATTCCATTTAGTTAATACACAGTGTAATATTAGTTTCAGGTGTACAACATAGTGATTCAACACTTTCCATACATCACTCAGTGCTCATCACAAGTACACTTCTTAAAAATTAGCAGAGCTTAACTCCAAGAGAGCCTGGAGGGTGATAGGAAACAGAGGCCCCACTCTTAAAGCATCAGCATAATAACTGCCCAAGGCATAGCACAGAAGCAGCAGTTTGAAAACACCTGGGGATGTACATGAAGGACATTCATTTACTAATCTCAGAACCTATGCAAAGGAGCAGGGATCCTCAGGAGATTTCTCCAAGAATGGAAGGGCTGATAGGTACCATTTCTCTTCCCCTCCCCCAGCCTAGATAGCTAGACATTCGCAGGAACCAGCACTAACTGTCTCCACTCTTGCTAATGCCATGTGCCTCACTGTCCCCTTGCAGCCCCACTCTCTCCAACCCTCCAACCCACCTACCTTGCCTGGCATCCCTACAAAGCAGCCCTTGCAGGAACTGGCACCATCTAAAATGAGTCCTGCCCTGGGGAGAAGAGGAGATAGCCCTCCAAACCAGCATGCCCACAGTTCAAGCAACCAAGGCTTTAGCTGGCTGCACAGGGAGCAAATGTGCTCACAACTGTGACAGAGAGGCTAACTGCAGACAGCTAGCTTGACTGCTGACACTGCCTCGTACAAGCCCACAGCATCCTCCTATAGGCAGGCCCCTCAGCAGCAAAAGGATCAAACCCTGACCAGTGTGCTAACAACAGCAAAACACGTCATTGTAGCTAAGTGGGCTAAAAACAAATGTAGTTCAGCCACAGGAGTAGGACACCTGCAACCGAAATAAGACACTCCTGGAGCTCCTGGTTCTGGCAGCTAGGGGGAACTGTGCTACAGCACACCACAGGACCTCTTCCACATGGCCACTACTGTCAAGACCATTTATAGCTGACCTTCCTAATACATGGAAACAAACTCAGATAAAATAAAGAGACAAAGGAAAATGTTCTACATGAAAGAGCAGACAAAATCACAGCAAAAGAGCTGATACAGATAAGTAATGTGTCTGATAAAGGACTCAAAGTAATAGACATAAAGATACTCACTGAACTTGAAAAAAGAGTGGATAACCTCGGTGAGAACTTCAACAAAGAGCCAGAAAAACTTGAAGAGCTCAAAAACTAAGTTAAAAATACATAGAGGGAATCAACAGGGGGGCAGAGGATGCAGAAGAAAGAATCAGTGATCTGAAAAAGTAATAGCAACCGAGATGAACAGCAAAAAGAATTTAAAAATGAGAATAGGATAAGGGGACTCAGTGACATCAGTAAGCATCACAGCATTTGTAATTTAGGGATCTTAGAAGGAGAAGAGCAAAGAGAGGGCAGAAACTTATTTGAAGGAATGATAACTAAAAATTTCCCTACTCTAGGGAAGAAAGCATACATCTGGGCCTCAGAAGCACAGAGAGGCCCTAAATGATTAACCCAAGAAGATCTACACCAAGACACCTAATAATTAAAATGGCAAAAATGTAGTAATTAAAGAGAATTTTAAAAGCAGTAAGAGAAAAAAGGGTTACCAACAAGGGAAAACTCCATTAAGGCTATCAGCTGATTGCTCAGCAGCGGCTTTGCAGGCCAGAAGGGAGTGGCAAGATATATTGAATAAGGAAAAAACTGGAAAAGGAAAAAAACTGAAGCCAAGAATACTCTAACCAGCAAGGCCGTCACTTAGAATAGAGAGAAAAAGAATTTCCCAGAAAAAGAAAAGTTAAAGGAGTTCATCACCACTGAATTGGCCTTACAAGAAATATTAAAGAAAATTCTTTAAGTGGAAAGGGAAGAACATAGCTAGAGCAAGAAAATTATGAAAGGAAATATTTCACAGGTAAAAGCAAACATTAATAAAAGTAGATTAATTACTTAAAGCCAAAATGGAGGTTAAAACACAAAAGTACTAAAACCAATTATAGCTATAAAAATCAGTCGAGATACACAAAAGACATAAAATATGATATCATATACATAAAATATGGAGAGATTTAGTGTTTTTAAAATGTGTTCAAACTTAATCATCCTCTTAATAGTTACTGAACCTGAACATAAGACTGCTATACACATATGACACTATACATGAACTTAATGGTAACCACAAATCAAAAACCTATCATAGATCCAAGCATAACGCTAAAGAAAACAATCAACCATAAGAAAAGAAAGGAAAAGGTATGAACAGAGAACTACAAAAACACCAGAAAACAATGAACAAAATTGCAATAAATATATACCTACCAATAATTATTTTTATTTTTTTAAAAAAGATTTTATTTATTTATTCATGACAGACACACAGACACACACACACAGAGGCAGAGACACAGGCAGAGGGAGAAGCAGGCTCCATTGCAGGGAGCCCAACGTGAGACTCCATCCCTAATCTCCAGGATCAGGCCCTGGACCAAAGGTGGTGCTAGCTAAACCGCTGAGCCACACGGGCTGCCCCTCAATAATTACTTTAAATATAAATGGACTAAGTGCTTTAATCAAAAGACATAGCATGACTGAATGGATTAAAAAACAAGACTCCTCTATACACTGCCCACAAGAGATCCATTTTAATCTTTTTTTTTTTAATCTTTTTTTTTTTTTAATTTTATTTATTTATGATAGTCACATAGAGAGAGAGAGAGAGAGAGGCAGAGACATAGGCAGAGGGAGAAGCAGGCTCCATGCACCGGGAGCCTGACGTGGGATTCGATCCGGGGTCTCCAGGATCGCGCCCTGGGCCAAAGGCAGGCGCCAAACCGCTGCGCCACCCAGGGATCCCAAGAGATCCATTTTAGATCTAAACATACACACAGACTGAATGTGAAAGGCTGGGAAAACATCTACCATATAAATGAAAGCAACAAGAAAGTAACAACAGACTAGGGTGGCAATATTTATATCAGAAAAAAAATGTACTTTAAAACAAAGGCTATAACAACAGACAAAGGAAGGCATACATAATGATAAAGGGAACAATCCAACAAGAAGATAGAACAATTGTAAATCTTGATGCACCCAATATATAAAGCAAAAATTAACAGACATATAAAAAGAAATTATATATCTGTAATACAATAATAGTGGGCACTTTAACAGCCAACTTGCAGGAATGGAAAGATCATCCAGAGAAAAAGTCAACAAGAAAACAGAGGCTTTGAAAGACACGTTAGACTAGACAAACCTAACAGATATATACAGAACATTCTATCCAAATCAAAATACACATTCTTTCCAAGTGCACATGGAACAATCTCTAGAATAGATCACATATTAGGCCACAAAACAAGTCTCAATAAATTTAAGAAGACTGAATTTCCATCATGCATCTTTTCAGACCACAACATATGAAACTGGAAATCAGTTATAAGAAAAAATCTAGAAAGAACACAAATACATGGAGGTTAAACAATATGCTGCTAAACACTGAATGGATCAACTAAGAAGTCAAAGAGGAAATAAAAAAATATGAAGACAAATGAAAATAAAAACACCATTGTGCAAAATCTTTGAAACACAGCAAAAGCAAATCAAAATCTTTGAAACACAGCAAAAGCAAATTTAAGAGGTAAGTTAATAGCAATAAGGCTGAGCTCAAGGAACTAAAAAAAATCCCCAAATAAACAACCTAACTTTACACCTAAAAGAGCTAGAAAAAGAATAAAGTCCAAAGCTAGCCAAAGGAAAAAATAACAAAGATGGGAGCAAAGATTAAAATAGAGGCTATAAAAGCTCAAAAACAGACCAATGAAACAAAGAGCTAATTCTTTGAAAAGATAAAATAGACAAAATTTTAGATTCATCAAAAAAGGCTCAAATGAATAAGATCACAAATAAAGGAGAAATAACCACCACATAAAAAAAATGGGTTATAAGACAGTATTATGAAAAATTATGTGACAACAAATTGGATAACTGAGAAGACAGAAATTCTTAGAAACATCTTCCAAAACTGAATAAGAATACAAAATTTGAACAGACTGATTACTAGTAATAAATAAATAAAACAATAAAATAAAATAAAACAATAAAATCGCCCAACAAATAAAAGTCCAGGACCAGAAGGCATCACAGATGAATTCTATCAAAGAAGAGTTAATATCTACATTTCTAAGACTATTTCAAAAAATAGAAAAGGAAAAAAAAATAGAAAAGGAGAATTTCCTATTTATTATATGAGGCTAGCATTACTCTGATACCAAAACTAGACAGAAACACTACAAAAAAAAAAAAAAAGAGAGAGAGAGAGAGAGAACCACAGGCCAATATCTATGTTGAACATAGATGCAAAAAGAATTTTTTAAAGAGTTTATTTGGGGGAGAGAGAGAGAGAGATGGTGGGGGCGGGGGAGAAGGGCAGAAGGAGAGGGACAAGCAGACTGCACTGAGTGTGGAGCCTGATGCAGGGCTCCATCCCATGATCCTGAGATCATGACCTGAGCTGAAACCAAGAGTTGGACACTAAACCAACTGAATCACCCCAGACAGCCATAATGCAAAAATTCTTAACAAAAGCTTAGCAATCAGAATCCAAAAATACATTAAAAAGTCATTTGTTATGATCAAGTAGGATCTATTCCAGGAATGCAAGAATGGTTCAGTATTAATAATTGAACACAGATGTAATTATCAACACCACATTGGCAAAAAGAATTCAAAAAACTTAAAAATTCATTTACCACAATCAAGTAAGACTTACAGGGATGCAAGTGTGGCTTACTATTTGCAAATCAGTCAATGTGATACATATATATCACATTAATAAGACAAAGGATAAAAACCAGCTGAATTAATGCAGGAAAAGCACTTGACACAATACATGCATTCATGATAAAAACTCCCATAAAGTAGGCTTAGAGGAAACATACCTCAACATAATAAAGACCATCTATAGTGAACAGAAAGCTAAATCATATTTAATGCTGAAAAAATGAGAGCTTTTTCTCAGAGATCAAGAACAAGACAAGAAGAGGCAACAATCACCACGTTATTTCAACATAGTACTGGAAGTCCTAAATGCACTAGTCAGATGAGAAAAAGAAATCAAAGTAACTTAAATTGGCAAAGAAGGCAAATAAAATAAAACTGTCATTAAGCAGATGACATGGTATAGTTCATAAACAAAATTCAAACTGCTCCAAAAACTACTGAAACCAATTAATAAATTCAGTAAAGCCAGAGGATACAGAAATGTAATTTTTATACACTAATAACAGAGAAACATAAGCAGAATTTTTGAAAAAAATCCCATTACCAATTAACAAACATAATAAAATACCTCTGATTAAAAACTAACCAGCATGGGAAGACTCGTGCTCTAAAAATGAAAAAACAGGTGAAAGGAATTGGGGATGACACACACTAGGGAGTGATATAACATGTTCAAGGACTGCAAGAATGAATACCACGAAAATGATCATACTACTCAAAGCAAGCTACACATCTGATGCAATTCCTATCAAAATGCTGACAGTGTTTTTCAGAGAATTAAAAAAAGAATCCTAAACTTGGTACCAAACCACAAAAATCCTCACACAACCAAAGAAATCTTGAGAAAAAAGAAGCTTGAGGTATCCTAGTCCCAGGTTTCAAAATATATTCCAAAGCTATAGTTGCCGTATCTGTGGTGTGTGTGTGTGTGTGTGTGTGTGTGTGTGTGTGTGTGTAATGTCACTGGCATAAAAAATAAACACATAGATCAGTGGGAGGAGATAGCCAGGAAACAAACCCAAGCTTATATGGTCAATGGATCTACAACAAAGAGGCAAATATAGGCTATGGGGAAAAGACAATCTTTTCAACCCCCGGTGCTGGAAAAAATGGACAGTACGTGCAAAACAACAAAACGGTAAAATGGGACCACTTTCTGACTCCTTACACAAAAATAAACTTGAAATGTATTAGAGACCCACATGTGAGACTGGGACCATAAAACTGCAAGAAGACATTGGCAGTAACTACTTGGATGTCAGCCTTCGCAACACTTTTCTAGATAGATCTTCTCAGGCAAGGGAACCAAGAGCAGAAATCAACTACTGAGACCACACCAAAATGAGATGCTCTTGTATGGCAAACAAGACCATCAACTAAATAAAAGGTAACCTATAGAATGAAAGAGACATTTGCTATATCTGATAAGTGGTGAATATCCAAAGTATTGGAAGAAATTACATAAGTCAGTTCAGGAAACCACCAAATCATCAGATGAAAACATGGGCAAAGGCCAGTCGTGAATAGACATTTTTCCAGAGAAGACATACAGATGGCCAAAAGACACATGGAAAAGTGTTCAACATCACTAGTCACCCAGGAAAGGTAAATCAAATCCAGAGTGTGATATCAGCTGACAACTGTCAGAATGGGTACAACCTAACGGGTAAAAATACCAAGAGCTGCCAAGGGTATAAAGAAAGGAGGAACCATCATGCACTGCTGAGGGAATAGAATTTGGTGCACTTTATGGGAAAATAGTCTGATTATTCCTCCAAAATTATAGAGAAATAACATGTGATCCATTATTTCCATGGCCATGTATATTCACCCAAAGAAAATAAAAACAGCAATTTGAAGAGATATAATTACCTCGATTTTGGTTGCAGCATTACCCACGATAACCTAGATATGGAGGGGACCCACGTATCTACTGACAAGTGAATGGATCAAGAATAAGTGGTGTACACATACAATGAAATATTACCTGGCCTTGAAAAAAGATGTTTCATTTAATGAAACATTAATGGCCCTAGAAACTCTTATGCTAAGTGAAATTAGTGAGACAGAATATGACAGGTACCATAGAATTCTCCTTATATTTGGAATTTCAGAAGCCAACCAACCTACCAAGAAGAATTTAAGAAACAAACAAAAGCAGACTACAACATGCAGAGAACAAAGTGGTGGTCACTAGTGGGATGGTGGGCACAGTTTGGGGTGAAATGCATGAATGGTATCAACGGTTAAAAAACTTTCAGTGACAAAATAGATACCAAGTATGTGGAAATTATCGCATAGGGGATATAGGCAATAATCCTATGATAACACTGTTTTTTAACAGCTGGTGACCACACTTATCATGATCAGCAGTTAGTAATGTTTAGAATTTTCAGATCTTTATGTGTACAGTTGACACCAATATAACATTTTATGTCAATGGTTCCATTAAAAACTCACTTTATATTCAATTAAAGAGTGCAAGATCGGAAGCAAGTACAGAGTGATATGTGCATATCTTATAAAAGGAGCTGTATGTACATAGAAACAGTATGTGCAAAGTAAAGAAGTGGCAAAGCTTGGTGAATCCAGAATTGTCTCATTAACTGCAAAGTGCCAGGGAGTGTTAGGAGAAAGCAGCTCAGGAATGGGCAGGATGCAGTTTTGGGATGTCCTTTATCCTATCCAGTGTATAAATGGAGAGCCATATTTCTCCAAAGTCAGGCTTGAATGCAAGAATATCATCTAATCCTCTGTTAGCCAGGGTTTAGTCCAGGGAGCACAAACTATTCTAGCTGTTTTGAAGCAAAAAGTATTTGCTAGTAGAAAATAGTACCTACCAAATTGTTGGAAGGGCAGTTTGGTGGGGCCAGGCTGGGCATCTGGGAATGGCTGTCAACAGTACTGCAGACCAGGAGACGGGGAGATTGTAAGACACTGGGATGTGGGTAATTGGAACCACTGGCTTCACTAACACACTCTTAGCTTTGGTCCACAGGTCAGGCTGCATCCAGGCTGTCATCATGCCTTCCATATCTGCACTAACAAAGAACAGATTGGCCGTGGGTCTCATGTGTCCCACCTGTGAAAACAGTGACCAGATAGGGGGATCTCTGCTAATGCTGCTACAGAATAAAGCCAGTGTCTCCCTGGCTGTACTTGTTGATGAAAACATCAGACTTCCCTGAATGATCACTTTTTACTACAAGTGCATCTGAATGGTGGACTCTGAATTACTTCCGGAATCCATCCAGTAAGGAACTCTACAAGATGAGGTTTTTAGCTTTATTCCTCTGCACTGTAAGGAGAAATACCCAAAGGAGGCCCACATTCACCATGGAGATGACTGCATTCACTGAGTAGACGGTAGGTAGACTGGAAGGAAAAGACTGGAGAGACACAGAGAAAATAAAACACACAGGATTTAGTGACTTATTAGACTTTAGATTAAACAGAGCTAAGCCAATTTATCAGCTTGTGATTGAAAGATTCATTTAGTGAACACCATGTCCAGTGACTGACTGGAGGTAACTTAGGAAGGTGATATGCTCTCTCTCCCAGCCTCCCAGCAAGAAAAATTATTGGAGGCTACAGCTGTACCAGATTTTTTGCCACAGCATTACAAGGGTCTCCATTTTTCCAGCTTCGATGCCATTTTCCTAATCTCTCACTGCGTGACTGCTAAGCCAATAGCATACTGAGATGGAAACTGAAGGACTCCATAAAAATCTGCTTTTCACTCCTTTTCATGTTCTAGTCTTGCTAGGACCTGCACCCCCACTTTACACATGCCTCATCATGCAAATAGTGGACACCCTCCTTGTAAGGGACAAGTTGTTAATGATTTCTTTAGAATAGGTAACATCTAACGAAGACCAGGTGAGAATGGCCAGAGCTATCATATGCGTATTCCAGACCATGAGCTTAGACATCTTAAGGCCAAGATCCCTGGGCTCCAAGGAGGAACACTTAGCCCCCTGTCTTTGTTCTAACTAGTTCCCCATGTACAGCAGACCACCATCCTCCATAAAATCCCCAAACTTTGAGCAAAGACTCATGCTCCTTTCTTTTCTGAGTCTCCCAGACACTCCATCTGTATCTGCTCTCTCCATATCATCAATAAACTCTGCTCTCACTTTCTGCTGGCTCACATTTGATTTCTATCCTGTGCAAAGCCAAAGACCCTCTTGGCTGGTACTGTGGAACCCCCCTGGGTCCTCAGACCTGGCATGCCAGCACCAACACCTTTTAGATTTTAGTACAGTTAGTTTCTCCAGGACATCTAAACTGTCTCCTAATCAGCTAAATCCGGTAACATTTGTCAGCCAGTTTTATGTTTCATATGATTTATATTATTATGTCTCCTAATTTCATTACAAATGGAGAAGTTTTTGGTTTCTGTTCTTTCTGCTGATTTTGGGCAATTCTTGAAAAGGGAAGTGTTAAAAATGTCTTGAATTGTCTGAAAAATAAAGTCTTGCTTTGTTAATTTTTAATAATTTCTTCTCAAAATATTATAATTCTTCTAAATAACAACTTATGTTTATATATATAATTTTTTGACCTGGAACATAGTTTTTATCACCATTCAGTAAACCTCTCCACACATTCATTTAAAGAAACAGAGTTAACAATTGATATATGGGAACAATTACTATAAAGGAAAAACAATTTATATCAAATATAATTTTGATATGTAAAAACAAGTATAGCAATAAACACAACAAAAACAACAAAAAGAGCAACCAGGTTAAAAAGTGGTCAAAGGACTTGAATAGACATTTTCCCAAAGAGCAAATGGCCAATTAGCACATGAAAAATTGCTCAATGTCACATATCATTAGAGAAATGCAAATCAAAGCCACAATGTGATTGTACTTCACACCCATTAGATAGCTTTTATAAACAGAATAAGATTACACAAAACAAGATTTGGCAAGAATGTAGAAAAACTGGAAATCTTGTGAATTGCTGGTAGTAATGTGTGACTATTATGGAAAACCTAGAGGTTTCTCCAAAAAGTAAAATAGAATTACCATATGATCCAGTAACTCCATCTCTGAGTATTATCCCAGAGAACAGAAAGCAGAAACTTAACCAGATATCTGTACACCCATGTTTATGGCATCATTATTCATAGTAGCCAAAAATAGAAGTAACTCAAGTGTTTTTCAGCAGATATATGGGAAAATTATTATTTTTATTTTTTTATATATGGGAAAATTAATTGTGGTATGTACATATAATGGAATACTATTCAGCCATAGAAAGAAAGAAAATTCTGACACATGCTTCAACATAGGTACAACTTGAGGACATTGTGCTAAGTGAAATAAACCAGTCACAAAGAGACAAATGTATGATTCTATTTATATGAGGTAACTAGATTAGTCAAATATATAGTGGTTGCCAGTGGATAGGGAGCTTCTCACTGAGGAGTGAAAGGATTGAGCACCACATTGGGTAACCCAACTTTTAAGACTTGCTCAACAGAGACAAGCCACCAAAACATTTCGTTTTTGAAAATCAACAGTGCTTGTATCCATGGGACCAACATTGAGAAATGGCCATCGTAGGACCTTTATTCTGGCCTCATTCACCCCAGAGATCAGTACAGAAGCAGCTGATTGAAAGGCACCCAGTCTTATTTTCTTATTTTAAGCATTGACCTGAGGGCAAGGCATCTAATGTAACACATGTGTAGGAGGCTGCTGGGGTACTCTCAGGGGATAGAAGCTGGCAAGTGTTGTTATCTTTGCATTCTCCCTTTGTCATGTTCTGGAGTGCAAGTATTTCCCAGAGGAGAGCTTTTGCACATATCTGGTGCTTTGGTTTTTATGTCTGTACCACAGATTTAATGGCTGCTGTCCAGAGGACACCCTGACTGCCTGGCTCTGCTGGCCAAGGGCCATGCATTCTTGGATCCAATGTGACTGTAACAAGTAAAGAGACAGTACTTGGCAGGCTACCACTCCTAGGGCACTGCACAGACCTCAGACTGAAAGTCACCCCAGTCTTTCTAGAAAATAAGCCTATTTGCTTGTCCTCGAGATTTGGCATGAGGGGCAGTCATCTGATTTGGCACACATCTAGGAACATACTGAAGTGTTCTCTGGGGACAGAGGCTGGTAGGTGCCATCTTTGTGCTCTCCCTCTGCCTTATTCCAGGTTACCAGTATCTCCCAAAAAGGAATTTTTACACTTTTCTGTCATCCTGATTTGCTGACTGCCATCTAGGGAACATCTGTATACCATCTGGTTCCGTAGTCAGTGGGATTTCTGCTTGTGGTCCCACAGACTGTTTATATGTGCATACCTTAAAAACTGCTTCCTGAGGGTAAGGTCTTGGCATAGCCTCAAATATTGGGAACCACTTAAAAAGACAAACAAAAACAACCCCAGTCTACTTGGACAATCACAAAGGTTTGAGAGACCACAAAAAACTAGGGCAGGGAACAATAAGTTTCATCTCCTACAATAAGGCCACTACTTCAAGACTGAGAGGTGTCTGTTTTATCTAATGCATAAAACCCAACATAGGCAATCAAGCAAAATGAAAAATGGAATATGTTTTAAATTAACAGCAAGATAAACCTCAGAAAAAGTCCTTCATGAAATGGAGATTAGCCACTTATCATTTACCTGATAAAGACTTTATTTTTTTATTTTTTAAAGATTTTATTTATTTATTCACAAGAGACACATACACACACAGAGGCACAGACACAAGCAGATGGAGAAGCAGGCTCCATGCAGGGAGCCTGATGTGGGACTCCATCCCAGGACCCCAAGATTACGCGCTGAGTTGAAGGTGGTGCTAAACCTCTGAGCCACCTGGGCTGCCCCCTGATAAAGACTTTAAAACAATGGTCATAAAGATGCTCATCAAACTCAGAATGAATGAACACAATGAGAACTTCAACGAGATAGAAAATAGAAGAAAGCACCAAAGAGAGGTCACAAAGTTGAATACAATAGCTAATGTGAAAAGCGGATCAAAGTGGTGGCACTTGCACTGTGGCCATGGAGATGAAGGTCCTCCTCACACCTCCTCCTGATCCAGGTCATGCTTGCTGTTGCTCTCCTCTCCCCACCCCCATAAAGAAGATGGGGCTGATCCAGGAGGTGAAGCTGGCAGAGCAGGCCAAGCGCGATGCAACAAAAGCTCAGGCAGGGCTCTGCTCTGACCAACAAGGAACACAACCTGCTCTTGGTGGCCTAAAAGAAGATGGTTGGGGGCTGCAGGTTATCCTGGAGGGTCATCTTGAGCATTGAGCAGAAAACCAACACCTCCAATAAGAAGTTGCATATGATTAAGGACTATTGGGAGAAAGTGGAGTCTGCGCTGAGGTCCATCTGTACCATGGTGATGGAATTTTTGGGTAAATATTTAATAGCCAATGCAACTAACCCAGAGAATATATGAAATGGATCACCTCCAGTACCTTGCTGAAGTTGCATGTGGTGGTGATCGAAAACAAAAGATAGATAATTCCCAAGGAGCTTGCAAGAGCTTTTGATATAAGCAAGAAAGAGATACAACCCATACACCCAATTTGCCTGGGGCTGACTGTTAACTTCTCTGTATTTTACTATGAGATCCTTAATCACCCAGAGCTTACCTGCACACTAGCTAAGACAGCTTTTCATGAGGCTATTACAGAACTTGATCCACTGAACAAAGACTCATACAAAGACAGCACCCTCATCATGCAGTTGCTTATTTGCAAAGACAGCATCTAATATCATGGACATCAGTGCAGGAGAAGAATGTGATGTATCAGAAGAGGCAGAAAACTATATACATACAGTGTCATCCTTCTTGCTCTCAAGAAACCTTTTTACTTATCTCCATTACTTGCTTGGATTTCCTATAGCAAAGAAACCCATTCTGTGTATGGAACCAACTGTTTATAGTCTTTTCACACTGCAGCTTTGGGAAAATTCCATTCCTTGATTTGTGTTTGTTTTGGTCTTCCTGGTGTGCAGCTATTGTTGTAGGAAAGCATTAATAGCTTCATTTCATATCAACATAAGTAACTCCCAAACACTTACATAGAGAACAAAAAATGTATCTGGTATTTAAGTAACCTGAACCAGTTCTGCAAAGTGACTGTGTTTTGTATTAGTGTGAAGATATGAAAATGTAGTTCATTATAATTTAAAAAGTGTTCTACATAACTTCTTAATTTCTACATTCCCTCCTTTACTCTTCTTTGGGGGTTTCCTTTCAGTAAGCAACTTTTCCATGCTTTTAATGTATTCCTTTTTGGTAGGAATCCAGAAATATTAGATTGAACGGCAAAGCATTTGGCATTTCTGTGCTTGGCGGGGGCGGGGTGGGCACAAATCAAAATGCCTCACATATTGTATATGATGGAGGTCTTGTGTATCTGTGACAATAGGAAGCTTCCTAATTCATTCTTCATTTGTTGCTGTTTAAGTTGACAATGTCCCCAACAAAAATTCACTTATGTCTCCTGCCTTTGTAGTTCTGGTATTCACTTTACTACGTAATAGAAGTAGCACGTTGCTGCCAGAATGCAAGCATCATTTTTGGCAAATTACAGTGTGTGTAATTTCTTACTATCCTAGAAAGTGGAATTAAAGTACACAAATTTCAAGTCTAAAACGTTAATACTTTTCCATACAGATTTGTGCCTATGTGAGAGGGTGTCCAGTTTGTCTAGTGATTGTCATGTAGAGTAGGATCACTAGCATACATTGCTAATCATTGACTATAGTCCCAAAAAAGCCATGTGAAAATGTTATGCCCTATGTAACAGCAGAATAACATAAAGTAAATCTCATTTTATAAAACAAAACCAAAAAGCTAATCTGAAAAAAATGCAAGAGTGGTTCAATAGCTGACTAAATGAAGCAGAACAAAGTATCTGTGAACTTGAAAACAGGGCAGTTGGACTCAATCAAAGCAGCAAAATGAAAAAAAAAAGAATAAAGAAAAGTGAATCTAGCTTAAGAGACTTCTAAGATAACATAAAGCACATTAACATTCACAGTATGGGGATCCCAAGAGAGAAAAAGGGGCAGGAATCTTATTTGAAGCAGTAATTGCTAAAAATTCCCCTATACTGGGGAAGAAAATAGATATCCATGTCCAGGAAGTTCAAAGAGTTTCAAATAAGATAAACCCAAAGAGACCTACAGCAAGACACTTTAAAATGTCTAAAACCAAAGACAAAGAGATAATCATAAAATAAGCAAGGGAAAAACAACATGTTACATATAAGAGAATCTCCATAAAACCATGAACAAATTTTTCAGAAGATAATTTTCAGGCCAGAAGGGAGTTGCATGACATATTTAAAATGCCAAACAAACAAACAAACAAACAAAACAAAACAAACAAAAAAACGGAAAAAAAACCTTACAAACAAGAATATTCTGCCCAGCAAGACTATCATTCAAAATTAAAGGAGAGATCAAAAGTTTTTCAGACAAACAGAAAGTAAAAGAATTTATCACCATTAAACAAGCCTTATAAGAAATGTTAAGGAGACTTCTTTAGGCAGAAAAGAAAGGGTGCCAATTAGAAATAGGAAAACATATGAAAATATAAAATCTCACTGGTAAAGGTAAAAAGTAGTAAAATTTAGAATAGTCTATTGTTCTTAAAAAAAAAGAATAATCTAATGTAAAGGTGGTGGTGAATTAATCCCTTATAAAGCTAATATGAAGGTTAAAACACAAAACAAAATAACTAAAATGATAAAACAACTATGGATGCCTGG
This sequence comes from Canis aureus, assembly GCF_053574225.1. NCBI lineage: Eukaryota > Metazoa > Chordata > Mammalia > Carnivora > Canidae > Canis > Canis aureus. The sequence goes on along the minus strand of NC_135627.1, from coordinate 30,181,962 downwards.
GTGGCTCAGCGGTTGAGCATCTGCCTTTGGCCCAGGGCCTGATCCTAGAGCCCCGGGATTGAGTCCCACATCAGACTCCCTGTATGGAGCCTCCTTCTCCCTCTGCCTATGTCTCTGCCTCTCTCTGTGTGTCTTTCATGAATAAGTAAATAAATAAGATCTTTAAAAACAATTATAAAATAACTAATTTTTAAAAATTTATAATTTTAAAATTTATAATAATTATAAACATAAGAGTATAAAAATGTAGTTTTAGAATGCATTCAAACCTAAATTAACAATTTCAAACAGAGTGTTTAAAGTTGTTATATGTAATCCACACGGTAACCACAAAACCAGAACCTATAGTAGATACACAGAAGATAAAAACCCTGGACTCTAAGCATTGCCACCAAAGAGAATAATGAAATCACAAAGTAGGAGAGCAAGAAAAAAAGAACCTAGGAACTATAAAATAGCTGGAAAATAATTAACACAATGACAATTAGCATATACTTTTAAATAATTTGGGAGGCAGGATCAAGATGACAGAGTAGGAAGATCCTGAGCTTCTCTTCTGCCATGGACACAATTACATATACAACAACTATCTCTAATAATAAATCAAAAACTATCCTAACAGATCATACACAATAAGAAAAAGACATATTGAGATGGGTATGAGGGATGGAGATGTGGGTTAGTCAGGATCCACACTCTGGCATAAAAAACCCAAGAGAAAGAGATAGTAGAACCTTCTACTGGGGACAAGGGTCTGAACCTCACATTGAGCTCCACAGCCCAGGGGACCTGCACCAGGAAGAGGAGCAGTCATAACATTTAGTTTTGAAAACTAATAGGTATTATTGTTTAGGAGAGCTGAAGGGTTGTGGGAAACCAAGACACCCTTCTTCTTCTTTTTTTTTTTTAAAGATTTTATTTATTTATTCATGAGAGACACACAGAGAGAAGCAGAAATACAGGCAGAGGGAAAAGCAGGCTCCTTGCAGGGAGCCTGATGTGGGACTCAATCCCCGGACCTGGGATCATGACACTGAGTCACCCAGGTGTCCCCCAACACTCTTCTTATAGGGTACATACACTATCTCACTCACTGTGAGTCCTGTCAAAGGCAACAGTATGAAAAGACTCGGTTACACATGATTCATTGACTAATTTTTGGGCATGTGCCTGAGGGGAAGATATCTGTTGGATTACTCTCTGGGGACAGAAGCATTAGTGAGCACCATTTTTGTTTTATTTCTTCCCCATCTCTACCTAGCTGCCCTGATGTTGGTGTAAGCCATTTCAGATATTCTCCATCTAATGTGCTTGTACCATTCACCCCATTTGGCATTTCCTTGCAAACTCACCCTGCTAAATTGTCCACTTAGCCCAAAGACTGTCCCAAGTGGGCCCTGCCATACCACTGCTGGTGCCCACCCAAAAGAGACCCTCCACCCCACCACACCTGGCAGATAGCCTCAGCAGGAACTGGAGCCCCTCCCACACTGTGTTATCCTGAGGGACCAGCCACATAACCCTAGAATTCCTACAATAGTCACAACAGGACCTTGCAGCAAGCCACACCACAGGTCAGTCCTTCCCACCAGCATGCCTGCAGTTGTCACAGCTGGGCCTCACAGCCAGCCAAACTGGGAACCAATCCTACACACTAGCATGCCTACAAGTCATGGCTGGGCCTTTCAGTCAGACAGGTCAGGGGCCACACGTATTCACCAGAACACTCATAGCAATCATGGCTAGAATTCAGAGAGACCCAGGCACTAGTTACTTTGCACTACTCATGAGGAAACTATAGCAAGAGGGTGCATGCAGTCTACACAGGGTTCATTGAGCTCAGATGACCAAAGGTGTTTGCACTATTTGGTCTCACAGATTATCTTTGGCATAAAGCCACCCTTTAAAGACTAGGAGATATAAATGATCTACCTAATGCATAGAAACAAAAGGTATTAAGCAAAATAAAGAGACAGAGTAATATGTTCCAAAGAAAAGAACAAGACAAAATCTCAGAAATAGAACTAAATGAAATCGAGATAAGCAATCTACCTGATAAAAATTCAAAGTAATAGTCATAATTATGCTTACAAAACTCAGGAGAAGAATGGATGAACAAAGTAAGAACTTCAACAAACAGATAAAAAATATAAAATAGGGGATCCCTGGGTGGCACAGCAGTTTGGCGCCTGCCTTTGGCCCAGGGCGCGATCCTGGAGACCTGGGATCGAATCCCACGTCGGGCTCCCGGTGCATGGAGCCTGCTTCTCCCTCTGCCTGTGTCTCTGCCTCATTCTCTCTCTCTCTCTGTGACTATCACAAATAAATAAAAATTTAAAAAAAAATAAAATAGAACCAACAGGAGCTGAGGAATACAATAATGGAAATGAAAAATACACTAGAAAGAATCAACAGCAGATTAGATGGTACAAAATAATGGATCGATGATTAGGAAGATAGCATAGTGGAAATCACCCAATCAGAAGAGCCAATAGAAAAAAAGAACAAAAACAACAACAGAAACAGAATGGTTTAAACACCTACAGGACAATATCAAGTGTACTAACATTCACATTATAGGTGTCCCAAAAGGAGAAGAGTGAGAGAAAAAGAAAGAGAAACTATATGAAGAAAAAATGGCTGAAAACTTTCCTACCCTGGTGAAGAAAATAGACATTTAAGTCTAGGAAGTACAGAGAATCCCAAAGAAGAGGAATGCAAAGAGACCAAGACATGCTATAATCAAAGTGTCAGCAGTTAAAGAGAGAATCCTAATAGCAGCAAGAGAAAAATAAGACTATGTACAAAGGAACAACCAAAAGGCTATTAGCTGATTTTCAGTAGAAACTTTATAGTCCAGAAGAGAGTGGCACAGTATATTCACTATGGTGAAAAGAAAAAAACTTCCAAATAATATTCTATCAGCCAATTGAAGGAGAGATAAGGAGTTTCCTAGGCAAGCAAAAGCTAACAGAGCTCACCAATACAAAACCAGCCTTATGAGAAATGTTAAAGGGAATTCTTTATTTGGAAAAGAAAAGGCCATTATAAGAAATTGGAAAATTATGAAAAAATCACAGTGGTAAAGGTAAACGTATGGTAAAGGCAGTGGATCGACAACCTGCATAGCTAGTGAGAAAGTTAAAAGATAGAAGTAGTAAAATCATCTAGACTTGCAATACTTAGTCAAAGTATTCATGAAATAATAAGGGATAATATACCAAAACCATAAAACTTGATGGGGAAACAAAAATGTAGTGCTTTTAGAACACATGTGACCTTAAGCAATCATCCACTCACAGCAGACTGCTATGTACATTATATGTATGAATCTCATGGTAGCCACAAACCAAGTACCTAAAAATAAAGAGAAAGGACTCCAAGCATAATATTAAAGAAAGCCATCAAACAGTAAAGGAAGAGAGCAAGAGATGAATAAAGGAACAGAGAAATACAAAAAGTCAGAAAATAATGAACAAAATGGCAACAAGTACATACTAATCAATAATTACTTCAAATGTAAATGGACTAAATGCTCCAATCAAAATAACATGGTAGGGGAATATCTGAATATATACTGCCTGTAAGACATTCGCTTCATATCTAAATACACACACAAACTGAAAATAAAATGACAGGAAAAGGTATTCAATGCAAATAGAAACAAAAAGAAATCTGGGAAGCAATACTTAATCAGACAAAATAGAGTTTAAAACAAAGATTGTAATGACATAATGATAAACAGATCAATCCAAGAAGGGGATATAATACTTGTAATTATCTATTTACCTACTATAGGAGCACCTAAATACATAAAGTAAATATAACAGATATGAAGGGAAAAATTGACAGCAATACAATAGTAGAAGACTTTCACACCCCATTGACATCAATATCATCCTGACAGAAAATCAATAAGGAAAATAAACCTTAAATGACACATTAGACCAGATAAATTTAATAGATATATAGAGAAAATTGAATCAAAACAGCAAAATGCCAATTCTTTTTAAAGCATATATGAAACATTCTTCAGGATAGATCACATGCTAAGCCACCGGGTAAATCACAATAAATTTGGAAATTTGAAATCATGCCAGGCATCTTTTTTTAACTACAAAGTATGCATCTAGAAATCAATTACAAGAAAAAAGATGGAAAGAACACAAGCACATGTAGACTAAATCACATTCTACTAAACAACCAATGGGTCCAGAAATTCAAACTGCTATAAATAAAATACTATAAGACAAATGAAAATGGAAACATAACAATCCAAAATCTAAGGAATGTAACAAAAACAATTCTAGCAGGGAAATTTATAGTGATACAGGCCCACCTGAAGAAACAAAGGGAAAAAAATCAAACAGATAGTCTAAATTTATACCCAAAGGAGCTAGAAAAAGAAGAATGCATATAGTCTGCATTGTTAGAAGGGAAATAATTAAGAGCAGAGTGGATAGAGACTAAAATCACAATAGAAAAAAAAATCAATGAAACTATTATCTGGTTCTTTGAAGAGACAGAATTGATAAACCTTTAGCCAGATTCATAAAGAAAATGAGACAGGATTCAAATAATAACATCAGAAATGAAGGAGAAGAAATGACAATTGACACCCCAGAAATACAAAATAAAATAAGAGACTAATATGAATAATTATATGCCAAAAAATGGGCAACTTAGAAGAAATGGATAAATTCCTAAAACACAAAATCTCCAAGACTGAATCAAGAATAAATAGAAAATCTGAACAGGCAAATTACTAGTAATGAAATTAAATCAGTAATCAACTCCCCCCAAAACCAAAATCCAGCACCAAATGGCTTCATAGATGAATTCTATAAAATATTTAAAGAAAAGTTAGCCTATCTTTATCATATGATTCTAAAAAATTGAAGAGGAAGAAAACTTCCAAAGTACATGAGACTAGAAGTACTTCAATATAAAAACCAGACCGTAACACTACAAAAAGGAATATTACAGGCCAATATATCTGATAAATACTGATGCAAAAATCCTCAACAAATTCTTTAGCGCACCAAATTGAACAATACATTTAAAGGATCATACCCTATGATCAAATGGGATTTAATCCAGAAATGCAAGGATAGTTCAATATCTACAAATCAATGAATGACACACCACATTAAGAGAGGATAAAAATCATATGATCATCTCAACAAATGTAGAAAAGCATTTGATAAAATTCAACATCTATTTACTATAAAAATTCTTTTTTTTTTTTTTATTTATTTATGATAGTCACAGAGAGAGAGAGAGAGAGAGAGGCAGAGACACAGGCAGAGGGAGAAGCAGGCTCCATGCACCGGGAGCCCGATGTGGGATTCGATCCCGGGTCTCCAGGATCGCGCCCTGGGCCAAAGGCAGGCGCCAAACCGCTGCGCCACCCAGGGATCCCTTACTATAAAAATTCTTAACAAAATATGTATGTAGTGGACATATTTTAATATAATAAAGGCAAAATGTGACACACACACAGGTAACATAATACTTAATGGTGAAAAGCTGAAAGATTTTCCTCTATTATCAGGAATAAAACAAGTAGATGCACACTCATCCCTTTTTGCAAAAATAGTTTTGGAAGTCCTAACCATAGCAACCGACAAGAAATAAAAGGCATCTAAATTTGAAAAGAAGTAGTGAAATATGCTAAGTGAAATAAGTCAGAGAAGCCAAATACTATATGATCTCACTCATATGTGGAATTTAAGAAAGAAAACAGATGAACATAAGGGAAGGGGGAAAAGAAAAAAGGAGAGAGGGAAACAAGTCTCAGAAAACTCAATCATAGAGAACAAATTGAGGGTTGATGGAAGGAGGAGGGTAGGGGATGGGCTAGATGGGTGATGGGTATTAAAGAAGGTGCTTGTGATGAGCACTGGATGTTGTAAGTGATGAATAATTGAATTCTGCTCTAGAAATCAACATTGTGCTATATGTTCACTAACTAAAATTTAAATTAAAACAAAAACAATACAAAACCAAACCAAACCAAATCAACAATTAGTAAAACTGTCACTATTTATAGAAGATATCATAATGCATTTAGTAAATACGTATGATACAAAATTAATATAAATAAATCTGTTGCATTTCTATGCACTAATAATAAACTATCAGAGAAAGAAATTAAGAAAACCATCACACTTACAATTGCATCAAAAATAATAAAATATCTAAGAATACCTAATACATGTAAGGACCTGTGCTCTGAAAACTATGACATTGATAAAGAAATTAAAGACAACAGAAATGGAAAATTAATATTATTTTCATGGAAAAAAGAATATTGTTAAAATGTCCATACTACCCAAAGCAGTATACTGATTCATTGAAGTCTCTATCAAGCTCAAATGGATTTTTTTTTTTTTTTACAGAATTAGGATAAATAATTCTAAAATGTGTATGGCAATACAAAAGATACCAAATAGCTAAAGCAATTTTGAGAAAGAGCAAACCTGGAAGCATTAGTAATCAAAATCATATAGTATTGGCATAAAAACAGGCACATAGATAATGGAATAAAATATCCCAGAAATAAAGCTGCATATATATTCAATTAACTTACAACACTGTAACCAAAAGTATACAATGGGACAAAAGACAGTCCTTTCATACTTTCTTAGATCTGTTTCCTCAGGTAAGGGTAACAAAGGCAAAAATAAATAAATGAGGCTACATCAAACTAAAAACCTTTTTCATGGTGAAGAAAAACAGATTCAAAAATTAACCTATCAAATGGGATAAAGTATTTATAAATTATATAACTAATAAGGGGTTAATATCTAAAATATATATAGAACTCACACAATTTAATGTCAACAACAATCTGATTTAAAAAATGAGCAGAAGTCCTGAATAGACATTTATCCAAAGAACCTTCTGGAAGGCCAACACACACGTGAAAAGAGGATCACCATCACTAATCTTTAGGGAAATGAAGATCAAAACCAAAATGAGATACCACCTTATACCTTATACCTTATATACCATAATGACTAATTATGAATACAGGAAGTAACAAGTAGTGGTGAGGATGGGAAGAAAAGGGAACCCTACTGCGCTGCTGGTGGGAATATAAACTGGTGTAACCACTATGGAAAACACTATAGAAATTCCTCAAAAAATTAAAAACAGGTGTACCTGGGTGGCTCAGTCAAACACCCAACTTTTGATCTCAGCTCAAGTCTTGATCTCAAGGTTATGAGTTCAAGCCCCATCTTGTCCAGCATGGAGCCTACTTAAAAAAAAATTAAAAAAACAGAACTATCATACAATCCAGTAATTCTACTTCTGCTATCTATCCAAAGAAAATAAAAACACTAGTTGAAAAATATATATGTAAAACAAAAACACAGAAGCATATATGCACACTTATATTCACTGAAGCATTTACAAAGCCAAGATATATAAGAAACCTAAGTGTTTGCCAATAGATGAATGGATAAAAAAGATGTGGCATATATATACACAATGGAATATTACTCAGCCATAAAACTGAGATCTTGCCACTTGTAACACCATGGATGGAACTAGAGGTATTATGTTAAGTGAAATAAATCAGAGAAAGACAAATAGTACATGATTTCACTCATACCTGGAATCTAAAAAATGAAACAAAGCAGAAACAGACATAGATACAGAGAACAATTTGGTGGTTACTAGAAGGAAGGTGGTGGTGGTGGTGGTGGTGTATAAAATAGGAGATTAAAAGGTATAAACGTCCAGTTATAAAATAAGATTCAGAAATACAATGTACAATACAGGGAAGATAGTTATTATTAACATTATTAGCAACTTTGTATGGTGAGAGATAGTAGCTAGATTTATAACTTTGTAATGTATATAAATGTTGAAACACTATATTGTACAACTGAAACTAATATTGTATGTCCGCTATGCTTCAATAAAAAAGAAAATAATAATTTATTTAAGCAGAAAGGGCCTAAATTCTCCAATCAAAAGACACAGTGTGGCTGAATGAATTTTAAAAATCTAGGGGCAGCCCCAGATGGCTCAGTGGTTTAGTGCCGCCTTTGGCCTAGGGCATGATCCTGGAGACCCGGGATCGAGTCCCATGTCGGGCTCCCTGCATGGGGCCTGCTTCTCCCTCTGTCTGTGTCTCTGCCCCTTTCTCTCTCTGTGTGTCTCTCTATTAATAAATAAATTTCTTAAAATAAATAAATAAATAAATAAATAAATAAAATAAAAATCTATAAGCTGCCTACTAGAGACTCACTTCAGATGTAAGGATGCACACAGAAAGTAAGAGGTAGAAAAAGATATTCCATGCAAATGGAATCCAAGAGAAAGCTAGGGTTGCTATACTTCTGGTAGACAAAATAGACTTTAACACAGACTGTTGGTAATGTCAGCATCATGGTGGCATGAGAGGTTCCTAATTTCTTTACTGTTTGATTTACAGCTAATTCGACCTCCATAATTGAACAAAAGTACTTCTGTACAGCACACCAGGACACCTGAGAGGCCATCCATCTGTGCATCAGAAACCATACAAATGGGACCTCAGAAGAGGCTATAGAACCATGGAAACCATGGTGGTAGCAGCAGTGGCAACAGCTTTTAAAAAGGAACTGAACAAAAAAAAAAAAAAAAAAAAAAAAGGAACTGAACAGTAAAAGTGGGGAGTGAAAGTCTACCAAGCTACAAGGGCTGCAGCTGGAAAGGACCTGTTTCTCTTTCTGAGGGGAAACTTGTATAATTCAGGGGAGGGGAAAGAGAGAGGGAAAAGGCAAAAACAAAGGGAACTGAAGGAATGGGTCTTCTGCCATCTGTTGCAAGATTTCAACAAGAAGTCTGCCAATGAAACTCTGGTATTGACAATTCAAAGATCCAAAGGCCTTGGGCATGCTCAAAGCCCCAGGTGCTAAGCCCACATCTCCATCTCAGTGTTACAGGTTCCCCCCAAGCCCCCTCCATGGAAAGTTCTTTTATGTCTCACTTCTGTTTGTGGTTCACATATTATAACTCTGCTGTCTAAATAACAGAGAGCTACTGAGCTAGTAGAATTTCTTTATATCTAGATTTTTTTATAGAAGTGTAGTTGACACAGTGCTACATGAGTTTCAGGTGTACAACAGAGTGATTTGACAGGTGTACATATTAGACTGCATTCATCACAAGTGTAGCTACCATTCTCACCATACAAAGTTATTACAATACTATTGACTATATTTCCTATGCTGTACCTTTACCCCATGACATTCATTCCATACCTGCAAGCTTGTATCTTCCTTTCCCCTTTACCCATTTTGCCCCATTTCCCACAGCAACCATCAGATTATTTTCTGTATTTATGGGACTGTTTCTGCTTTTTATTTGCTCATTTGTTTGTTTTGTTTTTCTGATTCTATATATAAGTGAAATCATATGATATTAATTTTTCTCTGTCCAACTTATTAGTATAATTCCCTCTAGGTCCATTCATATTGTCATAAATGGCAAGATCTCATTCTTTTTCATGGCCAAGTAACATTCTTCTGTATATCAATATATATTCCACTTTATCAATTCATCTGTGATGCACACTTAGGTCACTTCCATATCTTGGCTACTATAAATAGTGCTGGAATAAGCATAGGGATGCATATTATCATTTTGAATTAGTGTTTTAATTTTCTTTGGTTAAATACCCAGCATTGGAAGTACTGGGTCATATGGCATTTCTATTTTTAATTTTCTTTTTTTTTTAAAGATTATTTATTTATTTATTCACGAGAGACACAGAGAGAGAGAGAGGCAGAGACACAGGCAGAGGGAGAAGCAGGCTCCATGTAGAAAGCCCGATGTGGGACTTGATCCCGGGACTCTGGATCACACCCTGAGTCAAAGGCAGATGCTCAACTGCTGTGGCTGAGCCACCAGGCATCCCTTAATTTTCTTTTAAAGATTTATTTATGAGAGACACAGAGAAAGAGGCAGAGACATAAGCAGAGGGAGAAGCAGGCTCCCTCTGGGGAGCCTGTTGTGGGACTCGATCTAGGACCCTGGGATCATGCCCTGAGCCAAAGGCAGATACTCAACCACTGAGCCACCCAGGCATCCCTCTATTTTTAAGTTTTAAGAAACCTCCATACTGTTTTTCTTTTCTTTTCTTTTTTCTTTTTCTTTTTTTGTTTATTTATTCATAGAGACACACGCAGAGAGAGACAGAGGCAGAGACACAGGCAGAGGGACAAGCAGGCTCCATGCAGGAAGCCTGATGGGACTTGAACCCGGGTCTCCAGGATCACACCCCAGGCTGCAGGCAGCGCTAAACCGCGGCACCACTGGGGCTGCCCTCCATACTGTTTTTCAAAGTGGCTGCACCAACTTACATTTCCACCAACAGTGCACAATGGTTCCTTTCTTCCTGCATCCTCACCAACACTTACTATTTCTTGTCTTGATTCTGGCTATTCCGGCAGGTGTAAGGTGATATCTCCTTATGGTTTTGATTTGCATTTACCTTATGATTAGTGATGTTGATCATCTTTTCAAGTGTCTGTTGGCCATCTCTATGTCTTCTTTGGTGAAATGCCTATTTAGATCCTCTTCTAATTTTAAAATCAGGATGGTGGTTTTTTGGTTTTGGTGTTGAGTTCTAGAAGTTTTTTTTTTTTTTTTTTGGTAATATATATTGAGTATTTACCTTTTGTTGGATTTATCATTTGCAAATATCTTTTCCCATTAAGTAGGCTGCCTTCTCATTTGACTAGTTTCTTTGCTGTGTAAAAGCTTTTTATTTTGGTGTAATTCCAAGAGTTAATTTTTTCTTTTGCTTCCCCTGTATAAGGAGACCTATCTAGTAAGATGTTGTAAGGGCCAAAGTTAAAGAGATTATTATCTTTTCTTCTAGGAGTTTTATGGTTTCAGGTCTCACATTTAAGTTTTTAAATCCATTTTGACTTTATTTTTGTGTATAGTATAAGAAAGCAGTCTAATTTCATTCTTTTGCATGTAGATGTCTAATTTTCCCAACATTATTTATTGAAGAGACTGCCTTTTCCCCCCACTGTATATTCTTGCTTCCTTTGTGGTAGAATAATGGACTGTATAATCATAGGCTTATTTCTGGGTGCTCTATTCTGCTACACTGATTTATAGGTCTATTTTTGCATCAGTACCATATATTATGATTACTACAGCTTTGGAATAAATCTTGATATCTGAGATTGTGAGATCTTAATCTATTCTTTCTCAAGATTTCTTTGGTTATTTGGGGTCTATTATAGTTCCATACAAAATTAGTATTATTTGTACTAGTTCGGTGAAAAATGCTGTATTTTGATAAAGATAGTATTTAATCCACAGTTTGTTTTGGGTTGTGTATATATTTTAACAATATTAATTATTCCAATCTTTGAGCATGGTGTATCTTTGCATTTGTTTGAAAAACAATTAAGATGACACAATGTTTTATAGTTCAGGTATATTTTAGAGTACAGGTCTCTCACCTCCCTGGTTAAGTTTATTCCTAGGGTATCTTATTCTATTTGTCACAGTTGTAAATGGGACTGTTTTATTAATTTCTCTTTCTGCTTCTTCATAATTACTGTATAGAAATGCAATGGATTTCTGTGTTTTTGTCTTTTTTTTAATACACCAACACACATGCTCCCAATTTTAGCAGTAAGTCAACTCTGGCAAAACAAACCAAAACCTGTAGCATCGTCTGGAAAACAGAATTTTTCTAATTATCAACCTATTGAACTCTTAGAATCAAAGTAAATGAATCTTACCCAAACAAGAATAGTGTTCACAACTTCAAAAAAGGTGACAGAAGCACATTTCATTAAATGCTATAAAAAATCAGGGTAATTACAATATCACAAAAATAATATAGCAAATCTCCAGCAACAGATCTCAAAGACACAGAATATTATGATCTGATTAATAGAGAATTCAAAATAGCTGTTATAAAAAAAATTCAAGGTGCTATAAGAAAACCCAGAAGGTAATTCAATGAAGTCAGGGATAAAATTAATGAGTAGAGAAGTGCTTTACCAAAGAGATAAAAATTATAAAAAGAACAAATTCTAGAGCCAAAGTACTCAATAAATGAAATAAAGAATTCATTAAAAATAATTGAAAATATAACGGATATAAGACAGAATAAATGATAGTAATGCAAAAATGATTTATGTGGAAGAAGAGAGAGAATTAAGATAAAAACAAACAAGAAAAACCTATGAGAGTTATAAGACCCCATTAGAAAAGCCAGTGTAAGAATAATGGTTATACAAGAGGGAAAAGAGAGGAAGAAGAGGACAGAATATTGATTTAAAGAAACAATAGCTGAAAACTTCCTAAACCTAGAAAAAAAATTGGACATACAAATCCATGAACCTAATAAAATAAATACCTTATCAGTTCAACGCAAAAAGATCCTCTCAAAGATACCTAATGAGGCTGCCAAAATTCAAAACAGGGATGCCTAGGTGGCTCTGTTGGTTGAGCATCTGACTCTTGATTTTGGTTCAGGTCATGGTCTCGGGTTGTGAAATTTAGCTGCACACTGGGCTCTGTGCTGGGTATAGAACCCCCTTAAGATTATCACTCTCTCGAGCAGCCCCCGGTGGCTCAGCGGTGTAGTGCCGCATTCAGCCCAGGGCCTGATCCTGGAGCTCTGGGATCGAGTCCTACGGCATGGGGCTTGCTTTTCCCTCTGCCTGTGTCTCTGCCTCTCTCTCTTTCTCTCTCTCTGTGTCTCTCATGAATAAATAAATAAAATCTTAAAAAAAAAAGATTATCTCTCCTTCTCCCTCTGCCCCTCCTCCCTGCCCCTCCACCCTCTCTGTCTCCTCCTGTTTAAAAAAGAAATTCAAAGGCAAAGAAAGAATCTTAAAGGCAGGAAAGCCCCCCTCCCCCCCAAAAAAGTAAGATACAAAGGAACTCCCATTAGGATATGAACAGATTTCTGAACAGAAGTTACACAGGCCAGGGATGAGTGGAATTACATAAGTATTGAAATATAAAAATTGCCAGCCACAAATATTCTGCCTGGCACAGTTATATGAGGAGAAATAAAGGCTTTCCCTTACAAATAAGAGCTGAGGGAGTTCACCACCACTATACATGCCTTGAATGAAATGTTAAAAGGAGTCCTTTAAGCTGAAATGAAAAAACACTAATGAGAAAAATAGAAAATGAAATACTCAAAACTCTCATAAAGGGGATATCAAAAGTCAGAAAGCTGTAATTCTATTTAGAATTGTTTATAATTGTTAAACAATTATAATAAAGAAAAGGCATTCAATAACTAACTACAGCTTAACAAATTTAAAGGAAAAAAAGTTAATTTGTGGCATCATAAAATATAAAAGGGAGGAGTAAAAGTATGGAACCTTATCAAGTAAAAGATGATATGTTGCCATCAACACAAAAGGGACTGTTTTATCTATGAAATGTTTTATATAACTACGGTAGCCATAAAAGAAAAATTTGGAATGAGGCATGAAACATAAGAAAATGAACGACTAAGCAAATCACCAGGAAAACCACCAATTTACAAAGGTAGGCAAAAAGGCCAAAGATAAAATGGCAGTAGCACATCTTACACATCAGTAATCATCCTAAATATAAATGGACTGAACTCACCAGTCAAAAGGCACAGAGTAGCTGGATATATAAAAAGTAAGACCCAACTATATGCTGCCTGCAGGCGACTCATTTCAGTGCTAAAGATGCACATAGGCTCAAAGTGAAGGAATGGAAGATGATATTCCAGCAAGTGAAAATCAGTAGAAAGCAGGTATAGCTATAGTTCTATCAGACAAAATAGATTTCATGACAAAAACAGTAACAAGAGATAAAGAAGGTCACTGTATAATGACAGGGATCAACACATCAAGAAAGTTTAACAAACAAAAATATATATGTACTCTACATCAGAGAGCCTAAATATATGAAGCAAATACTAGCAGATCTTAAGAGGAAATAGACAACAATACAATATTATAAAGGATTTTCATACCCCATTATCAGCAATAGATAGGTCACCCCAACAGGAAATTAACAAGAAAATATTGAGTTGAACCATACTTTAGAACAAATGGACTTAATGGATACATATAGAAAATTCCACCCAACAGCATCAGAATATACATTTTCAGGATAAACCATATGATAGTACATAAACAGTTTTCAGTACATTTAAGATTGAAATCATACCAACTATTTTTTCTAACCACAGGAGTATGAAAATAGAAATCAATGATAGGATGAAAGTGAGAAGATTTAAAATGATTAGAACTAAGCAACAAACTCCTGAACAACCAGTGGGTCAAAGAAGAAATCAAGACCTAAAAAAATTATCTCAAAACAAATAAAAATGGAAATACAGTAGATCACAGCTAAAGCTGTCCTAAGAGAAAGTATATACTACCAAACATGTGTATTAAGATATCAAAAAACCTCAAATAAACAACCTAGCTCTATTCCTAAAGGAACTAGAAAAAGAAGAACAAGTTAACTCTGAAGTAAACAGAAGTAAAATAATAGAGATCAGAGTAAAAATAAATTAAGAGATCAGAGAAAAATAGAAGGAATCAATGAAACTAAGAGCTTATTCCTCAAAAAGATAAATAAAATTGACAAACGTTTATCTAGGCTTAAAAAAAAGAGGATTTAGATTAATAAAATTAGAAATGAAAAAAGAGAAATGACAACAAATTCTACAGAAATACATAGGATCATGAGAGACTACTATGAATAACTATATGTCAACAAAGTATAGAATCTAGCAGAACTGGATACTATTCTAGGAATACACAACCTACCAAAACTGAATCAAGAAGAAATAGGAAATATGAATAGACCAATAATAAGAGATTGAATCAGCAATCAAAATCTCCCAACACAGAAAATTCCAGGATCAGATGTCTTTACTGTTAAATTGTACCAAACATTTAAAGAAGAATTAATACCAATCTTCTTTAAACTCTTTAAAAATATTGAGGAAAATGGAACACTTCCAAACTCATTCTATAAGGCTAGCATTACTCTTATACGAAACCAGATAAGGAGATCACAAGAAAATTATAAACCAATATCCATGATAAATATATCATGTCAATATATAGGTAAAATCTATATAAATATCATGTAAATTATATGTAAAAAATCTCAGCAAACTATTAGCAAACCGATTCAAGAACATATTAAAGATATTATACATCATGACCAAGTGGGATTTATTCCTGGGATACATGGATATTTCAGCATATTCAAATCAATAAATGTGGGCAGCGTGGGTGGCTCAGTGGTTTAGCACCGCCTTCAGCCCAGGGTGTGAGCCTGCGGACCTGGGATCGAGTCCAATGTTGGGCTCCCTACATGGAGTCTGCTTCTCCCTCTGCCTTTGTCTCTGCCTCTCTCTCTCTGTGTCTCTCAAGAATAAATAAATAAAATATTTAAAAAATCAATAAATGTAATACATTGCATAATAAAGTGAATGGTATAAATCACACAATCATATTAATAGATGCAGAAAAAGCATTTGACAAAATATCTCTTCCTGATTAAAAAACCTTAACAGAATAGGTATAGAAGGAACAAAACTCAACATAATAGAAATCATACACAACAAAACCACAGCAATATTATATACTTACTGCAGAATAATTAAAAACTTTTCCTCTAATATCAGGAAAAAAGACAAAATGTTCTGTCACCATTCACATTCAATATAGTAATGGAATTCCTAGAGAGCAATTAGAGAAAGAAATAAGAGGCAACCAATTGGAAAGGAAGAAGTAAAGTTGTTGTTATTTGCTGATGATTTTATCTGTAGAAAATCCCGCAGACTCCATCAAAACACAGTTGGAATTAATCAACAATTTCAGTAAAGTTGCAGGATACAAAATCAACACACATAATTCAGTTGCAGACCTTTCCACTAATGATGAAAATCTGAAGAAGAAATAAAAACTATCCCCTTCACAATACCACCAGAAATAATACTTAAGAATAATTTCTTTTACTTAAGAATAAATTTAACCAATGAAGTAAAAGAACTGCATAATTAAAACCTATAAGATTTTGTGAAAAATTTGTGAAGACAAAAAAATACATCTGTATTTATGGATTAGAAGAATAAACATTGCTCAATATTAAGTGTTCAAAGTATTATTGTTCAAATTAATATTGCTCAAATGGTTATTCTTTGCAGAAATAGAAGAAACAATCTTAAAATTTGTGTGGCACCACAAAAGTCCCCAAACAACCAAAGCAATCTTGAGGAAGGGAAAACAAAAACCCAAATTAGGAAACCATGCTTCCTGATTTCAAACTATATGACAAAGCCATAGTAATGAAAACAATGTGGTACTGGCATAAAAATAGACACATAAAACATGGAACAGAGAAGAACCCAGAATATAGGGTTAGCTATTATTTGACAAGGAAGTCAAGAAAACCTAATGAGGAAATAAAAAATGATGTCTCATCAAAAAATGGTGCTGGGAAAATTGGAGATATACATGAAGAACAATGAAGTTGGACCCCTATCTCACACCAAAGAGTTGACTGAAAATGTATCAAAAATTTAAACACAAGACCTAATCTCATAAAACTCATACAAGTAAATATAGGATAAAAGCTCCTTGACATTGATTTAGATGGCAATTTTTAGAAAATGATATCAAAAGCATGGGGAACAAAAGCAAAAAAAAATCATCAAATGGGACTGCATTAAACTCAAAGGCTTCTACACAGCAAAAGAAGCCACTAAATAAATAAAAAGATGACCTATAGGATGGAAGAGAAATTTGTAAATTATATAACAGATAAGGAGTTAATACCCAAAATATATAAAGAACTCATACAACTTTATAACAAAAAGATGAACAGTCCAATTTAAAAATGGGCCAAAAAATCTAACTAGACATTTTTTCCAAATATGACATCAAAATGGCCAATAGGCAAATAAAAAAATGCCCAACATCACAAATTATTTGAGAAACACAAATTGAAAGCAGAATGAAATGTCACCTCACACCTGTTAGAATAGTTATCATTATAGGGCACCTGAGTGGCTCAGTTAGTTAAGCATCTGACTCTTGATTTTGGCTCAGACCATGATCTCCAGGTCATGAGATCAAGCCCTGCATCTAGCTCTGTGCTGGGCATGGAGCCTGTATAACGTTCTCTTTCACCCTTTCCCTCTGATTCTCCCACCTGCTCACATTTTCTCTCTCAAACATATATATATAAAAGAATAGTTATCATCAAGAAAACAAGAGGCAACAGGTGCTGACAAATGTGGTAAAAAGGGAACACCTATACACTGTTACTGGAAATGTAAATTGGTCCAACAATTATTGGAAACAATCTGGAGATTCCTCAAAAAACTAAAAATCGATCTACCCTGTGATCCAGCAATACTACTTCTGGGTATATACCCAAAGGAGTGAAAACACCAAGATATGTACACTTCCATGTTTATTGTACGACTATTCACATGAGCCAAGACACTGAAAGAACTTAAGTGCCCATCAATGGATAAATAGGTTAAGAAGGTGTGGTACAAATATGCAAAGAAATTTTATTAGCTATGAGAAAGGAGGATATCCTGTCATTTGTGATATCATGGATGGGCCTTGAGCCCATTATGAAATGTGAGACAAGTTATTTAAAGCATGTATAGCATAATATCACCTATATGTAGAATCATAAAAGAAAAAAAGGGAATAAAATGCTTTTTTATTAAAAAGCATAAATGATATTATGTCAATGATATTATAATAATGACGTAACTGGGACAGATGATGGCTACATTTATGGTGAACATAACAATGTTTAAGCTTGTCAAATCATTAACTTGTACACCTGAAACTAATACAACATTGTGTGTCAACCATACTAAAATAAAAAAGAATTTAAAAATTAACATAAAAAATAGTATAATTGTGGTTATCATCAGATAGGCATGAAGGGATAAGACATGTTTAAGAGTAAGAAAATTACAAGTAGTAAATAAGCCATGGAGATCAAGTGCATAGAATAACAAAGACAACAATATTATATTACAATAAAACTTTCTTAGAGTAAAACTTACCTATCTCAACCACTGAAATGGATAATTATGTAATGTGATAGTTATATTGTTATAGTAGCAATCTTACTGCAATATGTAAATGTATCAAATTAACATGTCATATGCCTTAAATTTACATAATGGCATATGGCAAATGTACTCAATAAAAGTAAGTTATTAAAATAGAACAAGGACTGTAATAAGAGACAAAGCATTACATAATAAGGGGGTCAATCTAATAAGAAAATATAATATTTATAAGTATTTATACACTCAACATAGAAACACTTAAATATTGGCATTACATATTATTGAAAAAGTCAATCAGGTATTTACTGATCAACTGAATTAATCAGTTGATCAACCAATTGAAAAATCAATATGGAACATCCAACCTTAAATGACACCTTAGACCAGATGTACTTAACAGTAATTATGGACATTCAACCCAAAGGACCAGGATACACATACTTCTAAAGTTTAGATCATGTTAGGACACAAGACAAATCTTAATAAATTTAAAAAGACTAAAATTATGCCAAGCATATTTTTGAACCATAATGCTATAAAAAATAGAAATCAATTACAAGAAACTTGGGAAATTTCCAAATATGTGAATATCAAACAACACGCTACTGAAAAACCACTAGGTCAGAGAAGAAATAAAAAATGAAGTAGAAAGAAAAAAACCTTTGAGACAAATGAAAATGGAAATACAACATACAAAAACTTATGGGATAAAACAAAAGCAGATCTAAGAGAAAATTTCATGGCAATAAAGTTTTTATCAAGAATCAAGAAAAATCTCAAATAGACTTGAAATTTGGGAAGATGGTAGAGTAGGAGGATTTTGAGTTTAACTTGACCCATAGATACACCAAGGCAACAACTACATTCATGTAACTAACTCTGAAAATGACCTAAAGACCAGCAGAACAAATCTTCTACAGCTAGCTATAGAGAGAAGAACACATCTTAAAGGGTAAGAGTGTCAGAAATGCAGTTGGGAATCAAATCCCTGGCATGATTAACCATAAACAGGAGGATACAAGCATGGAAGAGCAAGGAGGATTTGACCCCACACCAAGCACCCCTGGCTCTGGAGCTTTAAATAAGTAGGGCTTAACTCTGGAAGATCTAGAGAGATATAGAAAACTGAGTACTCACCTTTAAAGAGCCAGCACTCCAAATAATGGTCTGACACAGCACAGAAGCAGCAGTTTGAAAAATACCAAGGGTATATATGAAGGAGATTTATTAACTAATCTCACTAGAAGGGCAGGGATCTGTAGGAGATTTCTCTAGGAACAAAAGGGCTGGTGGGTGCCATTTTTCTAGCCCTCCCTCTGCCTAGATAGTCAGATGCTTATAGGAGCCATTTCCAATACTGTCCATCTACCTTCTTAGCTGTGTGTGCCCTACCCCAGCATTCCTCTGCAGGCCTGCCCCACCAAACCTGCCCACTATAGCAGGCATCCCTCCAAAGCAGATCCTGCCCTGCCATACATGGCAAGCAGCACTGGCTGGACCAGTGCTACCCTAAAGGATTCCTGCCCTATGGAGTTGGGGGAGAAAATCCACACGTGTAGTTCTTGTAGGCAGGCCTCTTAGCTGGCTACACAGAGAGTAAGCCCTGCCCTGTGGTGTGTGTGTAGCTGTGGCAGAGGCTAACTGCAAAGAGATAGGCTAAATGCCAGCTCCACCCACCAACAAACCAAAGTTAGCCACAGCCAGGCCTCTTGACAGCACAGGGAGCAAACTCTGCCCAGTGCTCCAGAGCAGGGAAGGCAGGTCATTTCAACCAGCCCCACTCACCAGCATGCCCACAGCAATCATACCTCAGCTACAACAGGGCACATGCGGCCCCACAGGAGACACCTGTGGGGTGCCTGGTTCTGGTGACCAGGAAGGATTAAACTACAGGGCACTAAGAACCTCTTCTACACAAGAGCACTATTTTCAAGACCAGGAAACAGCTAACATCCTTAACACAGAGACAAACTGAGGAGACAGAGGAATGCACTCCAGATGAAAGAGGAAAACAAAATCACAGCAGAAGAGCTAAATGAAATAGAAGCAATATTTCTAATAAATAATTCAAATCAATGGTCATAACTGTACTGAACTTGAGAAAAGAGTGAATGAACTCTGACAACTTCAACAAAGATAGAAAATCTAAAAAAAAAGTGAGAGAAAAAAGCATTCAATAACTGAAATAAATATACTACAGTGAATCAACAGTGGGTCAGAGGATGCAGAAGAAAGGACCAGTAATGTGGAAGGCAAGGTATTGGAAAGCAACCAAGCTGAGCATCAAAAAAGAAAAAAAGGACAATGAAAAATAAGAATAGGTTAAGGGAACTCAGTGGCTTTATGAAACATAATAACATTATGCATATAATTGCATTATAGGGATTGCAGAAGGAGAAGAAGAGAGGAGGCAGAAAACTTACTTAAAGAAAGAATAGCTGAAAACCTCTCCAATCTGGGTAAGAAAACAGACATCTAGTTCTAAGAAGCACAGCAGCCCTAAAGAGATTAATGCAAGGAGGTCCACACCAAGACATGTAATCATTCAGATGTCAAAAAGTAATGATAAAGAGAGAATTTGAAAAGCAACAAGAGACAACAGTTACATACAAAGGAAATCCCATAAGGGTATCAGCTGATTTTTCAGCAAAAACTTTATAAGTCAGAAGGGTATGTTATGATATATTCAAAGAGCTGAAAGGAAAAAAAAAAACCCTGAAACCAAGAATATTCTACCCAGCAAGGTTATCATTCAGAACTGAAGGAGAGAGAAAGTTTCCCAGAAAAGACAAAAATTAAAGGAATTCATGACCACTAAACCAGCCCTACAAGATATGTCCCATTTATGGGACTCATTGATTGGAAATTTCATAATAAGTAAGAAAAGTAGGAAGCACAAAAGCAGTAAAAATAAGTATATCTGTAAAAGCAGTCAAAGGACTCACAAAATAAGATATAAAGTATGACGTGATATACCTAAAATGTAGGTGGGAGGGGAATAAAGAATGGGTTCAAACTTAAGTGACATCAACTTAATATGGACTGCTGTATGCAGAAGGTGTCATATACAAACCTAACGTAAATCCCAGATTAAAAACAGTAACAGATATGCTAAAGCAAAAGAGAAAGGAATCCAAGTAGACAACTAAAAAAGCCAACTAATTGTGAGAGAAGAGAACAAGAGAAGAAACAGGGAAGAACTAAAAAAAAACCAAAACCATAAAACAAGTAACAGAATAGTAATAAGTACATACCTATTACAAAATTACTTTGAATATGAATGGTTTAAATGCTCCAATCAAATGACATAGGGTGATGAAATGGATAAAAAAGCAAGACCCATCTAACATGCTGCCTACAAGAAACTCATTTCAGACCTAAAGCTGCATTCAGATTATAAGTGAAGGGATAGGAAAGAATTTATCATATAAATAGAAGTGAAAAGAAAGTCAGGGTAGCAATACTTGTAAGGGACTGAACAGAATACAAAACAAAGACTATACTAAGAGACAAAGAAGGACACTGTATAATCATAAAGGGAACAATCAACAAGATGATGTAACAATTATAAATATTTATGCACCCAATGTGAGAGCATCCAGATACACAAAGCAACTGATAACAAATATAGAGAAAGTACTTGATAGTAATATGATAAGAGTAGGGGACTTCAACACCACACTTACATCAATGGACAGATTATCCAAACAGAAAAATTGACAAGGAAACAATGGCTTTGAATGACACATTAGGCCAGATGGATCTAACAGATACATTCAGAACATTCAATCCCAAATCAGTAGAATACACATTCTACTCAAGTGCACATGGAACATTCTCCAGAACAGATCACATGTTAGGCCACAAAACAAGCCTCAACAAATTCAAAAAGATCAAAGTCATGTCACATATTTTTTCTGACCACAATACTATGAAACTAGAAATCAATCACAAGAAAAATATCTGGAAACAGCACAAATACATGAAGGTCAAATAACATACCACTAAACAATGAATAAGTTAACCAAGAAATCAGAGAGGAAATTTAAAAATACATGTAGACAAATAAAAATAAAACACAATTCTCCAGAAATCTTTGGGATGCAGCAAAAGCTATTCTAAGAGGAAAGTTTATAGTAATACAGGCCCATCACAAGAAGAAAGAATAATTTCAAACAACTTGACTTTACACTTAAAGGAGCTAGAAAAGGAGCAAAACACAAAACCAGTAGAAGGAAGGAAATAAAGATTAGAGTAGAAATAAGTGAAATAGAAACCAACCAACCAAACAAACAAACAAAACCAATGGAATAGATCAGTGAAACAAGGAGCTGGTTCTCTGAGAAAATCAATGAAATTCATAAACCTTTACCCAGATTCATTAAAAAAAAAAAAAACAAAGACAAGAGAGAAGACTCAAATAAGAAGAATCAGAAATTAAAGGAGGGAAGTAACAACAAACTTCACAGAAATTCAAAAGATTATAAGAGAATATTATGAAAAATTATATGCCAACAAATCAGACAGCCTAGAAAAAAATGGATAAATTCCTAGGAACATACTATCTTCCAAAACTGAATCAAGAAAAAATAGAAAATTTGAACAAACTGGTTAGTAGTAATAAAAATGAAATAATAGTCAAAAAACATACAAACAGAAGTCTCACACATGATGGCTTACAAGTGAATTCTACCAAATTTTTAAATAAAAATGAATACCTATTTATATCAAACTATTCAAATAATAGGAGAGGAAGAAAAAACTTTCAAATTCATTCTATGAGGCCAATAGTACCTGGATAGCAAACACAAAGACACCACAAAAAAGGAAATACAAGCCAATGTTCCTGATGAACATAAATGCAAAAATCCTCAAGAAAATATTAACAAATAGAATTCAATCATATATTAAAAGAATTGTTCACCATGATCAAGTGGGCTTTATTCCAGGGATGCAAGGATAATTCAATAAGTGCAAATCAAACAACATGATACATCACGTTAACAAAATGCAGGATACAAACCATATTATCCCCTCACTAGATGCAGAAAATTCAACATCAGTCCATGATTAAAAAAAAAACAACAACCCTCTAAATGATGTAACTTTAGAATATATCTCAAAATAATAAAGGCTATATATGACAAATCCATAGCTAACGTCATACTCAATAGGTCAATCCTGAAAGTTTTTTCTGTAACAGAGGAACAAGGCAAGGATGTCCACTCTTACTGCTTATAGTTAGCTTAGCACTGAAGTCTCAGCAATAGCTATCAAACAGAAAAAAAAAAGGCATTCAAATTGGTAAGGAAGAAGTAAAACTGTCACTATTTGCAGATGACACAATACCATATAGAGAAAACCCTAAAGACTCCACCCCCAAAAATAGAATAAATTTGGTAAAGTTGCAGGATATAAAATTAATATACAGAAGTTGATTGCATTTTTATATATTAAAAATGAAGTGGCAGAAAGAGAAATTAAGAACACGATTCCATTACAATTGTACCAAAATAATAAAATATCTAGAAATAAACTTAACCAAAGAAGTGAAATATCTGTAACTCTGAAAACTATAAATCTTTAATGAAAGAATTTGAAGACAATAGAAACAAATGGAAAGCTATTCCATGCTGATGGCTTGGAAGAAATATTGTTAAAATGATCATACTACCCAAAGCAATCTATATAGCTTTCATGCAACCCCTATCAAAATACCACTAGTAGTTTTCATAGAACTAGAATAAATAATCCTAAAATGTTCATGGAACCACAAAAGACCCTGAATAGCCAAAGCAATCTTGAGAGAGAACAAAGCTGGAGGTCTCACAATCCCAGATTTCAAGATATACCATAAATCTATAGTGATCAAAACACTAATGCACTGGCATAAAAACAGACATATAGATCAATGTGGAACAAAATAAAGAGCCTAGAAGTCAACCCACACTTAAATGATCAGTGAATCTACAACAAAGGACATAAGAAAATGCCATGGGGAGAGACAATCTTTTCAATAAATGGTGCTGGGCATCCTGGGCAGCTACATGCAAAAGAATGAAACTGGATCACCTTTATACCATATACAAAATTAAACTCAAAATGGACTGAAGACTTAATTGTGAAACCTGAAACCATAAAACTAAAAGAAAATATAGGCAATAATCACTTGGAAACCAATCTTAGCACTGTGTTAATGGCTATGTCTCCTCAGGCAGGGGAAAAAAACTCAAACTATGGGAATACACCAAAAAAAAATTTTTTTTTTTTGCATAGCAAAGGAAACCATTGGCAAAATTAAAAAGCAACCTACCAAATGGGAGAAGATATTTAATAATCAGATAAATGATATTTTTGATAAGGAGTTAATATCCAAAATACATGAAGAAATTATACAACTCAACACACACACACACACACACACACACACACACACACACTAACAATCTGATTTTAAAAATGGGCAGAGAACCTTAAAAGACATTTTTCCAAAGAACACACTACAGATGGCCAATAGATACATGAAAAGATTCAATATCACCAATCATCAGGAAAGTTCAAATAGAAACTCTTCAACACCAATGAAAATGGCCAGTATTGAAACATAAGAAATAATAAGTGTTGGCAAGTTTTGGGAGAAAAAGGAAGCTACTCGTGGTTCTGTAAATTTCATAATCACTGAGAAAAACAGTATGGAGTTTCCTCAAAAAATTAAAAATATAAGTCTCACATGCTCCAGGAGTATTATTACTGGTATTTATGCAAAGAAAACAAGAACACTGTTTCAAAAAGATATATGTAACCCTGCATATATTAAAGCATTATTTGTGCTAGCCAAGGTATGGAAGCGACCCATGTCCATTAATAGATGAATAAACAAGATGTAGTATAAACATACAATGGAATATTACTCAGCCTTAAAAAATAATGAATTCTTGCTATTTACAACAACATGGATAGACTTAGAATTATACTAAGTGAAATGAGTCAGATAGAGAAAAAAAATACCATATGATTTCACTTAGCTGTGGAATCTAAAAATCACAACAAACAAAAAACAGACTCATAAATACAGAGAAGAACTATGGTTATTAGAGGGGAAGTGGGTGGGGGAATTAGCAAAACAGGTGAAGGAGATTAAAGGGTACGAATTTCCAGTTCTAAAATAAATCATGCGGGCAGGCTGGGTGGTTCAGCGGTTTAGCGCCACCTTCAGCCCAGGGCCTGATCCTGGAGACCTGGGATCAAGTCCCATGTCCGGCTACCTGCATAGATCCTGCTTCTCCCTCTGCCTGTGTCTCTCCCACACACTCTCTCTCTCTGAGTCTCTCATGAATAAATAAATAAAATCTTTAAAAATAAATAAATAAAATAAATCATGCAAAGGAAAGTACAGCATAGGGAATATAGTGAATAATATTATATCCTTGTGTGGTGACAGATGTTGACTACACTTACTGACCACACTGATTAATGTGCAGAACTGTCAAATTACTATGTTGTATATATAAAAGTAATAGAACATTGTGTGCCATTTATACTTCAACAATAAAAAATCTAAATAAAAGCTTACCAAACTCATTCTGAAAAAAAGAAACATATCAAATAAACAACCTAATTTCACATTTCAGGGCACTAGAAAAGAAAAAGAACAAATGAATCTCAAAGGAAGGAAATAACAAACATCAAAGCAGAAATAAATGGAATAGAGACTAAAAAGACAATAGAAAAAATCACTGTAATTAAAAGCTGGGTTACTGAAAAAAATAAAAAAAATATTGAGAAATCCTTAGCTGCATTCACCAAGAAAACAAAAGAGGGGATTCAAATAAAATCAGAAGTAAGAGAGGACACATTACAACTGATACCTTAGAAACACAGAGGATCAGGAACCTGGTTGAGCATCTGTCTTTGGCTCCGGTCGTGATCTTGGGGTCCTGGGATCAAGTCCCATATTGGGCTCCCTGCTGGGATCCTGTTCCTCCATCTGCCTGTTTCTACCTCTCTCTGTGTCTCTCATGAATAAATAAACAAATAATCTTTTAAAAAAAAAGAAATGCAAAGGATCATAGGAGACTGTTATGAATAATTACCACCAACAACCTGGACAACTTGGAAAAAATTGATAAATTCCTAGATATATAAACCTTCCATGACTAAAACATAAAAGAAACTTTGAATATATCAAATATTAGTAAGGAGATTGAATCTGTAATTTAAAATCTCCCAAAAACCAAAAAGTTCAGGACCAGATGGCTTCACTGGTGAATTCTACCAAAAATTTAAAGAATTTCAATTCTTATGAAATTTTCCAAAAATAAGTGGAGGAAAGACTTCTAAACTCATTTTTTTGATATCTGCATTACACTGATCTCAAAAACATACAAAAGACACGGAAGAAAGAATATTATAGGTCAATATCCCTGATAAACATAGATGGAAAAATTCTTAGTAAGATGTCAGCAAACTGAACTCAACAATACTTTAAAAGGATCATGCAACATTGTCAAATGGGATTTATTCTAGGGATGCAAAAATGGTCAACCTTCATTTATCATTCAATGTGAGCACATTCATAAAATGATGAAATCCAATGATCATTACAGTAGATGCAGAAAAAGCATGTGATAAAATTAAACATCTGATAATGATAAACTCTCAACAGTGGGTATAGTGGGAACATACCTCAAAGTAATAAAAGCTATATATGATAAGCCCATAGTCAAGATTTTACTCAATAGTACAAAGCTGAAAGTTTTTCCTCTAAGATTAGGAACAAAGCAGGATACCCACTCCTACACTTTTGTTTCAACATAATAGTGCATATTCTAGACAGAACAATTAGACAAGAGAAAGAAATAGGGGCATTCTGATTGGAAAGAAAGAAGTAAAACTAATTGCAGATGATATTATATATAGGAAACCGTAAAGACTCCACCAAAAGGCTGTCAGAACAAATAAATGAATTAAGTACAGTTGTAGGATACAAAGTCAATACATAAAAATCTGTTGCATTTTGATACACTAGTAACAAACTACCAGAAACAGAAACTAGAAAAAAAACTTATTTACAATGACATAAAAAAGAATAATATATCTAGGAATAAGTTGAACCTAGGAGTGAAGGATTGTATGCTGAAAAAATACAACAAAGACACAAATAAATGGAAAGATATTCCATACTTGTGGATTACGAGAATTAATATTGGTTAAAATATCCATATTACCCAAAGCAATCTACAGATTCAATGTAATCCTTATAAAAAACCAAGAGTATTTTTCATGGAATTAGAACAAATAATTCTAAAATTTGTATGGAACCACAAAAGATCTCAAATAGCCAAAGCAATTTTGAGAAAGAACAAAGCATGGACGCATCATGTTCCTTGATTATAAACCACATTATAAAGCAATGGTAATCAAAATTATATGACATTGGTATAAAAATAAGCATAGCAATGTAAAAGAATAAAGAGCCCAGAAATAAAGTCACATATATGGGACTGAGTGGCCTCATGCAAATGAATAAAACTAGGAATATTATCTTACACTATCCACAAAAATAAAGACTTGAATGTAAGACCAGAAACCATAAAACTCTTAGGAGAAAACCTATGTACTAAACTACTTGACATCAGTCTTGGCCTTTTTTTTTTTTTTTTGGATTGGACTTTAAGAACAAAGGCAACAAAAGCAAAAGGATCAATAAATGGAAGTATGGCAAACTTAAAATGTTCTGCACAGCAAAATAAACCATCAACAAAATTATAAGCAACCTATAGAATGGGAGAATATGTTTACAATCGTATATCTGATAAGGGGTTAATATCCAAAATATATAAAGAAATCATATAATAGCAAAATATACGATGTAATTAGAAAGTTCAGAGGATCTGAACAGACTTTTTTGAAAGAAGATATGCAGATGGCCACTGGTACATGAAAAGATGCTTATGATTACTAGTCATCAGGGAAATGCAAATCAAAACCAAGATAAGATAGAGTGGTTATTATCAAAAGGACAAGAAATAAGTGTTGGTGAGAATGTGGAGAAAAGGGAATTCTCATGCACTGTGGTGGAAATGTAAATTAGTGTAATCACTATGGAAAACAGTATGGAGGTTCCTCAAAAAATTAAAAATAGAACTACCATATTGTTCAGCTCTTCCATTTTGGGTATTTATTCAAAGAAAATGAGAACACTAATTTGAAAAGATATATGCATCCCTATAGTTGTTGCAGCATTATTTACAGTAGTCCAGATATGGAAACAACCTAAGTGTCCACTGATGGATGGATGAATGGAGAAGGAAGATGTGGTATACACAATGGAATATTACTCAGCCATTAGAAGGAAACTTATGACAACATGGATGAATCTTGAGGGTATTAAGCTAAATTAGATAAATAAGCTAGAGAGAGACATCTTATATGTGCAATGTAAGAAAACAAAACAAATGACAAAAAGAATCAAACTAGATACAGACAGCAGATTGGTGTTTATCAGAGGGGAAGGTTGGGGTAAGTGTGAGAAGAGTGAGGAGGGTTGATTGCATGGTGACAGATGGTAACTAGACCTATGTAGGGTATGTATGTGACCTATGTCACTTTGTAGGGTATGTATCAGACTATTATACTGTACACTTGAAACTAGTATACTGTTATATAACAATATGACCTTGATTAAAAAAAAGTTCTTCCCAACTTCCAGATTATAAATGCAGTTGCTTAAATCTTCCTCTAAAATGTTTTCTTTGTATCTTTAATCCACATAAAACTTACTTTATATATGGTATGAAACAGAAGTTTAACCGCTTTTCTACTGAAATAAAATATCTTAATCATATTAAATGACCAAATATATATTTTTTCTCTGGATTTGCTATTCTTTTTTTTTGGATTTGCTTGCTATTTGCAAGCTACAGGTCAGGACTCTTTGTTGCTTCTTCTTTTTTTTTTTTTTAAAGATTTTATTTATTTATTCATGAGAGACACAGAGAGACAGGGAGGCAGAGAGACAGGCAGAGGGAGAAGCAGGCTCCACGCAGGGAGCCCAATGTGGGACTCGATCCCGGGTCTCCAGGATCATACCCTGGGCTGAAGGCGGCGCTAAACCTCAGAGCCACCCGGGCTGCCCTGTTTGTTGCTTCTAAGATCAATTTAGTAGGCTTTATTTGGCATTTTAGGAAATATAAAGTAGAAAAACAAAATATCAGTGTGCATCATATGTAATGGGGTAAATGTTTCATGCAACTTTTATTTCCGTTTTTAACACACATAAACATACATTAAGGGTCATTCTGAATATAAAGTGTATTTCTTATTGTGAATTATAATAAAGTTGGAAAAAAAAGACACAGAAACAAACCAAATGTCCACTAATGGGTAAATGGATAAAGAAAAAGTGGTATATATACACAATGGAATATTTTTTACTCAGCCATAAACAATGACATCTTGCCATTTGTGACAACATGGATTTTGAGGGCATTATGCTAAGTGAAATAAATCAGAGAAAGATAAATACCATATGATTTCACTTACATGTGGCATCTAAAAAAAACCCCAAAACACTTACATGTGGCATCTAAAAAAAACCCCAAAACAAAAACTGAACTTAGAGACACACAGAACAGATTGGTGGTTGCCAGAAATGGGGGTGGGCAAAATGAATGAAGGGAGTCAAAAGGTATAAACTTACAATTATAAAATAAATAAGTCATGGGAATGTAGGGTACAACATGGTGACTACAGTGAATATTATACTGCATATTTGAAAGTTGCTAAGAGAGGCACGCCTGGGTGGTTCAGTCAGTTGAACATCAACTCTTGATTTTCACTCAGGTCATGATCTCAGGGTGGTCGGACTGAGCCTTGTCTCCAACTCTGCAATCTGCAGAAAGTCTGCTCCACATTCTCTTTTCCTCTCTCCCTGCCTCGTGCTTGCTTACATCCTCTTTCTCTCTCTTTTAAATAAATAAATCTTAAAAAAACAGAAAGGTTGCTAAGAGAGTGATGTTAAAAGTTCTCATCACAACAAAAACAACAAAAAATGTGACTATGTGGTAAGTTCTTGTGGTGATTATTTCACAATATATGCATATTGTATATATTGTGTATATGTACATATACATACACACATGTTACATATACATATGTTACATACTTGAAACTAATATGTTTTATGTCAATTATGCCTCAATAAGAATAAATGTAAAATATCCAATATAATAATAAAAATTAGGAGACGTTTGATGTAATAGGAAAATAGGAGTATCCCATAATTTATTCCAACCCATTCATACTGAATTTAGGTTAAGATGCTAGGTTAAGATGTTAAATTCAAAAAGACTATAGTTATCTGATTAATAAAGAACCAGGTAACTATAGTCTTTTTGAATTTAGCAGAACTTTTCCTTGTTCTTAACCTAAAATTATGATAAACTTACTGAAATAATAATAAGATACATTTATTCAATGTAAATGAATAACCTAGTTATTTCATGTAATAAATAAGCTGCAATGGTTTATTTTCTCCCTTGGGGAAACTAAGTTTAAGTCAATAAATGATTTTAGATTTTTAAAAGTGAAATGGATTTTTAGCTTAATATTAGATTTCTGTTCTGAAAGGTAATGATTAAAAGTTTGAGACTGAGAAGTGATACCCAACACTTTGTCATTTTGTTTAATTTCTCTTCAGTAATAAGGTTGTCATGAGTATGTTGCAATAATGTTGAGAAATGGAGTAACTAGGGCAATGACATTCTAAATCTTGGTTGACATAACAACAAAGTCTTTTGGAACCACTGAACATGTTAGACATTTTTGTCTTTCAATTTCTAATTGTATTAAGAATGTTGAAAATGTCAAATATGCCCATTTTGTTACCCAAATACTTTGTTTTTCCACAAAAAATATGCACCATAAATTGAGTTCATATGCTCTACTGTCCCTTATGACGACCAAAAACTGATATGGTCCAGTAAGTGGTTATGTTTAGTTCCAGTCTCTGAAGAAAAAGGGGAGGAGGGCTATTCTCTTAATAAAACTAGCAAATTTCACTGGCTTTCAATATACTATGACAGAGTTCCTTTTTTTTAAAGTTTAAATTCAATTAGTCAACATACAGTACATTATTAGTGTCAAATGTAGTGCTCAACAATTTATCAGCTGCATATAACACCCAGTGCTCATCATATCAGGCGTCCTTCTTGATGCCCATCACTCAATTACCCCCCACACCCACTTCCCCTCAAACTGAGCAACCCTCAGTTTGTTTCCTATAGTTATGAGTCTCTCATGGTATTTCTCTCTCTCTGATAACTTCCCATTCAGTTTTCCCTCTCTTTTCCATGATTCTCTGTGCTGTTTCCTGTATTACACATGAGTGAAACCAGATAATTGTCTTTCTCTTATTGATTTATTTCACTCAGCATAATACCCTCCAGTTCCATCCATGTTGATACAAATGGTAAGTATTCATCCTTTCTGATGGTTCAGTAATATTCTATTGTGTGTGTGTATATATACACACACACACACACACACACACACACACACACACCACATCTTCTCACATCTTCTTTATCCATTCATCTGTTGATGGACATCTCAGCTCCTTCCACAGTGTGGCTATTGTAGACATTGCTACTATGAACACTGGGGTGCAGGTGCCCCTTTGGATCACTATATTTGTATCTTTGGGGTAAGTGCCTAGTAGTGTAATTGCTGGGTTGTAGGGCAACTCTATTTTTAACTCAGAATTCCTTTAGATCTGAAGGAATGGTAACTGTGCATATGACAGTGATTCCAAATGGCACTCTTATTAATAGCTTAGAGCAATTTTACTAAAATTGTAAATTAGTACAGAAGATAGATTACTACTCTATCACTTGTAATTCCTTTAAATTTTCTGTTTAATTAAATTTACCAGCAATACTCTCTCCCAACTCTGTAAATACATTGAAATTCAGTTAAGCGTGTAATTTAAACAACACAACAAATTCTTACAAAACAATCCTGCCACACCTATCTGACAGAAACTCAAAGTTTTGCAGTTTTCAGTGAATGTGTCAAGTTGGATCCCAAAAGAATCTGGACAAGACTGAAACAGTGTAAGTTTTGATGATTATTATGCAATAGGACAAACCAATTGTATTTTGCTACTAATAGGAGATACAGATTTTTGCATATTAGCACAGAAAGTCATAGAAAACACACCCATACATGTCAAAATAATTTTATTTTGCTAGCACCTGTTTCTTCCTTTGCTACATGGTAAATATAAAGCTTTCCATTAGTTGTAGAATGGCTAGGAAATAGTTCCAGGAGCCTCATTATTTTTCTTAAGTAATATTTAGGAGACTTAATAAATTCACATTTTGTGTTTCCAGGTGTCTCGTTAATTTTGTAGTGGGGTAAGCTTTCATTTTTAAGACTCTTTTAAAGATTATAGGGCAGCGGGGTGGCTCAGCGGTTTAGCGCCGCTTTCAGCCCTGGGTATGATCCTGGAGACCTGGGATCGAGTCCCATGTCGGGCTCCCTGCATGGGGCCTGCTTCTCCCTCTGCCTGTGTCTCTGCCTCTCTCTCTCTCTCTCTCTCTCTCTCTCTCTGTGTGTGTGTGTCTCATGAATAAATAAATAGAATCTTTAAAAAAATTATACACTCTGATTTGTTATTTTCATTGCACAGTGAAACAATATGAGATAGGAACAAAGAAAGAAACAGACTCTTAAATACTGAGAACAAGTTCAGAGGGGAGGTGGTAGGGGTATGGGGGACATAAAGGGGATTAAGAGATACAAACTTCCAATTATAAAATAAATCATAGAGGTGAAGAGCACAGCGTAGGGAATATAGTCAATAATATTGTAATAACGTTGAATGGTGACAGATGGTGACTGTGCTTGCCGCGGTGAGCACTGAGTAATATATAGAATTGTTGAATTACTATGGTGTACAGCTGAAACTAATATAACATTGCATGTTAATTATACTTCAATAAAAAAACAAACATGAGATAATATTATAAAACATTCCACTTTTTTCTTTTTAGGAGACTCACATGAAATCAAAATTTGCTGGGACACCTGGGTGGCTCAGTGGTTGAGTGTCTGCCTTTGGCTCAGGGCATGATCCTGGAGTTCTGGGATTGAGTCCACATCAGGCTTCCTGCATGAAGCCTGCTTCTTCCTGTGCCTATGTCTCTGCCTTTCTCTCTCCCTGTGTCTCTCATGAATAAATAAATAAAATCTTAAAAAAAAGAAATCAAAATTTACTGATCAGTCAACATTTTTCTCATAATACACTATACTTTCAGATCCAGCAGTGATGCTTGAACTTAAACATACCTCTGTATTTTACATGCCATTGCTCTTTTTACCTTTTTATTAGAACAAATTATCAACTTGAAGGACAATCAGACTATTTCATGACAAAGTTACAACTATCAGGAGCTTAAGGCAAGTGATAAACACCCTGAATTAATACTAAAATAACCCTAACTTAGTGGCAAGTCCCAACATTTTTGCAGGCAGGATACAGCTGTGCTGCATTTTGTTTCACAATTAATTATAAACTATAAAGTTAAGTTGTGGGACATTAAGTACATTAGTTTTCTACTGCTTCCTTAACAAATTGCCATAAATTTAAGGCCTTAGAACAACACAAGTTTATTACTTTACAGCTTGTCCTGGGTAGAAGTCCAGGTTGGGAGGAAGTGGGTTTTCCACTCAGTTTCTCAAGGCAGAAATCAAGCGTTTGGTGGTTTGCTTTCCTTTCTGAAGCTCAGGGTGTTCTAGTACCCTCATTTATATTGTTGGCTGAATTCACTTCCTTACAGTTGTAGGACTAAGTGCCTTGTTTTGCTGGCCTAGAGTTAGCCTAAAGGGTCGTGGGACTCCCTCCTTATGCTTCAGATCTTTCTGGAGGGGCCCAGGTTCTTTTAAGAGCTAACAGGATTAGATTTGGCCCACCTGAGTAATCTCCCTTTTGATTAGCTCACAAGTCAACAAGTTAGTAATCTAATTATTGGAGTGATACTCCGCGTTACTCATGTGTTTGGAATGCACTCAGGAAGAAATCATACTAAGGTGTACATCAGGTGGCAGTAGAGTTCTGGAAGGCCGCTTAGAATTCCACCTACCAGCTTGCTTCATTATGTTGATGCTCAGATTAACTATTACATGACGGAAAATCAAGCGACAAACCAGTGAAGATCAGATGACCTTCCCTGGCTAAGAAGTGGATTGATCACATTATTCAGTTAGTGGAAATTTACACCACTTGCACTTCACAATGACCATTACTTAGGGTGTTTGGATGGGTCTTGCTAAGGATCAGTGCAATCCTTTTTTTAACGTTTTCTACTTATTCTTTTATGTTCTACTTTATAATGTTTGTTAGCAAAAGCTGATCATAACTCAAAAAATGGATTTCACAAAATAAGTTTCACGATCCATGATTTGAAAAACATGGTGTTAATAGACACGATTTATGTTAATTAGTAATCTTCAAAGTTTTCTTTAATAGAAATAAACACTCAAATTTATTTATGCAAACAATTATTTCTGAATAAATTAATATATATTAAATTTATAGGTGCGGTTGAGTAAACAAATGTATAATCTTCAAAAGTTTGCTTATTATTATGAGACAACAATACCAGTACAGTCCACAGGAGGGCAGCATGTGTTCTAGGTATATTTTAGGCTTCGCTAAAATGTGCTGTTTTCTAGTTGAGTAGGAATTCTCAGTGAATTATTTATAGTGTAGTAGTATAAGCACTGGAAGAGCAGAGAGAACTCATGCTCTGAACCGTGGGCACATGACCTAGACCTTGAGTAGAATTTGAAGAGGAGGAGCATCATATTCTGAAAGAAATGGGGAATAACAATGCCTGGTGGGAAAAAACCCCCAAAACTACAAGTTTGTTAGAGCTATGTGTTCCTGGTTTCAATTGTACTCCAAAATGCAAGTTCCTTTTTTCTTTCTCCTCTTTTAAAAATATCATTATAAAACATCACATCCTTCAAAAAAAAAAAAACTTATTGTAACTCTTCTGAATCACATCCCTCCCTTCACATACACTCGCCCAGGTCCCAGAACCTAAAAAGGCAGTCCCAGACTCTGATCCCACCAGCCACGTAGTGGCTGGTTTCCAGGAACATCCCAGCCAGACCCAGCCCATCTCTACTTCTTTCTCAGAAGTGACCTGTCGACTAGACTAGGGTTGTTGATCCCGAGGTCTGAGCAATCCCTGTGTTAAGACTGTTATTTCAGGGCTTGAAATAGAAATAGCCTATGTTTGGAGGAGTTGGTTCAGGACCTGCTACACAGGAACATAGAATAGCATATATTTCTATAGTTAGAATCAATCATTGTACTGTTAGAAGCACAGTTTGAATCCCAGAAGCAACCATTTTATTTATCTTATCTTTATTAAGATTTTATATATTTATTCATGAGAGACACACAGAGAGAGTCAGAGACACAGGCGGAGAGAGAAGCAGGCTCTTTGCAGGGAGCCCGATTCCGGGCTCGATCCTGGATCTCGGGATTATGCCCTTAGCCAAAGGCAAATGCTCAACTGCTGAGCCACCCAGGCATCCCAAAAATCGATCATTTTAAGCTGCAGTTTAAGGAGGTCTTGGAAAAAACCTTATTACTAAAACCCAGAAATGAGCCATAGTCTGAAAATTGTATAGTTTCTCATCTATGAATACAAACATTCTCTCTTTGGACATGGGATAGAAAAATCTTAGAAAATAACCATCATAAAAAAAAAAAAAGAAAATAACCATCATAAAGTTAATGAATGAATTCTGAGTTGCTTTGCTGCTATCACATGTGATACTTCAGTTGATGTAAACCAACTGAGTTTTTCTTAGTTCAGAATAAGTGGGAAGGTTCAGATTGTTATGGATGCATATGTGAACATCAGGATGAAGGATGGGTTGCACATTTCTTCTTTATTTATTTTTTAAAGATTTACTTATTTATTTGAGTGAGTGCATGCACAGGTGTGGGGGGTGGATGGAAGAGGGAAAGCAGAGGAAGAGAAGCAGACTCTCTGCTGAGTGCCCAGCCCCACGCGGGGCTCTATCTCATGGCCCTAAGATCGTGACCAGAGCCAAATCAAGAGTGAACTGCCCAACCAACTGTGCCACCCAGGTGCCCCAACATTCGTCCTTTAAATTTCTTTTATATTTTGTTTTTCATAGCTCTACCTAAAAGGAAAATGATCAAGTAAATATCTAGAAAAGGAAGAAATATATATAATATGTGAAAAGATCCAAGTATAAGAACACTCAAAGAAGTATTTTTTATAATAGTAAGAAATAGGAAACTATCTAGATGAGCATCAGCAGAAATATGGGTAGAAAACAAACAAACCATGAGACACATTGGAAAACTATATGGTGGTTAGGTTGAATAAGCTAAATTGTACGAGGTAACATGGAAAAGTCTTAAAAACATAATATCTTTTCAGGTCTAATGAGATATAATTGACATATGATGAGAATAATTTTGAATGAAGAAAGCAAGTGGCAAAAGACATGTAAAATGAGAACATTTATGTAAATGGTAATATCAAAAAATATAAATTGTATATATTTATCACACAACTTGAAAGTACAAGAAAAGATAAATCCCGAAATCAGGACATTGATTTTCTGGGGGTGTGAGGGGAAGGAGGTGCGGGATTGGGATTGTAGCTGGAGCTATAATGTTATATTTTAAAAAACAAAATTTTAAAGCTAAAGTGACACGTTAAAATTCATTAAAGTTTTGTGATAGACACGTAAGATTTATTGTATTTGTTCCTTTTGGTGGTTTTGAAATATAAAAATAAAATTAAGGAGACATACAAAAGTAAGCATCTGAAAACAGTCTCAGATAATAATTCCTGTCAAGAGACTCAGTTTATCAGCAATTAGCTCTTTCAGATAGAAATTTTGTTAAGTTGTGCTTGATGTGATGCTGCACCTCTTCTTCTTGGGGGAAGAATCACAGGAGGAAAGGAGAGGCTGCAAGAGGGAGTGGAAATGCAAGCAAATGCGAGTCTTTGGCCACCAGCAGGTTTTTTATTTCCTCCCAAATGGGAACTCTTTGAGCCTTTGATCTTCCTGTACCAATCCAGCATCTCCAGCCAAGTGCCAGGAACACAAAGGCAGCTAAAAATATCAATAACAAAACTTTAGGTTATTCTTCCAAACAGCTCTAAAGTGAGTTCACGCGGATTCTCTCCTGTTGCTTCACTGGGGTCCTGGGAATCTGATTCAGATCCTATTACCAGTGCCCCTCTGTTGAATCACCATGGCCTTGTCCCGTTCAATATGGAACCAGAAGGGCTTTGTTCTAAGAAAGATGACATGGGAAGTCTTGCTGAGATAGGTTAGCCTGTATTGCATTTGGCTCATCTCATTACTGGATTGGTAAACGTCGAGAACAATGACAGTGTGTTTCTCTGTTGGATTTTATTGAAAGAAACTTGCATTGGATACTTCTGACTGTGACAGAGCCTTGGCATATTTTCTCTCAGTGCCTGCCATAAAATTTCTAAGGGTTTTCATGGTTGCTGTCCATAAGCCAGAATTTTAAGGGTTCTCTCTGTGAAAAATGTATAAGAGTTGCCTCAAGCTGATTCAGGAAAACTAGGAATCCGTGCTTCTCAGGCCCACATTACTCATTCTTTCTGGGTAAGAGAAGCAAAGATCAAGTTAAGCACTTCTCTTTAGAGTTAATTATTTATATCACAGGTTAGCTATTAGAGAGCCAGAGAGGACCAGCATGCTGTTTGTTTTGTTTACAGATATTTCTGCCGTTATCATTTCAATTTCTGATAATTATCTTTTGATTCATAACGAATGGTTTGATTTTTCCCAAAGGATAAAGAAAACACCCTGGATATTATAATGCAAGTTTTATAGTTTGTTTAAGCTGGTGATAGTGGTCAGGTGAATGTGGGTTCTACTGTAGGCCCAGCTACCTCACTAAGAAAACAATGATTCTAAAGAATGCAGAAAAATTAAATTCATCAATCTCTTTGTTGATGGCAGGTAACAAATTTTGATGTAGGGAATTATCTCTGTGGGGACAGAGTGATAGCCAAGGAGGAAGAAATGAAGGGTGGACCCCTAGAGCCCTTATAGTGGAAGCACCCATGAGGTTTCTGATCTAAGGGATGGGGCCAGGTGGCTGGTGAGCAGTGATTGTGTGGGAAGAAAATGGGAAGCCTCCACTTCATGCCTATAGATGTAACATTTGGTCAGACTTTAATTTTGATACTCATTGAAAAGAAAGAGAAAGAAGGTTAGTTCTTGAGCTCTTATTATTTCTAGGCAATTTACTGAGTATTTAAAAATAAGTTTTAGGGGCTCCTGAGTGGCCCAGTCAGTTGAGAATCTGACTCTTGATTTCAGCTGGAGTCATGATCTTGGAGTCATGGGATTAAGCCCCACAGCAGGCTTGGTGCTCAACAGGGAGTCTGCTTGAAATTCTTTGATTCCCTCTCCTTCTGCCCCCCACCCCAGGCTTTCTTTCTCTTTCTGAAATAAGTAAATATATATATTTTTAAAAAGTTTTAAATCCGCTTATCAGACATATGATTGTATATTATTAGGTTAGTTATTTTAGAGGAGAAAGCCAAACTTGGAGAGATTTACTTCCCTAAGTTTACATGTTTAGTGAAAGGGGGAGGTAGAATTTAAATCTAGGTTTGTACTTGACTTCACAGATATGTTTATTCTACTATTCAACATTAGGACCATAAAGTGGATTATAACGCAAATCAGAGCATCCACAGGCACAAACAATATTCACTTACAAGTGCTTTCATTGTGTTTACAGAAGGGATTTCCCAAATAGGGTGCATGTCCCCTAGGGGGTACACAGGCTCATCGATTGAGAGTATGGGAAGTAAATATTAGAATCTCCATTTGTATTTTTGTCTCAGCTTTTTAAAATTACTACTTTGGATATCTATTGTAGTAGATATACTATATGATATACATTATTTATATCATATATAATAAATGTATAGGTATAAAATGTGTATGTGCATATATGAGGTGTGTGCTCAAAATATTTGGAGAGTGTGGATACAGACCAGAGGTTGGGAATTATAGCCTGTGGATCAATCTGGCCTATCACTTGATTTTGTAAATTTTCATGAGACACAGCCATACTCATTTGTTTTCATATTGTCTATAGCTGAGCTGAGAGTAGTTGCATCACAGACCAGATGGCTCACAACGCCTAAAAAGTTTCCCAAGTGGCTTTTACAGAAAAAGTTTGCCAACCCCTGATTTAGACCACAAAGTAGAAGTAGACGATTAAGTTTTGAAACAAAACTTTGACCTTAAATATAAACTGGTACTTGATCACTGCTCTGCCTGGAAGTGGATAGAACCCAATGTCTTATCTCAGTGATCATGACTCAACATTTTAGTGCCTGATATGCCATCACTTAGAATCCTGCACCTTAGCAAACTGCTTTTGTAAAATAGGTCATGATGAGCAGGCATGTAGCATGTGCTAAAAGAATAGCACAGAAAAACTAAAGGGAAATGTACGATAATGAACAAAAAAGGATACTTTCTATGAAAGCCAGCCTTATCTACCTGCCTGGGATGTGGCTCTTTTGCATACCCCCTCCAATTTACTGAGTAGCAGGACATTCAGAATTTCAGCTATGAGCTCAGTCTTGTTAGTTGCCTTTAGTCAGTCCTGACCAACGTCCTGACCTCAACCCCACTGACAGGAGTTTCTGGTGTAATTCTAGGATTTGGTCTGCCTGGGGTCCAGGTCCCTTTGTTATAAAGCTTCAACCATAATCTACAAAGCTCAGGTTGAGGCTACTTTTTAACTCTACATGCTCTCCTACATGCAAATATCCTGTACTGATTGTATGGTGTCCCCGTCCCCCACATGTGCCTCTAGCACATTCTTTTCAGATCTACACTTCCCTTTCTCTGACAGCCCATTCTGAGTCCCTAAACTTGCCTTGCAAATAAGAACATAAGGGTTTTGTCTGTGGTCTTCCCGAACAGTAAAATATGAGCTTCAAATATTTGAAATAAACGGGGTAACAAAACATTTACGAGACAAATCAGTCACAGCTAAGATATTTCTCAAATAATCAAGCATCTTACTGCTGTTATTCCAGTTCTTCATGTGAGTTTCTAACAGGACTGAGGAGTTGCTAGGAGGTATGGATGCTCTTAGCATACTTCCCCATAGCAGTGACTCCTCTACCTGGTGGAGACTGTGGCCTTGCGTTGCAACTCCAGACCTGATAGACTTTTGTCAAGATCCTCAAATAAGAGAATGCCCACTTATGCTGCCCAATCAGTTCAGGGAAACACAGCACTGATGCCCCTTCTTCTACAATGTTACATGGAGGTGGGGCTGACCAGGCAGCCACTACCAACATGTTAAGGATGACCACAGAGCATTATCTTGCTTTTGGTTTGAACAACCTTGAGGGAAAACTATTCCCTGGAATCTAGTTCTCTATAATTCTTGTAAAGATTCACCACATCACTAAGAATGCCTTCCAGAAGATGCCTGATTTTGTCCTTGGCCTCACTTCTTCCACTCTTGTCCCTCTAGGCAAACAGATCCTTCGACACATAAATCATTATATTTCTTCCCTGATTAAAATCCCTCATAGTTCCCCATAGCAATAATTAGAGCTCATGAGACCCTGCACTGTCTCACCTGTGCTTGCTTTTTCCATACTCTTTGCTGCACTCCCCATGTTTTAGTCACATTGGACTTCATGTTCATTTCTACCTCAGGACCTTTGCAATTGTTGATCCTTTGCAGTTGCTGATTCTTGGGGTGCTCTTCCCCAAGATCTTTGTGTGGCTGGCTTAATCTCATTACCTATGTCTTAACACAAATGATGCCTCCTCAGAGAAGTCTTCCCTGACCACCCTAGCTAAAATATATATCCCCGAGAGCCACTCACTCTCTTCCCCTATTCCCCTATTTTATTGTCTCCATAGCACTCATTATTCTTTGAATTTATGTTATTTATATCATTTATGTCATTTTATTGGTTTGATTCTTTGTTTATAATTCACTCATTTACTTATTCCCATCTGTATTCCAAAAGAAAAAAAAATACAAGTAGAGCTTCATTTGTCTAGTTTACTAGTTCATATTCAGACAATAGAGATATGTTTTCAATAAGTATTTCTGGGTAAAGCATGAATGAGTAAATGAGGCAATGGTTAGTTTTCTTGACTACTTCTTCAATCACTTATTCATCTCTGGGAGCTTCTTAGACCCATGTTTGGAGTCAAGCCTTGGATTTCACATTATACTTTCCAAAAAACTCCTAAATTGACTTTGAAGTCAAGACCTACCACATCTTTACAGACAAACATAAAACTCAACTCAATAGCCCTGCTATTCTAAAATGCCAACAAAATCTTCTATATCATTAATCTTGCTCACAATATTTTTAAAGATTTTATTTATTTATTCATGAGAGACAGAGAGAGAGAGAGGCAGAGATATAGGCAGAGGGAGAAGCAGGCTCTCTGTGGGGAGCCTGATGCAGGACTCGATCCCAGGACTCTGGGATCATGACCTGAGCCAAAGGCAGATGCTCAACCACTGAACCACCCAGGTGCACCTTGCCCATAGTTATTAATGAGTAACCTCCAAAACTTTCTCTGCTAAATGTTTATATATTCTTATAAATTTATCAAATTAAATAATGGAAGTGAGCAGGACATGAAAAGTTTAAAATGTTGTGCAAATTAAGATTACATGGGTTTCAGAGATAGCTTCTTTTATTGATTTTGAGAATTGTGCTACCTTAAAAGAGATTAGTAGATACACATGGTAGTCAATAATAATTTTTTAAATGTATCTAAATCATATGTT
Organism: Canis aureus; assembly: GCF_053574225.1. Taxonomy (NCBI): domain Eukaryota; kingdom Metazoa; phylum Chordata; class Mammalia; order Carnivora; family Canidae; genus Canis; species Canis aureus. The sequence continues at coordinate 30,139,969 of NC_135627.1, read as the reverse complement.
ATTAAGTGATTTCAGTATAATTAGTCACGCAGATGTGTCAGGAAGGGTTTGATCAGTGGAGAATCCCACTGAACTATAAAAAGGATTTCTTGTAGGGATTTGACATTATGTGGTTATGGGAGCCAGGGAAGCTGTTGTGTGAGCATGCTGCCCTTGTGGCTGAGTGCTGGACCCAGGTCATCTGGGACATCAGAATGGGAAGAGCATGGGATGCAGAAGGCCACAGACTGAATGAAACCCAGGAAGATGAACTGGAACTTGTGTTGCCTGTCACTGGAACTCTTGGTGGTCTCTGACTGCTTCCAAGCTTCCTACTTTGATGCTATGGCTGACTGCAAAAGAGGTGGTGTACTTGGCCATGGAGAAGCTGAAGGAAATCTGGAAGGAGCTGAAAGAATTAAGGACTGGATATTGCCCGCTGCCAACGAGATCACCCAGCAGGCCTGTGACAACGTGCATAATGTGAGCTGCAACAGTGCCTTACTCTCAACCAACCCTCCTGTAAACATGGCTGCTGCTTCTCTTCCATTTTCTAAATCTTGAAAAATTTCTCTTTTGGCCAATCCTAACTCAAACCATGCAAGGAAACACTTCTGGCTTAGCCTATTTTATGCAACACTAAGTCACCACAATGGGCAATAGATTTTACTAAGCTCTATGATCCATTCATACAAAAATATGTATTTCTTTGAAGCACATTGATTCCACGTAAGAGCTGGGTACTAGCTAAGACTTCACCTCCAACCAGTACCTTACCTTTGGCGTCACTCAAACACCTTGACCTTAAGATAACACATTGGCTAATTAAGGGCATTGAGTTTCTATCTCTAAATAGCTTTCCAAAGCCATGATGTCCTGACTCTAAGATTTACCTTCTTACTTTTTTAATTTAAAAGAGGAGAGTATAGAAAATTCAACCAATAAACATGATCTTTGATAAATGTGACTGTTTATGTGCTGGTTCTAAATCTATGAAGTTTTAAAATACATCTTATTTTTTAGAGATATGCACTGAACTCTTTATGGATGAAATGACATGATGTGTGGGATTTGGTTCAAAATAATAAGGGAAAAAAGGAAGCTCTAGGGAAGGAGGGGAGTAAACATGAAACAATAGGCCATAAGTTAATAATTGCTGAAGTTTGTTATTCTTAAATGTGGGTATTGTTTATTATATTATTTTCTCTACTTTTGTACATGTTTGAGATTCTCCATAATAAAGTGTTTATTACAAAATTTCATTCTGAGGAGTTTTGGATGTTACATTTTGGTTTTCCTCATTTTATTTTATTATTGACTATAAAAAATGAGGTAAAATTGCTTCATTGTATGGTCTCCAGGAAGACAGAGCCTTCTGCCCATATGATAATTTATATCTACTAGTCTCTATAAATTATTCTCCTCCCACCTCCCAGGTTGCAAGCTCAGGCCTGGGAACTTTTATTCTCTCACAGGGAAGAACATTAAAACATTAATATACAAAATTAATACAATCCACTTGTTTTCAGTGAGGTACTTCATCTTTGCCCCTGGCAGAGCCTTTCCAACATTACCAGAGAATAAACCTGTTTTATATTGCATTGGAAGGAATAGTTGGCCAGCTGTAAGAGTCGGGAGTGGATTTGGAAGTCTGGCCATTTCTTATAAGGATTTGAACGGATCCTGTTTGATCAGCCCCCTCCCATGCCCCAGCCAGTCCGGTGGGGATCAACTTCAGTCAGAGAGGGGTCTGTTATCTGGGCTCTGTGGAGTCCTTGGAATTTCCACCTTCTAAAATGTTATTGACATATGTTGTTTCCTATTATTTCATCTATAATTCTTTTTGTTGTAATTAATTAGTATCATTCTTATCCTACCTTCTAAATTTTAGGGCTTAATGGGGTGCTAGAGACAAATACTATTCATTGAATCTGTCCCTTCAGCTGGAAATCTCTGCTTGAGGATATTAACTCAGGTCATCATATTCTCTGTTTTCACAGAATTCATTTCAGGTATAAGAATCTATCTTCTTCCTTTCTTCCTCACATCTGAACTGGCTGCGTATTGTAAGACATGCCCGCCTTGACTTACTGGATCTGCCAGGCTCACTTGCTGAACCAGATTCCTAACTCTGAGAATCTTTTTGATCAGCCCTGTCTCTCCTGATTTGAGTAATGCTTCATTGGATAGAATTATTACGCTAGCCTAACCAAATCCTCAAAGTGATATCACCATCAAAGCATCCAGATGCACTACGGAAGACTACACTTGTCTGTGTTTAAAAGCAGAAGCCAGGCTAATTCTACCTTCTGGAAGTTTACACTGCCAAATCCTGCTTAAGCAAAACAGGCAGTGACAGTGCTTGCACTTGTGGCCATTTTCTTAGTAGTGTGTAAAGCATCTTTAGTGAGTGGTAGGCTTCTAGAGGTGATAATGATAACTCCCTTCTCTCACCTCGCAGGTGTTTGGTGAAGAGGCAAAGCCAGGAAAAGATGCTGCTGGTGCAGCCATAGGAGCCCTGGGAAGCCTTGCAGGGCCCAGCAGAACAGAGCACCTCTTCCATCTCCTACCTTTGCTCAGGTCCGCCAGCTCCAAACCCAATCCCAATTCTGTTGAGATCTGAAAGGAATCGTGATACTGTGCCAATTTGCAGAGCTGCTCTTTGAATGTATACTTTAAAATCTCTGCTTTGATTTAGACAGTTGCCTTCACTATAAAGAGAGTGGTTCTGATGTAGCAATTCAGGCGAATACTTAAATGAAGAAAGTCCCAAATTCTTTGGATTCATGTTTTCTCAGAAGTTGTTATTCAGGTAAGAAGAGGAGAAAATGTTTCCAAAAGGGCCAGATTTTCATATTCCATCCTCATTTAGAATTGCACCCTCCATGCTCTGCTTCACTCTGTCTCTGTGCAAAAACACTGTCATCATCATCCATGAGCCTTCCAAATTCATTTTTTGCTACTCACATGCCACCCACATTTGTTCAATCCCCCTTTAATTTTTCACAGAGGGATGTGTCATCCTTGGTTTGAGTTTCTTCGTCCTTAATTAGGAAGTCTACTTGAAACCCACCCTTTTTTTTCTTTTCTTTTCTTTCTTTTCTTTTTTCTTTTCTTTTCTTTTCTTTTCTCTTTTCTTCTTTCTTTCTTTCTTTCTTTCTTTCTTTCTTTCTTTCTTTCTTTCTTTCTTTCTTTCTTTCTTTCTTTCTTTCTTTCTTTCTTTCTTTCTTTCTTTTTTTTCTTTTCTTTCTTTCTTTTTTTTTCCTTTCCCCTGAAAGACAACTGACTGCAAATGAGCTTCTCATCTGTTTCATATTTCTGTGTGCATGACTCCTGGGTTAGAGTTAGTTTCTTCCATTATCTTCATTGAATCCATCTTCTGCATATAAATATTTTGAAGGGAAATGTGATTGTGCAAGGGAAGGCAAGGACTTTGAGTAAGAGGACTCATTTTATTTATTTTTATTATGTTTAAAAGATATATTGATTTATTTGAGGGGAGGGGGCAGAGAAAGAGGAAGAGGGAGAAAAAGTCTTCAGCAGACTCCTTGCTGAACACAGATCTAAAGGTGGAGCTGGATCCCACCACCCCAAGATCATGACCTGAGTAGAAACCCAGAGTCAGGTGCTTAATCGACTACACCTAATCCCCCCAAGATGCCCCCAGGCCTCTTTTTATTTTTAATTGGTTAGGTATTCTATGCTACTCAGGCATGCTTTTGCCTCAGTTTCTCAAATTGGAGAATTGCTTTTAGTGTAATGGCTCTGTTTATTTCATGGATGATGGAGATAAGAAAATACTTTGCTTCTAGGCATGCGATGTTGCCATCTATGTTTAATCTGCTTTTGAGATTGTGCAATGTCATGCAGTACAGTTTCCTGTTGCCATGTTATGGAGCAGAAAGATATAGTGTTTCATACTCTGTGTAGTTCAGTGTTTATTTTGAATGTATTAATCAGCTGCATGCCTCCATTCTCATTCTGGGGGGGAGGTTATATTGCTTTGATGAGATAAAATAAATGAGTCCAACTTGTGGAGATAACTTCCCATGCCTTATGATAGCCTCTCTTGTTCCTTTCACACCAGGGCTTTGCTTCAGGATCCATAGATATATTCCCTCTACCTGCTCAAGGGGAAAGTAACTTTAAAAAGTTGACGGTGTAGTGAAGTTTTTCTCCTTGAACAAATAATAAAAAATATTTAGGTCCCTAAATTTCAGAGAATAAAAATGAGGGGTAACTCTTCCATGTTAAGACTTTTTCTTTTAAATCTACTTAGCTCATAGCTGGAATTGTTTCTGCTCTTATCCCACCTCAAGAGGAAAATCTGTGCCCATAAAGTAGGGGCAGTTCCACTGATTTTTTTATTCTATACAATTGAGGATTACTATAATGCCTTAAGAATATTATTTGATTTACCAAAATCTGTTTTGCACACAGATTTTAAAGAAATGGCGTGAAATCATGCATATCATTCTTCATAAAGCAGTTATCTTTTAAAACATTAATTAAATGATTCTTTTCTCCCTTTAAGATCCTATGCAGGTTTTCTATTGTATTTAAAAGAGAATCTACACTACTTCCTGTGGCCTTTAAAACCCAACATCATCTGACTCTAGCACACCTCTGCAATGTTATCTCTAATCAATTTTCCCTTTGCTTAGTACATTCTTTTACACTAACTTGTTGACTTATTTATTCACTTGGCAACTTATATTTGAAGGACATAATCTGTATTAGGCATTGTTCTATATGCTGTAAATACCACTGAGAAACGAACGGTACAGCAGTCATTGTCTATATGGGTTGGTGCCTCAGTGGAGGACAGATAATACAAAAAAACAATATGTAATATGTCGGAGATACATCGGGTGAAACCAAATACAAGATGCACTTCAGGGTAAAGATGGAAGAAGTTATTTTTGTCTTGGTGATTAGGGGAGACCTCTTTAAGGAGATAGCATCTTAAAAAAGGCATCAATGAAATGAGAGAATGAGTCACTAGATTTTGTGGAAGAGCATTCTGGCAGAGGGAATAGCAAATGCAAAGGTCCTGAGGTAGAAATGAGTATGTGAGTTTGATGGACAACAGGAAGAGGAATGTTAGTGGAGAGGAATGAGGGAGGGGATCATGCGAGATGAGATAAAAGAGACAGGTAGGGCAAGATCATGTAGGAATTTGCAGGCTTATTAAGTTGGAATAGACTCTAAAAGTGTAAGACAGGAAGCCAATGGGAGAACTGTTGCTGTTGTATAGATGAGGGATGATGGGATTTGGGATTAGAAAAATAATTGTAGATTCTGGAAAATTATTTGAATTATGGGAATATATTTTAAAGGTTGAGCCAAAAATATTACTATTGGATTTGATATGGTACACACCAGAGTGACTGTATAAATGAAATTTCCATTTACTAAAATTGGGAAGACTAAGGGGGAGGTGTCATGATTTGAAGAGATGGCAGTTTCAATTTAGGTAAGTGGAGTTTGAGCTGCCTACTAGTTGTCTATTGAGAGATGTCTTGGCAATTCAAAACATAAATCTGGAGCTTATGGGAGAGTTTTCAAGTGGGGTATCTAGATGGTATTTGAGCTGAGGCAGTGGATAAAATCCATTAAGGAGTTGATGTGGCTGGAGAAGAGGATGGAAGAAGAGATACTGCATGCAACAGCAGACTGTAGAGAATCATCAACTGAGGCAGAATGAAAAATGGACTGTGTAATGCTCTGCAAACCAACTGAATAGGCTTCCAGACTAGAAGAAATAATCAACAGTGTCAAATGCTGTCAGCTATGTCAAGTGAGATGAATACTGTCCTGACAACTGGAGTTGGTAAGATAGAATCACCACTGGTCACCTTGACAAGAGTGACTGAGGGGTAGTGGTGTGGTTCAATTGAGCCAATTGATATTATTTAGTGATTTATCAGCCAGTTAAGAAATACATTGAATGAAAAAGACCCACAAAACCCGATAGTCTTTTTACATTTAGCAATATTCTAATATAAAGACTAGAATAGCTGAGGTTGCCAGAATTCAAGGTCTTTGTTAGGGTACATGAAGCTTGAGTTCATAAAGTAAATGAACATGGAGGGAGGGTTCTTGATATATGGGTGTGCAGGTGCACAGGCAGGGTGGGATAAAGAGATAGTACACAATTTTCAGAACCTCATGATCTGAATTCAAATTCTAGCTCTCCCAGCTGTCCTAGCTCCCTTAGTCAACCTCTTGAGTTTTGAGTTCTTTATACAAAAGTAGGAATAATATTAACTACATCAAGACATTGCTGCTAGAATTAACTAGAATAACATATGCAAAGTGATTAGTAACATGAGCTTCCTTCTCTAAGGACTTCTTGAAAAGTCTCATGAACATTCTATGTCATTGAATGCTGAAGTTCACAGCAAAGGGCTTCTATTTCCTTGGATTTCTTTTATCCTAGAGAAGTAAAAATAGTTCAATAAAAAAACATCAGCTTTAGCTTCATCCAAGGGTGAGGAAAATTTATCGTTACTATACTCAGGACTTTTTCCTAGAAGGAGCTATTCTAATGTTTTCTTTTTGAAGCAGCCTCTGCCTCTCTCTCTCCTTCTCTCCCTCTCTTTCTCTCAATCTGTACATTTCTATTTTCTTTTTTCTTCTTCCTGTATTCTATTTCCCTTCATTTTCTGATTTTATAAATAATACTTCTTTATTTGGGAGGGAGGCATAAGGAGATACTTTTAATTCATAAAGAGATGGTTTTAACCAGTGATGGCCGTGCCAGGTAATCCTTCCCTAGGAATTTCTCACCAAGTGACTTCTTGACTCTCCTTTGTCTGCTCCTGCTTTCATGATGCTGAGGGCAAGGGGGCTCCTTCCTGTTCTCATGTAGCAGACAGTGATTAGATATGATAAAAGACTGCTGTGGAATCTTCTATGGATTTTAACTTCATAATGTCTTTCAAATACCTCCCTTTTCCCTACCACCTTTACCTTTCTGCATAGTATCTATGCAGTTGGGGAATCTGAGTCATCAGCTACTTGTGGAGCTGCTGAGCTCCTGCTCTTCTTGCCTGATTGACCAAGGTGTCATTCAGCTGTATTTGTCCTCCATACCCAGCTCCCAGATGCTTCCCACTGGCCAACTTGCTGCCCATTACTGCTCCTTCACAGTCATTGCTCAGGAGGCAGAAAGACTTCCGGGCCCTGTGACAAATGATGACATTTCAGGAAGCTGAGTCCTGGAGCACTTGGGGAAGCAATTACTCTCCTGCGAGAGTTGTGGGTTGGACTGCCTCTTTTGTTTATTGTTTCATGGAGGTAAATGAATCTGAGAGACAAGATATGTTCCAAGTTGTCTGTTGAACAAATTTATAAGCCCTTGTTTTTTGTTGAACTTGTGTTTGTCACACTCAGCTGCCGCTCTGTAAAGGGGAAGGAGGCTGGCTTTGCTTAGGACTGATTCAGAGGTGCAGGAGGAGAGGGGACCCACACATTAACTGGAAATGGACTGCTTCTTGGAACCAAGCAGGTTTTCTGTGCACATGTTCCCGTGGAGCCTTCCAGAGCTTACATGAACTTGACAAGCACCTGTGATTTATATTTTGAATCTTGCCCAAGTTTGTGCAGTACACTTTTGGTTTAGTCTGTGGGAGAGATTGTGAGTTTACTATGAGAAGGCTGCTTGAAAACCACACGATATAAGGTGATGTGCAACTGCTCTGAGTTGTTTTTAAATGAAGGAAAACACAAAGTTTTAGAAAGAGACACTCAGAGTTGGTGTTGAGATTTTTGGCTTCAGAGCAGGTTGGGCTGGGAGAAACTTGTGAACTCTGAAAAACCTTGCCTACTGTCATGTTCTTTTCCATTCAGACTTCAAAAAGAAGTATGTGTGATATTAAAGCTTGGAAGTCCATCCATGTTACCAGATCCTGGAGCTCACATCAGATTGAATGGTGAGAGAAATCCAAGTGGCCAAATGCTGGACCTCATGATTTCAATCAAGTTCTATTAGAAAGCTTTATTTTTCAAAATAGTTATACCTTTGGAGGAAATAACTTTAATAATTTTTATTTCCACAACAAATTAGGAAATATTTTGAATTTTAAAAAAGTTGCATCTTTTGACAAAACATGACCCTGATGGTGTCAGCTTCTCAACATTTTGTAGCAGAGACAAACAAATGTATTTATGGTTTTAGTGGACCACTCGGTCACATGAAATATGCGAAGGCGAGGTTTGGTCTTTCAAAGGTAATATCAAAAGTTTTAAATATCCAAAGCAAATTTACCCAGCTCTTTATAGAATTCTGATCAACAAAGGCTTGCCTGTTTTCAGAATCCCATGATAAATCAACTTCATGTCCTTCATATGAAAGTCCTAAAGGTTTTTTTTAATATTTTATTTATTCACGAGAGACACAGAGAGAGAGGCAGAGACATAGGCAGAGGGAGAAGCAGTCTTCCCACGGGGAGCCTGAAGCGGGACTGGATCCCAGCCTGGGATTATGCCCTGAGCTGAAGGCAGATGATCAACTGCCGAGCCACCCAGGCGTCCTGAAAGTCCTAGTTTTAAAGCAGAATGTTAAAAGCAAGATTTCAAGGACTACTCTGGCTGCTATTTTTCTACATAAAATGAATTTCAACAACAGCAATAAAGAAATAAGACCGAAACCCCAAACCCAACTGTCCAACAACTGCCAGATGGTTCTTATCTCATAAAAATTCACATAGATATTCAAAAGTCACATCAGCAGACAGGCCTGTTGGTTTTCGTTCTTTGTCCTGTCTCCATCACTTGTTATCTTAACTATAAATTTTCTATAGAGTGGGGAATAAATAGGATCCTTCCTTCCACATTTGTATCTACTCTAGGAATTGAGGGGAATCCTACCATGTTTTTCCCCTGAGACTATGAAAAGTGAAGGCTGATGAAAAACATTGTTTCAGAGCATCAGATTCTACTAAATGCAGCAAGAAATGCTAATTTGGGGCACTGAGACATGACTGAGGAAGCAGTGTTGGGAGTGTTCCTACAATGAACTTCTTGGGGCTCTCAGGGAGATACAAGCTTCTGTAGCCTGAAGTAGAACCAGATGTGAGAAGCAACATTTTAATTGTTGCTTCATTTTTCTGGGTTGAGATCAGAAATATTCTAACTCAGAGCATATTCAACATTGGGAAAGCCCACCCTGTTGATGGCAGAAAGAAAGAATCCAACATAATTCTAGATGCTTCTGATAGTTCAGTCACACAGGTTGGGCTACTGGTGACTTTTCTCATTTAACAATGAAAAGCCTCTGGCGAGTTTGAGGCTATTCAGGATGCTGGCTATAGTTTAAATAGTTTAAAATGATCAAAAGGCTTCATGTTCTCCCAAAGCTCTCTTACAATTGTTAGTTGTTGGAATAAAAAGCTATTGATTTCCTAAAGGGTTATTTTATATAGAATTTTCCAGACATTTTTTCTGTATATCCCCCAAATTAGAGTGTTAGTAAAACATGGCATATGCTGCATATTATTATTCAGCTTTTGTAGAGTAGTAACTGTACCTATTGCGCTGTAGTAATTTCTTTTTTTTTCTTGTGCATAGAACTTGGCTTAGTAATTATCAGGAAAAGTAGAGGCTGTGTTATGGTTGTTTTTTTTATTACCCTTTCCAGAAGGGGAAACAGAGCTTGATTGGCTCCATACTGGAGATTTCATTACTACTGAAGGTGTGAGGCTGAGGACAAATCTTCCTCGGCTCTCCCTCCTATTTTTGTAACCTCATCAAGATCCAGGACTTCATGTGGACTCTGGGGGTATATTGGTGACACCTTTAGGCACCCTTAGCATAGCTCCTGCTTGACTTTTGTGCTCAGAGAGCAAACGCTGGCTGCCTCTTTAAGGAAGCTAATATTGCCCTACTTTATCTGTCACCTTTCTCACGTTTTGCTTAATGTCTTGGCTCACAGTATAAATAAAAGAAGCATTTCTTTTTCTTTCAAGGGGGGCAAAAATAACTCTAAGCAATCTCTGTTTACCAGTATTTGCTTACAAATGTTGCAGTATAGTAATTAACAGCTGCCTTGAAAGAAGGCTGACTATATGCCAAGAATAGAGAAAAATGCCATATATATCCTCTTTCCTTATGACCTTCTTTGTGTTTTTTGATGGCAACAAATGGATTTCCACCTTATAACCTTTAAATTTGTCCATGGCTTTGCCTGGACCCCTTTGAAATGCTCTTCCTTCTGCTTCACACAACTGGTGCTACCCATCACTCAGGTCTCAGCTCAATGTTACCTTCTCGACAAGACTCAGACAACAGACTTCTCTGTCACAACATTCATAGCATGTATCACTATCTGAAATGATCTTGTTTATCGGCTTACATGTTTATTTTCTGCCTCCCCTCATGAGACCATACACTTCTGAAGAGAAGGAACCTCGCCTCTCTTGTTTCCTCCTCTATCTCCAATATGTGGAACAGTTTGTAGTACATGTGGTACTGTATCTATATACTGAGTAGAGTATAGTAGTTGCTCTACTGGTTGACAAAATTAATGATCTCATCAAATATTCATAACAATTGTTTAAAATATTATCTCATTAAAAAATAAAGAAATTGGGACTCAGAGAAGTGAAGAAATTTCCTTGATGATGCATAGCCAACAAATGGAATTTTCTTTTCTTTTTTCTTTTCTTTTTTTTTTTTAACAAATGGAATTTTCTATGTCACTGACTTTTTCAGATTTTCATGATCATCAATAATGATATCTTTTTTTCTCATCTTTGCCTTTGTCATCTTATCACAAGAATTACCTGGGAGAGTGAATGACTGATGTGCTTAGCCCTAGGACATTCATTCATGCCCTGACATGCTCTAGTAAAATTTCAGGTGGCTCAGAAACACAAGCTCTGCAGCTAAATACTATCCATGGTCAAATAAGTGAAAGAAGAAAAGTATCCCTAGAGTAGATGAGATCAAAAATGTAGGATGAAACCAGGAATGAGATCAGTACATAAAATGCTCATCAGAAACTGGTGCATGTTGTGAGGGTAAGTTGCAACTTTGGCTTTACATTGTCCAGAAGAGAAAGAACAATTAAATTCTTCGTGGTGTTCATAAAGCAAAAATTAACCAGTGATTTAAAAGCAGAAGAATTGGGCAGCCCCGGTGACTCAGCGGTTTAGCACCGCCTTTGGCATGGGGTGTGATCCTGGAGACCCGGGATCGAGTCCCACATCGGGCTCCCTGCATGGAGCCTGCTTCTCCCTCTGCCTGTGTCTCTGCCTCTCTCTCTCTGTCTGTCATGAATAAATAGATAAAATCTTAAAAAAAAATAAAAGCAGAAGAATTTTGAGACCCCAGAGAAGTATCCTTGGTTTTTCTCATAATGAAGACATTGTGTGATGTAAGAAACAATATTCTCTATAACATCTAAATGGTAAATATAGCCAAAATTTTCATTTTCCCCCTTGTAATATGACAGCACATCGAAGCCTAAGTGAGGAAAAAAAACCAATTCTACAGGGACCCCAAAATAGTCCTGTTCGGTTGTCCAGCTCAGGGCTAGGTGGCTTAACACAAAGGATATGTTTTAGGCCATTTTGGAAGTATCAGGTTTATGTTAGGTCATACATACTGTTCAGTACTGATCAGCATTTGATTGAGGGAGGGTGGAATACACACACACACACACACACACACACAACTTCTGGCAAACTACCTAGAGTGCAAAGACTCGGACTCTGATATTGGTCACACATGTAATCATAAACTTTGAGAGTTAATGTAACTCAAGAGGCTAGTAGCCCTGGCACAGATCATTGCATCTGGGGTAGGAAATCTTGGGAATTGTATTTGAATTTGAAGAGTTATTAATGTTAATGCATTATTAACTTGTGCAATTGGGAATATTTTACAGCAAATTTCTGTGTTACACTCTTTTCTACTACCTCCTGGCAGATCTAAGGCATTGGGGGCAACTGCTTGGCATCCCATTTATGAATGGTTGCTCATTCCTGTCATAGTTTAGGGAAGGTGGAACATCTAATTGTGGGCCTGAACTGACACTTCATCTAATCTTATGTAAGTAGTGATTTAATTTTGGCTAAATTAATTGAATCACCTGGATGGCTCAAAATATTAAACAGTTCTAATGAGGTTTCCACACCCCGGCAAGTCATTTTCAACAGTGGATTGATTATACAAGATGGAAAACCTTTGGTGTGTCAAGCATCTGTACAGTTGCTGGGAAATAAGTCAAGGAAACACTAATCAGTTCATTTAGGAACTAATAACATCAGCCCCAAGGCTACAAGAGCCATTCAGACTGGGCTTCCTCCGTGAGGGGCACATGGTCTCTCTGAACTGGTGGTAGAGTGGATTTCATCAGATAAGCTGTCAAATGCTTCATAGAACATGCCTTGGAGAATTAAGCTTCCACTGTTCATATAATTTTATCAGACACCAGCAAAGTAGATTTTCCAGTAAAACCGGAAATTGCCCTAAGGCCATGCTTTTGAACATTTATTCAAGATGTACTTTAAGTGCTGTTTCAGCTGTCATTTATTGCTATCGGCAGAAATGTCTGCTTTTGTTGCAGATGAGCAGTTCTCTTTAATCATCAAAATCAACTAAAGTGCGGAGGAAACAAGAACTATAAAATTAGAGTGCGTGCAAGAAGGGGTGAACTAGGTGAGTTTGACACAAGAGCAGTTGAAGCTGATTCGGAACACGAACAAGATCCTGAATTGGCAACAGAGAAATTATAAATTTATCTCTTTTCATAAGGTTAATCAGATACACTATATTACAATGCATATGAGGGAAGCATAGCATAGTAATTACATGCATGAACTCTGGAGACAGACTGACTAGTTTTAAATACCAGTTCTACAACTTCTAACCTTTGGACTTTGAACAAATCCTATTTCTTAGTGCTTCAGTTTAATTAAGTGGGGAAGCTGTATCACTCACTACATTGCACACCTGAAACTAACATAACAATGTGTGTCAACTATACTAAAAAAAAAAAAGCTATAAATAAATAAATAAACAAACAAACAAATAATGAGAAAAGTACAATATTTAGTAAGCACTATCTCATTATTTATTATTGCTATAATAGTTCTCCATAAAATTGGTAAGAAGTCATATGAAAATTGGAATATAAACATATTGACTCTATGTAGCAGTTCAAAGTGTCAAAACTGATACCTTCTGAAAGGTATATCAATTTAAGATTTTAAGAACCAGTATAAAATTCCCAGCTTTGTTTGGGAAGTACAGAATGTATGTGAATGAAATATGAAATTAATATACAGCAAAGAGAACCCTCAGTTTTTGAAAAGTAAATTATAGGATAATCATAAACTTCACATCTTTCAGTAGGAAATAACCTGGTAGATATAGGGTAAGTTATACAAAATATATACAAATGGCTTTATCATAGTCAATAAATGAAAAAAAATATAGTTATTTCCCATTTTATCACTAATGAATCTGAGCCAACATCTCAGGAAATGACCAGCTGACTTCATGTGGGATTCATGTGGTTCTCTACTTTCTTCTAATCTGAGAATAGAAGAGCCATTAATGTCTTTTGCCTTGAGTCATTTTTGAGGAGCATCTGTTCATTTCTTCAGTATGGTAAGAGAAAATGAGGTTGCCTTTTTGACATTTGTCTTAAAAAGCAAATTTAGTATATAAATGTCAGTCCAAATATGTAGGTTTTTTACTGCTAGAGAAGCAAACTGTTTCAGATCACTTCAGTGTCAGTGTGGATAACATAAATGATGCTGATTCCTATATGAACAATGATTTATCTTTAAACTACACATCACCAGACTGGTACACTTTATATGGAAATGTTGACTTTTACTCAATTACTGGGCTTATTCTGGAGATTACAAAATATATATATGGACAAAGAACAGTCTTTGGTATGCAAAGAATATAACTTTTTTTGAAGTTCATAAGAGCTCATTCCTCAATTTATCAGAAGGACTTTCATCTTGGATGGTCTGTGGAATATTTGTAATCTTCACACTATACATGTCTGGTCAGGAGATAAAATATTATCCCCATTTTAGAGAATGTAAAAGAAGGGCCATGTAAACCTCAGTGGTTTACCTACATTGCATACCACAAGGAGATCATAACCTGTTTTCTGGCTCAGAATCTCACAGTATCATTTTAATCTAGCCTTCCTTGGAAACATTAAAGAATGTCGCTTCATATAGAGTCTTCTGCCTATTTGCAAATATAAATTAATAATATTTCACACTACATATATAATATAGAAGTCAATTCTGCTGTAACACTTATTTTGCAAATATGAGTGTGCTTCTGACATAATTAATATATTAGAAAACCATTCAAACATGAACAAATTTCACATTTGTATAAGTGAATGATCTGCATGCCACATAGGGTTCTTTTGTAATGTGATATATGCATTCCTAAAAATCACCGTGCTATGTTGCATCTTGCAATATAAACCACAGATTATATGGGAAAATATGGGGCTAGGTGTACAACATTTATCAAAGACACAAAAACAAGATAAGAAATTTGGTAAAAACAGTAGCACACATTAAACAATTGTTTAATTAAACATTGTTTAATGTGTGCTACTCAGAAGCATTAGGTAAAGACAGAAAATTATACTCAGCTGGCCCTAGCAGCATAGAAATACACAAAACTCACCCCACATACCTCAAACATCTACCAGCTATCTGGTCTCTGAGTGCATTATAAGATTCCCATCTACACCTGTCATTGTGGCTTTCCCTCCAATTTTATTTTATTTTATGCTTTTTAAAAGATGTTATTTATTTATGAGAGAGAGAGAGAGAGAGAGGGAGAGAGAATGAGCAGGGGGAGAGAAACAGAGGGAGAAGCAGACTCCTCGCTGAGCAGGGAACCCAATCCCAGGATCCTGGGATCACAACCTGAGCCCAAGGCAGATGCTTAACCAACTGAGCCACTCAGATGCCCTTCCCTCCGATTTTAGAAAACCTCTCTTCCACCATTCCACAATGACTCACGAGCTGCAATTCTTCTAGACATAATTTTGGCAAGCAAACTTCAGATCTTTTTTCAAGTAAAGTACCATATTTATTGTAGTATTTAAATATTCTAAAACCATTTAACATGAGTAAACTGTTCAACTGTTTAATGTGTGCTACTGTTTTTACCAAGTTTCTTATTTTGTTTTTGTGTCTCTGATAAATGTTGTACACCTAGCCCCATATTTTCCCATATAATCTGTGGTTTATATTGTAAGATATTACATAGCACAGTGATTTTTAGGAATGCATATATCACATTACAAAAGAACCCTATGTGGCATGCAGATCATTACACTCTTAAACTCCATACTTAGCTAGCACTTGTTATGTCAGGCACTGGTGCTTACATGGTGAAGGATACAAAGACACCATTTGGTCCCTACCTTCTAGGATTATGTGGTCTGTCAGAGACTGTTATGCATATAAACATCTTTAATGATAAGTTGTGTTGTGCTCATTAATGAAGAGTTACAATGGGAAGGTGGAAAGAGAAAGTTAATTCTACTCCAAAGGGTCTATAAGGTTTTCTTAGAAGACATGAGATTCAACTTGGCCCAGTTGGGTGACTTTAGCAGACAGGTGGGAAAGATATCGAAAGTAGCATTTTCTGGTGTTCCCTCATGACAGTTTAAAAATGTTTCCATCAATGGTTAATGTTGAGTCCTGAGGGTAGAATCTTTGAGGAACAAAATGACTGCCAAGGAAGGATCTCTATCTCTATGCATCACAGTGTTGGCTTCCTTAAGGGGATAGTGAGTTAGGAGTCTGAAGTAGGCAAACCCTCTTGGCATCTATCCGCCATCCCTTCTCATTTTTGTTGTTGCTTTTCCTCTGACTACTAAAGGTTTTTTGTTTCTAGTGGTTGGTACTTGCCTGAGTATTATTTGATAATGAAGCTGTCACTTAAAAAGAATGTGACCTTCTCCAGAAAGACTATTTTAGAGAAGAAACTGGAAGGAAAGTAGAAGCTTAGAAAGAAAAAAACTTGTTAAGCACCTACCATGTGCCATGCCTTGTGCGAATCAGTTTTATGTGCATGAACTTGACTGTTGTAATAACTCCATGAACTCTTCTAGTTCATCCTTCCCACTGAGGAAGAGATAGAGATGCTTGCTGAACCTAGAGCAGTGGTTCTTCAGCTTGGTTGCATATTAAAATCACTTGGAAGGGATTCTAATGGAGGGGACTTTTAAAATTTCTTTGCCTACACCACATTTGGCATAATGGAATTGCAATCTGGTGTGGGTGGGGGGCAGGTATTGGTATTTTTTAATACTCCATAGGTGGTGCCAATGTGTCCCAGGTTGAGAGCTACTAACCTAAAGGAAGATCTCATGTCTCTGCTATACCTGCCTCACAGTGAGAGCAAACTCATCTGTTTGATTTAAATGGCACTTTTTAATAAACTCTAGCTCATATTTATAAATAACTCATATTTTAATATGAGAGAAAAGGAATTCACAAAATTACTTTAATTTAGAAATTTTAGAAATGTTGTGTTTTAGAGTTTTGTGCAGAAAAATTGCCAGGTTCCTGTCAAAATAGATACATATGTGCTGAGGATGAACCTGTTATTGGACATTTGGATAGTTTAAAATTTTTTTGGCTCTTAATGAGTAAAGCTGCTGAGAACATTTGTGTACAATTCTTCCTGTAGACATTGGTTTTATTTCTTTTGGGTTAATACCTAAGAATAGAATAGCATTATAATATAGCAAGAGTATGTTTAACTTTATAAGAAACAGTTTTCCAAAGTGGCTGTACAATGTTGCATTCCCACCAGCAATGTATGAGAGAGTTCCACTCTTTCCACATCCTTTCAAATACTTAGTATAATCAAGGCCTGTAGTTTTATCCATTCTAATGGCTATGCAGTGATATCATTGTGATTTTGATTCATTTTTTTCTGATGACTAATGATGTTGAGCATCTTCTCATATTGAAAACTCACGTATCTTCTTTGATGAAATGTATCTTAACTATTTTTAAATTAGGCTATTGTCTTCTCAGTATTGAGTTGGCATTCTTTCTCAGCGGAATTTCTGTGAAAGAATAAAACACTTATGCCCAAAGACATCTAGCATGTGTAACACATTAAATACCGTCCAATGGGGATCCCTGGGGGGCGCAGCGGTTTGGCGCTTGCCTTTGGCCCAGGGCGCGATCCTGGAGACCCGGATCGAGTCCCACATTGGGCTCCCGGTGCATGGAGCCTGCTTCTCCCTCTGCCTATGTCTCTGCCTCTCTATCTGTGTGTCTCTCATGAATAAATTAATAAAATCTTTTAAAAAAATACTGTCCAATGTTTCTATAATGGTGCTAGTGATGCACAATTCTTGGAAGATTATCTTGGGAGAATAAAGAAAATAGTCACACAAATAAATTTCTGTCCTCTGTGTTTCAGATGAGAAATTGTGTTGAACTCATTTTCACACATATGCAGTGCATAATATGTTCTCACAGTTGGTGTCTTATCTTTTCACTTTTTTCTTGATCTCTCTTAGACATTTTCAATTTTGATGAGGCCTAATTTATCATTTTTAATGGTTCATTTTTTTGGTCATTTCTTAGAAATCTTACATACCTCAAATTTAAAAATATTTTCACCTAAATTTTCTTCTAGGAGTTTTATAATTTTAGCTTTACATAGAAGTTTATTGATTGGTTTAAGTTTAAGAGCCAAAGCTCATGTGTTTTTTTTTTTTTTCCATGTGAAGATTAAATACCATTTGTTAGAAGAGTCTGTCTTTCCCCATTGAGTTACTTTGCCATTCATCTCTTTTAAAAATCACTAACTTTATATGGATGGGTCTATTTGTGAACTTTCTTTTCAGTTCAATTGATACAAATTTCTGTCCTTATACTAATATCAAACTTGTCATGACTACTATAACTTTAGAGTACATTTTGAAGTCAGGCACTGTAAGCAGTCCAAGTTGGTTCTTCTTCTTATCATAATTGGGCTAATAGTGAGAATAGATTTTAAAAACACTTTGTTACTTCTTAAGAAAAAGCAACTGGTGGGATTTTTTATCACACCAAACCTATAGCTCATTTTGGGAAATATTGGCATTCAATAATATTGAATGTTCTGATCCATGTGCATGATAGTATTTCCATCTCTTTGGGTACTCTTTAATTTCTTTTAGCAATACTTTGTAATATACATTGAACAGATTTTATGCATATTTTAAAAGTTTGTCCCAAAGCTGTTTATGTTTAGGGAAGTTATTGTAAGTGGTATTTTAAATAATTTTATTTTCCAAATATTTATTGTTTTCCAAAGTAGCTGTATAATGTCATATTCTGCATATGTAGATATATAATTGATTTTTGTATGTTGGCCTCATACTGCAGCTTTCTTAACTCCATTTATTAGTTCTTGTAGCTTTTCTTGTTGTTGTTGATTCTGTCTGTAGATTTTACTACATAAAAATAGTCATGTTGTTTATGGGAAATAAACCATTTTATTTCTTCCTTTTCAATGAATTTGTTTTCTTGTCTCATTTCTTTGGCTACATCATTGTGGAATAGCCATAAAGAAAGTATAATCTTTGCCCTGTTCCTGATCTTAAGGGGAAAACATTGTCTTTAAATATGACATTAGCTGTAAGATTTTCATAAATGACCTTTATCATGTTGAAGAATTTTTTTTCTTAGTTTGCTGAAAGTTTTTATCATTATGGGTGTTGAACTTTATCAAATTAATTTTCTCTGCAACTTTTAAATGCCACTTTTGTCCATCTTCACACACACACACACACACACACACTATATATATATATATATATATATATATATATATATATATATATATATAAAACCTCATGGAAAAAAAAAAAACCAAAAACCTGCCATCTAGTGTTAGTGTGGCTCATCTCCATATAATTTTTATACCCCTATACTCAGAGTAAAAAACGGGCAAATCAAATTGTATTCAAACTTTTAAAAATCTTAGACTCTATCTTTTAAATAATAAGAATAATGAAACATACAATAATGAAACATACATGAAAACGTTCTTTTCTAAGCTTCTACATCCCTACCTCATGATTCACAGATATTTGGAGACACCTGTAGTGGATTGAGTAGTGCCTCATCCCCACTCCTCCTGCAAATAAAATATGTTCCCTCAGAACCTGTGAATTTGATATTATTTGTTGGGGGGAGTATCTTCAGATGTAGTTAAGTACAGGATCTCAAGATGAGTTCATCGCAGATTACAGTGAACCCTAAATGCAACGACAAGTTTCTCATGAGGGAAGAGAGAGGGAGATGTAGAAGACAAGATGCTGTGAAGCCAGAGGCAGGGGCCGAAGTGATGCATCCACAAGTCAAGGAACACCTAGGATTTCTGGCAGCCACCAGAAAGTTAGGAAAGAGAAGTACAATGGGTTTTCTCTCAGAGCCTCTAGAAGAAACCAACACTGCTGACACCTTCATTTTGGATTTCTGACCAACAAATGTGTGAGAGAACAAATGCCTGTGTTTTTTGAGCCACTGAGTTTGTGATAATTTATTACAGCAGAAACTAAATTGTATCTCTTATGTACCAGATTTTGAAGCCTTTGAGGCTACAACTGACCAACAGATGCATACTATCCTATTTTTGCTGCTCTGCAGAACTAATGATTTTATTTTTTTCTCTTTCATTTAAAAAATATTTTTAAGTTCTATATGTGGAAAGTTTTACTATAGTGATATTTTAGAAAGAGAACAGAAATTTGAATCTTCATAGTGTTCTTTTATCTTGGAAATGAGTCTAATATTTAAGTAAAAACCCCTTCTTTAATTTATCAGTCTGTCTGCTTTAATCTATAGCAATAGTCATTAAAAGAGAAAGAAAAAGATTGACTTGATATATTAGTATCATTCTGACAAGGAGGAACTTGATCAGCTTTTGAGCTACAACTACTTCTAATGGTAGTCCTTCTATGCTAACCTTTAAGTAAATAATAACCAAATGCAGATTTCACCAACTCATTGGTGAATGTAGATTTTAAAGTCATGGGAAAAAAGACACAGATTTTGCCTTATTTGTTCTGTTTAAGAGAATAAACATTTTCAGTTTTTTCAAATTTAAACCTTCACGCTTCCCAAAAGAAATCAATAGAATGTGTTGCTGGCATAAGAATGAAAAGACAATGGAACTTGATATTGGGTTCAGAAATAGACCCACTTACATCTGGTCACCTGGTTTATGACAAAGGTGACACTGTCCAATAATGGGCAAAGAATGCTCTTTTGAATAATGTTTCAGGATGAACCTGTTATCCGCATGGGAAAAAATGAACTTTGACCCTACCTCACGTCTACGCAAAAATCAATGTCCACATCAACGTCTAAATATGAAAGGAAAAATAATAAAGCTTTTAGAAGAGAACATAGGCTACATCCTTATGACCTTGGAGCTGGTGCAAATGTCTTAAACAGGGACAAAAACCAAATGTCAAAAACAAAACTCTAAGACAAAAAGGGAAAATTGATAGGTTAGATTATGTTAAAATTAACTTCTGTTCATCAGAAGACACCACTAAGGAAGTGCAAAGGCAACCTACAGAATGGGAGAAAATATTTGTAATCATACATTAAGAACTCCTACAAATTAATAAGAAATAAGCACTAAAACTAATATTAAAATGGACAAAATACTGGAACAGGCACTTCACAAAAAATCCAAATGGTCAATATGTATGTGAAATAGCGCCTAATTTTATTAGTCATTAGAAAAATGCAAATTAAAATCATAATATGATGCAACTATACATCTGCCAGAATGGCTAAAATGGAAACAAAGAACAACAACAACAAAAAAAGCCAGAAATACAAAAAAACTGGTGATGAAACAAAGCAACCAGAATGTTTCTACACTGCTGGTTGGACTATTAATAGGAATAGCCATTGGAATATTCTGGAAAAAAAATATTTGGTATATCAGTAGGCGTATCATATGACCCAGCAATTCCACTCCTACTTACATTTCCCCAAAGAAATGCAAAAACATATTCACAAGATGACATTAACAAAATTGTTCCTAGTGGAGTTACTTATATTAGTTCTGAACTAGAAATTTCCCCATTGTTCATCAGTAGAATCAATAACAAGTTGAAGTATATTATTGTAATATAATAGCATGAAGCAATGAGAATAAATATAGTATGTCTATATGTAACTATATATATGAATTTCAGATACCTAGTGTCCAAAGAAAGAAAACAGACACAAAAGAGTGAATACTCTTTTTCGACTTGAATAAACTTTGAATTAGTTAAAGCTTATGTATGGTGATAGCAGTCATAATAGTGTTTATCCTTGAGGATAGTAGTAGAGACTGGAAGTGGGAACAAGGGTGACTCAGGGATGCTCATTATGTTGTTTCTTGATCTGAGTGGTGATAAATAGGTGAGTTCACATTTTAAAAAATCATCAAGCTGGACACTTATGATCTGTGCCTTTTTCTGTATGTTAAACTTGAATAAATAAGTTTTTTTAAAGTATATCTTTTGAAGTCTAAAATGTTTTCATTCAAGTTTTGGTTATGAGTATATCTTTTAATGTTGCTTCCATTATAATTGATAAAAGGGCTAAATTCTTTGATGATGAACAATATCTGAAGATAATAGGTAAATTGAAATGCCCTTCAGACCAGAGGATCTTAAACTTCCTTGAAACCCATCACAGTACCATGAAGAGGCTATCCACATAATGCTGTTGAGTTTTTAAAAAAGAACAAGAGCTTTTACACAGCCTGATATTGATTGTAGTCTTGGTTCCAAACTGTGCAAGCTAATTAACCATTCTGAGATTTAGGGTTCTGATATATAAAATGGGGATATGATATTGTTGTGGGGCCTCAATGAGATGATGTTTGCAAGGTATAAAGTGCACTTATTAAACATTTTTCTCCTCTAGATGTCATGCAATATATAAAATTGAATAGCATCTACTTTTTAGCTCTTATGAACATAGGTTTGTGAGAAATATGAAATATGCAGTTATTATAATGTAAGCTAGAAAGTAATGAATTCCACAAGAGGAACATTTAACGTCCTTTGTTCAGATAGAAGAAAGCAGTAGAGGGAAGGAGACACTTACATTTATGGTCTACCATATACCAGATACTTCACAACTTTATAAAATCTAAAGATAATGGAGAATGTTTTGAAAAGGAAGTGGCGGGCAGCCCAGGTGGCTCAGCGGTTTAGCACTGCCTTCAGCCCAAGGCATGATCCTGGAGACCCAGGATCAAGTCCCACGTCAGGCTCCCTGCATAGAGCCTGCTTCTCCCTCTGCCTGTGTCTCTGCCTCACTCTGTGTCTTTCATGAATAAATAAATAAAATCTTAAAAAAAAAAGAAAAGGAAGTAGCATTGGAGTGCGGCTAGAAATGATCACTTGGGATAAGGATATAGAGTTGTTTGGACATATATAAAGATAGTGGGATATTCATTATAGTAAAAAGGTAGTATAAAGAAAGTCTTAAAAGCAGAAAGTACAGGGTGTATTTCAGAGGTAAAGGGTAAATGAGTTTGGCTGGAATATTATGTGGTTGAAAGAAAAGCAATAAAGAATAAAGTTGGAAAGGAAAGTAGGAACCAGAAGGGGCCAGGCCTTGACTACTATGTTGAGTAATTTTGTCTACAGTTTATAAAAGGTGAGAAGACTTCAGAGATATTTGAGTGGATGGATTCAGTGTTCACAGCTGAGATTTGTATATTCATTCATTCAAGATTTGTATATCAGCATTATGATGTTAGATGATTAGATGCAGGCAGGGAAAGTGGTAGAGAATTGATGATTGCTTTTATCTAGAAGTACAGCAACATAGACTTGAAGAAAAGTAATTAGTGAGAATACAGAAAAAACGGACAAAGTACTTGCAGACTCTATGGAATTTAGGAGTTAATCTATGTGGAGCACAATTGTTCAGTTCTGTTTATCTGAGGCTGGCACAAATTTGGTAGAAGGACCAATCAAGTGAGTCAGTTGCTGGGTCAGGTAGAGTCAGGCAAGGTATTTATTTCTATGAAGATGCTGGAAACAAAGAATAGTCAGATGGCAGATATAAACGATGCCCTCAGTTGAGCCAAATTTAGTGCCGGAGAAGTGGGATCTTACATTAATGGATGCAGCACTGGCCATGGGATCCAGAAAGGATCAGGAAGGACATTTTTAGGCGAAAAGAATCAAACTTCTCCAGGACAATGGAGTGAGCAAAGCACAGTGCATGGGGCTAACTCTTGTTGGGTGCTCATGTACCTTCAGGTTGGCTCTCAAAAGTGTCGAGCTCTGGTTTAGTAGATAAGGAGGAATCCAGGATGATGATGTGACAATGCTTTCCTCAGACTATAGTATTATAAAGTCCATTATTAGGATTGAGGAGGACAGAAAGAACAGGTGTTTGGTTGATAGTATGTGTGTGTAAATTTGGTGGTTGGCTTAGGTGAGGCATGATATGAGAGCATCTAGGTAAGGGAAAAATTATGTTTGTTTTTGGTACATTTTAAGTTTGAAATGCTGATGGTTCACCTCATGGAGGTGTTTGGAAGCAGAAAAAAATATAAATTGTTTTTCTGGGTTTCGGTTGGTCCCTGAAGTACACTGACTTGCATCTTCATCTAATCCTTATTGGTAAGTGTTCCTTCAGAGTCTGAGCTCCGTGTTCAGCCACCAGTGGACTAGATTTGTTGCTTGTCAGTCCCTATCAACACCTCTAAGTACTCTATCTACAGCATGGGGGCCATTTTTTCGAAGCCAGTCCAAGCCAGAGCCATTTGGAATGGCTTGATGAATTTTCTATTGAAAATTGGAGGAATTTATAGTTTCCTTAGGAACTTACTCTGAAGTTTCTAAGAATTTAAAGAAAACAGACTGGGAGACTACACAGCTTTTTGCCTTTTCTTGGGTTTTATTGGTTCTTGGTGGTTATGCCTGTCGTCTCTGTCCTTCCCACAACCTATTCTCTTCTCTGCCCTGTTTTGTGCCCCAGAAGGCTAATGCCTGAGGACTGCTCCCTTTCTGGATTCGGGTTGGCTTCAGCCAATGGAAAACACTGGCAAGAGATGAAAGGGTTGAAGGAGATATAATCAGGGCATTTCATCTCCACTCCCTCCATTCTTTGGTAGCCTGTCTTTGGCAGTAGCTGAAATACAACTCTTGCCTTGCACATCCTCCTCTGTTGCTCTTTGCTTTATTGTGCTCTATACCACTATAGACTGAGAGTCTGATAAAAAGAGGGTTTTTTTTTTTAAAACAAGGTAATAGGCCTGCTCACAATGGAGTCACCTATGCTAAGTCCTATACCACAAAACTGACACTTAATTACAATTTTGGCTTTCTGAGACATGGAGTCCTTAGCCAGGAAATCAGGAATCGCTTGATCAGTACTACTTTGCTAATCTGCCTGATAGACTGCTACCATCCTCTAAAGGAAGGTCACCTTGTAATTATCAGCCTGCTTTTTGCCTAGTGTAACTTCCTTGTTCCTGCTCTCCCTTCTGCCTATGAAAGTCTTTCATTTTGTGCGGCTCCTTGGAGCTTCTATCTGCTAGATTGCATGCTGCCTGATTTAAGTAAATTTTTCCTCAAATAAACTCTTAAAAAATCTTTAAAAAACCCCAAACCCTATTTCCTCTCTTTCATTCTTTAACCAAAGTAATAATAATAATGACTTCCTTTTGTTGCTAATATCCCAGTGCCTCAGTATCCCCTGCTGGTTCCCTTAAGCCTGCCCTCTCCCCTGTAATTATTTCCTTTATTCAATCTCTTCATTTGAACAATCTGGGGAGTGACTTCTGTTTCTTGCTGGGATCTTGACTTATACAGTTGTCCCAAGGACAGATGGATATTGTGCCCAGGACACTCTTTTTTTTTTTTAATTTTTAAATTTTTAAATTTTTTTTCACCCGGGACACTCTTATCTCTAAATGAATCTCATAGCCCAAAGGAGCCCCGGATTTGAACAGAAGACCACATCCAGCCACAAGGGGTTCTAAAGTTTGATAATATAGGCATAGGCATATAACATAGTGCCCAGATTTACAATTATGTTTCCTACTTGTAGTAAAATGAGATTATCCTTGAGAATTACATTATCTGAGATAAAAGTTAATTACCATATTTGACAATATAATCACTCTACAAACATCAGATAAGATGGTGAAAAATCCGAAAGATCTTTTCGGTGGCATATTTTTTGATCTAGAGATGGAAAAATTACTAACATATCTACTTTTAATGATGTGCTAGCACTTTGTTTGAACTGAAGTCTTAGATTCCCAACCAGGGATTGGCTTACTCAATATTTTTCCATAATGGTTATTGTAAATAAGTTATTCATCTTATTCAATCTAATGAAGAGTTTCCCCCACAGAATTAAAGACAGGAGCCTAATTGAATGAGTTTCCAGATTGGGACTCATTTGGGCTTTACCAACACATGATATAACTCAATGCATTAATCAATCAAGAATTTTGTCAGACAGAGCTAGGCCTTTATTTTTCCACTACAGAAATATGTTGTTGTACATTTAGAGTTCTAGAGAAGACTTTAAAAAGTTGTTGTTGTTGTTGTTTTCACAAGGATGAAAAGCCATGTACTTAATTACATATACGGATTGCACATGTAGTGGCTGCCTCAGTTCAGCAAACACTCAGTAAACATCTGAAAATAATTATGAATCAATCCCTTTAAAAAAAGTTTTAATATATAAAAATTCCTGGAAGTAGGGAAACTTCCTGGTATCCTTAAAAGAATTAGGATGGTTTAAAATGAAAATAGCAAATTGATGGGTCAATTAATACATGCGTGATGAGGCAACAAGTACAGTTTATTCATTTCCACTCTGGGAATAACATGAGGTAAAACCTCTGTTTTCAGGTCAGGTCCTCTCTCATCCCTTAGCTGGAATTTCTCATATCCAACACTTTGTTTCTCTATCTCAATATATTTTCTGGGCCAGGCATGGCTGGGGACTTGGTGGGGGCTCATTCTGAGAGGCAAATGTGACAGGCTAACACTGGGGTACCTTACAAGATCAGGAGTTCAGTACTGAGGGTAGCCAAGTTCTTTTTACAACTGGTATGTCCAACTTTCTGTGTTTGCTCTGCCTCTCTGGTTCTACAGTAAATTTCTTGAAGTCAAGGAATTATGTCCTCATTTCAATTCTCCACAGCATCGCATAGGAGCTTGATGCTTATATTTTTCATAAATGAGTCATAATTAAGTCAAAGATACACTATAGACATTAATGCTGACAGAAATCAATGGAATCCATTTCCCCTCTTTTGAGCACAAATTATCTCCCAGTTTATGTAAATGAGGAGGACAGTACTTGTGGGATGAAGTTTAAATAAGATTATTTAAGATCTCTTCTGGTTCTAGGATTCCAGAGTTATGTGGCAATTAGCATAGCCCTATTATGCTGACATCCAAAAGAACTGATGACTTTGACTTAAGGTATGTATATGGAGTAGATCAATGCTGGATACTAAATCCAGGTCTAGAAGCCATTCTTTCTCTAGAAGTCTCTTGAATAGGTTACACATGTTGTGTTGGGTGAGACTGGGCTTTCAAATGGGGATGAGAGACAAAAAGTAGTCTTCTTTCCAGTATTCATGTGATTGTTACCAATGTTCAGGGCTCACAGCAAAAGCAGGCTGTAGAGTTGATGAGAGAGCTGGTTGAAAAGCCCCATTAGAGGTGAACAGGGTCCTCTCCCTGTTCCTCATTTGCACTGCTGGTAGAGTTAATGTTTTGAGTCTGAAGGACACTATGACTGTTATCAGTTTTATTGGACAAGTGAATATAAAGGTAATTAAAGAGACCATGCCTAATAACCCAACTCTTACAATTTAAAAGTAAGAAAGAGGCCTGATAGGGTACCAGGGATATACCTATCATCCTAATTAAGTGCTAACAAGACAGTTGTCCTCACTTTGGTAACTTCAGTGTATTCCCTCTGTTAACTGTCTCCATCCAGTGGACTCATCTACAATTCTTAATTCTTCTCCACAGTTACCCTTCTTCATTCTCCACAGGAGCAATGTTTCTATAGGTTTCTGTGTTTAGCAGATGGTGTCCCCAAAGCACTCACCCCAAATTGCCCATCCAGTTTATTCATTCATCACCTTTTCACACCTTCCCCTTGAAGTTGAGATTTGGCCAAATTGCCATGCAGTTTGAACTTGTCATCCCTTCTAGCATTTCTACTTTATTAAGCAAGTGCATCTCATAAATGGAAACAAGAGGATATGTGTGGCTAGCTCACTCACTTTTTATTTAAATTTAAAAATCACCTCACCAACTTGCATTGTTTCAGGGAGGTGGGTGAAGATAGACTGAATATTTAAATGAATCAGGAGAGGATAGACAAATGAACGTGCATTATCAAGTGACAGTTTTCTAAATCAGAGGAGCCTCTTGCTCTAGCTATATTCACATTTTTCAGCATTCTAGTTAGATGTTTCTAAAGACAGTAAATACTGTTTTTAGAAATAGAGAACAATTGTTTCAGATGTTTGTTGTGTGCAAGTCAAATAAAAACTCTTTTTGTGAATTACCTGAAACCTCCTGATTTTATCTGAGAGTTTGTTCATCTTCCTTTTAATTATAAGAACCTTGAATCTTGGAATGGACCTGCACTAATATTTTCTGTGAGTAGATGAAGAAGATGAAACCCACACAGGCTGATAGATCTGTCGATATTTGCTGAATGTTAACTCTTCAAGAAAATGGACAGCCATAGGCCCAGGTGTAGTTTCAAATACACAGTAGCTTAAATTGAGGAGTCAGTGGTGAAATCTTGATGCTTTAGTCCTGGTCATAATTTACAAAGGATACTTTTTTTAGGCATAATGAACCACTATTGTGTGCAACAGTACGTGCTATTTCATAAGGCTTAGATCCCACAATAATCTTTCTAGTCTCTCTTTGTAATGCCATTTACTACTGTTCCATTTATGGAGAGAAAGCATTTGAGAAAAATGCTACTCTGTTTTAACTAGTAAAATATTGAATTCATGCTAAAAAGTCATTTTGATTTTGGAATTAATCACTCCTCTACGTAAATACTTTTAATTCCTATTAATTATCATTTCCTTTATTTAAAAAGTACTTTCTTTTTAGGAACTTTGTTAGGCCCCAGTAATTCCAGTTCCCTAGTAAACTGTGAACGTACCTATTTCCTGGTTGATAGCTGTTTGCAGAAGTGGTCCAGGCTGAATAAAGAGTTCATCCTACTTTTCTTCCCAAAGATGGGCAGTTTGCGTCTACCTCCTGCCAGCCAGATTGCAAACAAAATATGCTCTTTGCAGCTTCAATCAAAATGTATGTTGTTTTAACCTGGAAATGATGTTTGGTAAAGTTCTTTAGCTTAAGGAAAAATATTTTGTGCTCTGTCATACTTAAAAATAGCTCCCATATGCTTGAGTCATGTTGATCACATTCAGGGATTTTTAAAAGAATTTGTTTTTCTGTGACCATAATCAGTAACAAAATGCAGGAAGAGGACTGGACTTTTAATCTGTACTCTGCCATAAAGGCAAAATGAGATTCCAATGGGGGGAGGAAGAATAGTCTATTTAAATTTAAATCTTGTTACAGCTGCTTGCATCTTGGTTTTATTTTGCTGTCTCCATGCCTCTATGGGTCTGTCTTTGTTGATCATCTCCGAGGAGAACTGCTGGAAGGCAGAGACCTGGTTGATGTCACTCTTTGTGCAAGAACAATGAAACACTTGTTAAAACTAGTGGATGCGATGTCTAGAATTTTCAGTCTGGAGCTCTCATTTGAGATGCGTATGGCTACTTGAGCAGAGAATCTTGGAGTCGTTTATTCATTGGGCACAAGACCTTAAGGGTAGCTCCTATGTTCCAAACAAACATTTGTCTGATCTTAGCGATAATTTTTTAAGGTTTTTATTTAAATTCCAGTTAGTTAACATACAGTGTAATATTAGTTTCAAGTGTACAAATAGTAATTCAACACTTCCATACATCACCCAGTGCTCATCACAGATATCTTCCTTATCCCCTCAAAGGCAATTTTTGACTGACTTACCTTTCCTTATCAATCCCATATGATACTCATATATAAGTTAGATTATCAACTAAATAATGGAAAAAATATATTAGTCTTTCCTTCCTAAACTGCCTAGTAAATTCTTGCTATTTGAACTTTTACATAATTTCTCTTACATATGAATATCCCCATTTTATTGATGAAGAAATTGAAGTTTAAAAATATTGAATAAAACATCCATATTCACACAGCTCATATACAGCAGATTCCAAGATATGAATTGAAGTCTATGTAGCTTCAAAGTTACCATTGTTCGTTTATTTATTTATATTTATCACATTGGAATATACAGTTTTCTGGTCCATTAACTGCCTTCTTTCCCTATAGGATAATCTTCATAGAGAGCTGTGTTATACCCAGAAGTATTTAAAGTCAGAGTTAGAGATGTATTGAATGATCCATTACAGGGCAACTGTGATTGAGCAACTTAGCTGAATAATTGTATTTTGTCTAAAGAGATATATCTACCAAGGAGTTCAGTGTTTAGTTTCATAACTTAGAGCACTCTTTCACCTGTACAGTATTTGAGATACTTTGAGATTTTTCCTTTTTTGGTCTCCCCATTTTTGTTAAACCAGTAGTTCTCTAGACAGAGCATGGTATTACTGATCAGGTAAGGAGGAACACTGCTGAGATCCTGAAAGTGGCAGAGCAAAGGAACACAAATCCCTAGTAATATCATTAAATCACTGCATCCTTCTAGGGACTGCTTATTTCCAAACCACTTAAAAAGAAAATAAAAAAATATGTTTATGGTTTATGTTATTGTTAATTGAGGTTTGGTTTGTTGCCGTTGTTATTTTTTTTTTTTTGCCACTGTTAATTGAATTTTCTATGATTTGTGGCTTAAAGTTTTCCTAACACACTGAACTTCATGAAAGTGCAGAAGAGATATGCTCTGCCTGAGTGTATTAAATACACACACTAAAGAAGTCATCTCCATGATGGTTTTGCATTGCTTATCCTTTTGCTTGGCTCATAAAATCTGGTTTAGGCTACAGGAGAAAGTTCCAAGGTTGTAGATTTTTTCCAGTATCTGAAAATACTTTCAACTAGAGAGTCGCTACTCTAGAATGGGCTGCTACATGAGAAAGTGATCCTCTGTCTCTGGAGATACCCAGGTGGAGGCTGGATAACCATTGGTCATGCATGTTGTGGAAAGAATGTCTACTGGCTGGAGGGGTGGACAAGAAAAACACAACATACTAAAACTTAGAGGAGGGAACAAAAGCAGAACTAAGAGGGATTTTACAGCAACAACACCTACATTAAAGAAGAGATCTCAAATAAACAATCTAACTATACCTCAAAGAATTAGAAAAAGAAGAGCAAACAATCCAGCTTTAGCAGAAGGAAGGAAATAATAAAGATTAGTAATAAATGAAGTAGAAAATAGAAAAAAAATCTACAAAACTGAGAGTTTTTTTTTTTTTTTTTAAAGATAGAACTAACATATCCCTGGACTAAAAAAAAAGAGCAAAAGAAGACTCAAATAAGAAGGACATTAAACTGATGCTCTAGATATAAAAATGATAATAAAGGACTATTATGAATAATTATACACCAACAAATTGGACAGCCTGGAAGAAATGGATAAATTCCTGGAAACATACAACTTAGCAATACTGAATCAAGAAGAAATAGGAAGCCTAAACAAATAAAGAACAAGGTAATTGGAATCAGTAAAGAAAAAACTCCCAAAGAACAAAAAGCCCAAGACCAGATGTCTTCATCAGTGAATTATACCAAGTATATATTTTGATTTTACTTTTAAAAAGATTTTATTTTTAACTAATCTCTACGCTCAGTATGGGGCTCAAATTTACAACCTCAAGATCAGGAGTCACATATTCTACTGACTGAGCCAGCGAGGCACCTCCTCACCAAATATTTAAAGAAAAGTTAATACTAATCCTTCTGAAAATCTTTTAAGAAATTAAAAAAGGAGGAAAGCCCTCTGAACGAATTTTTCAAGGCCAGCATTGCCCTGACACCAAAATCAGACAAGGATACTATAAGAAAGTAAAAGACAGGTCAATGTGATTGATGAATATGGATGTAAATATCCTCAACAAAATATTAGCAAACTCAATTCAATAGTACATAGATAGGATCATTCACCATGATCAAGTGCGATTTATTCCAGGGATACAAGGATGGTTCGACATATCAACAGAATGAAAGATAAAAATCATATATTATCTCAATAGATTTAGGAAAAGCATTTGACAAAATTCAACATCTATTTGTGATAATAATTCTCAACAAAGTGGTCATTGAGGGAACATACCTTAACCATGATAAGGTGAGTATAAAGGGAATATACGTTAACATGTTATATGATAAGCTTACAGCTACCACACTCAGTGACTTTTTCTCTAAGATCAGGAACAAGACAATGATGCCCACAGTCTAGCCACTTCTATGCAACATAGAAGTCTTAGGTGAAAGAACGAAAGAGCATCCAAATTGTAAAGGGGGAAGAAAAACTGTCACTATTTTCAGGTGACATGATATTATACATGGAAAACCCGAAAGCCTTTTGCAAAGGACTATCAGAACTAACAAATGATCAGTAAAGTTACAATACAGCAAATCAATGTACAACAGTCTGTTGAGTTTCTACACACTAATATTGCACTATTAGAAAAATGATGACATTTCCTTTATTTATTTTTCTGATAGTGAGTGTAGTATCAAGAAGAACAAAATACCTAGGAATAAATTTAACCAAGGAGGTTAAAGATTTATACACAGGAAATTGAGACATTATTAAAAGAAATTGAAGAAGACGTGAATAAGTAGAAAGATGTTCATTCATGGGTTAGAAGAATTAATATTGCTAAAATGTGCATAATATCCAGAGCCATCTACAGATCCAGTGTAATTCCTATCAAAATTCCAAAGGCATTTTCCACAGAAGTTGAAAAAAGAAAATTTTTATAGAACCACAAAATACTCCAAATAGCCAAAGCAATCTTTAGAAAGAAAAACAATATGGAAGCATCTCACCACTTGATCTGAAACTGTATCACAAAGCTATAGTAATCAAACTAGTATGATATTGACATAAAAAGAGACACATAGATAGAACAGGATAGAGCCCAGAAATAAGTCCATGCCTATATGGTTAATGAATTTACAACAAAGGAGCCAGGATTATACAATGAGAAAAGGACTGTCTGTACAACAAATGGTGTTGGAGAAGCTGGAGAGCCAGATGCAAAAGAAAAAAATTGGACCACTATCTTACACCGCACACAAAAATTAACTCACAATAGATTAAAGACTTGAGAGGAAGACACAAAGTCATAAAACTCTTGGAAGAAACAGTGTATGTGGGGGTCAAATTATCACTTGACGTTGGTCTCGGCAATGGTTTTTTTTGTATCTGACACCAAAAGCAAAGACAGAAAAAGCAAAAATAAACAAGCTTTGACTATATTGAATTAAGAAGCTTCTGCCAAAAAAACAAATAAAATGAAAAGGCAACCTGTGGAATGGGAGAAAATATTTGCAAATCATATATTTGATAAGGGGTTAATATCTAAATATATAAAGAACTCATACAAAATAGCAAAACAAACAAACACAATTTGATTAAAAAATGGGCAGAGGAACTGACTGGATATTTTTCCAAAGAAAACATACAAGTAGCCAACAGATTTGTGAAATGGTGCTCAACATCACTAATCATCAGGGAAATGCAAATCAAAACCAACATGAAATATAGCCTCACGCTTGTTAGAATGTCTATTATATATATAAAAAAGATGTAAGTATTGGTCAGGATGTACAGGAAAAGGAAACCTTGTGCACTGTTGGTGGGGATGCAAATTGGTATAGCCGCTGTGGAGGACAGTACAGAGGTTCCTCCAAAAATTAAAAATAGGATTTCCATTTGATCTAGCAATCCTATTTCTGGGTATATATTCAAAAGAATGAAAAACAGGATCTCAAAGAGCAATTGTTCTCCTGTGTTCACTGCAGCATTATTTACAATAGCCAAGTAATGGGAACAATCCAAATGTCCATTGGTGAGCGAATGCATAAAGAAAATATGATATATTCATATAGTAGAATATTATTCAGCCTTTAAAAAGAAGGAAATTTGCCATTTGCAGTATCATCAGGGACTAGACGTCATTATGCTAAGTGAAATAAGCCCGACACAGAAAGGCAAATATAACATGATCCCACTTTAATGAAGGATCTAAAGTAGTCGATCTCATAGAACCAGAAGTAGAATGGTGATTGCCACTGATGGATGGGAGGAGAAAATGGGAAGGTGTCAAAGTGTACAAAATTTCACTTACAAAAGACGAATAAGTTCTGGAGATTCACTATACAACACAGGGCCTACAATTAATAATACCTACTATAGTCCTGAAAATTTGCTAAGAGGGTAAATCTTATGTTCAGTGCTCTTACCACAAAATTAAAAAAAAATCAAACAAAGGGAGTGGGAGAAAACTTTAGGAGGTGATAATGTTTATGGCTTTGATTATGGTGATGGTTTCACACTGTTTATGTACCTCTAAACTCATCAAATTGTATGCATTAAGTATCAACTTTTTCTATGTTCATTATATCTCAATAAAGTGGTTTTTAAAAAATTAAGAGCTGTGCCCTGGTCCTGGATCCAGTGGTCAGCCTGGGGACCCTGCAACTTGTTTGTTACTTCACCCGTCTGTCAACCCTGTGCCTCTGAGGAGTCTGGAGAGAAATTCACTCTTAAATGTTACCAAGTTCTTTCCCATCAGAACCCTATGTGATTCCAAGACAGGGTGAGCACAGAGTCTTGGCAGGAAGATCACAGAATTCACACTTACCTCGTGGAGGCAATCTGAATAGTTACTCCCCCCCACCCCCCTTACTGTTGAGTTGATACTGGTTGGAGCTGTTGTCCCCAGTGACCGAAGAAAGTGACGAAGTTTTTATCAGGGAGCCATTAAATTAGTGAAGTCATTTTGTTTACTTCTCAGGCCTTATCCACATCTTGGTATGTGGCTGGCGTGAATGTAAGTTTTCAGACTGTTCTGCTACACTGCCCTTCCCTTTACCACCATTCGAACCCACAAGTGTTTGCCCACTTTCCACATAATGAGGCTTTTTAGGTCTGATACAAATGATGCTATTCTTAAAATTGGGGCAAAATAACCTGCTCACATCTCCTCTTTCTATCTGACCTAGCACTTGCCCTCTTTCTGAATGTAGGCCTTGAAGTTAATATGTAAAGCAAAAATAGGAATTCCATTCTTAAAGAGATTTCTTTATGCTTGTTTTATATCAGTTTTTTACTCCACTTGCAAGTTAAAGTCATAAAATGAATAGACATGGCCTTTGAGGATCTGGTGTGCTTC
Organism: Canis aureus; assembly: GCF_053574225.1. NCBI lineage: Eukaryota > Metazoa > Chordata > Mammalia > Carnivora > Canidae > Canis > Canis aureus. The sequence goes on along the minus strand of NC_135627.1, from coordinate 30,105,505 downwards.
TATGTGAATATAATTTCATCGGCAGCATTTGAATTGGGAAAATCCTTTGTGTGATTTCAACAAACTTTTTGTCCAGATAGCTAAATGCACTGACAGAGCCTTTTGACAGAGCCAAGAAAATTCTCTGCTGAATGCTCAATCAGTTCCTAAGTTGGCTTGCTTCCACTTCTTTCTTCCAGACTATGTTGCTATACTACTAGAGTGTTTTATTTGTGGCTGAGAGTTTAAGACTAAATAACGTTGGGCATGGGATCTGTTATTTCCATCACACACATTCACTGTCTTATACACACACACATCAGTATGTTGAAATTTATGCTTATACTTTGAAAAATAGGTTTATGTTTTTATAAATGCATTCTTTTACTTTCAGTAGGCCATTCTTAGTTATTTTACAAATAAGATGATTTTGATATCTCTGAATATTAACACAGAAATCAAAATCAGATCGGATCCTACTTCTTCTAGGGAACAAATAGCCTAACACTATTGGGCAAAGAAGAATTCATTGAAAATTGACGTCAGACACAATGAGGAAAGACACAGTGACTTTCAAAATTCTCCATCTCTTTTTCTAGGGATTCATGGCAGAAACTATTAATGGCAGATTTAGTGAACCAGGACAGGCAGGCCATAATCTTCTGCTGTGAGTCCTCATCTATCAGATATCTGGAGTGAGTGGAGCGGACTCCACTGGCTGACTGGCTCTTACTTTCCATCTACTAAAGTAATCAAATCGACAACATATTTTACTGTTGTGATCTCATACATAAATAGACTTCCCCTGAGTACTCTGAGTCTTTTGAAGAAGAGGTAAATTTTGCTGAGGTTCCTTACTTAACTGACGTAGGAAATGCTGGTGCCCATTATAATACTCCCAACTGTTTCTTTGGCTCTTAATTTTAATATGGAGAAAGAAAGTCATTTTCGTTTAAAAGAGGGTAGAATTTTGGAGAAACATTGCTTTGAGAGTTGCAACATGCGTTACAACATTAAGACATATTTGGCCAGATGTATGCAAGACAGAAAGCCACGTGACTAAGCAAGCCATGTGAATGTTCTTGAAGAAGAAAAAAATAGAAAAAGAAAAACAAACATGTGTCAGATATTTCCTTTTTTGCTGCATATTATTTCAAATCATATGAATGCCTTATGTTTGTAATTTGTCAATTATAACTTTCCCCTTATGTGTACTGAAGTCAGGGATCACTGTAATTTTGGTCTTGCATCACAATCTTGCTCTGTTTATTTTAATCTATTTAATTATGTGGTTACATGTGAATGCAGCATCCAGAGCTCCCCAGGTATCTGTTTTGGAAGTTGTAAGAATATCGTGAGAAATTATTCCTTACCACCTACGACAACTAGTATATGGATCATATTTACTCCCCTGGGATCTTGGCCCATATAATTGAAAAGTGTATGCACTTGACAATCCTGAGCAACACTGGAATCATTGAATTAATTTATGTTTTTTTTTCTTTGTGTTAACAATCCCACTGTGAATGTGAATAAGTATTCACTAAGTGACCACAGTGTAGATCACAGTTTCTTGGCCATATAGGGATGGTGGGGTTCCTCTAGGGATGTCCTTACCTGAAGATAAGGGATCAAAGCACTATTCAGGAAAGAGAAGGACAATCCCATGTGGGGGAAATGGTCATGGATTTACTGTCACTTCACTCTATTTTTAACAACCCAATCACTTCTCTGGTGGCTGCTACCCCACACAGCCTCTGGCATATGGTTGGTACTCAATGCATAATTGCTGAATGAAAGAATGAATTCAATCTCAAGGGCATCCATTTCAATTTCTCTGCAGCTATACCATCGGCATGGCAACAGCCCAGTCAGCACATTATTTTAATAATTTTTTTTCTTTTTTTCTTCTTAAGCTAGTTTCCATAGACAGTGGTCCATACAATTTTTAGTCCTACATCACTATTAATGAGGAAGTTTTGTGCATGCACTCCCAAAATAGCTATTTTATAAATAAAACATTATGTTATGTTATAAAACATATTTAATAAGTTGAAGAATGAGATTAAGTAAGTTAATAGAAATTCTAATATTCTAGTAGATTTTCTTGTTCACCATTCTTGTCTCTATTCTGGAGACTAGGCTACAAGGGGTAAAAGAAGAATAAGATGCAATTATATATATCTCTATATCATCTATCTATCTATCTATCTATCTATCTATCTATCTATCATCTATCTATCATCTTATTTGGTAGACCAGATGAATAAAATGACATATAATCATAGAGAAGTTATTTTTATGGCATGGTGTATTAGAAGAGAGTCCTGAACAGAATTTTCCTGAAAACACAAAATTTAAAACATATTACAACCTTTGATTTGTAGTAGGATATTTCTTATGCTCTAGTGAGGTCAAGCACACTTGGATCTTTTCAGTAGATATACTCTATTCTCTTGGAATCACCTGCACTTAATATTAAAAGGCACTTTTTTTTTCATGTTAAATGTTCCTCTTTTTTCTATCCTGAAAAATATGTTTACTTAAACGTGGCCTTTGAATCCCCTGGCTCAGTAAATTTTAGCTTTTGATAAGACATTTTTTACTTGAATTTTCACTCTGATGTGTTTTATAAATTACATTCTAAATCTACATCCATTTAATTCAGGAATGCAGGATGATGTAGCAATGTATTTACAGATCACATGCATAAGCACAGTGATGCTGTAAACAACCCAATCATCTCAAGTTTTGTGGCTGCCTTAATGTGTACATTTCTCTTCAGGGATCTTCATCTCTCACTACCTAATTGCTCAATTCTCTTTCTTCATTCCCACTTCTTGTCTTCTATGATGTTAGGTCTTGTGTATCTCTTTTTAGCACAATGTGGTTCCCAAAATGAAGGATGAGGTCAATCATTTAGAATAAAAGTAGGAAATACATAAAGCAGAGTCACGTAGTCATTTGGAACAATCTACCTTAAGAAATGGTCTCCACACAAATTCCTTCCTAGAGTCTACTAAGTGACTCAGATGTACTTGTAGGGAGAGAACGATGTAACATTTATCTACTCATTTGTGCTGTACCTTGGCTAAAGTATTATGTTGGGGTGCCTGGGTGGCTCACTTGGTTAAGTATCTGCCTTCAGCTAGGGTCATGATCTCAGGGTTCTGGGATCAAGCCCTGTCTCAGGCTCCCTGCTTATTGAGGAGGCTGCTTCTTCTTCTCCCTCTGTACTCCTTCTCTCTCTCTCATAAATAAATAAATAAATAAATAAATAAATAAATAAAATATTTTTAAAAATGGTTATGCTAAGAGGATTGCGGTCTGCATTGAATCTGGGTGGGGGGGGAGGGAAGAACTAAAAAGCTAGGATTAATGAATATGTCTCTAGGAGTAGTTAGTCTCTAGGAGTAGTTACCCTGAGTACCCAAGATGATATTAGTTATTTATAGGTTATAGGTGTCATAGTAAATGAGTATACTGGCATTCAGGCTTATACATGCATCTCTTATGAGCTTGAATAATGTGTATTTGGTTACTTGAGCAAAGTTTATTTTATGCCCACAATACAAAGGGCCAGAACCTACCTGTATCATGATGAATCTACTAAATCACCACACAATGAGAAGCTTTCCTGAGGTTCCAGCTGACCTCTTTGATATTGTTCTCTAATATTGATAGTGATCCTCTTTCTCTATCTGTTTTGACTTCTATCATAAGTATACTATATCATTAAGGAGCAGCCTGGGTGGCTCAGTGGTTTAGTGCTGCCTTCAGCCCAGGGCCTGATCCTGGAGATCCAGGATCAAGTCCCATGTCGGGCTCCCTGCATGGAGCCTACTTCTCCCTCTGCCTGTGTCTCTGCCTCTCTCTCTCTCTCTCTCTGTCTCTCTTGAATAAATAAAGTCTTTTTTTTTTAATAGAAGTATACTGTATAATTTGTTTTATAGATCAATTTCTCTCTTTGAATAATTATAACATATCTCTAATGTATTGGTTATGGTAATGCTAGCTGCTATCAGATACAAATCCCAAAATTTTAGTCATTTCACAGGATACATTATTTCTTTTTGTTCACATAACACTCCACTGCCAATGTTCCTGGTGGGAAGGTGGGGTGCCTTGCCCCATTCAATTGGGGTCCAAGTGGCATCTTCAACACATGGCTTCCCAGGTCTTGCATGTTGACATCTACCAGAGAAAGAGAGCAGGAAAAGTCACACACATTTCTTAATCACCTGAGCAGAGCAGTGACATACATCACTGCGGCAAGTCAGTCAGTCACATGTGTAGATGTAGGAGGAGGGGAGTAGGGACTGTGATCTCTGGCAGGACAGCCACTTCCCAACAACTGCTCCCCACTAAGGAAAGAGGGCATGAAGCTTTGCAGAGCAGCTAGCCTGTTCTTCCACAATCCATGACATGATGGAATGTCCAAAGGACAAGAAATGTAATCTTTAGAAAATCCTTTGTTTTGCAAAGTAAACCTCTGGTGCAGTGTTTTAAGCTTAAGAACAAGGTGTGTATCTTACACTAGCAGTGAATGTTTAAATTACTAAACACGGTGTTTAGACTGCTTTTAAATTTTTTTTTTAAAATTACTCATACTTTTTTTTTTTTTTTTTAAGATTTTATTCATCTATTCATGAGAGACACTGAGAGAGAGGCAGAGACACAGGCAGAGGGAGAAGCAGGCTCCATGCAGGGAGCCTGTCATAGGACCTGATCCCGGATCTCCAGGATCACACGCTGGGCTGAAGGCGGCGCTAAACCGCGGAGCCACCAGGGATGCTTTTAATATACAAAGTAATGTCCTCATCTGACAACCAACTGTTGAATTTCATCAGTGTAGACAACTGACTCAGATAAACCTAACATGATTTTTAATCTGTATTATCTAACTTAGTTTATTACAACATTATAGATAAATAAAATAAACTCTTTCTTTTATATTTCACAAATATAATACAAATATGCTTTCTCTTCTTTCCATATTTGTTTCTAATTGATTAAAAGAAAACAAGTTTAAAATTTTCCAGATGTGTAATAGAGCGGAAAAAAATCTCAAACATTTATTTTACAGTTGTTTGTTTGTTTGTTTTTGATTAGTTCATAGAGATATTTAATAGTGTGGAAAGAAATTCTGTGTGATGTGTCAAGCTACAGAAAAATATCACCTAAAGACAAATATATATATATATATATATATATATATATATATATATATATATATATATTTAAGGAATATATAAATACATATATATATGTATCTGTATATATATGTATATATTCCTTAGTGCAAGTCACTTTAGAAACTCAGAAATATTTAATGGGCAAAAAATGGACTGAAGTAAATATTGAAGTTACTTTTCCATAAAAAGACTTGAGATCTGTTTTAATATATAGTCTAGTATGTGCCCAGTCTTCTTCTCAACGCATTTTTTTTCTTTGCAGGTGCTTTGACTATTAATTCTATATTCAATGAAAGCAAACATGAAACTAAACAAAATATTTAAAACCAACTTTTAAATATTTTAAAATATTTAAAAACCAACTTTTGGTTGCAATGGTCTTTTTCTATTTAATTTAATAATTAATTTTTAAAAACAAATTTTATTCTAATTAACTGAATTCCTATCAATCTGTTAGTAGATCTGATGGTGAAACCTTAAGCCATAATGTGGCCAGTTGGGGGCAGGGAGAAGAGACTTTCTCAGGGACAGATGGACTTCACAGCTAATCAAACAAGCGAGGCGAGTGCTGTGAGTCTAAGGGTTTGAGGGATGAGGATGGGTTATGCAGGAGTGTGAGAGAATATTCTATAATAGATAGCTGCATCTTTGTTAAGTAATGATTAGCACAGCAGCAGAGGTCTGGCCTAGGACGGTGAGCCTGTGTTTGTGAAGGCAATAGGGGAAGATTCTGGGTCTACTATCTTCCTCCAAAGCTACGTACACCGAACAACTAGAAGTAGGATGGAGATGCAATGATTCTAAGTGTCATCAATTATTAAGCACCTTTTTTTGTGCTAGGCACTGTGTTGGAAGATTAAAATATGCTTTTACTAATTTTCAGAACAACTTCCATTATTCCTGTCTTGTTGATGTGGACTCTAAAGTGCGAGGAGGTTGAGTGTTTGCTCAAGGCCACATAATTATTAGCAGGAGAGATGGGATTCAACCCACTTGGATCTGACCCCCACACCCTAGCCCTTTTCCCTGGGTGAACCCTCTGCTCACAGTAAAATATCCACAACAAACTTTTTGGATCTGTAGACAAGTTTATCATCACACTTTTGTAGACTTCGGTCTTCCCCTTGCTCTGACATTAGTGACTGCCCCAGGCACTAGCATTTCACTGCACACCGCAGCAATTATTTATGACTTGGAGATTTGCAGCCTAGGGCTGGTTTACCGGAACTGTTTTGAACAAAAACAAAAGGAACTCTTTTCTCGGATGTTCCAGGATTCTTTGATTCTTTGATCCAAAGGAGCTCTGTCTTCTATAGGAGTTGTGGAGGAAGAGTACACAGAGAAGAAAGGCCTTTTCCAGGCCAGTGGCCTTGCTTGTTTTGCAGGAGTTTAACTTTCATACGAAATCTCATCAACTTGAGCAGTTTCTTTATGATTCCTTAAAACTCCCCGGAGGTGTCCAGGTGGGTGCGGATAACTGAGGAATGAATGGGATGGTCTCCAGGCCTTGGTGGGCAAATATGCATCATCCCCCAAGTGAATTTATATTAAATCTTTGTCCCTGGAATGTTACAAGAAATGACTAACGGTAAGACATATATCCCCCTTGCAGCTGCCCTCACCTTCTTATTGTTGCTCTTCTAACTCTGACCCTTTCTTTAAGACTTAGCTGATGCTTCACCTGATCAGGAATCTTTTCGGATCTTTTTATGCCCAGAGCTAAGTGGCCAAATTATGTTCCCCTGGTATTCTTGTTGCATTTACCAGGTTAGTATGACAGTAAGCATTTATGCCTGATAATAATTTAAAACATGGGACAGGGAGTATGTCTTATTCATGTTTGTACTCCCAGTACACAAACATCCTAAAACTTCTCAATATGTGGTTTTAGAAGACCTGGATTGAGCTTTATTTATTTATTCAATAAATATTCAGTGAGCACCTGCTATGTGAAGATACAAAGGAGAGGAAAATCAGACACTATCTGCCTGGCCTTTTTTTCTCCTACGACCTATCAGTTAATGAAGGGATGATGACTTAAATAAAGTATAATGCACAAGTTTGGTTAAACCAAGGGAAAACCAAATCATTATGATAATAATAATAATATAATAAAATAACAATTACAATTGCAAGACATTCTTTTACTTCATTTTGTACGTACCAGATTAAAAATCTGCATTGGGCTTTGACATCTGAAGCCATTCAAACTTATCTACAGAGCTGGTATCTTTCCTTCAGTTAAGCACCCACTCGTATAAGGATCCCAAGTGTGGACAACTAGAAAGATACCCAGTAAGATATTTTTCTCAATAAGTAACTAATAATCAACTAATCAGTTGTTATTGACATCTGTGTACAAGATTAAATGTGGAAGCACTCTGTAGGCACATAAACATAGACACCAAGGTAGAAGGCATGCTGTCAATTGAGGTTCAAGTATGATCAATCTCTTCCCCAAGTCTAAGGAGAAAACTTACTGTGACTTTTTTTTCTTTCTGTCAAGTTTTTCAGGACTTATAGGAAACTTCAATATTAATCTGCTTAAAATTAAATCATTGGCAGAACACATTTAAAAATCCTTTCTTTCTTTCTTTCTTTCTTTCTTTCTTTCTTTCTTTCTTTCTTTCTTTCTCTTTCTTTCTTTCTTTCTTTCTTTCTTTCTTTCTTTCTTTCTTTCTTTCTTCTTCTTCTTCTTCTTCTTCTTCTTCTTCTTCTTCTTCTTCTTCTTCTTCTTCTTCTTCTTTCTTTCTTTCTTCTTTCTTTCTTTCTTTCTTTCTTTCTTTCTTTCTTTCTTTCTTTCTTTCTTTCTTTCTCTTTTTCTTTTTTTCATAATGTGATAACGTGAAAGGCCTCCCATCCAATCCTATTTCGGGCCCTCTTACCTTAGCTCTGTCATTTCCTCCCTTATACACTATGATCACACCATTCCAACTGCTTACAGTCCTCCAACCGGATCACAGTTAATTTCCCCCCAGTTTTGATGCTTCTGTCCTTGGAGAGCTCCACTTATCCCTGTCCTCCTCTCAAGAACTTTCCCTGAGCTACCTTGCACTATAAATGTCTGCAAATGTTACACTCATCCCATACCACTGTATCCTCTGCTTGACTGCCATATTTTGAGATTTTAAGAAGACAGGAATCATGTCTTACTTTTCTTTGAAATCTTACTGGCCAGTGACAAGTACTTCATTAACCCTCTGTGATTATTTAATAAATAAAAGCATTTTGACTTAGATTGTTCTACTGCAGTCTTTTGAGAAAAAGAATATTATTTACCTTGCAATTGCTTTTCATGGAACTCACAGACCCTCATCTCAGAGGTCACTTATTTCCTGTATCTACTTTTATTGGAAAATATATTCTGCTTTTTAAGATTCAGTTATGTAAGAAATAAAAAGAGAAGATGACTGTTTTATGCCATCCCCATTTGTGGTCTCTGCCCTGGTCCCCCAGTCCTCCCACCTGTTAGGGAAAAGTTTTCTTGGTGACAGTACGTCAGAGTTCACTGTAGTGTGCTTGGATCCAGACAGACCTGATTCAGATTTTGTACCACTTACTCTTTACTAGTTATTCAAACTCTCTGAGCCTCAATTTCCTTGTCTGTAAAATGAGAATAATAATGTCACCCTCAAAGATTCTTTTTTAGGTATCAGAGAGCCAATAAATAGAAAACACCTAGACTAAAACCAGATTCCTGGACACAATCAAATTAAATTCCTTTCTCTTCTTCAGCTATTTGAGTTCATCTTGATCGATTTTTGGTGTACTTACATTATAGTGTTTGAACTATGGGCTCTGGAATCAAAGTTAGTATTCATCTCCTCTGGACTATCTACTAGTAACTAAATAACTTAGCAAATGAAAACTCATTTTGCTCCCCTGTAAACTAGAAGTGATAAAACTATCACTCTGTGAGGTTGTTGAGAAGACAAAATAAGATTACATCTCCTTCTTCAAGGATTTGCTGTTTGGTTATTATTTTTCACCCCTGGATTTATATTTTAAAAGAAGTTAGGCTCTTTAAAAGAATCTAATGATATGCTTCCCTTTTAACAATTTTTTTTCATATTACTGAGGACTCTCAGAAAGGCTGTTTTCTGAAATTTCACTGTTTAAAGAGGTTTTCATTTGCCATAAGCATATTTTGTCTGCCTAGTTCTATTCTTTTGTGGAATAGGTATCTTGCAAAACTTTCTAGGAGTCACATTCAAAAAAGTTAAAAAAAAGCAGGCAAAATTAATTTTAATAATATGTAATTTAACCCAAATTATCCCAAACATTACTATTTCAACAAGTTACCAGCATAAAGGCTATGAATAAAATATTTTACATTATTTTTCATACTAATATTTGAGACTGTGTAGTTTACACTGACAGTATGTATCAATCTGGACTAGCAGCATAACAAATACTCAATTGCCACATGTGGCTAGTGGCTACAGTATTGCACAACACAAGTCTAGAGTAAACCTCCAACCTTGGGAGGAAGACAGGGAGGAAAAGGTGGACTGGAAACAAATCAAGGTGAAGCTAAGCTGTTCTACAGGGCAATGGGGGTGAATTTAGGAAGATTTCCCAAAAAGAGAAAAATAAACCTAGACCATCTCTTTAAAGAGTCTCCACTTTGAGCTAGAAGTGAGTGGTGGTGCAAAGAGGATGCCAGTCCTGACTGGACAGATATTGAGTCTTCTTATCTATTGTGTCATGTTGGTATAAACAAATACCAAAAAATGGTGTATTTTTAAAGTGGATTTTTAATTTTGTATATACTTAGGTGTTTTGGGAAATATGGGAATGTGAAATGAAGTTCGAAAAGCTTGTTCTAAAAATGTGAAAATATTTGAGAGAAAAATTTATCTTTTTTATTATTTAGGAAAGGATTTTGAACTGTTTATCAATAATGGAACACAAGACAATACTTCTCTATGCATCCATGGAAAAGCATAACAAAATAGGTTTGTTTACTTACCATGTATCTAGAAGTTCACAAAAACAGATCCAGAGCTAACAGAATACATGTATAGCTTTGTACTTAGGTATATCCAATATCCAAATATTGGAAGGTAATATCCAATATTTTCAAGAAGCAATGGTGATCGAATAATATGTCATTAACACTGTAGACTCTCAATGTTGTGGTCTTTGTCACTTCTAGTTAGGAATCACCCATCCATTTTGATGAATGGAATAAAACAAGCCAAAGTAGATGTCTTCAGGAATATTAATGAAGAAATCAGAAAAGAAGTAGCCAAGACATGAAAAATAGCAGATTACACTGGCAGGACTGTGGGCTAACAGATTCTAATAGATCGTATCATTTGCAGTCATTGTGTAAAAAGCCTAACGGCTTTAATGGAATTGGTACTAATAGGAAGATAATGCACAAATCTGTTTATGGGAAAGTTTTAGAATCTAAGATAGCACATACATAACCGTGGGCTCTTGTTTCAGAAACTTAAAAAAAATTAGATTAGATTCAACCATATGAGATTGCTATTTTTGAGATCATACTATTAGCCATTTCATACAGTTAAGTATATGAGATATTAGAAACCTTATATTATCAGGAATATAGGGGAGTTTAGAAAATGCTCTAGTTCGCATTAATCTAAACAATTCAAACGAAGTAATCAGGCTGGCTATTTTATTGGGAGACAGCATATGTGCACTGCTTACAGATGGGAATCTGAAGTCAGGCTGCCTGGGTCCTGGCTCCACTAGTTACTTACCTTATGCTGTTGGGCAAATAATTTAAGTCCTATCTGATTTGGTTTCTTTATCCACAAATGGGGTGTTAATAAATTATTTATTTCATCTTCTCCAAGATGTTGTGAATGTTTAATTTATACACCCATAATGTATAAACATTGTACATTCATAATGTTTTGGGGAAGATCAAATAGGATAATTGATGCAAAGTAATCAACACAGTGCTTGACACTTAGTAAGTGCTCAATAAAGATGAGTTATTTTTAAATGGCTTCATGGAGGTATAATTTACACCATAAAATTCTTCCTAGGTGTACAATTCTAATTTTTCAGAAATTTAGAGAGTTGTGCAACAATCACCTCAATGTAGTTTTGGGACAGTTTTCTTTGGTCTGTTTGCAGTCGATTCTAACTTGTATTCCCAGCCCAGATAAATGTTGATCTGCTTTCTGTCTCTCTGGAGTTATATTTTCCTAAAGTTTGTATAAATTGAATCATTTAATATGTAGTCTTCTGTGTCTGGCTTCTTTTACTTAGCTTAATATTTTTGAAGTTCAATTATGTCATGGCAGGTATCAGTAGGTTGTTTCTTTTTTCTTAAAGATTTTATTTATTTATTAATGTGAGATACAGAGAGAGAAACACACACACAGAGAGAGAGAGAGAGAGAGAGAGAGAGAGAGAGAGGCAGAGACACAGGCAGGGGGAGAAGCAGGCTCCATTCAAGGAGCCTGACGCAGGACTCCATCCCGGGACTCCAGGATCATGCCCTGGACCAAAGGCAGGCGCCAAACCGCTGAGCCACCCAGGGATCCCCAGGTTGTTTCTTTCTATTCCATTATATCATATACTGCATTTAAAAAAATCTATTCACCATTTGATGCTGTTTCCAATTTGGGAATATTATTAATAGGCTGCTGTGAATGTATATGTTTTATGTGGACATGCATGTAGATTTCTCTTGAGAATTACTAGGTTGCATGGTAAGTTTGTGTTTAACTTTTTAAGAAACTGTCACATTGGGGTCGCCTGAGTGGCTCAGTAGGTTAAGCACCTGCTTTTGGTTTAGGCCATGATCTCAGATTGAGCCCCATGTTGGGCACCCTGCTCATCAGGAAATCTGCTTCTCTCCCTCCCTCTGCCCCCAGCCCCCCTCACCACTTGTGCTCTGGTGCTGTCTCCCTCTCTCTCAAATAAATAAATAAAATCCATTAAAAAAAAAAAAAAAGAAACTGTCAAATTGTTTTCCAAAGTGCCTGCATCATTTTATGTACTCAGCAGCAATGTCTGAAGGTTATAATTTTTCTGTGTTCTTGCTACCAAATGTTATTTTGCCTTTCTTATTATAGCCATTCTGTGCAAAATTGTATCTCATTGTGGTTTTAACTTACATTTCTCTAAAGACTAATAGTATTGAATGGTGTTTTTTCGTATATTTATTATCTTTTGGTTTGTCTTTCTTTTGGTGAAATATTCAAAAAATTGTCCATTTTTAATTGGGTTGTCCATCTTTTAGTTATTGAATTGTAAGTGTTCTTTATATATTCTGCATATAAGTCCTATAAGATGGATGATTTCTAAATATTTTCTATGGCTTATCAGTTTCTTAACAGTATTTTTTGGAGAGCAGAAAGATTTTAACTTAGATAAAGTTGAATTTATCAATTTTTAAATAGATCTTTCCTTTTGTGTCATATATAAGAAGTTTTTATATATTCTAATATCACTATACTTTTCTTTTTTTTCATTGAGATATAACTGACATATAACATTATGTTAGTATCAGATGTACAACATGACCCGATTTTTGTGTATATTGCAAAATGGTCACCACAATAAGTCTAGATTTTTCTTGTATAGAAAGTCTCCTTCTATCTAGGAATTATATAGCTTTAGTTTTTACACTTGGGTTTACAGTCTATTTTGGGTTTTTATGTTATGGTGTGAAATAAAAATCTAAATGCTTTTTTCTTTCTTTTCTTTCCTTTTTTAAATATATATGTATGTATATATATATATATATATATATATATTTTTTGGTCTTAGCAGCATTTGTTGAAACTAGTGTCCTTTCCCTCAATGAATTGTGTTGGCATCTTTACTGAAAGTAAATTAACCATAAATATTAAGATTTATTTTTGTACTATTCTTATGCCAAAAAATATTCTTTTACTACTTTAACCTTATAGTGAGCTTTAAAATGGGATATTCCCAATTTTTTTCTAATGTTTTTCTTCTTTTGCAAAATAGTTTTGACTATTTTTGGACCTTTACATCGCCATATGTATATTAGGATCAGTTTATCAACTTATGCAAAAAGAATACTAATGGGATTTTGAGCAAGATGACATTGAATCTATAGATTAATTTGGGAAGAATTATAATTTAACAATATTAAATCATTCAGTTCATGAACATGAAATATATTTTAATTTAGATCTTTAAAATTTTTTTCAGTAATGTTTTTTTAGTTTAGGGCATATCTCTTACACTTTTCTATTAGATATATTTTTAAGTATTTTATCCTTTGATTCTCCTGCTTATGAAATTCTCAGTTTTATTTATTTATTTTTTTTCAGTTTTATTTTTGATTGTTTCTTTCTAGTGCATAAAAATACAATTGACTTGTGTCAGATGAACTTTTAACTTGTGAATTTCCTATATTTGCTTATAAGTTCTAGTTGTTTGGGGTGTGTGTGTATGTATGTATATATATATACATATATATACATGTGTATATAAATATATAACTTTGTACATTCAGGATGGTGTCATCTTCAATAAAAAGTTTTACTTATTTCTTTCTAATATGAATACCTTTATTTTTTTTTTTTACTTGATTGTAGCGGCTAGAACCCAGTATAACATTGAATGAGAATGGTAAAAGTGGACATTTTGCCTTCTTTCCAATCTTCTCTTTAGCCAGTAATTTGTTTTTTTTAAGATGCCTTTTTACCAGGTTAAGGAAGATCCTTTCTGCTTCCTTCTTGTGTGTTAAGAGCTTTTTTTTTTTAGAGCTTTTTTTTTTAAAGACTTATTTATTGATTGATTGATTGATTTGAGAGAGAGAGAGAGAGCAGGAGAGCACAAGTGGTGGGAGGGGCTGAGGCAGAGAAGAGAGAGAATCCATAAGCAGACTCCCTGCTGAGCATGAAGCCCAAAGAGGGACTCCATCACAGGACCCTGAGATCAATACCTGAGCCGAAACCAAGAGTCAGCCACTCAACCAATTGAGCCACCAAGTGCCCCTTCTTTTGAGCTTCTAACATGAATAAATGTTGGAATTTGTCAAATACAATTTTATCCTTTATTTTATCAATATGGCATATTACATTAATTGACTTTCTGGTTTTAAGCCAACCTCAGACACTTGAGATAAATCTCATTTGGTTGTGTTGTACAGTTCTTTTTATATGCTGCTGCTTCTTTCCATCTTTGGTATCACAAGTATCCCAATTGTGCAAAACCTTCTTAAAGTAAGTCAAATAACAGCTGATTTCCAAGGATCATGATTTCTTGTCTCCAGTGTGCTCTACAGCAATCTAGTTGGAAGATTCTGGATACCAGAAATGGCTGCTCACTGCTGTGACACCTTGTTCTCCACTCACACCCAGATGTCTTTGTCCTGTGGCTTTGTCTTTTCTTACCTATTTCTCAGTGAGAATTCTGCTTGCTGTGGGAGCAGAAGAGCATTTGAAGCATTCTTCTCAGAAAATAATGACTTTCGATCTGCAGTCTTAACTGAAAATAGCCATTTTTGGACTGTGCTCTGATATCTTGTGCAATGCATTAAAAGTGCCATAACTGCTTAACTGACTTCCATTTACATGACTTTGTGGTTCAGCTGCCTTTCTCTATTACCTCTATAAATAGGTTGACCATTGCTCACGGCATGTTAAGCACTCACAGGGAACAGGATACTCTCTGCTATATACCCATTTTGTTTCCCACCATTTGAATTATATGGTAGCAAGAGTCAGTTGTGCAAGTTCTTTAAACTGTTTATTCCAGATTATTTGTTATTGTTGTTAGATAATTTAATTAAACATTTAACTTGATGAAATGTGAAAAGAAAAATTTTCTGTGGAAAATAAATGTAGAATATTGGGAAGATATCACAAAAGAGAGGGATTTTAAAAATTATATTGAATTAAAGGTCGATGAAATATTTGTAAAGTATTGGGGGAAAATGAAAAAGTATAATTCTGTATTAAATTTGCTCTTTGTATGCACTGGTAAATTCTAGTTTCACTTAAAAGATTTTAAAAAATAAACCCTGAAATTCATAGTTAAGTGTTTATGGTAGTTTTGTAGAAAATAGGTCCAATTAGCACACCCAAATTCAAAAATTCACAAGACTTTGGTTCTTCAACAGGAGACTAGAAAACGAATGTATAACAATATTAAGCTAAAGTACAATGTGTTTCTATGTGTACATATATTTCTTACATCAAATGAGTTTTTCAATAAACAATGATCTGTAAATCATAATTGTGTCATTTTGTCAGGTAAGAGGTCTAGTACTAAGCCTCCAAACCCCCGAGGGTTTGGATGTTGTGGCCATCATTTAGTTATTTTATGTCTACTTAACCTACTTAGTATTGGCTACACAATATGCCTTTAGATTGGATTAAGGAACAATAACAGAGCATGTAATTTAGAGAAGGTAAACTGTGCTATGTTACTTTGTCTCTATATTTGAATGTAAGGAAAAATATGTTAGGACAAGTAACTAACTTCCAACTTAGATGTAGTTGTGCCACTCTCAAGGGAGAAGGGTTTTTGAGGATGATGATGAGCTATTGAGGTTTCTTTGTGTCATCAGTGGTTTTTGGAAAACGAGTCAGAGAATGAAATAGGATGATGAGATCTGAGAGCATGAACAAATGATAATAGGGATGATAGAGTTAATTTTTAATTAAAAACAAGACTCCATGAAAGCAAATTGCAAACCAAGTGAAAGAGTCAGGCTACCTGATGGTAATAAATACTCAGTGAAAAGGAGAGTTGGTCTAAGAATTCATTCTAGTGTCATTGCCCTATTATGTAGAGAAATATTCATCTAAAGCCAAAACTCCATTTTCTGTGTCTTTGCATATTTCTTTTTCTGGCAGCAAGTTGGCCAAAGGCTTTTTGGTAGGTTGTACACATTTGAGAAAAAGACCATTTTGTTAGATAGCATCTTTCCATTTAATTAAGAATCAAGTCTCATTGCAATCTGATTAGATGACTGTCTTAATATGATAAAGATAGGAAATAATTGTTTTAAAAAAAGGCAAATTGCTAGAGACAAGGAAGGACCCCTTTGCCTCAGTTAAACCCCATTAATAACGTGTGAAGAAGCAATAACAAAGCACTCAGTGTTCCCTTTACAGGCTCCTTAAGAGCAAGTCTGTCTGTAAGAAGCTTTCTTTCACTAATGTGGGCTGAGTCACTGACAAAGGCCAGTGTTAGTGGTCGGCTTCAAAATCTAATCCCTGTAAGGGAAGCATTTCCTTGGCTAGTTTTGTAGCGCGCTTGTCAAACATTTTAAACCATTTAACAGAAAGAAGCATTGTGATGACAAGACACAACATGGCCAGTTCTTTGGATGTATCTGCCAACAGAGTAATGCAATGATCCTTTCGGGCTCCAGTGGCTCAGGAACAAATGCAAACTCATTTGTGGAGTTCATTTTTGCGACTGGGTTTGATGTTTTGCCTACAAACAATTAGTTTTGACAAGACTTATTGGCTTTTTTTGGATCTGTTTCCTCAAAGAATATATTATTAATGTTTTATCCTAAATAACATTCTTTCTTGTTAATCATAAACTACTTTTAGAAGGCTAGTAAAGTCATTATGATAATAAGCATGTCTTTTTGCAATCTCAAAACAACATTGGGACATTGAAAAATAGAACTGGATGGAATCTCCCTTCCTTTTGTCAGTCAAAATACAGTAAATATCTTGATAGTTCGTTCCCAACTAGAATACTGAATCTAATACTAATTTATTCAGGGGACTGATGTACCTATTGTTGTAACCTAGCAATGCATTTGCTTTATGACTGCCAAGGATCGCTCTATAAAAACACACTAACCACACTACCGATGACGATTGCTGGGCTCAAAGATACGACTCACAGTATCAAATGTCACTCATTCCCAAGAACCAAAGATGATACATATTTTTATCCATCTTTTAAATAAACAGAAAGAGAAAGATGGAAGACAAAGAGGCTTTAGGTTTATTATTATTATTTAAAGATATTGTTTATTTATTCATGAGAGACACGATGAGAGAGACATAGACACAGACACAGGTATAAGCAGAAGGAAAAGCAGGATCCCTGCAGGGATCCCGATGTGGGACTTGATCCTAGGATCCCGGGATCACGACCTGAACCAAAGGCAGACGCGCAACCACTAAGTCACCCAGGTGCCCCAGGCTTTTGGTTTGAAAGCAGGAATGAAGTTCATTTATATACATATTAACATGTTTATCCTCATACCATCTGTAAGAACTTAAAGGGGGAAGGAGCATCTATGACTTCTTGCCAGAAGTTATAGAATACATCATTAGCAGTGGAGGGAAGAAACAGAAATGATGAGGAGTAGTCAACTCCAGAGCCATCCGTTCTCAGAAATGCTCCAGCATCTGCATCCCTTTATTTATTGTCTCTTTCCTTCCCCCCTCTCTCTTTTGTTCTTTTTTCTCTTCCTTTCGTTTCCCTATTTATTTTCTTGCCTTTTTCTCTGACTTTCTCATGCTCTCAATGAAACTTTTGTTTCCCTCCATGTTGCCTATGGGTGATGAGTATTGCTTAGGCCTTAGGAACACTTTAAGAATCAGCTGGCTATCAATCCTAGGGACTGGACAAGTCCACATCCTCCATCTCTTAGTTTCATAATCTGTCAAAATTCCTTTTTGACCTACCAGTTATCATTCTTGGAATTGAGATCCGAGGGAAAAAAAAGTGTTCTAGTGCCTGGTATTGCTAATACGAACTCAATACAGATGTTTGGAAATTATTAACAATTAAGAATTATTAATGCAGTACTACTCACTAGCTTTCTCTTGTTTTTCTGAACGGGGAGAAAGAACTAGAGCTTGGCCACAATTCACAGCTGATCTTATCTATGCTTGCAATCTTTACAGAGCAAGTTACCAATCAGTGGCTTTGTGAATACCATATTTGAAAGAGAAATCGGCAGATCTATTAGCTTTATTCTCTGAATTTCATAGGACTGTTTTCAAAATCAGAGGAGAGTGTCAAGTAGGTATTCCCAGAGTCTGGTAAGCTTACCCTCTACAAGTTGTCCGTTGTAGATACTCAATACATATTAACTGCTGAAAGAGTGCAGAATTGTCATTATCTGTGTGTTTCAGGGTAAGAACTGCTCTCTTTCCTGCATCCTTATCATTCTTGACTCACACTCACATCAACTTAATATTCCCTCACTATGCTGAAATTGCAGTTTTTCAAAATTGGGATTGATAGCTCAGTCTTGATGTCACTTGAGGATAATGTTCGTATTACCCACCAGTGTGTGTGTGTGTGTGTGTGTGTGTGGGTGGGTGGGTGCGCGCGCATGCATACCTACATGCCTTGTTCTCAAGCACAGACACAGGAACTGCACTTACTTCTGCCATGAATCCTTTCATGTGTCCTTTATGCTGTTTTATGAGACTTGGCAGCAGTTTGGTGGGCAGGAGCTGTGTTGTCTTGTCTTCCTAAAGCCTACAAGGCTGAACAAGCAGATCTTCGTGGTTCGTAAGCATTCTACTCTTGGAGTCACCTTGCTGTGTCATTGCAAACGCATTTCAATGCATTCATTTCCTACATCAGCAGAGTTATTTTTGTTGTAAACATTTTTATAGACTTTAAAATTACTTGGCTCCAAAATTACACATTTAATTTATGATTGGTTGGTATTTCCTGGCAATCACTGTCAATTGTCAGAGAGCTCCATGAAGCAGTGAAGCTCAAGCTCCTAACCTGCAGCTCTTTGCAACTATGATGTCTTTATACACTTCAATTTACTTCAACAATTAATGCTATTGAATCACAATAGAAATTTAATAGACAGAAGCATTAACTTAAACATTTATTACTTCATCTTTGTATTTTGGAGCTCATAATATTTTTCAGATCTCACACATTTCTGTAGGCCCTTGACAAGCTCACCGGCATTAGACACTGAGCCTGGGGTGCTTACGGGATAGAACGGGACTGCAGAGCAGGGCTCAACCAACAGCTGACACCCAGGGGGCCAGATGGCTGTCCCCCAAGGCAGAACACTTAGGTGTGGTTGCTGCTTTTGGGGAGAGCATTTGGTGTTGGGCCTCCTCTCATCAGTGCCTTTGAAGCTGGAAGTTTTCTAAGAGGAAACAATTAGGGATGAGGATAGAGACAGACTTCCTGTCCGAGGAGCCTGACACATTGCTGAGCATGGATAGAATGAATGAGTAGGGGGTGTGGTGTGGGGCTTGGTTCCCACCAGGAAGAATTCCTATAACCAGTTTGGATGGTGAAATGGAAAGAGTCATGTTACACACAGAAAGGCCTGTCACTGCTATCATTGTTTATTTTAGCGGCATCTGCTAGGTTCAAGATTAGAACTGGATGGGACGTTTACACTGATGCTTTGGTGTGCTTAGACTTCATTTTATATTAACTCAATGATAAATATTAATTGACTAGTTAGAAGATATACAATTCCATGGTTGGAATCTCTTTACCTCATATCTGGAGTGATGTCATTTTTCTGTTCTTTTTTGTTCAGACTACAGATCTTTATCTACACGATGCATTAAAACTCATTTATAGCTTGTCTAGAATAATTAGATGATTTGATCTATGCAGTTCTTTTGCCAGATCTATGTCTTACTAAAGCAATTAACATAGTAATTTTTGGAAGTAAGCATTTAATGTCTTCTCTGCAGCGGTTTGAGAGTTTAAATTTTGATGTCTAGTCTTTGGCTATAATTAAAGGTAAATTTAAATATTTAACACAGTAGTAGAGGAAAAACAGCTACAAAGTTTACTTGAAAATAAAGTGAGTCATTTCACTGAGCCATTTATCTCTGCTTGCATGCAGACCAACAGAAGTTTGTGTTTTGTCCTCAATTCTCTTCCCCGATAGTCAACAGCTGTTGCTTCCTTCAAACTGTAAACTCCATCTTCCTGTTTTACCTTAACTCTTCTGCCCAAACTGCCTTAGATATGATGGCAATTTGAAATCTGAGAAGTTTTTGTAAATCACAGCAGTTACATTGTGAGTAACAGCTGCTAGGTGATACTATGGATCAGTCAGGTCTTCTAACAGCAGCACAGTTAATTCAAGTAGTGTTTCCAATCGTAAACCATTTAAAAAGAAAAAAACAAAAAACAAAAAACAAAAACTCGAAGCCTAGCCTGGAAAGAATGTTTTCAGAATGGGATTAAAAATGATTTTCTTGTCTGAGGACAATGTAGGAGGCTACTATAGCTGACATCTACCTGAATCTATAAAACTTCCCTTTTATGTTAGCAGACCTAATTTGTCTACATCAGACACATCACAAGAATTAACTAGTGCAGAAATTTTATTTCAGTTTTTTTTTAAATTATAGCAATGTGTTTATTCCCTCTGTAGTTGTTTTAATATCTTATACATTTGTTGGCCATGTCCTAAATACTTTTGGCTTAGATTTTATGTCATCCATAAAATAATAATTTTCTGCAGACGTTCAAGTAGAATACATCATTTAGATCCAACGTTGCACTTAGGATAAGGTCTTATACTTCGATGTACATAAATATCTTCCTTTTCTGACAGAGGCATCCATTACCTTGGGGTGTATTGCAAATATTGCAGCAGAGATGACAAGAAAAAAGTAATAGGTGAGATTCATCACTTCAGTTTTAAAATAGTGATTTGAACTAAAAGCAAAGAAAACAATTTTGAATGCCAAGGCTTTTGATTTGCAATAACTGGCTTTTTGATAGACCCAAAGTTTTTGAGTTCTGAAAGTCTGGTTTTGGGTATCCAGAGCAAAGTCCTAGAGGAATCAGAAAACAAAGTTAATGGGTTCAGGACTATCTTTGGAAGAGAGCAGAGAGCAGAGAAGAGCCAGATAATCTGTCCTAGAATTGTTTTGGGAAAGATAAGAGATAGGAATCTCACATTTAGCTTCCGCCCCCTCCCATGAGCCCAGAAAATACACTTAGCTAATACTTGTAAGGATGAACACTAACAACCTGAGTCTAGAGGAGACATGGAGATCATGGTGATTTATAAAAATAAGATGAAAGTTCACATATTTAGTTTTTGCACATCTTGTATTTTTTACTGTGAAGTAGTATATCCTAATGTGATACTGTAGATTAAAAGATAATAGTTTATTAGTTTTTTTTCCATTAATAGGATATGTCAAAGAATATTGTGGAAGGCTTTGGAATGTACAAATGTACATTCAACCTGCTGGTACAAATAACCTGCTGGGTGTCCTGTCTGTGCACTCTCCTGTATTATCTATGCCTTTTGTTGTCTTTAAGCTAATTTGCAATCTAAATTGTATACTGATGGAACTAACTTTTGTCTATAGAAATGTAAATGCATTTTATCAATGGAAATGAAATTTGTTATTTTCCTGTGGAGGATATTAATCAATTTTGAATCTGTTCATTCGTTTCAGCATTTGTTTCAGCATTTCCGATTGTCTATATATATGTACATATTTTTTGAATTCTTTTTTTTAACTGGTTGTAACATCTTACTGGTTCTCTCATTTATTATTGAATTAAATAAATTCTTCAACATTTTTTTAAAAGATTTATTTACTTATTCATTCATGAGAGACACAGACAGAGAGAGAGAGAGAGGCAGACACAGGCAGAGGGAGAAGCAGGCTCCATGCAGGGAACCCAACGTGGGACTCTATCCTGGGTCTCCAGGATCATGCCCTGGGCCAAAGGTGGCGCTAAACCGCTTAGCTACCTGGGCTGCCTGATTTTATCCTCTTAAAAAATATAATTTAACATATACTTCTTAGTGAACAAGACATTTCTAGAGATACATCAACTTCTTTTACATCTATGAGTGATGATGGCCATCTGAGGCATCTCCCCCACAGTAGGGGAAATAGTTTGTAGAATAACAAGTAGAACTTACCTATTGTTACCTCTCCAATCATAATATCTAGCTTTTGTGTGCTTATGGACAAACGCCTTTCTCCTCAGTTTTGTGTTTGCATAGGAAGGTTTTCCATTGGGAATAAATCCTCCTGTCTTCTTCACTCCTTTATTCAGTGCTCACTAAGGGAGATGATGTACTTTTCTAATTGGAAGGACTGAAAGAAAAAATTGGACAAAATTCAGAAGGCACATAGCTCAATCCCTTTTTCCTGGTATGCTTTAGGATTAGTTGCTTTCATTTTAGAGATTTCATAGGGATAAACACTAAAATTGAGAGGGCTGCCATTAATCTGCATTGCCAGTGAAGTCTACCGGACTAACAGACTTAAGGCTCGGTTTTCCGAAAGTGTTATCAGTAATAAAGCTGATATTTTGAGTTCTATTGCTTGCATCTATCACTCAAATGGTTTAGAGCATGGATGAGAAAAGAGGAGTTATTCATTAGTTTCTCAAACTCTAGATCCAAGAAAAGGAACTGTTGTATCTGTCTTCCATATACAAATACATAAATTAATGTTGTAATGTTTTAACACCAGTTAATAAGATATATCCCAGGAGTGCCTTAGTAGAAATCAAGGTGATTACAGAATAAAGTTAAATGAAAAAGCAACCTTGCAGAATAGACATATCTAGTTAAGTCTTTGGCATTCAGTTTCAGAAGACAAAAGACTTCCTCTATTTATATTATGTCAGAAAGTGTATAAATTTTTTTTAAGCTGTGACTTATGGGGTGAGTCCAATGCCCTGTATACTTTCTGAAAGCACAGGGATATTGCTCACTATGATAAGTTAATCAAGCTAGAGGTGTTGCAGATTTCTTAATATGGTGATAATAGAGGTTAGAATACTAAATAGAACAACCCAATGCTGAAACCATGAAAAGCCTTCAATGGCTTTATGATGACATAATTTATGTCCTGTAAAAACTACCTAGATGAAGGTTTCATGCAGCACTTTTTTAAGTTAAATTTTATCTTAAATTTTAAGTTAAATTTATCTACTTAATCCAATGAATAATTTACTAAGGAGTTATAATTATAAATGTAGTATATAGATGAGAATAACAGACATAATTAATAGCATTGGTTACATAATGTAAAGGAGGGTTATTTAAAGTTTACAGTGTGCCAATGAATGATTCCATTAATCCCAAAAAAGACAAGCAAAATAACTTGTTCATAAAGCAAAGCCAAGTTATTACCTCAGTAAGAGAGACTCCTACCTTGAGATTCTTTGTACCTTCTCTGGAGAGGAAGGATAGGTGGTATATTTATAAGATTTTGAGGGTATTGGTTTAAGGTACATCTATCACTGTGGACTAGGGGGCTGACTGAAATTGAGAAGTTTGTAACAAAATTGCTCAGAATCAGTGGACACAGTTAGGTGAAGATCAGAAAGTAAGTTTTGAGAAATAAACAGTTGATTGATGAGCTTCATGAAGCAATCCTATGTCCTGAGAAGGGGTATTTACTCTGAAAAGTGTTGGTTGAGTAGCCTGTTAGTGGAACAAATGGATTTTTGGAAAGTTCCTCCAAAAAACAATTAAGTTATTTGCAACTCCTTGTTTCTGGGCAAGAATTTACTGGAACAGTAAAGTCTCATTAGAACAGATAGTTTAATTATAAAGTCATTTTGATGTAAACAGTATGCTATGTGATGACAGATAATTTAGGTTCTCTACAGCAAGTTTTTATAATGTAATCTTCAGTAACAGTTTTTTTTTTTTTTTGGCCATTTGTTGATTATCTCAGATTATAAATAAACAAAATTTATTGGAAGGGGCAATTTAGAAAATATTGTTTAGTATTTCAGAGCTGGAAGAAATGGAAGCAGTAAAAATTTGGACTTCTTAAATGCCAGAATAATCCTGAAAAGATAAAATGGAGACTTTTATAAAGTAGAATCATTTTGCTAGTTATTTTCCTTGGAAGTAATTTATAGTTTGTCTGTAATTTGTGGTACTTCTAAAATAGAGATGTCACTTTCCTCATACCTTGCTCACACCAAAAATCTTTATAGACAACAAGCTTCTTTATGTATTTTTATTTGATAATTTTCTAAATAGATTCCATGCCCAGTTTGGAACCCAACATGGGGCTTGAACTCACAACACTGAGATCAAGCCTTGAGTCGAGATCAAAAGTCAGATATTTAACCAACTCAGCCATTCAGGTGCCCCACATGTTTTTAAAATTCATGTTTTCTTGTTAAATGTTAAGATAAATTGGTGTTTTTATTAATGCTTCTGTAAGTTTAGAATTGGCTTTTGGGCAAGTCTTTTGTATATGGATATGCCTCATCTAGTTCTATCGTAAGCATCCATGCATTTGACTGAAGCTACCATAATTGATTTCAGTTTCATGTAGATAGCTTTGGTATCAGAGTAGAAATCAAAACATAAAATATCTCAGAGAATTGAAACAGGATTTGTAGTCCTTTGGAAAGAGGTTCCATTGGGATACTTTATTTTATTTTATTTTTTAAATATTTTATTATTTATTAATGAAAGACAGAGAGAGAGAGAGAGAGAGAGGCAGAAGCAGGCTCCATGCAGGGAGACGGATGTGCAACTCAATCCCGGGACTCCAGGATCATGCCCTGGACCGGAGGCAGGCACTAAACCGCTGAGCCACCCCGGGATCCCCCCCATTGGGATACTTTAGATGTTATTCTGAGCATTGCACTAGGAATTCCAGAGTTGGTGTGTCTGTCTTGTGATCTCTGTCTCTTTTTCCTCCTTTTTACAATTTAGCTTGAAAGTTTTCAATCCTTTTGTTTTATTAAGTAGCTAGCATAGAAATCTAGATCTTTACTTTCTTTTTTAACTGATGATTATCAAAATTTTTAGAGGTAAGTGAATTTAGTAGCTAAGGCAATCCTGAGAAAAAAGAATATAGGCAGAAGGACCATGCTTCTGGATTTCAAACTGCACTAGTACTAGCCATAGTATAAAATAAATTTTCAAAGGACATAGTAATAAAAACAGTATGGTATTGATACAAAAATGCATACAAATAACCATTGGAACAAAATTGAGATCCCAGAATTAAATCCTGGCATATACAATCAACTAATATTTGACAAGGGAGCCATGAATACCCAATGGGGAGTGGATAGTCTCTTCAAGAAATGGTACTTGGAAAACTGGAGAACTAAGGAAAATGCAAAACGATGAAATTGGGCCACTCATTAAAATTAACTCAAACATGTGTCAAAGACTTAAATATTAAGATCAGATGTCCTAAAACTTCTGGAAGAAAATGTAGGGAACAAACTCATCAATATGGGTCTTGACAATATTTTTGGGCATAAGCCAAAAGCACAGAAAACCAAAATAAAAATCAACAAATGACCCTATATCAAACTCAACATCTTCTGCACATTAAAAAAAAAAATTAACAAATGAAAAGACAACCTATAGAATGAGAATAATGCCACAATAAACATGAAAGTGCACATATCTCATTGAGTTCCTGTATTCATTTCCCTTGAGTATATAACCAGAAGTGGAATGCTGGATCATATGGTATATGTTTATTATGGCATTATTCATAATTGCCAAGATATGAAAGTAACCTAGATGTCCTTCAATGGATAAATAAATGGGTAAAAAACGATGTGGTACATATACACAATGGATTATTCAGCCAGGACAATGTTATTCAGGCCTATCTACAACAACACAGATAGACCTTGAGAACACTGTGCTAAATGAGATGTTAGAGAAAGACAAGCACTATATAATTTACATGTGGAATCTAAAAAAGTTAAGCCTGTAAAAAACAGAGTAAAATGGTGATTACTAGGGGATGAGAGATAAAAGAATAAGAATGATGGTATTTAAAGGTACAAACATGAAATGAGTAGTAAAAAAGCTAGAGAGATCTAATGTACTATTGAATGAATATGGACAATAATATTGTACTATGATTATATAATGTGATAAATATTGCTACATGGGTTATCATATTATTATATATAAATATGTCAAAATAGCATGCTGCACACCATAAACTTATACAATGTTATGTGTAAATTTATTTAATTGAAAATTTTTTATTTAAAAAAGAAAGCAAAAAAAAAATAAAATAAAAATAAAATAAAAAAGAAAGCGTATGATGAAAGAAATTGTTAATTGTACAATTGTACATTGTGCAATTAATCTATAATATTATCAAGGCAAATGGATAAGTGTTTTTGTTGTCTTCTTAGGCTTCTGTTATGGAATATTGTTTTTTTAGACTAATTTTAATATTAATTGTAGACTTATTTTACTTGAAAGAGAGAGGAGAATGGAGGGGAAAGATAGCATAAAAATAGGGATGTAACAAGACAGACTCCATTGTAGATTCCTAGGGATGGCCCAATCTTTAAGCTACTTTCAAACTGAATGTTCAGTAAGAGGATTGTCAATTTCTCCCCAAATATTCAAGTTTGTCAGTGTCCTAATACCAATTCACACTACCAATGTCTGTTCATTCAATTAATATTTATTGGGCATATACTATATTTATAATATTTTATGACAGGTGTTAGAGACAAAGTGGTTCCTACACCTATGGAGCTGACACTCTAGGTGGGAAGGCATATGAAACTGATGTACTAGGTCTAATACAGTTGCATGACTAATAATGAAGAATATGAAAAAAAATTAAGCAAGAAATATTTCAGTTGAATTATTGACTGCCAGTTTTGTGACTAGTGAAAATTTCTTTTTTTTTTTAAAGATTTTGTTTATTTATTCATAGAGACACAGAGAGAGAGAGAGAGGCAGAGGGAGAAACGGGCCCGATACAGGAAGCCTGACGTGGGACTCGATCCCGGGTCCCCAGGATCACACCCCAGGATGCAGGCAGCACTAAACCGCTGCACCACCGGGGCTGCCCCTGAAAATTTCAAATTACTTCTTAAGTTTCTTTGTTATAGGGAAAATATAAATTTTTGGTCATATAGCTATAATGAAAACAGATACTTACTCTCCTGTGGGAAGGATAGAAAAATTTACTTACTTTTAGCTTCACAAAGGCCATTTCTCTTCATATGCTTGGTGTTATAGTATCAGTGTTGGGAATTTTCAGACCAGTCTGTGAAACTTCATGGAAGAAAAGGATCAAGAACCTCAGATTTTCTCTTCTAAGAATCACTCCAGAACCTCTCTAATGAATCAAGATTGTCCTAGAGGGAATTGCTTCCAGAATGGCAGTATGAAGTGCTTCATAGGTCCGTTTCCCTGTAATACTACTATAACTGGTGAAACTTGTTAGAAAAACCAATTTTTCAAAGAAAAAAAAAGAAAGTTTGGAAATCATCTAAAGTCATACAGAAAATGAAGAAAGGTTTATTTAAGAAACTCTACGATCGGGATCCCTGGGTGGCGCAGCGGTTTGGCGCCTGCCTTTGACCCAGGGCGCGATCCTGGAGACCCGGGATCAAATCCCACATCGGGCTCCGGTGCATGGAGCCTGCTTCTCCCTCTGCCTGTGTCTCTGCCTCTCTCTCTCTGTGACTATCATGAATAAATAAATAAAATCTTTAAAAAAAAAAAAAAAAAACTCTACGATCTGAGTAAAAACAGTAAAAATCTGTGGCCCTTAGCTATGACTTGTTCCCTCTTTTCCTTCCCCTTTAGCTCATGACAGGAGCTCCACTCTGGATGGGTGTGGCCAAAACACAGGGCTTCTTCTGTCCCCATAACTTCCAGTCAAGGGCTTAAGTATCTCCCCCAAGAGAGAGAGATCATTAGCCTTTTCATTCCCCCCAGTTTTGTACTGCAGAGGGAGAAATTTTAGGTGGGTGTGGCTGAGAGGTTGGAGGCTCACCTTCCTCCACTCAACCTCCTCTAGGGGTGGAGGTTCTACACTAGGCATGACAAACTGAGGACACAGGGGCTATCATCACTCTAGCCTTGACTTGCTCGTAGGGTTGAAGACTCACCAGGAATCAGAAGCTGAGAAGACTAGAGGCTACAGGTTTTCTCTGCTCTGCTGATCATAAAGCAGAGATGTCACTCTGAGAGTAGCAGGACTATTCTGACTCCCAGATCTGGGGCAGTGGCTCAAAGATTTTGCCTAGGATGAAGAAGCAGAATGGTAAACAAGGCACTGACAATCTTCCTAAAAGAAATGATTTATTTCTGACAGAATGTGGGGAATGTAGCTTCCTTATCAGAGAGAATCAGAGAAAGAGAAAGATAAAAAGAACTCTCTTGAGGCCTGAAGAAACCTCAAAGTCTAGCCTCAAAAACTATCTTTGCAAAGGGGCCTAAATTTAATTGGATCAGGCTATGGAGCAATTTATGCCCAAGGCATAGTCTGAACAACAGCACAATCAGTCAGCAATTAGTGGAGCTAACAGATGGTTGTGATACTCACAGAGGCAGACAATTTAACAAAGAGATCAGGGAAAAAGACAGTCAAAAAGAGCCCAGCTAAAACTACTATCATCCCAGGTTGGCTATGCCATGCCCAGGGCCTTGCCCTCTGAGGCTCAACATCAGAGGCTTCCGACTGTCAGGAAAAGAGACTCCACTAAAGTAGTACGGTCACATCATTAAACAAATAAATAAGCAAACAACAGCAATCATACTCTGTGGGGGAGATCAGTGCCTACATTTGTTATAATTATTATGATGATGATCTAAAATGCCTACCGGATATTATCTAAAATGTCCATACACAGGGAAAAAGGCAGGCAACAGACATTGACAATGAGAGGCACAGATGTTGGACTTAAGAGTCAAAAACTTCACGTAGCCATTATATCAGTGGCCCAAGAACAAAAGGAAACCATGTTTAAAGACATGAAGAAAGATATGATGACTATGGCTCCTATTCAAACAGAGAACACATAGAGATAGAAATTATTACTTAAAAGAAGGACCAAGTAGAAATAGCCAAGTTGAAAAGTATAATAACTGAAATGAAAACTTCATCATAGTGGTTTAACAGTAGATTAGAAGTGACAGAAAGAAGAATAGCTAATTTGAAGAAAGATCAATAGAGATTATGCAATCTGAAGAATATAGATTCTAAAAAACAAAGAAAGATGAATGAGGTCTCAGAGAAATATGAGACTCTATTAAGAATACCGACATACATGTAGTTGTAGTATCAAAAGGAGAGGAGAGGAAAAAAGGAGCAGCAGTGGGGGTGGGTGGGAGGATATGTGTGTGTGTGTGTGTGTATAAAGTGTATATATATAATATATATAATAATTATATATATTCATATTAATGGCTAAGATATGAGGACTAGAATTTGTTTTGAGAGAGTCATATGCCTCCATTGACGTTCTGGACCCCACACCAGGCTCTCTGCTGTCTTGAGAAGGGTAGCTCAAGGCCCTGTGTATTTAATGCTGGCAAACATTTTGACTTAGTTGCCATGGTATGGGGAAATGACTCACTTCTTTGAGTAAATGACATTGGAGAGGAGATCTGAATGATAACATGACAGTCAGGGAGGGTAGAGCCTTTGTGCTCCTATTTGGGACAGAAGGAAATGTGTGCAATGTCTTTGAGACAGAATGGTGTCTTTGAAGACATTGTGTGCATTGAAAGTGAAGGAAAACAGAAGCCCAGATGAAGTTAGGGGTAAGCTGGTGTGAGTCTGTGAGAATTGTAAGTCATGTGAATGACTTTTTTTAAAATTTTAAGTTTGAGATAATTATAAATTTACTTGCATTTGTGAGAAATAATATGGAAAGAACTTGTGTACCCTTTACCCAGTTTCTCCCAGTGATAATGTCTTGCAAAACTGCAGTACGTTTCAACCAGATATTGACCTTGATAAAATCAAGGTACAGAATATTACCATCAACAAAGAGATCTTCCCTATTGCTCTTTTATAGACCTATTCAGTGTTTTGTTTCCACCACCTTCTTCTTCCTAGGCAAACACTAATCTGTGCCCCATTTCTCTAAAGCCATGACAAATAACTGCAAAGGGATATGGTAGAGTTTGAAGATAGATGTCTTGCAGTAGTTACATATTTAAAATAAATCTTATACAATTGGGTCAATACTAGTTTTGGAATGTCAAATAGTATTGGCTACTCTTAATATGAATTTGATATTCAAATTAGAATATGAATAAATTAGAAATTTTGAGTAAAGAAGCCAACAAATGAATTAAATAACAAAACTGATCTGCCAGTTAAAGCTCAGTTAGCTAGAAAACATGTCTGAGAACCTCTCCCGGAAGGTTTCAGGAGGGGTTACAGTGTGGAAAAAATAAAAGGAAATTGAAAAGAAGAGGAAGATGGAATGCTTTGTCATTTTTATTTATTAGAATAAGCAGGGTTTTTCTGTATGTGGGCATCTCTGCTCTGAGCTAGTTGGCTCTTGACAGACTCAAGGCACGGTTTCTGTTAGAAATACACTCAACGAGAAGGAAGGAGGTCCAAGGTGAGGTAGGCAAGTGCCCCTGAGGAATGGACTTTGAGTGAGTCAAGAAATGTATTATAGATGCCAGGTGGCTGGGAAAGAGGCAGGCCAAAAAAGCTGAGGTTGGAAGCAAAACATAACCCTGATTTGTTTAGTAATTTTGTCCATGAACATAACATGTCTTAAGACACAGATAAGGGTGAAGAGAGAGTATGGATCTGTTATTTTCAAATTTGATGCACAGTGGAATCACCTGAGGAGTTTTAAAAATGATCAGTGACTCAGTACCATTGTCAAAGAGTGTGATTTTATTGGTTTGGCTTATAGTCTGGGCACCAGGATTTCTAGCAGCTTCCTAAGTGATACCAATGGACAGCCAAGGTTGAGAGACTGGTTAGCTGCAGACCTTTTCAGTATGGTAAAATTAATGGTTTATATATTTATGTATGATGATTCTTTTCTTTCAAAAGAACTTAAGGTAGGGTAAATAATTGAGTTTACAAGTAAGACAATTGGAATTAAAACAAAAAGAGCCCCAACAAATTTAAAACATCTAGAAATGGTCCTAAACTCTCCCTCTCCATGTGAATCACCTCAGGGAGAATTCTAGTACTTGACTCTCACCCTTAGATCTGGGTTGGACTCTGTCCTGGACATACAGTATTTTTGAAACAGAAGATTCTAATGTGTAGCTAGGCTTGAGAAGTGCTTAAGCAAATTGCAATATCAAATAGATGCTACCAAGCACCTGAAATAAACATATTACCTTATTAAATCTATAAATTGAATTCAAAGTTCCTGGCAGCAAATTCAAAGGGGAAACATGTTACAAGGCTTTCACTTTGTAGATGAAGTGTACAAAACTCTTATTTAGAGATTACATATTTCTGGAATAGAACTTAAAATTGAATTTTCCTGGATTGATCCTCATGTAAGGTCTTGAGTAGTGACTTAGGGCCCACAAAAGACACTAGCATGCAGCTTAAGTGAATAATTGTTGTAGAGAGCTGTTATAGTACAGAGGATATATCCCTAAAATGGGTCCATAAAGAAAGTCTTGGCTAGCTAAAGAAGCAAGGAGACCTGAGAGAAGGTCTTTTATTATTAACCTAATTTAGATATTACCCAGCTATCCCCTTAGAATTATGTTGCTTATCTAGTTCGGGGAGTCATAGACTGCCCACAAATATTCCTGAGACCTGATGTGCACAAATACCTCAGTGTTCCATGAAGAGATTGCAGCTTTGGCTAAGTTCCTTAGTTATTTGAAGTTAATCCATTGCCTTTGGGAGGTAGGAAGGGTGGGCTGGTGAAAGTAATGGAACACTTCAAGGAAAATGCTACCTCTGGTACATAAGAGGGGTGGGATCTGAAGGGACCTGGGTCCCGCCTTAGGACATAAGCAAAAGTGAGCTGAGTGGCCATCCAGAAGTATAACATGAAACCTTACCATTACATGTGCCTCCGAGTATCTGGCTCTTGTTGTAGCCAACAGCTCTATAGCTACCAGCAAGAGAATTCATTCATGAAATAATTTCTAATCGGCACTTGATAAAGGTTCAAAATATGTGAGTGTTGAAAAATATTCCAACAGACAAGTTTATTTTGGCATTATTTAGGTCCTTAAGTTCTGTCCCTAAGTAGTCTTTTTGGTAACATTGGTTGCCTTGTTACTATTGGGTTGTCTCTGTTAATTGGTTTCAGTCATCCTTGAATATTTGGGTACCTGGCCCCACTGGGATTCATGGTAATCAGCTGTTAGTCCCTCTTCCTATTGAAGAATAAGAAAAAAATCAATAATTTCTATCACTGTGGGAGCTCATATCTTTCTAGCTTAAAGTTTGTAAGTGGCTATTTAACTCCTTTGTACCTCATCTAACTTATTTACAAAATGAGGATAACTGCTCTAACTGGTAAAGTTGTAATAATTAAATGAGATAATGCTTGCCCAAGCACTGCACAATTCCCGACACACAGTGATCTCTCAATAAAAACTAGCTATTTCTGTGGTCATCGTAAATATCTTCCTCCTCCATCTCCTCCTCCTCCCTGGAGTGGAATACAAAGTTTTCCTAGGTAGGCAAGGCAATAAAATGAATGTTTATTTCTGAAGTATCAGTTTTACTAGAAGATTGAGTTGGGATGGGGTGAGAAGCATTTTTCATTAAAAAAAAAACATAAATGTGTTATGAAATAAGTTTCAAAAATCCCATGGACTTTTAGGCTAGAATATGAGACATCAAAGAAATTTATACTTTCAAAATTTCATAAATCTGCGCAACTTCATGTTAAGCCTCAAAACCTCAGAGGTCACACATCCTCTCTCTTCTGCCGTCAGTGGAATTTTTCTGGAAATTTTGGGAAGTGATTGCTATGAGAACTCTGATTAGTTGTATCTGAAATAGTTCCTTTCTCTAAAAGAGATGTGTGCCACTGTAATTCCCACTGGAATGGATACTGGACTTTGAGTTCCCAGTAATGGTAGTGTTGACATGGTACTTGACGAATCAACTCAAAAGATAGCTTAACAAGCAAGGCACACACACAAAACCTGTGTGTTGGCAAGAACTGCTGCAGGGAGACAGCTGCTGAAGCACTGTCTTCCTAAGAACAGCTGGGAAGAGGGAGAAATCACCAAGCCCTGGTGCTAAACTGCGAGGGCAGTAGCTGTTGACCTGTTGACCAGAACTACCACGGGAAGCAGTAGATGGAGTTAATCCTGAGAGACTGTTCTTCCAGGATTCCACCAAACTCTCCATTATCTCAGTTTAAATCACTCGAAGGGAAAAGGGTGCATGTGTGCACGTGTGCACACACACGTGCATGTGCAAGGAGGAGGACTAGGGAAAAGTTAAAATTAGACTGGTATTTGTGGGAAGTGATATTTTTTCTTAATCATCGGGTAGAGGGACTAACAGTATCTGTGGTGCATCCGAGGAGGACTGGATGCCTGGGAATTCATTGAATGAAATGAAAGCAAGTCAATAGTGAGTAGGCAACCAGAGCATGGTGTCCAAGGCAAGGGAGAATAAGGAAGAACTTGAAAGAGTTAAGTGATATCAGAATTAGCTGTCTCTTAGATTTTTTCTCAACTCTCAGATATATGGAGCCTTTTTAAGACACTTGATAAAATTCAATTCTCTTTTTGATTTTGGTAGAGCAGGTGTTCTGTGTAGACTTAAAAGAGTGCTGCATTGAGTGGACCCCAGATTTAATCCTGTAGTTCTAACCCATAGGAGAATCTCTCATTTCTGCTATATTTGGGTAGAAGTAGAACCTACAATGGAGCAGTTTTGCCCTTCTTGAGTACTTGAACTCATGCTTGACATGGTCCATTAAGAACACTGACATAGCTGGAGACTACCCTCAGGAGTAGTGATTTGAGTCCTGTGATTCTAACCAGTTTGCGTTTTAGTTGCCTATGGCCATCAGTATATGAATTACACAAACATCTGTCATAAGCACATAACGTTCATGTATAATACATACATTTGTAGAGGTATACATATTGAATATATATTAAATATACATACATATATAAGTATTCAAGTTACATTTTCCTACTCATATTTGCAATCAAGAGTCTAATAATAAAGAGGTTAAAAACATGTTTTAAAAATGAAAATAGTTACATAAGCTGGATTAAAGTTTTATAATTTGTCTGAAATTGAATAGAAAGGAAATTAAAGTCCACAAAATGCCGTGGAGATGAATTCTGATTTTCACTGAGCTTTTCTGTGTTGGCTCAAAAGAATCTGAATAATATCCTGTTATAAGAGGGGATTGAACTGAATGTCTGAAATGAAACAGGTAAATTATTTTGGCTCAAGTATGCTTATGGTGGCTAGACAAAATATGAACTTCTATAGCCTAAAGCTTAAAGTGTGGCTTTCTCAATACTAAACATATAACTCCATTAATTTCATCCAAAATCAGAATATAGTGAAACTTGAAAGGAAAAAGATAAAAATCATTTTATAGTGAAGGGGATCTCAAAAGGCAACTTGTATTTTACCTCATTTTCAGCAATGTTGCTCACTGACGCACTGCCATGAGCATCTGACTGTTGATGGATTTTTCTGCTATTCTTCTTTTTATATTTTATTTTGATAAAGATCAGTTAAACAGGTTACAATGTTATTTCTTTGAATGAGATTGCTATAACAGTATAATTTTACTAAGTAATAGAATATGAATCTTTAAACCAGTGACACCGATATTTCTCATTGCAAATGACAAATTTCCATTAATCACTGGGTAAAGGATGGACTTAAAGTTATGATGTTGTAAAAGTAGTTCATGTAAAATTTTTCACTAGTCAAAATACTTAAAATTTTTTTTGAAAATATGATTTTAAGACATTTCCATGTGAATTTACATATGTCTCTCTCTCTTTTTTTAAGGAGGCTATATGTGGACAGTTGCCCTGTTTGTCTCTCTTTTTATTAAGAGTACTGATAGTTCTTTGTGGGAATTGTTCTTTTACAAATATTGAAGAGTCATAATCTTAAGGGCCCATATACAAAATTTATATATGAGCCTCCATTGTGTGCTCACTTGTAGATTGTTTGTTCCCTATGTTAATCAATGTCTCCTAAATATGCTCCATATGAAAAACGTCCTATAATTTAGGATCCAGGAAGACTTTCATCCCCGATAAAATTTTTTTGCTCCCTGATATTGAAAAATGATAAATCAGCATTTTTTTAGAATCAGCATTTTAACTAGTTTCTAATCAACTATTCCCATTCATTGAAAAGATATAGATCTAGATTTTTTGTTCATATTCTACAGATTTTTTCTTTTATATATTCTTACTTCTAAATTATTACCTTTTAAAATTTACTTTCTTTGTTGTGGACTGCCTTATATCTCATGTAGAGATGCAGTTGGTGTGAGTAGAATATCCATGATTTTTTCAGGATCTATGTCAAGGCATAGCTGGGTCACACCAAATTTTTTACTATAACTGGCCAAGTCATAGTAAAGCTCTAGTGTTTGTACAAATAAATGAGTATAAACATGAATAAGGTCCTTTAATGTTTGCTGTCCTCAAAGAAGTTTTTAGGATAACCAGGCTGGGCAGGGCCATTGTATTTCAAAACTTGCTCTCGCGTCACAAGGAAATTCAATTAACCCATCTATGCTAATTATTATATTCTTTCCATCTGACTGTGGTACATTATTGCAATGAATTTGTGGAGACAATACTGCACCCAAAGTATGATGCCAGCATAAAAATATCTAGCACTTTGTAGATTACTAAAGGGGATATTTTACTTCTCCAGTTATCTCCATAGGCATTTTTCTCTCAAATCCTTTATTTAATGACTTAATTAAATGGGTCTTCAGAAGTCCAAAACAATGCATATGATTCCTATTTGTGGCAACACAAATGAATTTTGCATGGTGGAGGAAATAAATCTCTGTAAGTCCAATTCTCATCTGAATGGGTTTTAATGTCTTTAATTTCTACTGCATCTTTGCTATTTAAAAGGCTTTCTATCCAATCTCAACCCACAACTCCTGGAGTCACAGTGAATGTTTGGATAGCTAGTCTGAAAGTGGTTAAGAACAGCTCCAAATCCATTGGGGGAGATTGGAAATCATTATCAGTGGATGAAGAGACAAACTTTTGAGAGACATCTTGTTGTCTATATGCTGCATCTGTTCCATCTCCTGTGACAGCAAGCACTCTGAAGAGCTAGCTTTGAAAAAGGAGAGTGATGTTATCTCCCAGACAAACTTGAAAAGAGTAAACAATGCATTCCTCTCTGTTTAAGTACGTCACACTGCTGATTTCTTGCATGTAAGAGTTTACCAAAGAAAATCTGGAACCACTAAATGCTACTTGCTCAACCAGTACCCTGTAACCATAACATTCAGCTCCTTGAAAGAAAGAAAGAAGAAAGTTGAGGAATATTTTAAATTATCCAAAGTCCCTCTAACTAGCAGATGTACCAGTCTGTCATGAAGGAAGTCAATGATGTTTGTCAATCCTTGTCTATAACTCAGTTTTAAATTTTATAAGTATGATAGGGATGCCTGGGTGGCTCAGTGGCTGAGTGTCTGCCTTCAGCTCAGGGTGTGATCCTGGAGCTCGGGATTGAGTTCCACATTAGGCTCCCTGGGAGGAGCCTGCTTCTCCCTCTGCCTGTCTCTGCCTCTCTCTCTGTGTCTCTCATGAATAAAAAAATAAAATCTTAAAAAAATAAATTTTATGAAAATGATAATGCTATTTTTTCCAGTTGTAAGCGACAGGAGTTAAACTGGACTGCCTTAATATCAGTGATATTTTATCAATGTCTCATAGAATAAAACAAAAACCCTGGGAAAGTGGGTACTACATTTTTAAGAAAATCAATGAATGCATGCTAAGCTTTTTGTCAAAATCAATTCAGTGATTACCTTTCTATTTTAGAGTAAGAAAGCAATAAAAAATAGATTAAGAAAACAATTAAAAAATATGTTAGAACTTTTAGCTACATTGACCTTCAAAATTTTCAGGGAAAATCAAAGGCAGATAAATATTCAAGGCTAGTGAGATTGACCTCATGAAGTGGTTAGCAAATAAGAAGTTTTGGGGAGAGAGTGCTCAAAAGTCCTATTGATACATGGTTCCATTTAGATATCTCCTTCCCCAGTAAACCATTAAGCATTTGTTCTGTTGTTTCAAGACCTAAAGATCCTTTTGATGGCAGAACACGACACACTGACACTTAGATGAAAGGCAAAATTCTATTCCTTACAGTTCCAAAGGAGAGAAGGCTGCTAGGCAGGGCTGTACTAGTGGTTGCACCTGGGAACAGGGTACCAGCTAGGTGGAGCTATAGAGGGGAGTTTATTGTGGCCTTGGGGTGGGATTATTTAGGTTTCTGGGCTCCCTGTGGATTGGCTGATTTGAATGGTTTCAGATCCAGGATTATAGGGGTTGTTCCTAGTTGGTGGGTACCTACCTGGACATGGGGTAATTAGGGCTCTTATAGGAGCCCAGAGTCTGGGAGAACAACAAGGATTGTAGTTGGAGTATGAACTTAATCAGCTATTCAAGAAGAGGAGCTGATTTGAGTCAGAACTCAAAACTAGGTCAAGATAGCATTTAAAAAACAGAGAAACTATGTGACATCTGTGTCCAGTATTGTATACAGGAAACAGCAGGTGTGTGAGAAAATGTGCCACTATTAAAGAAACTCTGGACTAGAAAAGCCAATTTCTGGCAGGACCAAATTCCCATTTATACACACAAGAGTTCTGCAAGGTGCACAATAAAGAGAAGATCATCGAAGGCATCGAAATTACTTCAGACTCTGGTTCAAAAAGTCTGTATGCATTTCTACAGGCTATATCTCTCTACAGACTTCACTAATTTCCTATAAATGTCTACTTTTTTCTTTAAAAACAACTGTACAGAGATATAATTTATGTAGCATAAATTTTATATGATTTAAATAGACGATTTAATGATTTTTAAAGTAAATTTATAGAATTTTGCAACTGTTGCCACAATCCATTTTTAGAACATTCTCACGATCCCAGAGAGATTCCTGAGGCCACTTGTCATCAGTTTTCTTTTCAAACCCCAGTCCTAGACAATCATTAATTTATTTTTGTCTGTATAGATTTGCCTTTTCTGGACATTTCATATAAATGAAATTATACAACATGTAGCCTTTAGATCTGGATTTTGTAACTAGCTTTGACTTAGCATAATGTTTTTGAGGTTCATCCATAGCATAGCATATGTCAGTACTTTGTTCCCTTTGGATTGATGAATAGAATTCCATTGTATGGATATACCACATTTTGTTTATTTACTCATCAGTTGGAGGATATTTGGGTTATTTCCAGTGTAAGGACATTATGAATAAGGCAGCTATGAACGTTTGTATACAAATCGTTATGTGAACATATGTGTTCATTTTTTGGGATGTGTACCTAGGAGTGGAATTATGTAGTCATATAATACATTTATGTACAACATTTTGAGACATTGTGGAAGTATTTTCCAAAGTGGCTGCACCATTTTACATTCTCAGCACCAGTGTGTGAGAGTTCTAATTTTTCTATATCTTCACCAGCACTTGTAATTGTTTATCTTTTTGATTATATCCATTCTAGTACTGTGTGTCAACATTTACTTCTTAGTATTGATTTGATAGTATGTTTGTAATATATATTTACTCTAGAAGTCAGTTCTAGTCCCTGAGATGAGAATATTACCTTCTGTCTTGGAGCTTGTTCACCAACCCCAAGGAAAGCCTTTTGTTCTGGGAAATGGGCTTGCACCTGTACACTATCCTGGCAGGGTCCCAGAATATGTGAGGGACATTTCCCTATTGATTCCATGGTCTAACCAGAAGGTCATGAAAAGGTCATATGATAGAGGGAAAATAAGTGCTTCTTTAAAAAAAAAAAGATTTTATTTATTTATTTGAGAGAGATGGCGAGAGAGAGCAGGAGCAGGGGGAGAGGGAGAAACAGGCTCCCCACTGAGCCAAGGAACCCAACATATGGACATATGGGGGTCAATCCAAAAATGCTGGATCATGACTTGAGCTAAAGGCTGATGTTTAACTGACTGAGCTACCCAGGGCCCCAATAAGTGCTTATTTCAAACTTCACCTTTGACAAATAATGCAATGGTGGTAAATATCTGAGAATTAATTATTTTTGCTTTGTTGTCCTTAGTTAATTGGCAGCATGTAACAGAAGTACTTAGGAGTGATAGATGGTAGACTTAGATGAGATTATCTGTACTTCAAAATGGATTTGTTAATGGGGAAAGAAGTTTGTATAATGAAGTTGAAATTAGGGGTCAGAATGTGGATCACTACTTACTGGACCCTTGAGTGGGTTCTGGGATTTAGTTGCCTTATTTGTACAATAAAAATGGTAAAATAATTAGAGGATTCCATACTTTTGTTGTTGAAGAACTTTCTTACCTAGTTATGTTAATCAGAAATAAGAACACTTGCTCTGTTAGAAATGGGGTGAGAAGACACACTCTTGCTAAAGTTTTGCTTTCTCTTAGTTTAGTGCCATTAGTGATCCCTAGAAATCCACAGTAAGGAAATCATTGGCTGTATCATCTGTAAAATCCCCACTCAACAACTAGGAATCTATCAGTATACAAGATTTCCAATTTTAGGAAAAGTTTTCTTCTGTTGTGTTGTGTGGATTTTACCACTGTAAGCAAACAGCTGGCATTAGGGGAGCTCAAAACAAAGCTCAAAATAACTAAAAATAAGCTCAAAATAACTTACTAATATTTTGCATAAAATTCAAATATATAATTCTACTAATAATCCAGAGTATTTTGTAAGGCAAAAATTGTTCCATAAAAGATTGAGAGATTTTTACCCAACTTAACTTAAAGGGTTAAAATGGAAATGCTTACAGTTTTTGTAATAAAACCTCTTGAGAGGAACCACTCATAACACATCATTCTCATGAGTGGACTTGCATAAATTCACCAAACTAGTTTCGTTAATTCACCAAACTAGAGCACATCCACTACTGAACCAGGTACTGGGAAGTCTATTTAATTGATATGAGATTTCTTTTATGTAGGGAAATTGTCTTGGAAGAAGACTCTAGTGGGATTTAATTGGGAAAGGTCTAGCCTTTGTTAATAAATTCAGATTTTTATAATTGTGATGACTCTCCCTTATTTATGTGATGAAATCATCTCTGTCTGTTGACATTCAGCTACCCTAGGAACATTATTTGGGAACCCAGAGTGTCTGATAATATCACAGCTAAAGTAGGAATAAGAGGTGATTTGTGATCCCTTATGGGCAAATGGTTATGATTAAATGGAAAGATGTTGAGATCAGGAAAAAAAGACAGAAAACATGATTAAACAGAAGATTTTGCATGTGTTGGAAAATTATCTTAGGCAAATCTTTTAGTCTCAAGAGAGAACTTAGCCATGCTTCCCATTAGTGCAGTTTGATTATTTATAGTGTGCTAAAGTTCAAAAAATATTAGAATGGCATTTTAACCCAAACTTACATTTCTATTTTCTTTTTAAGAGAAAGGAAGACTAAGCTAAATTCTAGAGAAGGGATCTGAATTCTCTTTATTGTCTTCTGTATTCCCACTCTCATCTCTTATGCCTCTAAGTTTGGCAGGTACCTAGAAGGAGAAGGGAATTCGAATAGTATTTTGAGGGTTCAATAAAAGGTATATTTTATCCAAAAATATATATATAAAATGTGTGTGTC
Organism: Canis aureus; assembly: GCF_053574225.1. NCBI lineage: Eukaryota > Metazoa > Chordata > Mammalia > Carnivora > Canidae > Canis > Canis aureus. The sequence continues at coordinate 30,064,851 of NC_135627.1, read as the reverse complement.
TCTGTTTCTTTCTTTATGAATTTGGAATAATAACCTTTTCTTAACTTGCATACCTCATAAAGATGTCATGAGTTTTTTTTTTAATTTTTATTTATTTATGATAGTCACACACACACACACACACACACAGAGAGAGAGAGAGAGAGAGAGAGAGAGGCAGAGACACAGGCAGAGGGAGAAGCTGGCTCCATGCACCGGGAGCCCGACGTGGGATTTGATCCTGGGTCTCCAGGATCACACCCTGGGCCAAAGGCAGGCGCCAAACTGCTGCGCCACCCAGGGATCCCTGTCATGAGTTTTTTTAATTACTCACAGAAAAGACTAATTTAGGTAGAGCTTATTATTATACCCTTAAGTTATGTTGCTTATTACTGAGGTAACTAACTTCTTGGATCTAAGTTATCCCATGGCTTAGACTACCATAAAAAGATATCTTTGTTTTTTTCAGTAGGCAGTTTTAGAGTTGAAATTATGGAATATTAAGGAGGTATCTTTACACATGTTTACTTGCTCAACTGAAAAAATTACCAGGAAAAAATACCTTGTTTCTTGTCTCTGAGTTGTTACTTTCTCATACCTTTCAAAGGGACCTGGTCAACTATCCATAGTCCAATATCTAAAATGCAAGGAGTGAAGTTCGCTTTCATCACTTTGCAGTTCTTTGATGCACTTTGAAATGTAGAATTGTTTTCACTATAATATAGTTGTTGCCTTCTTGATTTTTAATTTAAAGAATCTAGAAGAATATGACATACCATGTAGATGTTACCTCATGTCTTTTTAGGTACACATGTTGTAAAAAAATATGTTAATTCATCTAAATAATTCCCAGAAACAGCAATCCCAAAGCAGGTGACTGTATACCTACTGGAGAGAGCACAGGACAAGGATTCAGAGTCCTGAGCTTTCATTCTGGCTCTTTGGGCAACCAGTTGCATGATCCTGGCCAACAACACTCAATAATTGGCCTGGAACCCAAAAGGTACACCATAAATACTTGGTGAGTGGATGGATTGACTTAGCTAATATTTGTTACATGTCCACCATATTTTAGACACTGTTGTAGGTGTTAGAATTATAGTAGTAAAGCAAAGATTCCTAGTCCCTGCTCTTATAGAGCAGAGATTCTAGTTGAAGAAGATAGACAACAAAACAATAAAATCTATAGTGGCAGATGTGATAAGCACTGTTATGGAGAAAAATAAAGCAGAAAAAGGAGGTGACATAGATTGAATGTTTGTGTTCCATGAAAATTCATGCATTTAAACAATCTCCAAATAATGGTATTTGGAGGTAAGGCCTTTGGAAGGCAATTAGTTCATGAAGGTGGAGCCCTTATGCCAGAGATCAGTGCCTTTTTAAAAGAAGTCCAGAGAACTCCCTCACCCCTTTTGCCATGTGAGGAGACAGTGAGAAGATAGCCATCTATTAACTAGGAAGAGGACTCTCACCAAACACTGAGAAATAAATTTCTGCTTTTCATAAGCTACACAATCTACAGTATTTTTATTATAGCAGCCCAAACTAAAACAGGGAAAGTGGAAATACCAGGTAAGGGACAGTTACTATATTACATAGGGTGGTCTGGAAAAGTTAACATCTAAGTAGATGCCTCAAGGATGTGAAAAAGAACACCGAGTCAGAGAGATTATATACACAGGCCCTGGGAAAGAGCATTAAGGGCATGTTCAAAGAAGAGTAAGGAAGTCAATGTGGCTACTGTACAATGAGTGAGAGGTAAGAGGAAGGAGTTGAGAATGTGTCAGTAGCAAGATGTAGTGTCTGTAGGACAGAAAATTGACACAGATTTTACAATATGGTGGCCATGGGTCACCTAAACAAAAGTGTTTTTAGTGTAGTACTGGAGAGCAAAAATTATAGTTATTCTATATAAAAAGTGTTTTTCTTCTTTATTCACTATTTAGTGAAATACTGGGGGTTATAGAAAAATTACAGCTTTTCTAAGGAGAGGGTTTTTCTTCTCAATTGTGAATTAGAAAACTTTTGGGGTTGGGGTCAAAGGTCTCAGCAGAGAATAATGATCTGATTTATCCCAGGAAATGGTTTTGGGGAAATAAGGACAGAAGCAGACAGGTTACTGCAGTGATGCGGGGGTGGGAGGCGGGGGAAATGAAAATGGTTTAGACCATGAAACTAAGTGTTGGATATGGAGAGAAGTGGTCAGATTCTAGATGTTTCTTGAAGGTAATTTCAATAGAATTTGCTAATTGGCTAGATGTTGATTATACAGGAGAGAGAGAGAGAGTTGGCAATATCAGGACTTTAGTTTTGTTCATGTTAATATGAAGGCACCCAGTAAATATCCAAGTGGATTTATCAAGCAACATTTGGCTATACAAATCTGAAGTCCATACAGGAAGTTGAGACAAGCAATGTAACTTTAGGAGTCATCAGCATATAGAGAAAATGTAAAGCCAGGAGGCGAGGTGGGATTACTTAAGGAGTGAGTGTAGAGAGCAGAGATAAGCAGTCTGAGCACTGAACCCTGGACTGCTCCAATGTTTAGTTTTAAAAAATGAAGAATAAAGAGAACTGAGAGGGGAAAAGCGAGTAATATCTTAAAAACCAAGGGAAGATAGTGTTTCAGGAAAGAAAGAATGATTGATCATCTGTGTCAAATACGGCCGCTAGATTTAGAAAAGGCAGAACTGACTATTAGATTTAACCACATGGTAGCCACAAGTGACCTTGATAAGAGTGGATTTAGTGATGGAGATGTAGAGTACATCCTCTACAGGGCAGTGGTTCTTTACCTTCCTTCAGTGATGCAGTAATGGATGCAACATGGTATTTCCATATCCGGAGCTCCTCATTTAGTCAGGGGCCACAAACATAGGCAATTATGTGATGATATAATAGAAATATGTATAAAGTGCAATAGAACCATTGATGTTTTTGTTTATTGCATTATTTTGAATATATTGATTTTTAATATATTTGATGTGATGTAACCCATTGTAGTCATTATTTTCTTGATTATTCAAATGACGCTTCTTTGGTTAGGGGGAACCCCTTCAGGCTGGCTCCTAAGTCTTTGATAATTTCCTTGCCCTCTGCTATTATAAGAAGTACCAGACCCACATTATACATATTCTACTTCAGTGCTATAGTCATTCATTTCTACAATGAGAAATCTTTCCTGTGGTTAATATTATTTAGAAACTATAATCTGGACACTTGTGATAGTACATCTTGCAACCGTATTTGGTGATTTTTTTCTAGGGCTTTGTAATAGAAAAAAACTAGAAAATACATATTTTAAGAGGAAATATATTGTGGGTTCATTAGGATATTTACAATTCAATACAGGATTTCAGAGTTTCTATGTAAGTTCTTTGCTTTAGTCTAACTTTTAGTTTAGAAGTTAAAGTAAACAATCTTTACTTGTTCTTTTACCAAAAAATTATGGTTTCTAGTGACACTAACATTAAAGGACAAGGTATTCAAGTTACAAAGTGAAGCTGAAATGGCCCTTCTTTCTACAGACACTGTTGGGCTGAAGTGATTTAGGGACTCCAGGGCATACAGCACTGCATGGTGTGTCAAATGAGACACCCGTTGAAGAGTAGGCAATTAGAATTTTAAATAACATCAATCCAGGTTAGTGTGAGGTTGCTGATAGTATTTTTTAAAAGATTTTATTTATTTATTCATGATAGACACACACAGAGAGAAAGGCAGAGACACAGACAGAGGGAGAAGCAGGTTCCATGTAGGGAACCCTATACGGGACTCGATCCCAGGACTCCAGGATCACGCCCTGGGCTGAAGGCAGATGCTCAACCGCTGAGCTACTCAGGCATCTCATGCTGATAGTATTTGGAGCTAAAGAAGTTCTTATGCAAGTTTAATTCTGAAATTCAGAGATTATATCAGAAGGAAAGGCCTTACTTTGAATGAATGGAATGAAGAAAAGATTCACTGCTTATCAAACACTGAGGGCTTTACAAGATTTTCAACGGTTTGTCTTCTCCAGAAAATCAGATTTACATGTTACAGGCTGCAGGACAAAGGAGGCAGCTACTGAGGGGAGCAGTGTTTTCTCATCCAGGGCTGGGTTTTAAAAATGCTTCAAGGAGTTGGAGGTCAGGGAGTCTGTATGTGAGTGTGTGGTATGTGCATTCCTACATGAATAAGTGTGCATGTATGTGTATGCACATGTGTATGTGTACGTATGTGTGTAGTAAGGTAGAAGCAGGATGGGATAGGTGGTTAAAAATATTCCTCTCGGGGCAGCCCTGGGTGGCTCAGCGGTTTAGCGCCGCCTTCAGCCCAGGGCCTGATCCTGGAGACCCGGGATCGAGTCCCACATCGGGCTCCATGCATGGAGCCTGTTTCTTCCTCTGCCTGTGTCTCTGCCTCTCCCTCTCTCTGTATGTCTTTCATTAATAAATAAATAAAATCTTTAAAAAAAATCCTCTCAGTGCTCAGGTTACAAGTACCATAGTTTAAAAGTCATGATTATGTGCAGGCCCTGGCTGGAGGTGGTAGTTAATAGCTTTTTGAGACCAACTTATTAATATTTGCACATAGGATGAACAGGACATATTTCTTCACATCAACTTTTAAAAAATATTTTATTTATTTATTTCAGAGAGAGAGAGAGAGAGTGAGTATGAATCAGGGCAGGAGGGAAGCAGAGAAGAAGGAGAAACAGATTTCCTACTGTGCAGGGAGTCCAACACTGAACTAAATCCCAGGACCCTGGGATCATGACCTGAGCCAAAGGCAGACACTCAACCAACTGAGCCATCCAGGCACCCCTCTTCACATTCACTTTTTATCAACTCCATTTGCACACCACATGTTTATTACCAATATCTAAAGAGGAAGAAAAACATGCACTACCTAATTTTGGTTTCCACTTTTAGATTGATACTATATATGGTCTTACTGCTTACCCCTATTTCTGGCACAGTTGATTTCTTAGGAATCACAGTATTTGGAAAGAGATGAACTCGAAATCCTTTTGACTAATTCATGACTTTTCTAAGTAATAGAGTTGGAGGTTGTGGCTAATAATTTCATGGAAGTGCTTTTGAAGAGATTCTGCAGTTTGGGGTGTACATTAGGGATAAGAGAAGCAGGCTTGTCCTTAAGTGGCCCATATTAGAGGAAAATTATCATAACACAGTAATGGGTTCTTGGGATTGACACTAGCCTGATTTATTTATTCCCAATTGCTATTGTGAGCTGAATAGCCTATAATTTGTTTTGGATATATTGGGGTTTATCTGAATTTATTATTCTATTTGCCACGCCTGGACCTATTGACACTGGTTTACATCAGAGTAAAAATTTAAAGTTGACATTAAAACAATAATTTCTCAAGCAATAGTCTTGGAAACAAACTAATGCTTTTCTATAAAGTAATTTCTTGGCTCATGTTTTTCTTGGTAAAGGCAAGCTTAAAATGTTTTGTTGGGGTACATACATGCCTGTTACACAAGATATCTGTCTGGGTAGTGGCAAACAATGTTTTACAGAAGAAAATAGAAAAGTCTTATTTCATTATAATATCAATCACTTTCCTTTTCCATAAAGGAAAGGCCATCTATTCATGCAAGTGATCTGAGTTCAGGTCATGTTGCTCTATTTATGACAAGTAAGATGTGGTGTTTTCCTATGTCGCTAAGTTCAGAATAGGCTCCAGGCTTGAGGTAAAATGAAAAAGTACACTACTAGAATAGTAGTCATTGCTCTCACTGACTATAGTCAATGGATAAAAGAAGAGCCATCAATTCAGGAAAGAATTATAAAACCAAGCAATTTGTTAGAGGAAAAAATTGTTTTTTTGGAAGATTTCAGGTAGTTGGGTTATTTTTTCAGAACAAGAGGATATTTAAGGCTGAATAAACAATCGTCTTAAAATTATTTTAGAGAATATTTCTTATAGATGTTTCACTCATTCAATATATATTACTTGTCCACACACGCTAAGCATGCAATGGTGAATAAGATAGGTGAGGATCCTGCCCTTAAAGAGTTTTGCCTGGGAGAGCCTTCCACCCCCAAATCAAGCAAGCAAATCAAGAATAAAGAAATCACAAATTGTGATAAGAGCTGTGAAGGAAGCACACAAAGATCTCAGAGAGTCTAATACGAGAGTACTTTCTTTCCAGTCTCAGCTTAAATGTCTCCTCTAGACTGGGCATTAACTTTAGAGGGAGTAGCATTAAAATTGAGACCTGAAAGCGAAAGAAGGAGCTTGCTATGCCAAAAGTGGCAGAAAATGGCAAGGAAAAAGTCTTCTAACCTCTTTGTAGGTACAGAGGCCCTGAGGCAGGAAACTGGTTGGCTTTGAGTACCCAGAGGAAAACTGCTGTGCCTAGAGGATGCAGACCAAAAGGAGGAGTGACCCAAGAAAGTGGTTGGAAAGATAGGAGAAGTCTACATCATGCAGATATTATAGCTCCTGTTAAAGACTTTGGACTTCTGGGACACCTGGATGACTCGGGTTGAGTGTCTGCCTTCGGCTCAGGGCATGATCCCAGAGTCCAGGATCGAGTCCCACATCGGGCTCCCTTCATGGAGCCTGCTTATCCTTCTGCCTATGTCTCTGCCTCTCTTTGTATCTCTCATGAATAAATAAATAAAATCTTAAAAAAAAAAAGACTTTGTATTTCATTTCAAGTGTAAGGAGAGTTTATTGAGGGGTTAAAGTAGGTAGTGTCATGATTCAATATACATATAAAATATTACAATTTTACAAATATGGAAGTGGAGAGACCAATCAATAGACAGATCCAATATCCAGATGATGACAGTCTCTCCCCACCGCTGCCCCACCCCACCAGGCAGAAGCAAGGGAGGGAGAAAAGTACATGGATTTGAGAGAAACGTTGGAGTAGAATCCAGAGATAGAACTTCCTGTTGCATTGGCTGTAAGAAGTGAGGAAAAGGAAGGAGTCAATGTTCCTTGAATTACTGGGTAACTGATAGTATACTTTGCATAACAAGGGATAGAAAGCAGATGTGATGAGAAAATGAAGAGTTTTATTTTAGATATGTCAGGCTTCCTATGTTCATGGGATACTCACACAGAAATGTCAAATATGCTGTGGTAAAAAGAAATGTGGAACAGAAGGGGGGTAGGTTAATGATATAAATGTGGAAGTTAGCAGCTGCTTCAGTGTGGTGGGAATGAATTTAATCAGCTACCAAGAGAAGGAGGGAGAGAAAAGAACCTGCCAGAGACTGAGGTTCCACAAGCACGAAAGAGGCTGGGTCAGGAGTCAGAGGAACCTAAGAATGAAACAGAATGAAAACTGGGACATGGGGCACAGGAGTCACTGGAAGAGTGTTTAAAGGAGGGGAAGATGCCAGTCTCGTTGATTGCTCATTAGAGGTCTTGAGGACAGAGTAATGCCTATTGAGTTTGACAACACTGAGTTCTAGGTGATCTTGACACAGGTGTTCCAGTGGAACAGTAAGGCTGGAAGACCATTTATATTAAGTTGAGGAATTAAATAGGAAGGAAGGTCATGGAAGATAACCTCTGTCCTACTTTCTTAAGACTCAACATATTTGAACATGGAGTAATTTTATGACAGTCAAAATCAATTTCCTCTTTAAAATAAATGTAGACTATCCCTCTTCAAAGCATTTTAAAGCTACTCAGCTCCTGATGTATCTGGAATGCTTAATGGAAAATCCACTTATTAATATTAATTATGTTATGTGACCCAGAATTTAAAATTTGTCATGAGTTGCTGAGTTTGTTGAGTTTGCCTGCTTATCCAAGTCATCTCATACAAAAACTTAAATCTACATATAAGTGACTGGTGAGGTTACAAAAGAGGCAGAAGCATAATCACAAACTTCCAAGGAATTTACAATTTAAACTCAAGCTGCCACTCAATATTTATAGAAAGGGATTAGGTAATTCTTTCTTATAATAATTGCAACAAACTCCTTGTCGTCTTTAACATGGTTTATTATGTATAAGGAAGTGATTCTGCATAACTAACAAATTAAATATAATGTATTTCAGTTTTCCAAAGTACATTTTGTAAATATATGATTATATTTATCTTAATAACAACTTTTTAGAAACCACAAGATAAGAAAACAGAAATTTGAACCAAAATTAATTGAGTTGTCTCTATCCTCCTTCTCCTCATATGTCTGTCTGGCTCTTCTCTTCTGTCTAAACTCAAACTCTCCTTTTATGATTCCATATCTTCACACTTTCTCAGAATTTTCTTCTCTCAAATATCTCCCTTCTTCTGTATCTCTGGCCTCTTCCTCTCTAGCAGTTTGCCTCCATCATTAATGTAAACTCTCTCAAGATTCTTGTGTATAAAAAAAAGAAAGAAAAAAGAATAATGTTTTACAAGCCCTTCAAGGCTAAGAAGTGCCAAGTCAAATTCATGTAAATGCTTTTTCTCTCTTCATTTCTGGCACACATGTGCATGCACACATGCACATCCTTTAAAATAATTACAGGCTGCCCTCCTTTTTAAAAAAGATTTTATTTATTTATTCATGAGGGACACACAGAGAGAGGCAGAGACATAGGCAGAGGGAGAACCAGGCTCCACGCAGGGAGCCTGATGTGGGACTCGATCCCAGCACTCTGGAATCACACCCTGAGCTGAAGGCAGACACTCAACCCCTGAGGCACCCAGGCATCCCAGGCTCCCCTCCTTTAACTCTCAGTTTGTTCTCTATGGTTAAGGGTCTGGAGGGGTGGTAAGCAGAGGATGGGCTAAATAGGTGGTGGGTATTAAAGAGGGCATTCATTGTGATGGTCACTGGGTGTTGTATGTTAAGTGATGAACCAGTAAATGCTACACCTGAACTGATATTATACCATATGTTAACTAACTGGAATTTAAAAAAAAAATTGGAGAAAGAAAAAAACCCAGGCTGGGTTGTCCTTATGAATGGCATCACATGCAATACCGACTGTCTCCTCGCCCTTTGGTGCATCACTAGGTCCAGTTTATTTGCCCTCTATATAGCTCTGTAGTCCAGCTACATCTTTCCAGGACAATTACCCTAGTCTAGGGTAGAATATTTCTTACATAAATCACCTATGGCCTTTTAACTGTTTTCTGGAACTTCACCTATGCTCTCCTCCATTGTCCACAGTGCATCCATGGTGATCTTTCTAAATATACATCCCTGGATTAAAAGTGTCTCCCGGTCACTACCCAGGTCAAATCTGAACCTCTTACTTTGCTGTATAAACTTCTTTTTGAACTGGCTTTCTTTGTTTGTTTGTTTTTTACTCACCTGTTATTTTCTCCGTGCCTCTCTGATGCTACACACACACACACACACACACACTACAGGTACACACACACATTTTCGGAAGTCATGTCCTCTCTCATCTCTAGGCTATGTGCATGTTGTCCTCTCTCCTGGAAGAAATTTCCTAGTTCTTGTCCTCTTCTGGCCAACTCCCACTCACTCTCAGACTTCAGCTTACATGTCACACCCTAGGAAGCCATTCTTAAGTACCATTGATTCTGGGCTTCTCTGCACTTTCCTATCAAAGTTCTTAACCAAACTCCATGTTGTGTGATTGATTTTTGGTCTGGTGACAGAAATAGATTAATAGCAGTTCTTATTTCAGATTTATTACTTGGGTTTCTCCACCATCTTTTATATAAGTACTGAGATAATGCATTTCCATACTGGACTCAGTGTCAATTTAAGCAATCAAATTAAGACCTTCCTAGTCTGAAAAAGCACCAGGATTATGCTTATCTATGGATTGTTGGTTATACTATATCTCAACCTCTTGAAAAAATAGTTTTTATAGTACCACCTATAATGTACTGAAATAAAATTCACTTTCAACTACCCACCATCATTTCCTTCTACCCTGTTTCTTTTGGTTTGCTAAAAGTTTAAACTTGCAAGAATTAACTTAGGAAGGCATTTGAATTTGCCTGCTTATCATATTGAATACATTGTAGTTTTAAAATCTCCTTTGGGATTTATTTGCTTAATAGATCTTTATCCACATAAATGCTTCTATATTGCCTGATCAGTAAAATAACCTGTTTATACTTCTGCCAGCCCCAAAGAATCCAGATAGTCAGCATACAATAAACATCATTGTGATTAATAAATATAAAAAAGGCTAGCTAGCGTGACTACAGAGCTTATGATTCAGAAATGTGTCCACTTACTTCACTGTACTGCTATTCCAGTTTTTAAGACTAATTTTTATATTTATTAAACTAATGTATCTATCTAATTTACTGTAAAAATGCTTACAATGGATAATAGTAGCTTCCTGCCCCTACCTCCACTCCTTTGCTCTCATGAATTCTACACCCCTAAAATAACTTCTTTCTCATTTTTTCCCAGTTGTTTCTTACTTTTTCTATATTTTCATAGTTTCCTCTTTACATTCCTTAATAACATAGTTTTACTGCTGTTTATTGATTTTTCTTTCTTTTATTTTTAAGATTTCATTTATTTAATTTGAGGAAGAGCAAGTGAGAGAGAGTACAGATGAGGAGGAGGGCAGAGGGAGAGGGAGAAGCAGGCTCTCCACTGAGCAGAGAGCCCTATTGGGGCTTGACCCCAGGACCCTGGAAACATGATTTGAGCTGAAGGCAGAGGCTTAAACACCTGAGTCACCCAGGCACCCATTTCTTGATTTTTCAATTGGATGTTATCTATAGGCTCCTTTTTCTCTTTGTTTTTTAAATTGTGAAATATAACATATATACAGAAAAGGGCATAAGATATAACATTAAGAAATAATTATAGTAAAGAACTTTCTGGCCTGAAATGCCAATAGCAATGAGGTTGAGAAGTCTGTTGTAGAGCATGCCATTTTTTTTATGAATATATCCCCAAATTTGGCTTTTTAAATGATCACTGGTGGAGTTTGTGTTTTTCTATTTTTTTTGTGTGTGGAAACAATACTTCTATGAATATTCTGGTATCTATTTACTGGTCCTATAGCAGTTTCTCCACAGGCAGAAATTTTGGTACTAGGCTAGCATATCATCAACTTCCCTAGATGGCTCTGAATTGTTTTCCAAAATGAAGATTAGATTTTTATCATCAAAAACTATGATTTAGCTTTCTTGTATCATAAACATAATGTATTACTTTCCTTCCTCCTTTTCTTCCAATTTATTTATGTCACAATCTTGGTTAAAACAAACTTGAATGTTTATTTTGGCAAAGATAATTTGCTTATATCCAAGGCATGTATCTATGATTTTATATATATTTTTCTCTACAAGAAAAAATTTGGGAGGAAGGGATTAATAATTGCCTAATTACTTTTTCTTAGCTTCTTTCCTATGGAATTTTATTCATTTATTTATCCTTAGATGCTTTCCTGGAACTACAAACTCATAAATATGGTGAAATACAACGGTCAATCTATTCTGTTTTTTTTCTTGGAGATATACTTTCTTTGCTCTTTAGCTCTTAACTAGACTGAGTGCACTATGCATGGGTGGGTTGAACATAATCCACCCCTCCCTTCCATTACTTTGGGAATCATTTTTTGAGTTTTTCCTGTTCTGGATTCACCTGTTTCCTGGATTTTTAAATTTCCTTCCTTAGTTTACATAAACGTTCTTTGGTAGTGTAGCTTTACATTCTACTTTCCTCAACTTCACCTTCAAAATTCTTGTATTGCATTTTATTTCTGCTAACCTATTTTCAATTTCCAAGAGCACTTTCTCAATCTTTGAATGTTCTTTTGTTTATATAGCATTCTGATTTTGCTTCTTGTTTCTTATTGCTCTGGGAAGATTAATTTTTGTTTTTTTGAATTTTATTTGGACTCCCCGCATTTTTTCTGTTTCCTCAGTCTTCCCCCCACATTTTTGTTTGTCTGCTTGTTTTAGGTTCTGTATTTCACCTCAGAAGTTTTCCTAAAATGTCTACTAGCCTTGGCCTTGGCCTGCTCATCCATATTTAAGAGTGTGGCACTGAGAGGCCAATGGAAATTCTGTTTATGTGGGTAGAATGGAGCAAGCATACAACCCATGTGGGTTCCTCACCCTAATATTGGTATCTATAGGTATTTTCTTCTTGATCTGATTATTTGCTTAGAAGAGAATCTTCAATCTTTTGCCTGGGATGCCTAAGGCTGCTGGTTGCTCTTCTGGGTGCCTGGTGTGGAATGGGGGCTAAGCTCTCACCATCTATGAGGCAGATCTTCACTTCAATGCTATGATCCAGTCACTCTTGCCTCCCTGGCAGACATTTAGTAAAGAGCAATGAAATCTGAGTAAGTTGTCCTTTATCCTCAGGTGTTTATCATACATGGGTTTTGTTAACATTTCTGGTCAGAAGGTGTCTGCCCTTGGAAATCTCTGGCCTTGTGGGTTTATACCTTTTTATTTTTGTTTTGTTTTGTTTTGTTTTGTTTTTGTTTTTGTTTTTGTTTTTGTTTTTTTTCATTTTAATGGAGTTTTGGAAGAAGGATGAGGAAAAAAGTTTATATATTTCAGACATCATCTTCAGCCAAAAGCTTTACCCTTCTCTACTACTGAAGTGGCATGATCTACAATCTATGTAGAAAATAGGTAGTACTGAGTGAATGGGAGCTGAGGAGATATAGATACATTGTCACCGTACATCCCGCACATGCACACTGGCTGCTTGGGAGGAGGTCCCCCATATGTCTGGAACTGCCAATTTCAAAAGCCACTTTTCATTCTCCTGTTGCTCTGATTCACACCCATCCTTGGTTTTTCTTGGCCTCTCCCTGACTTCTGTGGCCCTTGTCCTCCTTGATTGCTGCAGCCTCTTATGAATTCCTTGTCTCTGCCCACTCCTCTTGCCTTCATGACTGCTGTTGTTTTATTCTCTATCTCTTCTTTCCTTTTCTCCCTACCTTTTCTGTTTTTCCTTGAGCATTTCATTCATCCCCTTCTTTAATTAGAATCTTGAAACCACTCTAAGCACTTTTTTTGTCCTTAATCCACATAGATCGCCTAAGCATCTCCATGGATGCTCATGATACCTTTAAGCTCATTATATCCCAAACAGAATTCATTCCATCCTCAGAACACTTTCCTTCTCTCCAGTTCAATTGCTGCCCCTCTTTTCCCTTATTATTATTTATCTAAGTCAAGGGTCAGCACATTTTTCTGTTAAGGCCAGAAAGTAAATATTTTAGCCTTAGTGGGCTACAGGTTTCTGCTACAACTACTCAGTTGTGCTGTTGTGAAAGGCAACTCTAGTCCAACAAATGGGTCCAAACAAATTGGTGTGACTGTGTTTCAATAAAACTTTATTTACAAAGTCAGGCCAGTGGCTGGATTTGACCCTTGGGCCATAGCTTGCTGATCTCTGATCTAAGTGAATGGGCTCCAGCCAGAAACCTCTAAATTGAGCTTTACTTTCACAACAATCTGGTCATGATGACTATCTTTTCAGCTGACCGGCCCAGTTTCTAGCATCCCTACAAGACTCTCTCTCAGACCCTCAGCTCTTTGACCTGTCAGTTGCAGGAACTGTTTATTCTGTCTTGCTGCTTTCTGCCTTGTAGTCATCTCATCCATGCTCTATGCGGCTTGCAAAGTAGGGTCTTATGAAAACAGAACTCATCTTGTTACTCCTTGTTTAAAATGCTCTGTGCTGGGATCTCTGGGTGGCGCAGTGGTTTAGCGCCTGCCTTTGGCCCAGGGCTCGATCCTGGAGACCTGGGTTCAAATCCCACGTCGGGCTCCTGGTGCATGGAGCCTGCTTCTCCCTCCTCCCTCTGCCTATGTCTCTGCCTCTCTCTCTCTCTCTCTCTCTCTCTGTGTGTGTGATTATCATAAATAAATAAAAATTAAAAAAAATGCTCAGTGCTTTGCAAATATCTATGCTGCAGGGCTTCCCCAGTTTTAAATCCATAAGAGCTACTTGAAATCTTTGTTAAATTAAATACTTCTGGGCCCCACCCTAGAGGCTCTGATTATATGAATCAGAGCTGGAGGCCAGGAATCTGTGTTGTAAACAGATATTCTAGATGACCCTGTGGTGTGTAGCTCTCAGACATTTGAGAAACACTGGCCATGGGAAAGGACGAACTCTACTGCGTGGAACACAAGCCCACCCCCTCAACGACCCCCGCCTCCAACCTGCCTACCTCTCAGCCCCACATCTCACAGCCTTCCCTCAGCATGCTGGGGTCAAGCCCTTTGCCTGAATTGGCCATACTGGTCCACCCCTTTCCGTTCTCCCACACAGTAGCCATTTATTTGACCAGCTGTGCCATGGACTCTTTGCTTGGCAAACTTCCTTTAAGGTCCAACTCAAGTACCAACTTCTCTAGTTCCCTAATTCTTACCATATATGTCTCTATACCAGTACCTATAACGTATTGGCTGCTTTGTTTATTTGTCTATTTCACCCATCAGATTTCTAGAAGGCAGGGATTATGTCTTCTTCATTTGTATATGCCTGTATTTTAGAGGGTACTCTGATAAGTACACTAGAAATTTGTTGATTTGATATAAGAATTAAGCTAGGGATATTAATATCTTTGTAATATTATGTAGTAATTATAGTAATTTTAACCTGAGATAATTATATTGAGGCTCTGAGATGTTCACTGACTTGTTTGAGGTTGATTATATCACCCAAATAATCAAGGATATCCTAATCTTTCTTCCTTTCTTCTTTTTCTTTTCTTTTCTTTCTTTCTTTCTTTCTTTCTTTCTTTCTTTCTTTCTTTCTTTCTTTCTTTCTTCTTTCTTTCTCTTTCTCTCTTTCTCCTTCCTTCCTTCCTTCCTTCCTTCCTTCCTTCCTTCCTTCCTTCTTTCTTTCTTTCTTTCTTTCTTTCTTTCTTTCTTCTTTTCTTTCCTTCTTTCTTTCTTTTTTTTTCTTTTTTGATTTATTTTCCATTACACACGCTGCCTTCCTGATGGGGTTATTCCTTGTGCTCATGTGAACATTGAATCCTGGAAGTGTCCAGTGGGATTTCCCAGTTTGGGTATATTCATTCATTCTGTTGATTATTTCATGTTGTCACTTTGAGGCCAATGGCTAAAAGCAAGTCATCCAGAATCATTGCTCTTCATAAGCTTGGCCTCTGTGTTATTTGAATTTCTGGACATTTCCTTCTTAGGACCACCACAAAATTTGGTTTTCTTCCCAGAATCTAAATTATATTTATTCTGCCTACTTTTATGATAATGAAATGTGTGTGCATTATTATTATTGTGACTTGACAACTAACTGTTGAAGAGAAGAGAGGATCTTGTCAGTGGCCTGCAGAGGGTACTGCCTATGCTGACCCTTCCTGTACTTTTCAAAGAGCCCCTGAAATTCTGAACTCCTATATCTCAAATGTGCAGCTGATATAAGGCAGCCGAAATCCAGCAAAGGTGAGTGGTCACTCATAGAAACCTCTGGAACATTAGACTGGGTTTAATATATTATATGAGAAAAGAGTAAATGCTAATTTTTTGCTATTTGTGTCAGAAAAAGAAAGGGATTATGTACTCAGAAACATAACACATGAACCTTGAGAGTAGTCAGTATATGGTTATTTGGTGCTCGTTTCATTTTGCTTTGTATTAACATTTTGTTATTATTTTGTCTCCTATCAAATAGGAAACTTGTATTTTATTAATTTTGTCCTACCTTGCACATAGCAAACACTCAAAAAAAAGCTTGTGAGATGAAGTGAGTAATCCCAAACTCTCATTTCAACTTTTCACCTTTGACCTTTGGTACAATAATGATTAACCAGTGAAATGCAAAGATAGGTAGACAGGAGAGACCATTGGAAACTATCATCCAGATAATCAATCTTGCAAAATTGAATGTCTATTTGTATATCTGGTTACTCACAACAATAAAACACAACAAGAACAATAAGGACAATGAAGCCTGAAGACCAGAAACCTGGCATTTTAATGTAACAACTTTTACACTTCCTTGGTTATTGTAATGCTTAACATAAATAATGTCTACCTATAACATTTGTATTACCTTTAAACATTTAATCAATTAGTACTTAATAAATCATTGTACAGTAAAAAATAAGTTGGTCTTTTTTTAAAACAATTTAAGATTTTATTGATTTTGTTTACATAATAAGGAATCAGCAACTACAGTAGTTGCCACTTGAAGTGACTTCAGAAAAACAAAATATATAATTATTTTACATGCTTATATTACAATTTTATAAAGTACACTACAGTATACCCAAGTTTTGCTATCAACTATATCCCTTTGGCCATATCAGTTTTAATTATGTCAGGAAATCATGTTTGTTTCTTAGTAACTTTTATCAGTATGTTAAAATTTTGAAATCAAACATTTTCAGGAAAGCTATGGAATGCAATTTCATTATAAATAGTACACATATATACTCTTTGTGTGCAGTTTCAAAATTTGGCAAGATGATTATAGACCACAGTGTAATATGGAGAAGGACAGGGTCCTGGAACATATATGAAGAGGAAGAACCAAAACTTAGTACATGGTAATAAAAAAGAGCTAAAACTCAAGTAGGACAAAAAATATATTAACAAACTGTGAAGATATTAGTCTCCCAAAGTTTATTTAAAATCCAAAGCCTGAAATGTCTTTTGCGTTGACAAGTATCTGTAAAAATGATTGGGAAGAAACTAATAAGACCATGAGTGATCTGTAAATAGAATCGATGTCGCATGTGAATCAATTATTGTCCTTTCTTTGTGGCCACATTGTTGGGTTTTGGTTTATTGTATTATCACATTAGATGCTGGCAGAGAATGACACTGCTAGCTCATTTCCAACATGTGGCCCAGGGTTACTTAAAGGAAAAAAAAAGTAGAAACTCTGTTATATTTTAAGACAGAGTTAAAGCTCTTGGGCCCAATTTATTCCTGAAGTCACTCTGAGAACATTGCACTGTGTTTTGCTGGAACAGAATCAGGACCTTTTGCATTGATGTGACAGGGCAATGACGAACGTCAGGCTAAGAATGGGACTGTGTCCCCACGGGTTTCCTCCCACCCCACCTCATTTCCTCTCTCTTCCGTTCTCTCTGGGACATATTTTCACACACATATCATCCCAAGTTAACTTAAGGCACTTTGCTGTGGGGATGAAAGAATTAGGCAAGAATGCACAAAGAGTTCTTACAGTCCCAAAAAGCAGTTTTGGCTGTACGTGGCAAAAAAGCACCACATTGAGAACTGTTGTTTTTTTTTTAATCAGTTATTTACAAAATAATACAAAAATTAGTAATAAGCTTTACAGGTAGCTATTAAATTGATTAATCTGGGTGATTTTAAAAACTAGTACTGTAATTATCATATTATACCTATGCCAGAGACCATTTGAACCACTGCCTGTGGGAGAGGAGGCTGCTTTCTCCTGGGCCACATGGTCATGGCTTCAGGCACAACACATCCTGTCCCTGATGGCATTGCTGGCATCTCTCCATCCTAAAGGTATGAACGCTGGGGCCAGCCCTTTGTTTAATCAACTGCACATCGTATGTTGTAGCTAAGTATTTACAGAGAACAAAACTAAACAAATAGTGTTTGAACTACAATAGGGAAAGAAGAAGAATGTTTTAATAATCCTAAAAAAATTGTAGGTAACGCTTTCTTTGCTGAGTACATACATGAATGGGAGATTTCAAAGCGGTCTTTTGGGATAGTGTCTGCTCTCTCCTTCCCTTTGTGACATTTGATCTTATCTGAAGGAAGAAAGGTTAATGGTTTTCAAAAACCTCAATCTCTCTTTCTGATCCTACCTCCTGGTCCCTTAAATATGTTTGTAATGTCACAAAAATACACCAGCTAAACTGCTTTCACATTATACTCCAACCAATGGTGTGACACCATGAATAAGAAAGTTCTTTTGAAAGATTTAAAAGAAAATTAAATTGAGTAATTTAAACTTTATTTAAAAATTCCATTTTACAGTGACACAATTTTCCTTTATATCAGATTCACATTAATTTAAAAAATAAATCTCTTTAATAGGAATTCAGAGTGAGCTCAGCTTAAATGTAAGTGGTGTATGAATGTACTGGAAGTTTTCAAGAGCTACACTGAAGTGCTGATTATAAAAAATTAAGTGCTTTCATGATGAGGCTTTCTTAATTATCACTGCTTTTCTTCTCGTCCTGTAAACAGCTCACAGAATGTCATGTGTCACTGAGTATTAAGAAAATAATCACTCTTACATTTTTACATTGTTTTTTGTGAGCACACAGTTGTTTCGTTTTGGCAAATGCCTCATTCTTTTAATGACTTCTCTCCAGAAAAAAGAAAATGGAATTAAGTGGATATTCTTTCTTTTAAGATGAGCTGTATTTATTACTGGAACGGAAGTTGTCATATCCGTGATCATTAGCTTTGAACTTTAAGCATGACTGCTTTTCCTCTAAGGACTGTTTTTCTTCAAATGACTGGCACCAGCAGCATAAGCATGACTGTACAAAGCAAAATAACTTGTTACACATTCACATCAGTTACACTGTGATGACTGTTGCTACGCTCTAGGGTTCTGACTTTCTTGGCATGATCAGGAGTTCTCGGCCACTTTCTTTCCATGCTCTCTTATTTTTCCCTTTAACGATATATAATTACATAAGTTGTATATGATAATTTTTTAAACAAGCAAATACAGAGAAAAAATGTATATCATTAAAATTCATCTTGTCATTAAATTTAAAGAAAACCACTCAATTCTTGATATTTACTCTTGATTACTTGAGAAAATCTCATAATATTTGATAAATACATAAATCAAGACATTTTCCCTATGCAAATAGAAATATTATACACACACATACGCATGACTGTATATATGCATGTTTATAGAAGTGCATGTACAATTTATTTTAATAGAACTGTACTATACGTACTATTCCATAGTCTGCTGTTTCTCACTTGACAGTGTCATAAACATCTTCCCACGTCAATGATATTACATTGCCGGCTCTTGTCAGCCACATGTTATGCTCATGTGCCTTTTTGTTATTGTCACACAGTAAGCTTACAAAATATAGAAATGTCTGTTTCCTTCATCCAATTTCTTTTTCTTGGATTTTTTAAAACCCAAAGCTTTGTTCATACTGTTTGCTTTCTAAGAATCTATATGTATAAGAAAGTGAGAGGTGCATTGTTTTCTGTTCTATAAAATGAGGGAGTTGATCTTGATGACCGTTCTCTTCTGCCCTGCAATCCATGAGTTTATGAGTGGACAAGGAATTTAAGACATTAGCTCTTATTTTATCATCTGATATCTGTCAAACATCAATGCATGTACCTTTTGTTAATTTTCTGAGCATTCCTATGAATACAATTGATTGGTTGAGGCAGTAGAGAGTAGTTGATGAGGATTTACAGGCAGAAATTAAGTATAGTAATTTATGAGCAGAAATCATATTTAAAAAATTCATCCGTGGTGTAATGCAAGGGAAAACTATAAAACAATTTACGAAATGTCTTTAAATAGAAATATGAATAGTTTGGAAAGGTTATATTTGATGCTAGGCCAAAAAGAGCTTTTTATTTTGAAATACTCCTACCTTAAAGCAGTTTTTGAATCTTTTGCTCACCAAATACAGAGCTATAGGATTAATGCAGGAATTCAGGGAGGCCATATTGATGCCGATATAATCCAACACCAACAAAAAGCTGCAAAAAACCACCCAAAATATGTCTGTGAACAATACATTGCTTTAAGTATGTATTCTCGCAAACTTTTGAGTTTTTGTGAAGAAAAAAATTACCCATATCCATAATTTTTGACTTTATCACTGGTCTTTGCTAATGATGACCTCTCTCTCTCTTTCCCCCTCTCTGTCTCTCTCTCTGTCTCTGTCTCTGTCTCTCTCTCTCTCTCTGTCATCATGCCCTTCTGCCCATGCCCAATTCTCTCTTTTACAATAAAATCTCATCTGGAAGTGCTGGGGCTGGCTGAGAAAAGACTTTGTGAGGTGCAAAGGAGAATTGGAGCTGATATTTCCAATTGTGGTACCCACTCAACATTTTGACAGCTCTGGCTCTCCATTCCCAGTGTTCTCATAAGTCGCCTTTATTCCTTTCTCTACAATAGGGGTGAAGATAAAAAATGAGAATCTTGACTCCTTGCTCCCTAAAGACTAGCAAAATGCTACTCTCTCTCTGCCTATGAAAGGGATCAATGAAAAAAACTTCTGAATGGCAGTTACCTACAAAACTCTCTTTTACCTTTCTTACCTCAAAAGTTCACATCTATTGGGATCATTCTGATCATAAATAGTGAGCTTCAAAATCCTGCTGAGGTGAAGGGGAAGCCAGCACAGGGCAAAGACAAGGACCAGGCAAAAGACTGTTTTGGCAACTTCCCGTCTCTGAAATAAAACCATAGTCAGAAATTAAATAGATGGTTCAGATAATCACAATGTTCTCTCTTCCCAAATAGAACACTTAATATTGTTTACAAAAAGTCAGTGGTATTTGTAAAAATCCAGAACACTGACCTTTAAATTGAATAGTTAATATGAATTAGAACTAAAATAACTACAAATTCATTTTTAAAGTAATGGCTTTTTCTAGACCCTTTTAGATTATGTAGAATAGAATATCTCTAGCTTGATGATATAAAAAAAATATTCTTTGTCTATTCAAAAATACCAGAAGCAAGAAAAAGGAAATATGCTCTAGTGTATGATAATTTATCATCATAATAATTTTTTTATTCATAATCATCACTGTAATCATGAGTCAGCACATACTTCTGTTCTCTTACCTGCTTTAAGTGGTCATTTAAAGCAATCTGCATGCCACTCTTCTTTCTCAACATTTCACAGGTCATCAGGGTATAAAAAAAGGCAGTGATGGCCAATGGCAAGCAGAAATAGAAACTAAATAGCCACCAATCTTTAGCTGTCTTGTAAAACTATGGAAAAGAGAGTATTATAAGATTAACATTTCCCTGTAGAAAAAAAATCTATATACTAAATGCAAAAGTAAAAAAAATACTCATCAAGGAATAATTATCTTCTAAAGTAGATCCATTTCACAAACACTATATAGAATCTTTCAGGCCACTTCTACTGAAGTAATTAAATACTTATACTAAAAGAAACAAACTTCCCCTCAAGAGCATTTCAATTCTCTAAGGCAATATGTTGTAATTATGCACAAAAAATTTAAGCAGTTGGGCAAAATTAAAAATATTGGGTTTCCCAAATATTTTTGCCTTTACATAAACAAATGATCTTTAAGGTAGTCTTCATTTGAAATACCACATCTGAATATGTAAAGACATCCTAGTATTTAAGGAAGCTTTCACTGTTTAACAAGTCTGTTTTCCAGAAAAAATTGATGTGGAAATGTCTTTATAAATCATTTTGCTAAGAAATGTAAAAATCTAACTTATTGAGGGCCCCTGGGTGGCTCAGTTAGTTGTGTCTGCCTTTGGCTCAGGTCATGATCCTGGGGTCCTGGGATGAAGTTCTGCATTAGGCTCCCCGCTCAGCAGGGAGTCTGCTTTTCCCTCTGGCCCTCCCTGCTGCTCATTCTCTCTCCCACCCATACCCCCTCAAATAAATAAATAAATAAATAAATAAATAAATAAATAAATAAAATCTTTAAAAATATCAAATTTATCGATCGGAAAATCAAAGCTGCTTATGACTTATGTCTTTTCTCTTACTCTATTTCTGTTCTTTTTTGTTTTTAAACTGTTGCTCCAGATATATCTGTATCGGGGCACAATTTTTGTAATCTATGCAGTACCTTTTCCTTTTAACTAATAAGAAACAAGAAGTCAGCAACCTCATTCTCAATTTCACATTCACGTCCCTCTTTATTCTTTTCATTACCGTGATATATGCAATCCCTAAAGTTCTATATGGTTTTCTCATATGTAAAATAGAAAATAATCCTCGGCAACACCTGGACCAAGTGCATTAAATCCTCTTGACCCATTCTGTTGGGAAGAGTCTTTTATACTTAAATTAAGATCTGTCTCCAAATACCAGCATTGCCATTCCCCCACCCTCATTTCCTGATTCAATATTATTGAATAAATGGCCAAGATGGAAAATTCTTTGTAATGACAGCTTTCCCTTTAGAGAGAAGACAGGCTTGCCATTCAGAATCCATCCACATCAGGGCATCTTCTACCTGATCATTCACTGAACCATCCTACTCCCTCTGATGACTGCTGTGTTGTCTTATGCAGAATATGTGGTAGTTGTCAGTCCTTCTGGGGGAGTTGAGTAGGAAAGGTATAAATTCAGATCGATTCTCTCATGTGAACTTGGTTTATCTGTATCCCTGAGCACCAGGGAATTCTTGCAGAAGTAGTGACCTAGCTTCCTGCAGTGTGGGTCGTTAGTCACCGTAAGCCCCACAGTCCTGGGGCTTACACTCTTGATTTATGCCAAGGACAGTCATAAATCAATAGCTTCCCAAGAAGAGAGGATCAGGGGGAAAGTAGCTAAATATTTATAAGGCAAGAACAGAAAGGAAAGAAAATGGTAAAATTCACCTGCATGAAGGCTGTTTTCTGGGTAGGATGAAGCAAGCAGATTCGCAGGTAACGTCCTTTGTAGTCAATGGTTATCATATCAAAACCCACGGCCTCAGGGACAGCCAGAACCACGGAGACCACCCAAATTAAAACAATTTCTACTGCTGTCCATTTTGGAACCCCAATTCCTTTAATTCGACTCCAAGAGGCAACGGCTCGATATCTGAAGAACAAAATAGAATTATCTGTCAAGCTGGCAGAGCCTGCTTTTACTGAATTACATGGTTTATTTTCTATGTAACATAGCAATCACTAGTATAGTGTTCAGGATATACCTGGCTTAAATTTACGCTCTTACCTGTCGATACTTAGAGCGCATAGACTCAACACAGTGATTCCCACGGAGGCCTTCTGTATGAAAGGCACCAGCTTACACATCTCAACTCCAAAGGGCCAGTCCTCAGCAAGCAGCTGCATTGAGAAGACATGAGGTGTGTTAGGGAGATATTCACACAGTGCCCTCTGAACTGCATTACTTAGTGGACAGTAATTAACATATGGAGTAAGATAAGCAATAATAATTTCTTATTCTTTTCCTCATGGACTACTCCTTTGAAAAGCACCGGTGTTCGATATATGGATTGGGAGAGTGGTTGGGAATAATGAAAGCACAGCCAGTTCATGAGAATTTGTTATGCATACACAGCAGCTTAGGATCAGGATCTCCACCATGGGGCCATCTGAGGCTAGTCTTGTAAGTTCTCCTTAAAAAATTGAATCTGGGGCAGCCCCGGTGGCGCAGCGGTTTAGCGCCGCCTGCAGCCCGGGGTGTGATCCTGGAGACCCGGGATCGAGTCCCGCGTCGGGCTTGTTGCGTGGAGCCTGCTTCTCCTTCTGCC
This sequence comes from Canis aureus, assembly GCF_053574225.1. Taxonomy (NCBI): domain Eukaryota; kingdom Metazoa; phylum Chordata; class Mammalia; order Carnivora; family Canidae; genus Canis; species Canis aureus. The sequence goes on along the minus strand of NC_135627.1, from coordinate 30,041,530 downwards.
TGTGTCTCTGCCCCTCTCTCTGTCTCTATGAATAAATAAATTAAAAAAAAAATTGAATCTGGGGACGCCTGGGTGGCTCAGTGGTTGAGAGTCTGCCTTGCGCTCAGGGCACGATTCCGGGGTCCCAGAATCGAGTCCAACATCGGGCTCCCTACAGGGAGCCTGCTTCTCTCTCTGCCTATGTCTCTGCCTCTCTTTCTGTGTGTCTCTCATGAATGAATAAACAAAATCTTAGGAAAAAAAAAAGAAAACTGAACCTGCTGCCCTGCAAACATGTCTTATATTGTTGTGGAGTTTCACATGCTCAGGTCATGGCCAAACTAAACCATAGACGATAATTAAAAAGATGATAAGCATTCCTCAGTTGGGGAGACTAGACTGCTTCTATAGGGAAAAGGTGTGCATTTGTATACTTATTCTTTACTGTAGTCAACTCATCTGCCCAGTAACTCAGTGGGAATACTCACTGCTCCTTGAACGCACCAGACACACTCCTGTCTCAGGGCTTTCCTCGAGATGTCTCCTTATCTTGGAAGGCTCTTTCCCCACATATCCACTTCACAAACTCCCCTACCTCTTTCAGGTTTTGCTCACAGCTAATCTTTTCAACATGACCTACTTTAACCACATTATTAGTGCAGTAGCCAGCCAGGTTCCCATCTCTCTTACCCTACTCTACTCCATTTTCCTTTTAATCTATAGCACTTATCACCAGTTATTGCATGTACTACAATGTTTACTTGTTTGTTCTGTTTGGTTTTTGCTTTCTGGAATCCCTAGAGACGTGCAACTGCCCTATACAGTTCCTGCTATGTAGCAGATGTTTAATATTCAAACCCCTAAAATATATGGGTACTGCTTCTACAATGAACAAAAAGGCAGAGTTCTTGCTATTATGCATTTATTTCTCTTCATCTGACTTCAGACTATGCAACCATCTATTGTTAAACTCAGTTATTTTCTTTCTTAGGACAACTGGGTGTGCCTTCCACTGGTTAATGAATCACTTTAGGTAAACATCTGGATCGAGTTTTCACGAGGTTTTGAAAATAAAAATATTTCGAATTGATGTTTTTAAAGAATGTTTTAAAGAATAATCTTCCAAAAGTGAAAACTATTTTGAAACACAATTGAGTCTTTCCGTCCTTTCACTAGTGAGGGTTCTTTACGGAGTATAAACTGATTGTTTTATAATAGCACCAAAGGCTGAAATGTGTATCTAGTATGAATATGATTTGGTCCTCCAATATGAGACCCATTCCATTTCTAAGTTAGACATAAAAAGTTACATTTATATGTAGGACGATATTGGCAAACTTACCATAGATATTCTTAATCTAGGGTCCTGGAAATCTACAGGGCCCCGCTGAGGGGTAAAGAAAGTCAGGTATAGGAATGTCATTGGTGTTGGTCAGATAATAGAGAGTGGCAGGGTGTAGTACAAATGCCATCTAAAAGGATAAGCTGCGAAAAACCTTGACATGATTTTTAACAAGAAATCCCAAATAAAAAAAAAAAACTCTTGATTTTAGTTAAAAAATTTGGAATTTTTATATAAAACCTCATAATTATAAAAGGTGTCAATTAATTCATATTTTTTAAAAATACAGTCATATAATACTATAGTAACAAAAATATATCTGTGAGTCAGATTAGTCTCTGCTTGTGACTTCTGTATTTATCAGTTGACTCAAAATTCTCATTCATTCATCCAGTTAGCATTTATTGAGCATTCAATATGTGCCAGACACCATTCTGAGTACAGGGTGCATATCAACGAAAAAGGAAAACTTCCTGCTCTCATAAAGCTTACAGTCTAGGGAAGGAAATAGATTTAAAAAAAACATAAATATTTAATATGGTGTCACACAGGTATTGTCATCATACGAAGAGAGTATGGGGGATTGGAATAATTTCTTGATAGGCTTCTTAACGAGGTCTTTCTGAAGAGGCAATATGTGAGTAAGGGACCTGACTATAATAAGAAAGTGAACTATGTAAAGAGCATTCTACGCAGAGGAAAGAGCAAGTACAAAGATCCTGGGGTAAAAATAAATAAATAAGCTTAGTGAGCTGAAAGGACATGAACAAACTATCAAGGCTATAATGGAGTGATCCAGGCCAAGTGTCTAGGAGATGAAGTTTTAGAGGGAGGAGGTGGAATAATTTTCTGAGGAAATTGCAACTTTTTAAACAGGGAAATGGCATGGTCTTATTTTTGTTTTTAAAAAGATCACTGTGGCTGCTCGATGGAGAATAGAGTGTGGGGTCAGGAAAGGAAACTTTGATGAGAGATTGTGGTAAGTTCGATCCTGTGGTGACCCGGGGCCGAATAGAATGGGTTGTAGATGAAATACATTTTGAAAGTAGAGCCAGAAGGACTTGTTATGGGTTGGATATAAGATATGTGGAGTCAGGCAACTCTTAAGAGGTTTGTCATGTGAATGGTGGAGGCATTTACTGAAATGGGGAAGACTCAGGATACCTCAGATCTGAACCAACTGTGAACTCTAGATACTTTAAAACAACTGCCAGTTGCCCTTGGAAACATAAGAATAAAAAGATTCCAACCAGTTCCAAGGACTCTATCAGACCAGCTTGTTCTAAATTATCCAGACAATATTCTTTCTAATAATTCTGATCGTCCTTAGATGGATTGGGAAAAAACAACAACAACAACAACAACAACAAAACAAAACTAACATGTCTCTGGCACTTATGATGGGTTAGGCATTACTCTAAGGACTTTACACATACAATACCCATGAAATCTCCAAAGAAATCCTATGAGATAGTATTACTGATGCCCATTTTATAGATAAGAGGCACTTAGGCACCTGAGGCACTTAAAAGTCTATTAACATGAGATGTTGGTTTTCAATACATCCACAATTCTTTCCTACTCCTCCTTTCAAAAAGTGAAGCCTCATTTCCCTTTTCTTGGATGTGGGTTGGCTTTAATAATTTGCTTTTAGTGAACAGAATATGGTGAAAGGGCTGAGGTGTGATGTCTGAGACTAGTTCACAAAAGGCATGTTCCTTTCTCCTTGCTGCCTGGTGGTCACTTATTCTCAGGGAGACCAGCTGCCATGTTGGGAGGCACTCAAGCATCTCTACGGATAAGCCACCACGGTGAGGAACTGAGCCCTCTTGGAAATGACTGTCACCAATGTCCCAGGTGTATGAATGAGAAAATCCTCCAGCTTTAGGCAAATCTTCAGAAAATTGTAGCCCTTGGGAAATATCTTGACTGCATCCTGAAAGAGAGAGCATCTGAGCCAGAACTACCCACTCTGGTTCCTGAATTCTAGACCACAAACAAAATATGAGATAATTAATGCTGATTGTTTCAAGCCACTAAGTTTCAAGGTTATTTGCTTTTCCTCATTAGACAAGTAATATACTTGGTTGGCCTTGGTTTACTTGGTTTTTTACTCATATGGCTCCTTGTCCTTGTACCTTGGTTTATTACTCACTTAAGGAACAGATCCACATTTGAACCCCCATGGTCTGATTCTAGAGTCTATATAGTGTTTAGGAGAAACTGACCATAGAAAAAAAATGGTTTGGCATGAAATCAACATTAGTATTAATAAACCCATAGCTATGTGTCAAACAGTGGTAAAATATCTTGATGTAGAATAAAATTTCTCCTAATCACCTAGCTATTGTATTAGAGTACTATCCAAAAAAACAGGATATTTTCAAATATCTTACTATCTCAAACTATATCCCCAAATGCAAATATTAGTTTCGCACAGGTACATCCATTGGATGAATCAGGATAAATGAGTGTCCAGGTCACAGAAGGAAAAGAAGTCTGGCCAATGGAAATGGGCTCTGCACTAAACCAGGGCCTGTTTTGAGGTTACTATTGTTTTTGGCTCAGCCTAGAAATTGGATGACTGCTCTTCATACCATTGGGAGGCCTGCAGCCCAACCTCTGACCCAAGTTATCACAGGGGACAGGGAAACACAAACTGAAAATTGTAACCATTCTCTTCAAGTTCAACACAGAGATAGTAAAAAATCTAATCATAAGTGAGGGATTACAATTTCTAATCTACGCTTCCAAGGCAAAAGGAATTGCAAAGTAGGGAGTATTAACCTTCATCAGCTTTCAGCTTTTCAGGGTTTCAGTTCAGACCTTAAATTTGTTGGTCCTGAGAGGCCGCAAAAGATGAGGGACAAAGTACCAGCTGCCACTTCTATTATTTTGTAATGAAAAGGGTGACTTTGGTAACCTCTGCCTCTCTTCAATTAGAAGGCTTTGTGGAGACGCTGAGAAGCCAGACACCCAGCCACAGAAACAGGCCCACTACCCTTGCTCTTCTCGTCTTAACAACTTCCAGGAAGTCTCCCACAATTTAGTGCTGGGAGTTTATTTAAAATGCAAAGACATCAACTCTTTGTTTAACAGATAAACAAAAACCTTAGTGGTGGTGAGGGAAAACCAACTTATGTTTAAAAACAAAAATCACTCTCAACCAAGATGCCTTCTTTACATTTTGATGAAAGAATGTTCTTAGAGATTTTATGATAACTAGCAATTAATTATTTCACTCTTTGTTGGCAAAAATCATGACATCCAACATCTAAGTTGAAGTCCAATAAGATAGCTTTCCTCTTTGTAGTCGAAATTGATGCCCTTTATTGCAAGAGGAAGCAATTCTCACTTTAAACCCAGCAATAACACATTCTTATTTATTCCTTATGTTTAGTTTTTTTTCCTTTGGATTGTATCCCATTATTAGATAACCTAAGGGCAAGATCTGAATACCGAAGAGAAATCAAGCATGCAATTAAACAAATCTCTCTAACTGCAAAGTCATTGTTAGAGTTCTGTACTGTTTCTAGATGAGATGTCATATGAATTAAATTTTTAGATCCTGCTTAAAATTGTTTGAATATATATTACCTACCATTTATTAAATGTGAGCCAGTTAGAAAATAACCTCAGTAACTGTTACTGGTTTGCACATTGCGATGGCTCATCCAACGAAGAGCTTTTGTTATTGTTTTGTCCTACAGCAATGTGGTGTCCATTTGACAAATGAGAACCCATGCTAGTGCTGATCCCTTTCCCCTACTGTTCTTCCCTAGAACATTTCTTTTGAATGACTAAACACGAGTAAGTCAACTAGACTTACTTTCAACTAGATTGAAAAAAGATGTGATCATACTGATTATAAGGTTTCTACTCAGGGATGACCATGACGTCATAACTTTACGTTGGAAATAGGTGTTTGAGAAAGAAAAAAGGCAATAGGATCCAAATACATTATTTTTATGTTACATTTAAAAATGATTTTTATATTATAGTTTTTTCCTCAGTTTTTAAAAGGATAAATCATGTGAACAGGAAATAAATATTATTTCTTTGTAAGTATTATCGAGTCCTACAAAATCTCTCCAACTGGGGGATTTACATTTCTCATTTCTCTTTTTAATTAAAAATTACATTCTTGAGAAATTAAATGGAAAAAAATCCTGTTAGTACATACCACTGTTAATGCCCAAAGGAATCAAGCCCCATAAAGTTAGGAAATTAAAAATTTAACCGTCTTAAAAAAAAAATTAACCGTCTTGCATTAACAAGTATTCAATTGCCTCATTAAGCACATATGCTATTTTCTTTTGCTATTTTTTAAATTAAGAGTATATACTGAGCTTTAACTGTTTGTTTTAAAATATTCTACAATATTTATAATGTCCAGCATAGTGCCTGGCATGCAGTGATCACTCACTAAAAGCTTGCTGATTAACAGTGAATGAATGTGTGGAGGGATGAGAAGAATGGATGTGATCGTAAGGGAGAAATCTTGTGATAAAATTTTTGTCATGAACTTTCAGTTCTCATATTTGAAACAAGTTCTTTGGAAAACTAAGATGGCTATGCACTTTTTTTTTTTTTTTGTATCGTCTAGTCCATGCTCTTCCTTCCTCCTTCCAGATCAGGTCTTCCTGACACACGAAACCAGGGCCCTGAAGGGTTGATGGTGATGGTTCATTCTTCTCTTTTTGGAGTTCTGCCTTCCGAGCAGGGTAGAAAAGGTGAAAAGCAATAATTCCTCTCTATCCTCTCCTACTCAAAGCTGCCAGGGAAATGACAGGCATAAAACAGAACCAACTGTTTCTCACTATCTTGTGGGATCCTATGAGGAGCTTTAGCTGTAAATTTGGTGGAGAAGGATGCCCTAAGAGTGGAGATGGTGTAGGAGATGATCGTTTCAGAAGCAGAATGAGAAGCATATTAACAAAAATAACTGAGGTTACTTTGCCAGATTGCTGTGATGAACTGTGAACATTTCTTTCAAACAACTGGTATTATAGAGATGTTTTTGCAGTGAGAGTCAAAAGAGGTAAGAATGGAGCAGTTGGATTTCATAACTTTGGGAAAAGGTATATTCTTCTGGGTTATCTCTGTTTCCTGTAGCAGATAAGTTTTTCTGCATTTGAACTGGCATTTTAAAGACAGAGTACCCTCATTCAAGGATTCCTATTTCTTTTTTTAATCACATAAAGAGACAGAATTTAAAATAAGCTGCTGATAACGTACATAGAAAATATTTTTTTGACATACATTGTCAAAAAATTAACAATTTGCCCTTAGGGACAAATATCAATTATAAGTTCCATCCTGCATCCATCAAGATGCATTTAATTACTAATAGTTCATGTGGTTTAGAAATATGTGGGTCAGAATTCCCCAGGGGTGACACTTAACCAGACTACAATGTGAACGCTGCCCCATGTAAGACAGAAGCTCTGTCTCTAGCAATCTGTTGCATGTGCACCCGCAAAACAGAGGGTTTTCCATGTTCTGGAAACACTGCTATGACTTGCTGAAATAGAATGATGACTCCATGAAGATGTATTAAGTTTCTTGAAACAAAATCTCCAAATGAAGCAAGAAAAAAAAAATAAATGTCTTGGGAGAAAGTTAAATGCACCTTAAATATATTTTCCTATTAGTGTTACAATGAAATCTATTTCCAAGTCTGGAACAGGTCAATATATAGATGCTACTCACCTATTATCTGAACATGAAAACTACACACAGTTTGTGCTTAAAAACTCACTGACACATTACATATTCTGAAGAATTCAACAAAGAGCATTAAGAAATACTCTTTCCAAACGTAGCATATTAGTAGATTTACTTCTCTGAACTGTATCTTCTAAGATCACTGTGACACCTGAAGAAACAAAAATTACAACTTGGTCTCATGGCTCCAAAAGAGACTTTGTGAAGTCCACAAACCTTAGTAAATCATTTCACGTCTTATATAAATCTAATTCTACCCAGACACTATCTTAGGGGACACTGGTAAGCTACAATGAGAAGACATTTGATTACTATGGAATCTAAAATAATTTGAAAATACTGAGTGAGGGGGAAGAAGATATACGTACAATGTAAACATCCAGAGAATAGTTTTCACCCCTTCTGGAAACTACAATGGAACTAATGAGGAAAGAAGTAGAGAAAGGATGGATGCAAGGCAGGAGGCAGGAGTGTAGCTGTGAGTCTTCGGGACAGAGAACTGCTGAGAAATGTGTCAGTCCACTTTGTTAATAAATTTCTGATTCAAGCATGAGCCTTTTTCTCTCTCTTCTACCACCACACTTCGGCTGTGTTCTTGTCCATTTACATTTTCACCAGAGGGTCCGTAGGGAAAGAGAAATAATCAATCTCTAAAATAAATGACTGGGAAGAACAGAAGTCTAAAATGAGAGAAGTTGTTGGCTAAGTTATACTCAATACACCACACTCGGCTATTTCCCAAGCATAACCAACCTTGTCTTAACTCTGCAAAGTCTTGAAAGAGAATGTTTCACATCATAAATTACATTTTGAATCTTATTTCATCTCAGGCTTTATCTGTCAACACCTTTTAAAGCACTTAATCATTTATTAGCATTTGGCATGTTTCTCTAAAAATAATCAACTATAGCATATTAGCCACACAGAGATAACCTTATAAGGTTTTTCTTTGAGAAATAAAGAACACGTCTTCTGGGCCTTGCAACAGGGTTTTGGCTCTGTCATCCTCTTGTATAGCTATGCAAATGTCTTCAATCTTGACCGACTCATTTAAAGTGAGCAAAGAAAAGATATAAAGCCTTTGATAGAGAAGCCTTCCCATATTGAAAGAAACATTGCCTTGATATTTTAAGAGGCTTGGATTTATTGAGTGACCAAGTGGCAGATCAAAGGCAAATATAAGAAGAGAGTTAACTTAGGGAACTTTCATTGCCCAAGGCCAAGAGTATGACAGCCATTTTGTCACAGGAATCCATGTGTGGAACAATGAATTGGGAATATGAATCTTGAGTTTCTGGGTTATGTGAATTATGCTACTGACCTATTATTTAAGTATGACTAATGAATGTCCTCATATAAGAAGAGAAGCAAACTTCCTCCTTTTTTCATCTGAACAGTTATAAAAACTATAATTAGAAAAGTCCACTGTCCTTACATTTTATGTATAAAATCTTTTGTCAACAAGTATCTGTTTGTTGGGGACTATGTTTTGCAGGCACTATGTTAGGTGGAATGTTGGGTTATTAGTTTTATCTGCTAGCTGATTCTAGGTCATTCAGAGCTAATAGTCTAACTCTTTATTAATATTTTTAAAAGTGAATACTTTAAATGTGTTTAATTGGGGCCCCTTAAAATTTTTCTGCTTTAAGTAAATGAATCTTAAAGTACCTAGGTTCTGTTTTGGTTTCAAAGAACTTGTGTTACTAGAACATCTTTAAATATTACTAAAATTTCAGTAAAATATCTCAGTTACTTTACTGGAGATGGGAAGAGTGTTTTTATCTTGGAAGAAATTAGACTCCCCATCCAAAAATACTTTTACTTCTTGTATTGCTCTATGTGCATAAATGTCCATTTACTGGCCAGAAAATTGTAATTCCAAAAGTTAAATTTGACCATGTTTTATTGACTTTGACATCTAACTATGAAACTAGTCAATTACACACAAACTTGTTAACTACTAGAGGTGGTCTAAGACTAGAAGTGAGAAAAGTAAATTTGTTCAGGAATACAGTGTGTCACAAGCAGAAAAAGTATCTGATACCTGACAAGGTGACTTCACTCAAAACCTATTTGTGGATTCAGTGAAGCAATTCCACATTTTTATGGGCCAGCATTTAAATGTTAGGTGTACCCTACTTTACCTAGTTAAACATTAAAGATCAGCAATTTTGCCTCTTAGCGCTAGGAAGACAGGCTCTTTGCCTCTAACAGTAGCCTACAGAATCTTAATAGCAAAGTCATCCAGTGACACTCCACCACCACTGGACATCTGATTATACGTGGATCCTTATCAAACTAATGTTCCTATGGTTCATAAGCAGGTTTATTTGCAAATGCAATTTGCTTACATGAAGGAAGTTATGTTTGAGAATTAACTGTATTAACTCAGTTATCCATGCAAATATAGCACAGAGTGAAATTGTTAAATGAAATCTAGAGATAATTTAAGAACTTATTATTTGCCTAAGAATTTTTAATTGCTCGAGAAGTTAAAAGAAGTAAATTTTAATTTCAAATTGCAACAAAGCTTTGTTAGATATCACTGCTAAACCAAACCAAGCCAAACCAGCTAACCAACCAGCCAACCAATAACAACATAAAATCTTTCTGCATCCAGAAGTAGACTCAACTTTTTTGCTTTTCACACAGCTTTGACGATTTTGATATCAGTGCTATTAGTCAGTCATATGTAGTAGTCAGATAGGTTCTCATAGGCAATAGACATGTAGGTAGTTACCCCATTCATTGCAATCTATACAGGTAGGGCACAATTAGCTCATGAATAAGAAGAGATTCTTTCTCACATCAGATACTTATAAATAATGGCTTTTGGTTCAGGTATGTATATAGATCATGTGAATTAATGTTGGCATGGTGAGCCCTATGTATATTAGACAGACATTAACACAAGTGTATCTGTATGGAGATATTACATAAAATAGTGATTTAAACTAAGAGTACAATAATAACTTTGGGACACAATATAGAAATATCTATCAAAATCACAAATGCATATATCCTTTGATTAAGTAGTTCTAGTTTAGAAATGTACCCTTCAGATATAGTCACACATATGTGCAAAGCCATTAGTATGAATATATTCTTTGTAGCCATGTTTATAATGGCAAAAACTGAAAAAAAACAAACCCCAAATTTTCATTCTTCTTTACACACACACACACACACACACACACACATTCTAATAACATTTATTCTTTGCTTACTATGTTCTAGGCATTGTGTCAAATACTATTCACCTGTCCATTTATATATGTATATATGTTCACATATATGTGTTCACACACATATATAAATATACATATATACTTTAAGATATTCTCTTTGGATGACTGCATTTTTCATTTTCATCTGGATGGCCTTATGAAACGTAGCATGTTACAGCCCTAGCCTGTGCTGCTGAGAAGGGTAAGCCAGACTCTTCTTTTCAGCATATTTAGGTGAATATGTGAAGCACTTCAACAGCTTTCCATTGCTGGGTGTCCTACAATACCTCTCTGGCCTTTGTCATAGGATTTCCTATCTGACACAAGAGACCTGGTGAGAGGATTGACTTTAGCTGGAACTTTCCAGAAACCCAGTTCCTTGAGGGAATTAAGGTAGAACAGATCTTTATGCTGAGGTTTGTCGGCATCTCACAGTAGCATCTCCCTATGAAGTTCTGTTCTGTTCTAAGGTAGTATCAAGGACTGTGACATTTTGAGCTTTTCCAACTTTTTTGAACACTGGGTTTACTGAACTCCAGATTAATGTAACAGACTCACGTTGATGTTTCTGGTCCCTTGGGTATGCCAACAGATGGGCTGGGGTGGGTTCTATGAACCCCCCAGAAATTGTGGATGTTTTATGTATGTGGTGTGTATAAATAAGAATGAAAATTTGTTTTATTTATAGACATAGAAAATTAATGTGCCATATTATAGACATAGAAAATTAATGTGCCATATTATGTAATAAATATAACTAACTGGATTTTAAAAGAGAATTGTAATACCCCGCAAAAACAAAATCAGAAATCACTAGTTTAGAGATTCAAATCTCCCACTTTAGGATAAATTGAAATGGTACTCATAGGGCAGCCCAGGTGGCTCAGCAGTTTAGTGCCACCTTCAGTCCAGGGCCTGATCCTGGAGACCCAGGATGGAGCCCAGCATCGGGGTCCCTGCATGGAGCCTGCTTCTCTCTCTGCCTGTGTCTCTGCCTCTCTCTCTCTCTCTCTCATAAATAAATAAATAAAATCTTTAAAAAATGGCACTCATCATTCACTTAAATTACTTCGCATTAAATATAATATCTGACTATGCTGAAATTCTAAATGCATTTTTAAAGACTTACTTGTATGTTATCACAATTATTTAAGGGAATAAGTGACTCTTAACTAGTCTGAGTGGGCTGTTTTGGTAAATAAAGCCTCTAGAATAACAAACAGTGATATTATCCATATTATATATTGTAGAACATCTGAAGGGGATTTCAGGAGATAGAAATCTTCAGATGACTCAAATTAGGACTGAAAACATTTGCCAAGTATATCCTATCGTGTGTTAGTTTATCATGTAGTTCTGACAGTGCACTCAATGTTCTAACAGTGCTCCATGCAACAGAAAAGCGTGCTAGGTGTGAGCTCACTCAGTGCAGAGGGGCCGAGGGTACTGCAGGTTCTAGGGCCAGGTGGATGCATTCGAGCCCTAATTTCATTGCTATTCGGTGGTGTGACATTGGGCAAATTACTTCTTCACCTCTCCAACATGTAGCTTTCTCATAACACAAGGATGACAACAATATCTCCTCCATAGGGTTTCTTGCAGTGATTTAGTGAAATAAACCAAGGACCTGTGTATAATGGATGGCGTCCATTATTATTATTTTATCCTGCAAGTGACACATGCTTATGCACGCTATGAAAATAAACCAAAAGCCCCCATGTAGGATTCCATGTTGGCAAACCTGGCAATGGGACCTTACTTTTTGAGATGGATTTGTTTATAATCCACATAGAGGACTAGATGGCCTGATTTGTAATGACTCATTAGTCTGTTTACTTGAGAGGTAAAAATACAGCTTTAATAGACTGAATGGCTTCAGGCAAAGTGATGTAATTTCCTAGGGATATCATAAAGAAAATTGAAATGAAAGTAAAAGCTGTGTGCCCCCTGGAGAGCCAGATTTTCTCTGGTTGATCGAGTGTAATCATCTGGCCAGAGAAAGTAAGGTGGTCCTGGAAGAGCTTTCGTCTGGCCTAGAGGCAACCCATCTGAAGGGTAATGCCCTCAACCCCACCTTCCATCCACTTCAGCTGCTGGCTGACTTAGGAAGGTCCCTTGTTGAGCTGGACATGCTGGGTTTTTTAAGACCTCCCCAAAGAGACCTTTCACAAAATTCTCTGCAAGTCTAGCAAACCTAGATTGTAATCTCCCTTTTCAGAAGGCTCTGATTTCACTTATTTAAAAATTTCTCAACACCTTATACTCTAAGTTTCTGGAGTTAGTTTGGATGAATTGAAATCCTTTGCCAAATTGGAATGGTAAGACTTGGTCTGTGGGACTCTTAAAGAAGTTAGTGCCTCACTTCTGGCTCTAAAAGAAGTGTGACTGCATTTAAAGTACCTATTGCAGACTGTGGCTCTCCCAGGAAACACTCAGACTTCATAAGAACCAGTTGCCCTGCAGGATTTTAGGATTTCTTCTCTTTATTCCCCATTTGTGGGAGTGTTTCCTTCTAGAGCCTTAATCTGAATCCTATTTCAAACTTCAGAAATTGTGAAAATTCCCCTAAAGAATGGCTATTTGGATTAAGATTTAAGGGTATGTGTTACGGTGACTCCTTCTGCCACAAAGATCAAAACACCCCCTACAATGTTTTTCTAACCCTCCATGACATGTTTTCCCTTTGTAGTGGGCCCTGGACTAGTTTTAGGCAAATTTTCAAAGCCCATTCCCATTCCTTTCCACTTTGGTTCTGTTCTTCTGTGTGACTTTCTATTGCTGATCATGATGGGTAAGCAGAGCTTTACATAATTTCCACGGGCCTTTAAAAATCTCTGGCTCTTTCACTTAGGCTATTTTTCTTAGCAACATAAAACCCCATTAAGCGGACACTAGCCACCTCATTGTAAGGTTGAGGAAACTGAGGCCCAGAGATGTTGGGATGTGTCTAGAGTTCCAAAGCAACCTGGAGTCAAAGAGCGTGGGGGTTTATGTCCTGCCCTCACTCTCCATGCCTGTTTCCTCCGATGCCATGATAATCAAAATAATGTTAGCTACCGAAATCCTTAGAGACTTCGAATCCAGAGATCTTTGATTTGCTCACAAGGTAATCCATGGGGGTACAACTTGCAACCTGCACCTGACAGATTTGGGCCTGATTCCCACTTCCATCTCTTACTAACTGTGAGACCTTGAACATCTTATCAATCTTCTGTAAAACGGAGAAATATCTACTTGCGGATTGTCAAAAGCAGTAAAGGGAAGTAATGCATCCATTTCAGAGGTTGGCCAACTGTAAACATGCAATAAAGAGTAGGTACATTAGAGTCATTCATAGCAGATGAACTGTGTTGGGGTACTCACTAGTCTGTATCTATTTCTTATAGCCCATTTGTTTCCTAAAAACCCATTCCAGCCCCTCTACTTTCAGGACTCTCCACAAAAATGCTCCCCAAGGTTAATGTGCATGTGAATCACCTGGGTATCTTAAGATGCAGATTCTGCTTCTGTAAGCTCAGGCTGCACTTGCAGTTCTAACAGGCTCTCTGATGATACCAATCCTGCCAATTCACGGACCACATTTTTGCAGAGAGAATGGACCCAGTGAGCTGGGGACTAGTATGGTAGGGACTAGATACTTCAGGACCAGTAGTTCTCAAGCTTTGCCATCCCATGATGGGCTTGTTAAAATATAAGCTACTGCACTCCATTCTAGAGTTCCTGAATCAGTAGGTCAGAGGTGGGACCATAAAATATCATTTCTAACAAGTTCCCAAGCGATGCTGATCCTGCTGGTCTGGGGACTACACTTGTTCCAGGTTTAGCCTAAGGTTACTGAAGACCAGTAGGGAATTTATGTCCAATGTTCACTGATTTTAGGAGGCGATGGATCTTCTTGAGTAAGAAGATCCCCCAAAGGCTCTCCCACTTCCCTCCTCCTAACTAGGCACCCTCCCGTCAATAGGAGCCCTTTACCTTGTAGACAGTGATGGGGATGTCAATGATGATGTGCAGCAGGTCTCCCAGAGCCAGGCTGGCTATCAAGATATTAGGGCCGTTTCGCATGCACTTGTTCTTGTAAATGATTCTCAGCAGTGTGGAGTTTCCGATGATGCCCAGCACGAACACTAGACAGGACACCACCGTGTTGATATACTTGAAAGTCTCCTTGATCTCGATGGATTTTTCGCAGGGGGGAGGGGTGAGGGTGCGTGGCGGGCCTCCGGCTGTTCTCCCTCCCTTAGGCATCTGCGGAGGTGCAGAAGACCACGGCACGCTGGCGTTGGGACCCTTGGACCAGGAAGCCTCAGTGGGAGGCGTCGTGATCTCTCCGGGCCCCCAAAGTGGCACAGTGGCCCTGGCCGGCGGGAATCCTCTCTCTTCTCCCTGGACCCCCGCCCCACTGCAGGCGAGGATCAGCGCCACCAGCGCGCGTCGGCACCAGCTTAGCAGAGGCTTCATGCTGCCGCCTGCTCCGGTGGCCGTCGGGTGGCCGCTCTGCGGCTTGGAGTCTGGAGACCAGCAAGGGAAGAAAGACAGGAGGCTCAGGTCAGCTCCCCCAGCCACGCCCCTGCAAACCGCTCGCGCAGGGCGCAGCCGCGCCGCTACTACCCGCGGACGAATGGACCTCAGTCTGCGCGCCGGGGCTGGGCTGGCGCGCGTGACCCTGCTGTGCCCGTCCACTGTCCTTCCCGATCCGGCTTTCCCTGGGCTTTTTCTCCCTTGCGTCCCCCCCCCCCCCCCCCCGGGGGATTAGTGACTCGCAGTGGGCGGGGCATTCTGGAAGGGAGAGTAGGATGGGTGTCCGAGGCAGAGCTCTGAGTCCCGTGGTGTTGGTGCGCCGCCGGGGAGCACGCACGTTCTGGCTCAGGTCGCGTGGGAACTGGGGAATCAAGGCACCTGGAGGCCAAGGGCAGGTGCCAGGCCCTTCATTCTGCTCCCCGCGGGGAAGGCGGATTCCCGGTGTCTGGCCGCCGCTCCTCCCGGCGAGTGAAAGCCGCTCCTCCCTCCCCAGCCGCGCGCCCTTGGATCGCCCGGGCGCCGCCGGAGCGCGCGGGCTGACTCGGACTCGACTTCCCCACTCGTCCGACCTGGGGGGAGCGTCAGCATTGACTCGGAAGCGTCTGTCTCTAAGTGGCTTCCAGCTCCCCTGCGCTCTCTTTCTTTACTCCAACCTCATTTTAGTTCATTGGATTCTCTACGTCTTTTTTTTTTTTTTTTTAACTAGACTTAAAAATATATATCCCCAAACTGCTAACCCAAGCTGAAGCTCCAGGACGGGGTTCAATCACTGATTTTAACTCAACACCAAACCAGAGCGTTTACCTCGCGAGCGGGAAGCACCAGGCGCAAAGCGATGAGCCGGGACCTGCCTCCTTCCCCGGGAAGCTCAGCTCTCGGCTCGCCTCCAGCCCCGGCTCCCGGGGCGAGCACGCCTCCCTTGCAGCGGCTGGCGGGTCTGGCTCTGACGAAACGCCCAGGGAATGCCAGGCCGAGTGGCCTCCGCAGCTTGCTCGGTCGGGGTCTCTGCTGTTCCTAGACAAATACTTTTATTCATTCGTCCCTTCCCCATCAATCAGCGCCAGACTCCTCCCGCGCCTTCCGACTGCTCTGCAACCTTTCCCCTTGGGCTCATGCCTGGACAGCATCACCAGTCGCTGCCCGCTGGAGAGGACAGTCCCCGGCCGGGGAGCGTCCCCTGAGCCTGCTGGGTGCCGGAGTTCTGAGTTCTTCAAAGGACCAGCCTAAACCACGGGCAAGTTTTCACGCACCGGGAGACGCGCTGGGATTAACCCTGTATTTAGCCAACTAACCCTGTATTTAGCCAATTAACCTAGACTTTATTTTTTTTAAGATTTATTTATTTATTATTTATTATTTATTTATTTATTTATTAGAGAGAGAGAGAGAGAGAGAGGCAGAGACACAGGCAGAGTGAGAAGCAGGCTCCATGCAGGGAGCCCGACGTGGGACTCGATCCCGGGTCTCCAGGATCACACCCCGGGCTGCAGGTGGCGCTAAACCGCTGAGCCAGCGGAGCTGCCCTAACCTGGATTTTAAATACGGACGCTTTGCTTTCCATTAAGTAGTCCTTGGTGGTGTGTAGGACCTGGCTGATTCGGTGCTCTGCTCTTTACTGTTTCCGATTTGGCCTCATATTTCAAGTCCACATCGCCCCCAACCCAGAAGAGCATGATTCTTTCTTCTCAAGCCCTGTCAATGCCCTAGGAAAGAACTAAAATAAGTTCTTCATTTCTTCTAGTAGCTGCTATTCTCCTTTCTTCCCGCTATGTCCTGAAGTGTTTTCTCAGGCCATCCCAGGGACTTTTATGCTGTTGAGGAACCTGATCCCTATAGGGGACATAGGAAACATCAGAAAGCTGCCACTCACATTCAAGGTGGTATTTCTTTATCAGGCAGATCAATAAAATAAATTCTTCCTATCCATTCTTGATTTTAGGGGGTAGAAACAATGGCGACTGGCAGTTTTACCCAAAGATTGTATAAAAGAGGTCAGATTCAGACTGTGCAGTGCCCATTGGATATTACTCTGCTGTCCTCCTCTCAACTAAATCCTCATTCAGCCCAGGAGAAACCATTCCATATAGCAAATCACCTGGAGAGGAGGGGGCTCATGCTTGGCTTCACAGCCAATTAATAGCATAGATGAGACTAGAATCTTGGATTTTTGTCTTCTATGCAATGCTTCCTGGGAAAGTGGAAGTAGCATGTCAATTTCTATTTTAAAAGGTGAACTTTAAATGTGAAATATGGTCTAAAGAGCATAATGAAAGCGTTTAGGCTAAAGGAATGAGAAATGTGGTCTGGGGTTGTGAGTGCTAATTCCAAATCTGGCCATTTTGGATGTGGTACTTATCCTCCCTGTCTGGGTAAAAATAAGGTCAGCATTCAATTGCTTCATAGCTAAGTAAAAATATATATAGTGTTATCTGAATAAGGAATCATATGGATGAATTTGGAGTGTGACTATTTTGCTGTTTGGGATTTGCCATTCTTATACAAGACTTCTCCTCATGCATCATACATGGAGCCCCAGCAGATGAGGTCCCTTTCATTCTCCCATCTTCACCACCACCTGCATCCACATTTTGTGCACCCAGTCTTGGATGCCTAGGCATACCTCAGAGATGTTGCAGGTTCAACTCCAGACCCCTGCAATAAAGCAAATACCCCAATAAAGTAAATCAAATGATTTTTTTATTTTTCCAGTGCATATAAAAATTATATTTACACTATACTGTAGTCTATTAAGTGTGTAATAGTGTTTTATAAAGAAACTATGTATATACCTTAATTTAAAAATATCTTATTGCAAAAAATGCTAGTTGTCACTGGACCGTTCAGCAAATAGTAATCTTTTTGCTGGTATAGATGTTGACAGCTGCAGACTGATTAGGGTAGCAGCTGGGGAGGCTGAGGCAATTTTTAAAAATAAGATAATGATAAAGTTTGCCACATCAATCGACTCTTCCTTTCATGAATGATTTCTCAATAGCATGTGATGCTGTTTGATAACATTTCACCCACAGTAGAACTTTCTTCAAAATTGGAGTCAATTCTCTTAAGCCATACTGCTGCTTTGTCAACTAAATTTATGGAATATTCTAAATCCTTTGTTATCATTTCAACAATCTTCACCGCATCTTCATCAGGAGTAGTTTCCTTCTCAAGAAGCCACTTTCTTTGGTCGTCTATAAGAAACAACTCTTCACTTGATAAAATTTTATTGTGAGATTGCAGCAATTCAAATGTAATAATAATGAAAAAGTTTGAAATATTGTGAGAATGGCCAAAATTGACAGGGAGACAAGAAGTAAGCAAACACCATTAGAAAAATGGTGCCAATAGATTTGCTTAATGCAGGGTTGCCACAAACCTTCAATTTCTTAAAAAAAAACAAAACAAAAAAAAACAAAAAAAAAAAAACATAGCATCTGGGAAAGGCAATAAAATGAAAGGTAGTCAAAGGAGATACGCTGGTATCCTAAGTCTCACTCAGATCTATCTCTTTTCTTTTAAGACCAATAAACACAACTGAGCACTAGATCACATTGAGGGTTTTTTTTTTTTTTTTACATTGAGGGTTTTATGGGTCACTACTGGTCTTATGTGAATTGATTTTTTTTTTTTTAGGACAGGAACAAAATGACAGGTTCTTTCTGTACCATCACCATACATGCCATTGAACTCAAGAAATAATTTTTATAGGTCTGATAATAACATTGTAAGTTATTCAGTTATATTTTAGTACTCTAGTCATATGTGTCAGGAACAGAGCCAAATATTTTTTAAAGTAAACATACACGTTCCTCATCTGGATTTTAAAATACAATTTTGGCTACCTATTATGGGGCCTACTACCTGTACTAGGCACCTCATTTCATAGGATCTCACTTACCTGCTCTCAGCAGTCTTTGAGATAGATACTGTTTTTACTGATTTTATGAGACATGAAACAAAGTCTCAGAAATTCACTTGTCACATGGCTGGTTAGTTGTGGAGCTAGGATTTGAACCCAAGACTATCTGGTTCCACAGACTGTGCTTTTGATGAATTTAATTGCATTGAGTCTAAAGAGAGTTTTCTCTTATTTTGAGAAAGCAGTGTTTTAGACATCAATAATATTCAATTGAAGTTTAACTTGAGTGAAAATGTAAAGGTATCCATGTTAAAGATTTATTATTTGATCCTCATAAGGAACTTCATCAAATCACAGGAATTGAGTCCAGTTTCCCCTTTTGTAAAATGAAGGGAAAGGATTAGATGATATCTAAAGTTACTTCTTCCTCTACTCTGTCAGTCTGATGGACAAACTGAAACTGGGAGAGCAGCTGGATCAGCAGCAAAGTGAGGTCTCATGCTAGATTGCTAGCATTTTTTTTTTTTTTTTTTTACTTCTTTTCACTTTCTGTACTCATGCCTTGGGCTATACTATACAGATACAAGGTTTTATCACCTTATGACTTAAAATCTCTTCTTGATAAGCTATTTGTAAATTTACCAGTAAAGCACTATGTAAATTTAATTTGTAAATATGAGCCCAAAACTGTATCAAATTTTAAGAATCTTTTCCTGGAAATGTTTGGGTTTGAATCGATTTTGAACTTAGCATTTATGAAGGATTCCTGTTGTTTACTTAGTAAATGTGGAATCTTTTACAAAGTTGCTTTCATGAAGACACTTTTCCAAGTGTCCTAGGAAGTATATCAAAATCCTAGATTGGTGAAAATCGCCCATCAAAGACAAAAAAGGTGGTGAAGGACAATGTCCCAATATCCCTTTTAAATGTTTTAACTAGAAGGTCATGAAGACATGGTTGATTGCACTTCAAAATTCATTCCTCAAAGAGGTTTGCCATGGGGAGCTTGCCCAAAGCAAACCTTTTCCCTTGGTAAGAGAACAAAGAAGAGCCCTTTTAGCCACAAGAAAGCGAATACTTTCATGTAATCCCCTTGATATGAATGTATCCTTCGAAATCTACCTTGCATTCTTTAAATCATGAATGCTGAGGGACAAGGTGTGTGAAAAACACAGAAAGAGTTGGTTCAATTGCTTCTCCACACATTCCCCTAGGAACAGAACCAACGATCAAATAGTGGTTGAAGTAGGGCATAAAGAAGATTTAAAGTGACTGCACAAATCAGTGGCAAACAGCCTGAGTGTTTCTATTTCTTGGATTTTTTCCCTTATATTATTTGACTATAGCTTTTTGGGCCTTAGGGTGAAGAGTGCTTTTTAAATTCTTTTTAAATTAAGGTATATTTTATAGGTAGTGTAATGGATAGGCCGTAAGTGCACAGTTTAAAGAGTTTTGACAAATGTAAAGACCTCTGGTACCCATACTGAATGGGGCTTTTTGAAAATACATTTATTCTTCTAAAGCAGCAAAATTTGAATAGTTTCAGTTTGGTGACTATTCCTATTAAAATGTTTATTAAGATATTATCTCTGCTTTCTCAACCTGTCTCATGCATATTATCAGCTTCTGGAACTGAAACATAATTCATAAATTAGAGATGTGCTTAATAAATGAAAGAATCTAAGACTTGAAACTTTATCAATAATTGCTTGGGGGTGCCTCGTTCGAGTCCATGCTCCCAGAGTCATGAAAATTTGATAGACTTATAGTAATTAGAAATATGAAATAATTAGTTCTTTTTTGCTTATAGAAAATATGAGAAACAGGAAGTCACATTTCCTTTTTTTCTGTCTGAGGAAAGCAGCATAGTTCAGCTACTTCATGCCATGGTCTACTTTAATTAAAGATTAAATAAAAGAATTTGCTCTCCTGCTTACGGCTTAAGTAATTTTTATATTTCCTTCTTTGATGTATTTTTTAATGCTAGCATCAACAAAGCAAAAAAAAAATTAGTGTAACGTGGTCTGCAAACTCCTTAAACCTGTCACAAGAGCTCTTTGGCACAACTTTTAAGATGTATTAGAAATTCCAATGTAAGCAGGCGGTCCAACTTGTGTTTTCTTGCTTTGTCAGCGTACACTAGATATTTATGTAAATTACTCTCCGGCCATTCAATCATGGATCAAACATTATGATTGCTTTTTATTAAAATGATTCTATCAATCATAAGGCACTCCTTTCAGGTGCTGTGATTTCATATGGGAAATAATTTATAGTGAATTTATGGGTATGTCTACCTCCAACTATTTTCTTTACTTTTCATCTTTTTAACTATTACTCTTTTAATGCCTTAAATGGAGTGTCCAAAAGGATGTGAAATAGCCAAAGGAAGTTAGATATAGAGGAGGAAGAAAAACTTGGAGATTTAACAATCTTCAGTTGAATCAAGGAGAGTTGCTACTTCTTTAAAGAAAGGAAAAGTTCTTTGCAGTATAACATAGAATATGCTAAAAGGCACAGAAAGGGAGAATTGTCACAGTGGGTTTCTTTTTTTTTTTTTTTTAACTGTATTTTATCAGTGGGTTATTTTTTTTAAAAGATTTTATTTATTTATTTGAGAGCTAGAGAGCACAAGCAGGGAGGAAAGTCAGAGGGAGAGGGAGAAGCAGACTCCTCACTGAGCAGGAAGCCCAGGGACCAGAGCCAAAGGCAGACACTTAACTGCTTAACCAACTGAGCCACTCAGGTTCCCCATCAGTTTTTATTTAATTTCTGCTAATAGTTAAGCTTTGGGTTTTAATGGAATCTTTTTAGTCAAAATCTGCTTACATCTTTTAAAAGTTTCCTATTTTATTTTATTTTTTTTAGATCTAGTTGTAGGAAGATAGATCTACTTGAACCAAAATGTCAAGGGAAACAATGATATTCCTGATATTTTCTCTACTGCACATTAGACAAATACTTTGATTTCCAGCCTCATCTAAAATAAGTAGCTCAGAGTTATGGCTTCTCTTTGTCAAAGCAAGGGATCATCAGGGACTTTCAAAGATGTGCCCAGTTTTTATCAGGCTGTTTCTAAGGAAGTCCCTTAGAGATGCATATACAGGAAAGTGCCTCTTCTCCTTCAGGCCTTCTAGAAGAACATTTGTTGCTACCTATGCAGACAGAGATTCTGTAATGGCTCTATCAACTCTGGATTTTCCAAATGAAATTGTTCACATAAGCATATATGAAATGCACAGGAGACACTTCCTCCAAGGGCAGACTGGTGATGTGAGGCTGGCATTTGAGGGGTCAGTGCAGAAGTACTGGGTACCAAGTGACAGGCAGGCAAGCAGGCAGGAATAGCAATAGGGAACTCAGGGAGTGACTCATCTTCTGTGTTTCTTGTTTCTTGTGTTGTGGTAAACAACGCAAAACACAAAGTTTACCACCTTAGTCACTTGTAAGTATACAGTTCGGTAGTGTTCAGTAGATCCATATTGTTGTATAATAGACCATAACTTGTTCATCTTGCAAAGCTGATGAAACTCTATACTCAAGAAATAACAACTCCTCTTTTCCCCTTCCTGCAGGCCCTAGTAATCATCATTCTACTTTATTTCTGTGAATTTGACTACTTTAGATAGCTCCTGTAAGTGGATCCACATCTCCTTTAAGTGGAGACAGATACTATTTGTTTTTTGTCATTGGCTTATTTCACTTAGCATCATGTCCTTGAGGTTCATTCATACTGTAGAATGTGATAGGACTTTCTCCTTTTTTAAGGCTGAATAATATTTGGTATATTCCACCATATATGTGTATGCTACGTTTTGTGTATCCATTCATCCATCTATGGCTAATTAGGTTGCTTCCATCTCTTGGCTCTTATGCATAGAATGACCACGTGTTATAGACTGGATGTTTGTGTTTATTCTTCTAAAGCAAATCTCTAAATCTAAAATCTCTAAAATTTACCTGGTGAAATCAAATCCCCAATGCGATGGTATTTGTAGGTCAGACCTTTGAATGACCTCACCAAGTGAGGACACAACAAGAAGACAGTGTTCATGAATCAGGTAGTGGATTCTTATCAGATATTGAATTTGCAATCTTTGATCTTAGACTTCACAGCCTCCACAACTGTAAGAAATAAATGTCTACTGTTTATAAGCTACCTAATCTATGGTATTTTTGTTATAGCAGCTCCAACATGAGTCTATAAATATCTCTTTGAGAATCTGCTTTTAATTATCTTATACACACACTGGAAGTGGGATTGTTTGATAATATAGTAGCTTTAATTTTTTAAGGAACTGTTATACTGTTTTCCATAGCAGTGTACCATTTTACAATTATAATATTTATATTTTAAAGTAAACTTCTTTTCAGAAAATAGTTTATAATATCATTGAATAGAAAAATGTGAATGGTTAAAATATAAAATAACATACTAAATCTATCTTTAAAAGTATCATGATTGATATTGTTGTTTTCTTTTTCCCCTCTCATTTCCTATTCTGATACAATGGAGAGGATTGATGCCAAACAAATGAACAAATAAATAAGTTAGTTTCCAATGTAAATTGCAATATCTATACTTGATGATCTTCCACAGCTTACATGAGAGAAGAAAATCTTTTGGTTTGTTGCAATGGGAAGGGATTTACCCTTGGGCAGTGTGGCCTGTGATTGACTTGATAATATGGTATGATAATATCAAGACTTCTGAGAAGATTTACCACTGCTCCTCACTCTCACCCAAATGCATACCTTTCCTTCTGGTTTCCTGATGTCTGGAATTCCACATTCAGGAACTAAGATACTTAGGATCCTTTCTTGAGAGCAGGTTTTCTCCTATTGAAAAAGTAAAGAGAATTGCTAGGTAGGGGGCAGGGTGGAAAATTAATTCCACTCTACAGCTAGACAATGGCCAGGTGATATGAGAATGGAGTTGGAGAAGAATACATAAGAAGCTAGGGACCATATACCAGCAGACTGGGAGGATACAGTAGAAGGGGATCAGGGGATGGTCTGTTACTGGCTCTAAGTCTTCTCCGGTCACACTGAGGTTTTACCTGGACTATAGTCATCTCAAAGTTTGACTGGAGGAGGCACTTACAGCTCATTCAATAACAGGCCCCACTTAACCCATTTCCAAGTCCACTCATGTGGCTGTTGTCAGGCCAAGGTCCTCACTAGTCAGAGACATCAGTTTTTTGCCATGTGGGTTCCTCCATAGCCTAGCTCACAGCCTGGCACCTGGTTTTCCTCAGAGCAAGTAAGCAAGAGAGTGAGAGAGTGTCCAATATGAAATTCACTGTCTTTTTGTAGGCTAGTATTGCGAGTGACATCTCATCACCTATTCCATGTTCTGTTTATTAAAGCAAGACACTAGGTCCAGCTCACACTCTAGGTGAGGAAATTGTACAAGGGTATGGACAGGAAATGATAATTTAGAGCCATTTTCAAGACTGCCTTCAGCAACTATTAAGAGAACTCTAAAGAATACCTTAGGACTGAGAGATAGCACCAAACATAAGTAAGCATTTAGAAAGGAGTGCTCCTCCCCAAGGTACAGGGTGTGATTGTGGCCCACTGGGTGGTAGAGAAGTTCACTGAGTCATCCTGGGCCATTGTTGGTCTATAACCACTAGCCAAGGTTGGAAGCATCCTGCTAGGGAGAGGATGGGTTGAGGCTGGCAAAGGGGAAAACACAGGCAGGGACTGGGGATCAAAAAGCCTTGGACCAAGACTGATGAGCAGGAATTATTTGCTAGGGTTTCAGCAAAACATTCCTTAGGCGGGGAACACTGGTGTTCTGTGTGCATGCTGCTGGCACATGATTTGAAGTGAAATGAGCCCATGTGGAAGCTCATTTACTTCTGACCCACTCTTACTCTTAAGAAAGAACACCTCTGAGTCACAACCTCAAATGGTGCCATCTACCAACACTCCCCCTATAGTGTGTCCTGGACTCCAAATTTTGTCTTTCTGGCTCCGTAAGGTTGGAAAAAAGCCTGTCTCTATTTAGCATTGAATGCCTGGGGCAACAAAAGAGATCTCAAAATGACAAGCTCATTTCTCTGGATTTCCCACCTCTCTGAGAACTTGGGAATTCATTGCTTTATTAATACTTTAATGGCTTCAGGCTAATTAAAATATATTCACACACGTAAGATAAATATCTATCTATTATCTATCTGTCTTTTATCTTCTAAAGAAAAAGGTTCTTCATTCCTGGTGGTAGAAGTCTGAGAGTCAAGGATCACTGGGGGAGCTTTGAGCCCTCAGATCCCTGATCTAGGAGCTGGAGTGAGTTCAGAAATTTCTAAATTGAGGCAGGTTGAGGATTAGACTCTTGTACTACAGCCTGCCTTGTTCTGGATTGATGTGGGAACTGGACAGACCTGAAATTGCACAAGAAGAGAGTGAGGATTGAGGAAGTCTGTGGCTAGGAACTAGTTCAAGGGCCACCAAGGGGGCGGGAGGTTCAAGGCAAATTTAAGACAAATTCTCCCTTTTTGACAATTTGACAAGAGACCAGTCCTGACATTTATTAAATTTGACAATCAGGAACTTCATGGAACTGTTTTCATGATATTTTCCAATTCTAAGGTAGTTGGAAAACTAGGTGATGATTATCATCACTGGGATGCCTTGGATAAAATTCATCCCGAGTAAAAGCTATAATATCCTAAGACTATCACAATTTCTTTCCTTCTAGCACCTTATCCACTCTTCCATCTAAATGTTCATGATGAATAATCCATATATTGTGAGAAAGTCACGTATTTATTCAAAAAAAGCAATATTGTTACTTAGATATATTTACTCTTTTATATGCAAGCAAGTAAACAAGCAATTACATTAATCTTTCATAAAAGTTTGGAGGGTAAATAAGATATCACTTTTATTAATATATACCCATATGTGTGGATTTAATATTATATATTGCTGTAACGTGCCATATTTTCAAAGCTATAATGTTAACCACCATCTTATGTCAAGAACCAAGTGACCTGATCTTTGGTGGTCCTCAACACCACCAAAGTTGATATTTTCATCAACAAAAATATTCTGAGGAAATGTTTCATCCCTTTTGTTTACCACAGGGTGGTTTCAGTATTGTTACCAAATATTTTATATATTTTTTTCATGACAGTGGTTTTTTTTTTGTTTTTTTTTTTTTGGTGTAAAATTAGCTAGAGCACATGATATTTTAAGGAGCTTTGTTTTCAAGGGGAATGTTTTTTCCTGAAAATGTTTACCACTGGAGGCATCAGCAGTGTGTTTGGCTTAAAATAAGCTTTAAGAACACATATTTAAGTTATTTAATCTGAAGTATATAAATGCAAATGAATTTGCCTGAAAAACAAAAATGCCCTTTTTCCCTTGGAATTCCAGACATAACACAGCTTCTGGGAAGTCAAGAGAAAATCAAGTCTGAGAACAATGCTGTCCTTACCTTTACTCCAGGGAAAAGCTGAATTTGCTCTAGGAATAAGAAGCAAAGGCAAAAATGTCATTGTCTTAGTAACATTTTCATCAAATTATGTAAGTATAATTTCCTAAAGATTTCTTAAAATATCTCTAATGCTTAATTGAACAATAACAACCATTTTCTACCCCCAAATTTTAAATTAATTTCTGTAAGCATTAATTTACTTAGAGCCTAACCCATTAGCAAATGATAAAGTAGGATCCAAAGTAATAATAGTTGATTCAGCAATAAGCATTTTCAGCTGAAAAACTCAGTTGTATTTCAACATGTAGCAGCTTTAAACTTCAGGTGCAGACACTGATGAAAGTCAAAAGGTTAGTGATTAATTTCCTGCCGTTGTCACTAGGCTGCTTATTATGACAGATTTCTGGAAGTGATAGACAATGGAAGTAATCATGTAAAGGTCTAGTTTGTGTGGCATGAGCAAATATAATGTAGGCCTAATACCATGAAGCATTTTGATTATTAGAAATTCTCATAGCATATCAGTGAGAGGACCAAAATATATAGGAAGTCTATCTTCCCCATCACAAATATGATGTAGGGGGAAGAGGGTAAAATAAACATATAAAGTTTGGTCATTGCATGGTAAGATGTACCTTTCCATCCATAAATATGTGTGAATATTCTTTGATGTTTAGCATTATATTGGCTTTAGCTTGATCTTGTAATATAGCTCCTGTTCTCCTAAGTGAACTTTATTTTTTTTTAAAGATTTTATTTATTTATTCATGATAGACACAGAGAGAGAGGCAGAGACATAGGCAGTCCTCTGCAGGAAGCCTGATGTAGGACTTGATCCCAGGACCCCAGGATCACGACCTGAGCCAAAGGCAGACCCTCAACCACCGAGCTACCCAGCTGCCCCTTGACCTTTATTTTTTAAAAAACACATTATGATAGACTTTCCTTTCTGTGGCTAGTATTGGCTATTAAGCTTTTGGACTAAGATCTATCTATCTTGGAACAATGAGACATCAATTGTCTTAGTTCTGATGTGGGCTAGGTATTTGTCAAGGCCCTGAAAACTGATTTATATGCAGCAGGCCAATTTCCTGATGCCTTTCTGATAACAACCTTCCTTTAAACCTCTGGATCAGAAACTGGAGAGAGGTATGTCCCTTTTCAAGTTAAGTGGCCTGGAAAAGAGAAAAGAGCACAAACCTTGGCAATTCTGAATCCTGAATCCAATTCTAGTTGTTTACTTAGCTGAGAAGCCTCACGTGAATCATTTAACCTCCATATATCTCTTGGGCAAAAAGAATAATAAGAGTCTTGTGATGGGGAAGATAGACTTCCTATATATTTTGGTCCTCTCACTGATATGCTATGAGAATTTCTAATAATCAAAATGCTTCATGGTATTAGGCCTACATTATATTTGCTCATGCCACACAAACTAGACCTTTGCATGATTACTTCCATTGTCTATCACTTCCAGAAATCTGTCATAATAAGCAGCCTAGTGACAACGGCAGGAAATTAATCACTAACCTTTTGACTTTCATCAGTGTCCGCACCTGAAGTTTAAAGCTGCTACATGTTGAAATACAACTGAGTTTTTCAGCTGAAAATGCTCTAAGACTAGTGCCTCTGTTGGAGCTCCTGGGTGGCTCAGTTGGTTAAGTGTCTGACTCTTGACTTCAGCTTAGCTCATGAGATCAAGCCCCACCTCAGGCTCCATGCTATGTGTCCCACAATGCGTGGAGCCTGGTTAAGATTCTCTTCCTCTCTTTGCCCCTCCCCCACCACTGCAGTCTCATTTTCTCTCAATCTCATTCTCTCTCTCAAAAAAAAAAAAAAAAACACAAAACAAAACAAAACAACTAGTGCCTCCGTTGAAAAGTTTAAATTCTATGACGTTTGTGAAACATTCAGTATGGTGCCTAGAATAAAATGACTGTGTAAGAAATACCAGAAAGCATTTTTATTAATACATTTATTAATACATTTTCTGGTTCCTGGAAGGTAAATATTAAGGTGGGTACACTTGTTAGACTGCATGATGGGGTCTCTTTTAGGAAGGTCTTGCTTCTAATAGACTTGATTGTATTATGAATTGATTGATAGCTAAGTCTGTGCAATCATTGGTATTGGCTGTTGTGCTGGGTTGCCTTCTTTTGATGAACAACTATATGATAATCATGAAATATGTGAGACTGACCACGTCAGTGATTGTTGCACTGGTCTTCAGAGATGTGACCAAGGTCTTTATGACCAACTTAACAATAACCACTTGAAAAACAGTCAAGAAAATGGAAAGCAGTGAAGATTAGTTATGTAGATAGCATATTTTGCTTCAGTTATGGAGCTACATAGATTCAGAGGCTTTGTTAAATTCAGTAAGTTCTTAAAATGTACTACCATACACGAAGTGTGTTTCCCAATAAGCTACCTTTGGAGAGGAATATACAGATAACTGGAGCACAATGGTATCAGTTCCAATTTTTACTTCAGGACATTTCTTTTTATTTTATTTTATTTATTTCTTGTTTAAAGATTTTATTTATTTACTCACAAGAGACACAGAGAGAGAGATAGAGGCAGAGACACAGGCAGAGGGAGAAGCAGGCTCCATACAGGGAGCCTGACATGGGACTCGATCCCAGGTCTCCAGGATCACACCCTAGGCTGAAGGTGGCGCTAAACCGCTGAGCCACCAGGCTGCCCAGGAAACTTCTTTTTAATTTTATATTTAATATTATTAAACGTCTGTGACATGACACTACAAATTAGTATAAACGATTTCTTCATCCTTTGGATGTTTGCTCTAAGGAAGACAATAGTGTTGCGATGGAGAAATGGTTTCAGATAGACACTTCCACGATGGTGGACCTACACCATCCACATTAGGGAATATATGAGACCAAAATGAAGTCAGAAATTTTGATAGTTTGTAACTTACTAACTTTCGAAAAATACATACAAAAAGCTATTTCTAAAAATCCAGCATTTATTGATTCATCTGTTATGTGCCAAAAATAGAGCTTTTAGCAATTCTGAGCTGTTCTCAGAAATAATGAGACTTTGCTAAGTACATGCAGTGCCTAAAGTTTGGTCTTTGAGGAGTTTAATATGCACAGCTGGGTCTTGTTATTGGTGCCAGTGGAATTTGTAGCACTATCTATTTTATGACACTTCCACACCTACTTTTACCTTATAAGGTAAAGACCCAAACTCTAAATGTGTATTATACATAGGCCTATATTTAGCAGCAAAAATAAGGATTTTTGCAAGCCAAAGAGAAACAGAAATTCTGTCTCCAGATGCTGTTTTTGACAAGCTGCATCTAAATAGTTGCTGCCCAATGTCATGATAGTTGTTGGCTAATTCCGGCCTGTTTTCTTAAAGCCATTATGTAAAACCAGATTTCTATTTTTTTAATATGACATCTAAAATACTTACGTGCATAATTGAGCCTAAAATAAAATGAAGCTTTAAGTACCATACAGACATTGATGAAGTGGCTAGTTTTATTAGACTTTAAAGTCGTGACCCCAAATCTGACTCTCCTCACAGTGTTGAGGAAGTTCTTAAATTTTATATAGCAAGGCATATTTTAAAAAAGACAAGAACTTTTAATCAACCTGATTATAATTGTATTATAATTATAATTCTTGAAGAAACTTTCAGATCCATACATGTTTTTTCCTCTCTGGGACCTGTCTTGAACATACAGAGTTAGATCCCCCAAATGTCCATTTTATACTGTAAGACCCCACCTTGGTGGCCATTGCTGATTGATGGGGGGGGGGGGGCACCAGACTTAAGCTGTCCTACCAATGCCTTCTCATAGTTTTGCTGTTGTTGTTTTATTGTGGTGGTGGTTATTTTAAGTAGATCAGGGAAATATTTTTTTCACAGGAGATCTTGGTGGCCTCCATTAAATGACAGAAGTCAGTGCACACTTAGGATAATGTAACCAACTAGCCAAAAGGGGTGGAGAAGAGATTTTTTAACTTTGAGTTTCTCCATCTGGCTTTTGTGAAACTTAGCTATAGCCCTCCTTTTCCTTAGGTTTGGCATAGTGGAGTATTTTTACAAAATCAGTTTTGTAGAAAGCTAAAAAATTACAAAATTAGTTTCAGCATGGCATCTTTCAGCAAATACAGTAATCCAAATAGTTATGACTGATACAAAGGCCATGAGTAAGAACTATACTACCTACCTATCTAATAAACCTTATTCTAACACTTGTCCAGTTATACTTTTCTATTTGTCTATCTCGCTTCACTAAACTATAAGCCTACACAGATAAGAACTTTTTCTTTCTTGTTCATGACTGTATTTATTGTGCTTTGAATAGTACAGCCATATAATTAATTGGCTTTCAGGAAATATTGGTTAAGTGAATAAATTGCCTAAATTAAAGGTAGTAGCCATTAGTATGTCTCTTCTTTGGGGGTTGGGAGGATGTATTTTTCTCTGAGAAATATTAGTGGATTACAAAATGAATGTATTTTTCATTTTGGGGATCAGCGGACAGTTGAACAGGGATGGCATATAAATATAGCTTGGTTACCAGCTTCTAAATTACATCTCATATCTGAGAGAGGAATGATTTACTACACTTTTTCTTTGCAATTTGTCCTCTATATAATAATTCTTTTCCTTGAGGCTTAAATTCCCAATAAAATTTTTGTTGAATTGGGTCTAGCTCATGCATTCATTTCGCTCATTCATTTATTTATTCTTTAGGGTGTCTTTTGAGATTATTTTGACTGTCTGTCAGGCCTGTAATCACTAATATAGCTGTTTGTAATTGGATATTACTTCTTTACCTGTTTCCTTTTGCATCTTTCTCTCTCTGTCTACTCTAGGTTAGAGTACATGACCTGCCATTTTGGGCAGTCATTTCTTACCCGGGAAAACCCAGTTTGGTTTTTCCTAAGTACTTTACACAATCAAAAAACCAATAAAGCCAACATACCTAGTTATGAAGATCTCTAATTACTATAGCTTCCAAAACCACACACAGATAGGAGTTTTTGTTTTTGTTTATTTTTGATATCATTCTGTTTTCTGAACTCGGGCAACAATTGACTAGCGCTAGCCAATGGATGAAGTTCTCTTAGATCCTTTCTTCTCATCTCCTTGTTTTAACTATGTATTCAGTAGCCAATTGTTAACTATCTTGTAGGAATAAGATGAAGACAGAGGCATGGTCCAGGCTTCTCAGGAGATCACACTACAATCTCATTAATGTGTTCTTGGGGGATCCCTGGGTGGCGCAGCGGTTTGGCGCCTGCCTTTGGCCCAGGGCGTGATCCTGGAGACCCGGGATCGAATCCCACATCGGGCTCCTGGTGCATGGAGCCTGCTTCTCCCTCTGACTGTGTCTCTGCCTCTCTCTCTCTCTCTCTCTGTGACTATCATAAATAAATAAAATTTTTTAAAAAATGTGTTCTTGGTTGTGTCTTCTTCATATCTCTGCTAACATTTTATGTTGGACAACTTCCCTCTTGGTTAGAAGCTTGCAGACTCCACAACCATTAGGTCTTATGTATTTCATAGGTTTGGGAAGGCTTTTTCTCTCTCTTATTGTTGGCTGTGGGATTTTTGGTACATGTTGAGCTAGATGATGCTTCTTTCCAGGACTGAATTCTGTGTATTCTCTGATAACTCACTAAAATATGCTGATAAGGAAGTCAATTTATCTGAGAGATAATCAATTTACATAATGCTAATTATGTTCATATTTGGGAGCATCTTTGTTATATCTTACATTTTAATATTTTGGGGTTTTTTTAGATTTTAAAGATTCTCTCTTTCAACTTTACCTCTGGTAGAAAAACATGTCCAATCACAAATGTGGTGTCTTTGGTAAAGGTTCACCTTGAAGAGTGGGTGGCTATGTTTAGGTAGTTGTGAGGGAACAGTGACCTAACCTGCCACAGCATTGTAGGACATAAATGATATTTGGATGATACTGGCCTTTAAGGGAGACTTTAAGAATTCTGCTATGAGGGAATTCTTGTAAAAATTCCTACAAAGACTTGTAGTAAGTCATTTTCAGATGGGAATTTCTCTTATCATTTTAGAATTTTATTTTGAATTCTCAGCTCACACACCACATCGTTTCTTGATCCACAATACAAGTAGATATTTTTCCAGATACAACAGTGAATTGTCCTTGGCTTATAAAAATTGGAAATAAAATTATATAAACATTGAATGGAGAAAACACAAAATGATATAGAATATCCTTTTATAAAGCAAATATTTAAAGAAATAAGCAGGTAGGAAATATTTGGGACCTAGCCACCAATTCCTATCTTATTAATAAGACTTAACCATGATCTTGTCATTGCTGTCCATCAGCATGTTTGTTTATTAACTCACCCTGAAATACGTCTTTGTGCTAAATCTATGACATGATTAGGATTTACCACCCAAGTCTTTATAGCAAGTCAACACCAAGCTCCCTTCAGACTACTTCTTGGACTGAGTTGTTTAAATGGCTGACATATGTTTGCACTTCTGCATATCTGATCATTAGTACTTTCTCAGTATCATCTCTGTCATTTCTAAGAGCTGCTTTCTCAGTATTTAAGAGCTTGAAGGAAAAAAAAATGAGAGGAAGAAACCATGTGGGGTTTCTGTATCCTTAAAGTAGAGAGTTATTAGTTATGTCTCCATAAAATGAAGTAATTTCAACATTATTATTAAGTAGGAGTGAAATATCCTATCAACATCTAAAACTGGTCATCTATAGTGAAATATAATGGTTAGGGTAGCTTGGATCATATAAAAATAGCTCTGTCTAATAAGAGGTATTAGTTTATAAGCTAATTTTTATACAACTGTGTCCTAAAAGAATCAATTGTTCTTTTATAAAATATAAGACAAAACAGTATCAGTATCCGATTTTAAAAAACAGACATAACTATCTTGGTGAGTTAGATTATCAGAAAAATGTGAAGGGAGAGCCAGTTGAGAACAGGGTAGGAATAGAACCAAAGGCAGGGACAGAAGTGCTGAAGTTTAGATGTTGTCTGTCTCAGGAAAGGATAGACCTTCCGTTGAAGAGGGTACAAACATGAGGGGATGAAACCAAGAAGTGGGGGACCAAAGATGCTAAAAAATGCAGATGACTCTGCAGCAAAGTGAATATCAGAGACAGTTTGACCTCTTTTCCATGTCTCTCCCTGGATCCAATTTATCAGGACATACCTATGTATGATGTATGAAAAAGACACGAGAAACACCAATCTCTGTTGCTTATTTAACAAGGTTTATTATTTAAAATAATAACAGTAGAAATAGTTTCCATTTATTGAGTGGCATTTCAATGATGTATTAGTCATTTCATTTCTGTATCTGTATTGCTTTATTAAAATTTTATTTCAAAAACACTGGGAGATAGGTATTTCCCCAGCATTAAAGATGCAAATATTGATGCTCAGAGAAGGTAAGTCCATGCCTGTGGCCATAGGGCAAGTGAGTGACAGATGGAGAACCTGAGACCAAATCCATCTGACTGCAATCCCATGCTCTTAACCAAATGTTTTGATCATGTTCATATTGACACTGCATGTCAACGTCTATTCACAGCTTCCTTGTCCATCTTCCACTGACATACTTATTGGAAAATACAATGAATACAATCAAAACCAAAATTATTAAGTGACTCTTTCCAATGATTGATATTTGCCAAAGCAGTTTTTCTTTCAATCCTTTTTTTTAGACAGATCTCAACTTCAGTGTTCATACAAATTTAGAGTTCAATTCAAATCTCTATAAGATTAAAACAAATGAATAAATCAGGAAGCATAATGACTTTTGGAAAATATCCAGTGGTTATAAATCTGTCATGACCAACTAAAGGATACATCATATTAAAGAAGCAAACTTTGATGTTTTGCCAAGTATTAAAACATGCAAATTGCTCTTGTGCTGCATTATGTATATTTAAGAAATGTTGATGACAGGGCTATTTAAAGGCTCTGAAATATCCTTTTTTGGGAATATTTGTTTCTGTAGCAATTTCAAAATGCTAGCAACTCACATACTGATTTTAAAATACTTGTGGTATCATGAAAAGGTTGAACTTCAAAATTTAACTTCTGGAATATTTATTCTGGGGCACAGAGAACTAGGTTGGAATCCTCTACGTGGCACATTTAACTTGGGTGACCTGCAGCAAATTTTCTGATCTCTCTGAGTTTTAGTCTTATCATTTATATATTTGTGAAAATAATACCTTCCTCACAAATTTATTGGTAGGATCAATGAGGTCATGAATAAAAAGTGTCTTGTGCATTGTTGATGCTCCATGATGTCATTTGTAAAGAATTGAGGTGCAAATTAAATGAGATAATAATGCTAAAGAATTTGCACACTGTCCTTCACTGACTGACTTACTTCACTCAGCATAATACCCTCCAAGGACAAACATTATATGTTCTCATTCACTTGGGGAATATAAATAATAGTGAAAGGGAATATAAGGGAAGGGAGAAGAAATGTGTGGGAAATATCAGAAAGGGAGACAGAACATAAAGACTGCTAACTCTGGGAAACGAACTAGGGGTGGTGGAAGGGGAGAAGGGCGGGGGGTGGGAGTGAATGGGTGACGGGCACTGGGGGTTATTCTGTATGTTAGTAAATTGAACACCAATAAAAAATAAATTAAAAAAAAAAGAATTTGCACACTGTGATCACTGGACAAAGGTATGTGACTCTCTTCTCTAGACATTCTTTTAAATTCCGATAGCACATTGGACTTACTATTCTCACATACATATCCAAGTTCTTATGAGATGTACACCATGTTGACAATGACCATTACTACAGCTATTTATTCATTAATTTATTCATGCATTCATGAAATGCTTATTGATTAATCACTAGGTTCCAGGTATAATCTAACAACCAGACAAAACTTAAAATATCAGTAAGTTTTTTTCAATTTCCTCAGAAAGGAAATTGAGAATGGAGGCATTTTAAGAAACGTTATGATTAAACCAACATTAGTTGTTTTCTAAATCATACAAACTTTTTCGTAACAGATTCAGCTAATGGATAATATTAGTTGAGGGAGTATTATGCCATTGCAAAATCTACCTGATATAAGTTGTCAGGGCTCATATAAAAGCTCTTTTGTTGATGGAAATTGTTAGCTTGCCATTTAAGGCAACATCAATCTAAAATAGAAGTTGATTCCTGATTTAAGCAGTTGCTATGTATTGTAGTTATTACATTCTAATTAAATACTCCTCTTTCTCTTACAAAAGCTATTCTTTGACTTAACTTGCCTGAAAATGTATAATACTCTGTCCTGTACAGCAATATTTTGCTATGTGTATATGACAATTGAGAACAGTGATTTACCTGAATTATCTCTAGTATATGGACTTGAACCTATTAGAATTTTTCTTTTTTTTTAATTTATTTTTTATTGGTGTTCAATTTACTAACATACAGAATAACCCCCAGTGCCTGTCACCCATTCACTCCCACCCCCCGCCCTCCTCCCCTTCTACCACCCCTAGTTCGTTTCCCAGAGTTAGCAGTCTTTACGTTCTGTCTCCCTTTCTGATATTTCCCACACATTTCTTCTCCCTTCCCTTATATTCCCTTTCACTATTATTTATATTCCCCAAATGAATGAGAACATATAATGTTTGTCCTTCTCCGACTGACTTACTTCACTCAGCATAATACCCTCCAGTTCCATCCACGTTGAAGCAAATGGTGGGTATTTGTCATTTCTAATAGCTGAGTAATATTCCATTGTATACATTTTTCATCAGATGAAATGCCTATGTAGGGCCTCAATTGTTGTTAAAACCATGGCATTAAAAAAACATATCCATTTGGAACAACCTCCATAGTGGATGCTTCTTACATACTTGTGGATTTCATTTCTTTATAATCCTTGGAATTCAACTATTGCCTTACTAAAACTCTTGCTTAGCCTATTTAATTTTTCATGAGTCTGTTGAGGTAATTTTACCAGTTTAAATGTTTCTTAAATAGTACTGCTCTTGACTTCAGTGAAACTTCAAAAGATATTCCTTAGTTTATTATTCTAAAATTTACTCAGCCATGTTTGCTCTATTCAATAACTTAGTGACTTTATGCATTTTTATCTCATCCTCCTCTCAGCTCTTATCATTCCAGATTTATGATATCTAATTATTTTTGGCCTTTCTTCACAGAAGCCTCAACTTCCCCTTCATTATCTTAACTTTTCTTCCATGGACTTTTCCAGCTTCATTATTTATTTATTTATGTCTTGACTCCAACAATCAGTAACATATTTATATTTTTTTGTTGTTTTTAAATAAGCAAGTAGATTTTTCTATAAAGTTTCTAGAGATTTTCCTTTGTTTTCTTTCTAGAAAGTTTCTAAAAAGACAGTTACCAGCACTTTGCTAAATTTCTATAACTTTTCTTTTACATTGAAACAAATTTAGTGGAGACACAGGAAATTTCAGAAAACCTGAGAAAATGAAACCTTGATACTCAGTGGAGATGGTCAAGCTCAGGCTACATGATCACGTAACAGAATCTAAACAGTGCTCAGGGAGTAACCTGTCTTATTTCACACTTAATTAAACAGATTACAAAGTGAAATCTTAAAAGTTTCAAATTCCCTGATATTTTGGATACTGAAAGCCAATCTTATGAGAGTTAACTTTGAGAAGATTTACCAGGTTGTGTGACTGAATAGAAAGATGGCCAATGAACCTTAGCATGAGCAATAATACTCCAAGAGAAATATCACTTGAAGAATTCTTGGCTCTGGATATTGAACCAATCTAAAACAAGGACCGGTTATCAGTGGAATCCATTCCTTGAGTGTATTTTTCTAACATGTTGCTTTGGATATGCTGCAATTCCTAACTGTGAAATTCTATAACTCAATGAGTCTTAGCAACTCACTGTTCTCACCACAAACTTAATATCTTTCCTTTATGCATTAGACTGATGATTTGTTTCACCACATATAAAGCACAGTGTATAAACTACTTCTTAAGAGAAATTAGAACTCACTTTCTATAGGTGATAAAGTTGGTGCACCTAAATTTAAATAAAAGGCAGAGTAAGGTAAGTGCATAGTAGAGGTATAAATAGAGGGCTGTGTAGTTTAAAGACAGAAACTCACAGAATTGAGTAGATTCATAAAGTTATTATTGATTGAAAGATGAATAGAATTTCAAAAGGCGGGGTGGGAAAAATTTCCAGGCAGTAGAAGCTGCATGAATAAAGGTGCAAAGGCATATTTCAGTGAACAGCAAATCATTCACTATAGCTAGGTATTAGAGTTTGCAAGGTGGGTGGGAGCCAACCCCAGAAGCTAAGGCAAATGTAGTCTACTTGGCCATGGAGTGGATTTAAAAAGCCAGCAGTAAAATACTTTTTCTATAGCTGTGTGGAGTACAGAAGTGGAAGTGTTGGTGGGCTTAAAGATTTTTTGTTTGGTAGGGAGATTTCCAAGTGTGAGGTTTTGGAGGAGGTATAGCTGTTGAATGACTGAGTGAATGCTTTAGGGGTGCTGTGAACTCATTGCTTTTTGTCTTAGAAGGATGTTGAATCACAACTAGGGGCTATGGTGGTGCTGTCTTGATACTTTTGATCTCAGAGACATAGCTTTTGACTTGTGTGTGTGTGTTTATATACTTGATTTTCTTTTTTTTATATACTTGATTTTCATTTTTAGCTTTTAAAACATATAAATCCTTCTTGCTATGGCTAAAAGCAAAATTAAACAAACAAATGAAACTATTTCCTGGTTTCCAGGACTATATGGTGGACTTATGATTTCAGCTCCAATATTTTGAAGAGCTTGGAAATCATCACTCCCTTCCTTACAGAAAGAGAAAGGCAAAGAAAGTGAAAGTCAACAACAGTTCTAGAACCCACCAGAGAACTAAAATCACAGGACAAACTGTCACACCAAAATCTAGAGAGGTAGGCAAATCCAGAGAAGCATAGCCAATATCTGCTTCCCTAGAACAGAAGTCACATAAACTGAGTTCCCTATAATAACGGTGAATTATAACTGAAAGCTGCAAAAGTCAGACTCCCTTTCAGGAAGAATACTTAAGGGAGTCCAAGTCAGGAGAGAAGAGAAAAATCAAGGTTACTAGAAGAATTTGAAGCCTCTGGCACCTAAGGTAACAGCAAGTATTAAATATAGCCCAACTTCTAAATTGATTAATAGAAAATCTCACACTAAAAGCCTATTTCTCTCAGTTCCTATTAACTGATACATTATATCTAGCTTACAAAAAAATACTACAAGACATGGAAAAACCAAAGGAAAAAAGATGAAGCAGGTGTCAGAACCAGATTCAGATATGACACAATTGTTGGAGTTATCAAACTAGATAGTCATGCTTTATCACTATTTAGCATTACTAGTCTTTCTCTGAGGCTTATGTGCCACAAGTCCTGAATCATGTGCAAAGCACTGATAATTACAAAATAAAAGCTACAAGTAGATGAGCTGTTGTATGCATGTAGAAACATCACAGAAAGCAAAGTCAGAAGTCCTAGAGAGAAGTCGCACACCTGCTTCCCCACAGAGCAATTGTTCTCTGAAGAAAAAGCCAAAAATCTCAGAGAAGCCAGACTGAAGTTTTAGAGCATAATCTTGTTGAGTTTGCTGTCCTCAGCCTTTTCTCTTAAATGCTGGGGTGGGGGAGGGTGTGGTGTAGAGGGGAAAGGGAAGGAAATGATGCATTTGCCATGTTGTAAAGCTAGATTTGTCATCACTTTCAATGGTTTAGAAACTTGAAGCCAATGTAGTTATCAACACATAGGAAAGGGTTTATATTTAATATTGTTTCCCCTGGAAACTTCCAGTTTTTCCAGCTAAGATTTGTCCTACTGTTCAGTTGTTTTGGTTCACTCTGATTTATTGCTGAGCTCATGAATCATTTGTCTCTCATATATAAGAAAAAAAAATCCTTTCTATTTATTTCCATTCTGTGTCAGTGTCTGTGTGTGGCTCACTAGGATGATAACCTCAGCCATAGGCCACAAGCCTGAGATTCAAGAGACTGATGTGTAGAGTACAATGACAGGAATTCAGGTTAGCATGTAACAGAGTTTCTATTTCCCCAGAGATACTTGTGTGGAAGACAAGGGAAATGCACTGACGTTATTAGCAATGTATTTATAACAGCCGGTACTCCCACCCTGGGTTCCATTGTTGAACTGCCAATGTTATTTCCATAAAAATCACACCAGGCTGTTTCAAGTTTATACAAATGATTTACTTCCACACTTGCAAGAGTGAGAAATGGTTCTTTAAAATGAGCATTTACTTGAAAAAAATTTCAGACAAGTCCTATGGGGATACACGTTGGAGAAAGCAATCTAAGACCATTCTTAAAAGCCTCAACATAATTATGTTAAGCTTTTCTAAATCAAAAGATATTCTATTAAAGTCAACATTGCTAAAAATTCCAAGTGTGACAGATTAAAGAACATGTATTGAAACTGGGATTTATTTGAGCCCTTTATCATGACCGCATGTATGGTGATAGCATTAATGATAATTGCATTGGTTTAATACTGTCTTTACATTACTCTAGGAATAAAGAGGTTGGGCTTTTGTTTGTTTTGTTTTATTTTTGTTTTGTTTTTTAGAGGTTGGTTTTTTAATTGGATTTCCTATCTGGAGAAAACCATCTCAAAATTTTTAAGATAAACCAAATTTATTTTTAGTTTTATAAAACTTTCTAAACATATGTCTGTCACCTATATCTGGTGAACCTTTTACTTTCTTAATGGCAATTAGAAAGGAATGGTTACTGATTATGACAGAATATTTAACTGCTTTTGTCCTAAAAATACCTAAGCCTTAACTAGATTACTCAATGGCATTTTGCAAATCACAGTCAATATTACCCTTAGTGATCAACTAGTCTAATTCTCCTAAGTCTCTGATATGCTGGATAAAAATCTCCTAGGAAGGTGGAAGTAAGATTTGCTTTTAACTAAATTTCATTTCTTTTGGGTTCTGAAATTTTAAACTAGAGTCAGTGGTATGGGAAGAGAATGACATACTTGGGCTTGGGAGTCCAAGAAATTTGGCTCATATTTCTATTCTAAAAATAGAATTTAACTTGGGTCAAACACTCACGTAGCCTTCCTGAGGTCCATATTCTTAAAAAAAATTTTTTTTTAATTTATTTATTTGACAGAGAAGGAGAGCATAAGGCAGGGGAGCAGAAGGCAGAGGAAGAAAGAGAAGCAAGTTCCTCGCTGAAAAAGGAGACTGATGTGGGGCTTGATCCAATCCCAGGATGCTAGGATTATGACCTGAGCTGAAGACAGACACTTAACCCACTGAACCACCCAGGTCCCCTACTGAGGTCCATGTTCTTTTTGGAGCTTGGGAGTAATTGCATGGTGCAGTGCTTGATACCCGAGAAGGTGCTCAGTAACTGCTGCTTCTGCAATTCTCTATGTCTTCATATGCCCATGGTCTTTAAGGAGCTTTTCTTTTTTTTTTTTTTTAATTTATTTTTTATTGGTGTTCAATTTACTAACATACAGAATAACACCCAGTGCCCGTCACCCATTCACTCCCACCCCCCGCCCTCCTCCCCTTCTACCACCCCTAGTTCGTTTCCCAGAGTTAGCAGTCTTTACGTTCTGTCTCCCTTTCTGATATTTCCCACACATTTCTTCTCCCTTCCCTTATATTCCCTTTCACTATTATTTATATTCCCCAAATGAATGAGAACATATAATGTTTGTCCTTCTCCGACTGACTTACTTCACTCAGCATAATACCCTCCAGTTCCATCCACGTTGAAGCAAATGGTGGGTATTTGTCGTTTCTAATGGCTGAGGAATATTCCATTGTATACATAAACCACATCTTCTTTATCCATTCATCTTTCGTTGGACACCGAGGCTCCTTCCACAGTTTGGCTATCGTGGCCATTGCTGCTATAAACATCGGGGTGCAGGTGTCCCGGCGTTTCATTGCATTTGTATCTTTGGGGTAAATCCCCAACAGTGCAATTGCTGGGTCGTAGGGCAGGTATATTTTTAACTGTTTGAGGAACCTCCATACAGTTTTCCAGAGTGGCTGCACCAGTTCACATTCCCACCAACAGTGCAAGAGGGTTCCCTTTTCTCCGCATCCTCTCCAACATTTGTTGTTTCCTGCCTTGTTAATTTTCCCCATTCTCACTGGTGTGAGGTGGTATCTCATTGTAGTTTTGATTTGTATTTCCCTGATGGCTTTTCAAATGGATAATAGATGAAGAGGGAACCTGAAGGAATTCACATCTTTCAGATGGTGTCTATTTTCTCAATGAAGTAGGAGCTTATCAAGACTGCAAAGGGGTGCCTGGGTGGCTCAATTGGTTAAGGGTCTGCCTTCAACTCAGGTCATGATCTCAGGGTCCTAGGATTGAGCCCTGCATTGGACTCCCTGCTTAGCAGGGGAGTCTGCTTCTCTCTCCACCCCTCCCTCTCTCTGTCCCTCCCCCTTTCAACTCCTCTTCCTCTCTGCCCCTTTCCCTCCCTCTCCCTCAACTCCTGCTCTTTCTCTCTCCTCAAATAAGTAAATTAAGGGACGCCTGGGTGGCTAGTGGTTAAGCACCTGCCTTTGACCCAGGGCGTGATCCTGGAGTCCTGGGATCGAGTCCCACATCAAGCTTCCTGCGTGGAGCCTGTTTCTCTCTCTGCCTGTGTCTCTGCCTCTCTCTCTCTCTCTCTGTCTCTCATGAATAGATAAATAAAATCTTTAAAAAAATTAATTAATTAAAATCTTTAAAGCAAAAAAATAAAAATTAAAAAATTAAAAAGACTGTATAGTGTAATGAAGATTCAAATGAAGATTTTGAATAGCTATTGCTCCCCTGTCTACAAGAACTTGGTATCTTTATTATACAAATATTGATGTTCTGGTTTCTTTCATTCTAGCCCAGGATTTGTGGCAGTCATGACTCTACATTTTACTGCTAAGAAAACCACAAATAGTTCGTGAGATGAAATTAATGCAGGTGGAAGAGTAGGAATTGTGCTTTCTTTATCATTTAAAATGTTCTCACAAAGCTGCAAAATATACTATTGGAGGTAAGACAAAGTGGTTGTATTCATTTGTTCACTCATTTATTTAGCAAACAACTTGGTAGTTCATTTCTTTTCATCAATGAATAATATATCCATTGTACCAGTTTGTTTACCCATTCACCTATTGAAGGACATCTTAGTTGCTTCTATGTTTTGACAATCATGAATAAATTTGCTATAAACATGCATGTGCAGGTTATTGTGTAGATGTAACTTTTCTATTTATTTGAATAATTACCAAAGAGGATGATTGCAGGATCACACGGTAAGAGTATGTTTAGTTTTATAAGAGTTGTCAAACTGTCTTCTCAAGTGGCTGTATCATTTTGCATTCTCACTAGCAGTAAATGAGAATTTCTGTTGCTCCACATCCTCACCAGCAAGAACTGGTATTGAGAGTAAAAGTGAGAAAGTGTCTCAGGGTTATCTGAGTATGAAGCTGCAGGTAGCAAGACAAAGGAGAAAACTTGTTGAGAGGAAATGGGGTGCTTGGTAGCTGGATCAGGTAGAGAAGAAATTAAAAGTGAACAAAGTGGGAGAGCTTATTGGGTATGTGTCAAGGATTATAGTCTTTATTTATTTATTTTTAAATTTTATTTATTTACTTGAGAGAGAGCTACAACCAGAGTTGGAGAAACAGAGCACAGAGGGAGAGGGAGAAGCAGATTCTCTGCTGAGCAGAGACCCTGATGTGGGGTTCCGTCTTAGGACCCAGAGATCAAGTCAGACGATTAACTGACTGAGCCACCCAGGTGCCCCAAGGCCT
Source organism: Canis aureus (assembly GCF_053574225.1). Taxonomy (NCBI): domain Eukaryota; kingdom Metazoa; phylum Chordata; class Mammalia; order Carnivora; family Canidae; genus Canis; species Canis aureus. The sequence continues at coordinate 29,998,573 of NC_135627.1, read as the reverse complement.
ATAGTCTTTAAAAATCCATGGGATCCCTGGGTGGCGCAGCGGTTTAGCGCCTGCCTTTGGCCCAGGGCGCGATCCTGGAGACCCGGGATCGAATCCCACGTCGGGCTCCTGGTGCATGGAGCCTGCTTCTCCCTCTGCCTGTGTCTCTGCCTCTCTCTCTCTCTGTGTGACTACCATAAATAAATTAAAAAAATAAAAAAAAGATTTAAAAGAAAAATCCATGAGATCCCTGGGTGGCCCAGTGGTTTGGGCCCTGCCTTTGGCCTGGGGTGTGATCCTGGAGTCTGAGGATCGAGTTCCGCATTGGGCTCCCTACGTGGAGCCTGCTTCTCCCTCTGCCTGTGTCTCTGCCTCTGTATCTCTCTCTTTGTCTCTGTCTCTCATGAATAAATAAATAAAATCCTTTAAAAAAATCCATATGAATGGGTGAATGCAGAAAGCATTTTGAAGTCAAAGTGGTAGGAGAACCAGAAGAGTAATGTCAGGGAAGCTAAAGGAAGAGTTTACAAACAAAAGGGAAGGGCATGGGAAGGAGGTGCTTATTAAATTGTGTGTGGGAGTCATTCCCAGACTACATAGAGGTTTTCAAAGCAGCCTACCAACACACAGATTCCAAGGTTGTTCACAAATTTCCTTAGGTCTCTGTCTATTTGAGCAGTCAAGTCTTCAAGAAAAGCGAAAGAATGGTAAAGCCCATATGCAAAAGCCAATTTAGCTTTATATAAATTAAAATACTATAATATTTAGTGTTTTTAGAGTACAAATATTCTGTAAGAAGCAAAATCCTTTAATGAGGACAGAGACACACTATTAGAGAATATGATTGCGTTTTAAAGTAGAAATCCAATTTTACCCTTAATCTCATGATGCCTTGGACCTAAGATGTTTTTTATCTTATCAAGGGGCCCTTGTATTACTCTGTAGATTGATATTGTATACCCAGCTACATTGCTGATTTTCATGGATGTGCTGCAGAGGTCTTGGCCCCAGGCAAACTGCATTCCTTTGAGGTTAACCCAAGTAGGGCTTTATGGAAAGCACTGTACAAGGGACAAGGGCCCCAGAGTAAATGCTTAGGGAGTCAGCCAGCTCACCACTTTCTAGGCAGCCCTAATTCTCAGCAGGCAAATATATCTCAAAAGGTCACTGGATTCCAAACTGTAAAAGAAAGAAATAAGAACATCTATCTTACATTTTTCATCTTTATAATTTGTTTGTTTATCTTTAGAGATACTGTGAAACAATCAAAAGGTAAAACACTACCTCTACATAATACCTCAAAATTATAGAATTTTTAAGTTTGGTTTAGATTTAATGCCAAAAAGTATATTGAAAAAGCAAAGAATTCTATTAGGTCCATTCATTTTGCATTTTTAGATGACCAATTCCTCAGTAATTGACACTATCAAGTTGGTCAAATTAAGCAAATATCATAAACCTATTAAGATAAAAAATATGCATACGTGTATTTTTAGATATTAAATATCTATCTATCTATTTCATAATTTTCTTATTTCAGTGTCCAAAAATAAAATAATTATTCAGGGAAATGAATCAATCTTAAAAGACTGGTAGAATTGGCATACATAGAGAGGAAGAAGATTGTTCACATATACCAAGAATGAATGACATCTCTGGAAGAATAAAGAAACCAGACTTTCTAGAATCTGTTAGAGAGAAATGAAATAAAGTTTGGGTCAAAAAGGTGGGATAACTTTAAAAATAAGACAGAAGAATTTACATATAGAATGCCCTTGAAAAGTTTATGGATGTTGGAATAGCATAAAGCATAGAATGGGTTTTATAGAGGGATGATTTGGGGAGATGTTGAAATAAGGGCTATTAGGTAGGAGTTGATTACAGGAATCTAGGGATCAAGTAATGAATCTGTAAACTACTGTGGCTGGGATGGGGAAAATAAAAAGGAGAGGGCAGACTTAAGAATCAATTCATAGGAAAAAAATTAGTCGTTTTCAACTTTCCTTTAAATTGGCATTAACTAAAAAATATATGATCATGCTTCCTAATGTGCAGTATTTTTAAAGTTTCATATTATGGAGAATTTCACACCTACACAAAAGCAGAAGATTATAATGAACCCCAGTGAATCCATCACCCAGCATCAACATGCAACCAATCCTACCCCTATATAGCCCCACCTACTGTCCCCTTATTTTTACATACAATTTGCCACACTAATATTCAACAGTGGTCACAATAAATTTTATTAAACTTTTACTTCAAAATCTTTTTGCATTTATATTATTTTCTAAAACTTATCAATGTTGCAAAATCTGTTTCAAATTGTGCATATTCTCATTTGAAATAAACAAGAGATGAAAAAACTACTAACCATTTCAACAGTCCTAACTACATAGGTAAGACTTAGAAAAATTCAAGAAAATGCTTTAAGTTTCATTTGTTTGAAATCACAAGCACAATTTTATGGAATAGTAATTACAGGTTAGAAATCTTCCTCTATACCTGATGAAAATGCCTTGCAAGTATAGGCCGTTGGTGAACATTTATTCAATTGACTGTTGAAATAACAGTAAAAATGGAGTTCAAGTAGTGGCTGAATTTAAGCAAATGACAATATAACCACTGAGGTTATGATTGATGATAGTTTTAGCTGAATGTAAGGAATAGCATATAATTAATAAAAATCATCAAAACTAATAAAGGGATATATTTATTCCTTAAAACCGTAACATAATCTCCACTTAGAGCTGAAGGCATTGTAATCTGAAGATTTCTTTAGCAGTTAACGGTGAATTGATGGCAGAACTAGGACTGTATCAGGGTTAGTTTTTTACTGCTGCCAGAACAAAATGTCACACATTTAGGTTGCTTAACACAGCACACATTTATTATTGTGCAGTAAATCAGAAGTCCAAAACTGATCTCATCAGACTCAAATCAAGATGATGGCAGGGCTGTGTTTCCTTCTGGAGGCTCTAAGAAAATTACTTGTTGCCTTTCCTGGCTTCTAGAAGCTGCCCTCACTCCTTGGTCATTATCCCTTCCTCCATTTTCAAAATCAGCAAAGGTGAGTAGAATCTTTTTCAAGCCACATGTCTCTAGCCCCCTTACCTGTGTCTTCTACATCTAATGAACTCATGCCCACCCAGATAATTCAGGATGATTTGTAATCTTGAGGTTTTTAACTTTCATCACATCTCCAAAGTCTCTTCAGCCAGGTGAGATTACATATGCATCCACACCTGGGATTGGGACATGAACATCTTTGCGGGGCCATTATAGACTACTACAACAGTGTCTTTGTGATTTGAATGAATACATTTTTCCAGTCAATATGGATTCAATTGTAATAATATAATATTGACAAATCATTAAACAATGAATTCTGTTACTACAGAGTGGATCATGTGTGTGCTTTTTCTTTAAACATGAATCTACTGCTCTGTAAAAATTTTGAGTTACCGTATATTTCCTTTGAGTTGCATCTTAAGTGTTCTCTCCTGGGCCCACTGAGAGAAGTAAGAAAGAAATATACTTTTAGAAGGAAAGGTCTTACTATGGGCTTTGAGGTTTGGAAGGCAATGGGTTTATGTGATACAAAAAATAGATTTAACCGACAGGTATTTTAACATATTCACTAGATGTAAGCAGTTAAATCTTAACACCTAGAGGTATAAAGGTGATGATTCTGGCTTTTTTTTTTTATTCTTAAAGTCAATTCCAAGTAGTAATTTATAATTTTATTTAGGCATCAAATTTCTATGAAACTGACAAGAAAAAGTACTACTTAAATCTCTAAGCCTGTAATTTGGGGATAATAATATTATTTATGCCAGAAGGCAGTAGTGAAAATAAATGTTATAATGGATGTAAAGTTCTAAGAGAACCTTGGACACATAGTAATTGTCCAATAAATATTAGCTATTATTTTTATTGATTAGTGAGAAATCCTGAATGGACTAGCCTATAAATATTCTATTATGTGGCTCTATGGTGGTTCACTCATATTCTATTATAGATTTTATGGAATTTTTTATGTATTTTGGCAGAATCCATGCATTTGGGTAATTTTAAAGGCCTCAAAACAGGACATATGAGCAAGAACATCTACTTGCAACCAATGGAGTGTTGGCTTCTCAAAAGAAATCATCTAGGAGGTTTATGAATGGATTCACACAAAGGCTACTTTTTTGTTTTTACTATATTGTTAGGTTTTGTGACAAATTTTTAAAAAATTCTGAGAGATAGATTCAGTTTTTGGAAAAAGCCAGGATCCATGGGTGGTCATTTTTTTGAATAGAGCAAGCTATTAGTATTTTGAATCAATGGCGAGGTGTGAATGCAGAGTAGTGAATCTCAATACTTTCTTGCATATTAGAATCACTTGAGAAGTTTTGGAAATTACAGTTGTGTAGCTCTCATTCCCAAAGATTCATACTCAGATTTCTGGAGTTAGGGAACAGGTCAGTTAAAAATGGCCACAAGTGATTCTGATGTATGACCTAGAGTAAGAACCATTGCTTTCATCCAATTAAATCAGAATCATCATGTTGGAATATTGGGGTCAGCAATTTTTAAATCTCCCTAGGTGATTCCGAAGTACAACCAACATTGAGAACCTTTGCTTTGTACTTATAAGGCTAAACAAGATCTGAAGATGTTCTGCAAGGCTTTTGAGCAACAAGCCATCCTGAGATGAGTGCTGTGATGAAAGAACTTCATGTACATGTGAAGCTTTATGCTCAAGAGTATTTTCCAAAATCTTCCTACTTTGTTCCCATCTTAGCTGAGTGCTTTGAGTGGGATACAGTATAGGATATGTACTTATAAGACATCCTGCATTGCCTATTGCTAAAAGGCAATATTTGTGGAGGCAAAGCTTGTTCAGGGGAGGAGGAGGAACTCCATGATCCTCTGCAGGTGCTCCTAATTACTGATGAAGGGACAAGAAGAAGAGCATGAATAACACAGGTCCTTCTCTAGTCAAGTCTCTTTTCTGTCATCCTCCATCATTACCTGAGAGTCATACACATTTGCTAGCTCCTAGGTAGATGCCTGGTGATCTCCTAGCTTTTTGGCTCCTGGGATGCTTTCATGAATAGTAGAGGAGGCAAAAACTAACACCCAAAAGAGAAAATAAAGAAGTATTGACAGAAAGGAGGACTTGATGAAAGATGGGTTCTCATCGTCACCATACAAATGATTAAATGCCCTGAATTATGTGAGCATCATGACTTCTGATCTACTAATTCTTAGCCATTTTCCCATGTCCCAGACCACTCTGAGAATCTGATGAGAGCTGTGGGTTTTCCCTCAGGAAAAAATGCACATGTCCTCAGGCACAAAAAGGTTTGCTTATCATTTTCTTTCCCATCCTCCTGGAGTCATCACTAGACTGCCAGTTTTCACAACTTCACTGGCTACTATTCCTCAGCCTCATTCCACTATTAGCTGTTGCTGTGCAAAGTGTCAGGAGTCAAAAATATTTTGATCTTAGTTTTTGTGAAAGGTAAGCACTAGAGATAGGTATGATAACGAGTTCAAAAGACTTTTTCATGTTTCATGTTTCTCACTCTTGCTGAGGAAGGTGAGAATGCCCAAGAATCCTCCAGTTGTGTGTAGGCAGAGTGATCAAAGCTTAGAACAGGAGGAGAAAACAGTCAAGTGAGGAAAGAAGGCAGAGATAACAATAACCAGAGACCTGGGTGGAGGTTTAGTAAATATAATTCTGTTATTGTCCAGAACTCCAGCATCCTTTAAATGTGTCCTTGGAGGTTCCAGCAACCCAAGTAACAATCAGAAGAGCAAGGCAAGGGCAAACCAAACATCTGTTCTTTTAACTCCTTTAGTAAAAAATAGGAGCAGTGAGGAAATAGATTATTGATTTGTGTGTGTTGGGAATGTTGTGCCTGAAATCATTACACAGGCAGGGAAAACATGAGAAGGGGAAATGCAAATATCTAATATTGAAAGTGGGCTTTTAAAATGTAATCAAGGAAGGCTTTGGCTAGGTTGCCTGGGTGGCTTAGTTGGTTAAGCATCTGCCTTCAGCTCAGGTCATGATTCCACCCACGGTCCTCAGATTAAGCCTCATGTTGGGGTTCCCTGCTCAGCGGGGAGCTTGCTTCTCCCTCTCCCTCTGCTTCTTCCCCTGCTTGTGCTCTCTCACTCTCTGTCAAATAAATAAATAAAATCTTTAAAAGAAAGAAGAAAAGCAAGGCTTTACTAAGGAAAATAATGGGATTGCTTGATCATAATGACCATCTAGGGCTCAGTAAGAATCCACCCTCCAGGACACAGGGATGGTGCATTTGCTCCAGGCAGTATTTCTCCATCTGCTCTGTTTGAGGGCATTAAAGTGGTGCTCCTCCCTGCACTTCCCCAAAGTGTTCTGTCCTTCTAATGTTGCACAAACTATGGTGTCCCGATATCAGGTGCATATCTTTCTCTCCACTATAGCGCAAGCTTCCTTGTGCTATTCTCTACCCTGTGTCTCAAACAGTGCTTAACACGTAGCAAGTGCTGAATAAATGTTTCTGTTGAATGGAATGGAATTGACCCAAACCAAATTTTAATGACAAAATACAACTAGTTCTAACAAGTATTTCTCAAAATATTATTCGGAATGCACAAAATAACTAAACTCTTAAGCAGTGAAATGCCGATTTTAAATGAAAACGTGGGAGACATGTCCCATGGATGTTCTTTTGAATGCTTTTCTCATAGTCTCCTAAAAATAAAATTTGGAACTTCTTTACGCAACTGGTCTTTCAACATAGATAAGCGTAGATCTGGCCTGGGTTGTTGCAGCAATAAAATTATTTTTCTATCTCTGATATTTATGTTTTCTTCTGAGAATGTCTAGTTGAAATGGTGACATTTTGCAGTTTATTAGCAGTCAGCTACATATGTATTGAAGTAATATTATGTAACCCTAAATAGTTTGAATTCCCAAAGGGACAACAAGATTTTTTTAGATGACATGTCTTATTATTCAAGACTCTTAGGAAGTCTTTAAATAGTCCATCCACTAGCAAATGTGGCTTAAAAACACTGGTTTGTATTTTAAATGTCTCTCCTTTCCAAAGAGATAATGAATTAAAATTTAACATCTGCTTTCCAACCAAAAAGGCGTCCAAGTGAATTTACATATAAATGTGAGACAAAAGTCAATATGCCATAAATAGTTCAAGTCCATTCCCTCAATTCATCAAGAATTGTGTCTGAACTCGGATAAAAGATTGCCTGATAATGGTATTGCACTCTATTAAGTCAAATACTGTATCAAATGAAGTCATAAAATATATAATACACAATTTTCTCCCAACTATTGGCCCACTGTTAAAATTGTCTTTTTTTTTTTAATTTAAAGGTTAGTTTACCTGAAACCTCTGTTTGACAACTCTGTTACAGTAAGCAACATTAAGAATATATTTGTTTATTGGTTATAGAGAAAGGAATGCTATTCTCTCCAGAGTTAGAAGATGTTCATGTGAAGTTAATAATAACAGAAGCTCATTTTAATTATACCTTTACGGTGATGGGCAATGAGGGGGGCACTTGGCGGGATGAGCACTGGGTGTTATGCTATATGTTGGGAAATTGAACTCCAATAAAAAAATTAAAAAAAAATAATTATACCTTTACTTCATAAAATGCTTTAGATGTATGATTTCATTTGATATTTTAAATACCCTGTGAAGTAGACTGTATCTCCACTTCCCCCGATTCACAAGTGAGAAAAATGAGTTCAAAGATTCATTCACTCATTCATTCAACAGATATTCACTAAATTTTTATTTTGTACCATAAAAGTGCTAGGGCCTAGGAAACAGAAAGTTGGACAAGACAGACAGCTTTCTGCCTTTGTGTAAGTTATGTATTGGAGGTAGAGACAAATAAATAAGGAAATAAAAATAATTGTAAGTTCCTTTGTTATAAAAGAAATAAAGAGAACTCATTTTGGGAGATATGGGGGAAGTAGAGAATGATCTTAAGCGGACAGTTAGCCATGGCTTTTGGTCATTGTCAGCTGGTCATTGGTGAATCAAGGCCTTCCTCACGTTTTCTGCCTCCTGAGCTGGTGCTATGTAAACTGCTTTCTACTGCTAGATGGGCAAAATTGTGAACTGCTCCTAAAAACGAGTTGGGCACTTTGGGAAATGATATTAATTTTTTCAGGTCCCTTACTGCCCTTGAAGTTGAACAGACAAGAGGAACAGGAAGCAGACTTCCCTCTTCTGCCCATAATTTGGGACACCTTTAGAGTTATGATATCTCCCTGGTCTCTGAAGTAGGAGAATTTGACACCTGTCTCAATAGAAGCACTCAATTCTGTTTCTGATCTGGGTACCGGAGTCCCTCCTGGTTAAACAACTACAACATAATTGGGCCTCCTGTGTCATTAGCCTCTCTTTTGTAAGTATTACGTTTCATCCTGCATTTTCCATATTATGAAAATATTTCCAGGTTAAGTGAGAATAAGAGACCAAGTCTTTATTTCACAAGTTAAGCAGCCAGGTCTATGGTCTAAGTAAGATTAGAAGCTAAATTTACATGCTCAGGATTGCAAAGACCATTTATTCTTTCCCGACAGAGTCGGGAAAGCAGCTGAGCAAAATGGAATTCCAGTTTTTTAGAGGGTTGTTATAACGACAGGAGTTTGGTACAATAATGTCTATTTACTCCTCTCAACACTTGGTTACCTCCCTCGTGACCCTGCAGAGCCTGAGGTAATGCATTCTGCATGGTAGCTTGGGTCTGAGAAGGTTCTAAGAATTTGCTGACAATTATGCATTGTGTTTCATTATTTATCACACTGGGGTAACGTGAATCTCTCTGATGTCCACTGCAGGCTGATCTGAGGCCCCCGTTCACAAGGGAAGTCATGAGGAATCTTATCCTGCTTTCAAAGCCTCCTCTGCCTCTGCCACTCTCATTTTATTCAGTAAGGATAATAGTAGTAGCTTTTGTAACTGAAAACTACCATCTTGTTTCTAAGAACTTGACTCTGTTTTAACCTGGTGTATTTGCTGTACATTACGTACCTCATGTTATCAGAAATTTGGGGGCATTGGCTCTGGAAAATTTTAACGACTTCAAAGTGTAACTGAGCAGCCAGAAATATTTCTACGGGGTCAGCTGCATTCCACCAACACCAGAAGCCTGCACATATCTGGCGTTGTAAATAAATAAGGGACATGATGTTTGAAGATGTTTGAAAAAACGTGGTTTTCCCTGACCTGTGCAACATCGTTTGGAATGTTTCTGTAGCATTCCGGCTTGCCTTTCCGAGCTATGGATTAAGGCAAAATTCCAAGACTTTTCAAGAACTGATGTCTTTGTTTTTCAGTGAGTTTGTGCAATTCATTAAGATTATTTGATATAAAAGTTTAGGAAAGAATATTTGCTTTATTTAAAACTTTCTGAAATCCATACTAAAACAAAACTGTGTTTCTATGCATGCTTGTTGAGCTTGAGTGTTTGAAACTTAGAGAGCTTGAAATTCTAGGCCTGCTAAAAAATAAGGAATAAACAGGTTCTAGAATATTCTAGTGGCCTGGTGGTATTTTCTGGGTAAAAGGGAGGCTAGAGAGTGTATCCTCATAAGTGTAAATTGGCAGTGGGTGTGTGGACTGCTCCCCAGTAATAGGGAACAGCTGAGGAGTGCCCTGGTGAGGGTGAAGGAGGATGGCAGGGTCTGGGCTTAAGGAGGCAAGTGAGGAGAGGCAGGAGGATGTCATTTAAAGAGACCAGAGAGTGAGCTGTTAAGAGAGAATGTTGGAGCCACATCTGAGAAACATCCAAGGCTGTGTGACCAGGAGACTCAGGGATGCTCTGAGGGTCTTCCTCCACTCTTGCTGCTCCTGCAGTCAATTCTCCATACCACAGCGAGAGACCAAATAAATATTAAGTCAGCTCAAGTCATTTCCCTGCTTAAGACTTTTCAATGCCTTCTTGTAACTGATAAAGTCTAAATATATTTCCAAATATTAACTGCAGAGAAATCTCTAGCTCCTTGCCACTACCTAAATGGATGTAAATGATATGTCCCGGTGAACTTTCCAATCTCCTTTCCTACCCTTTCCCCACTCCTCTCCAACCACACTGATTTCCTTGCTGATCCTTGAACGTGCCAGACTTAATCCTTCCATGGGCCCTTCTTCTTGCTGAACCACCCCCTTCTCCCCTAGAGTCTTCCTTCTCAAGTCTTTTCTTTAGGAAGGGCTTCCCTATGACACTCTCTAAAATAGTCTTTCCACACTTTTAGTCCTCTGTTTCCTTATACCAATTAATTTATTTTCAGGGTTTTTTTTTTTAAGATTTTATTTATTTATTCATTAGAACCCACAGAGAGGCAGAGTAATAGGCAGAGGGAGAAATAGGCTCCTCGGGGGAGCCCAATGTGGCACTTGATGCCAGGACCCCGGCATCATGACCTGAGCAAAATGCAGATGCTCAACTACCGGGCCACCCAGGTGCCCTATTTTTAGTTTTATACTTTCTATTATGCTATATGTTTATCAATATGACTGTTTCTTAGTTGTCTTGTTCAAATCTGTAGGCCTAAGACTTAAAACGGTGCCTGGAACACGATAACTTCTTGATAAATATTTGTCGATTCACTGAAGGAATGGATATCTGCTGATGTAAAAGATATAGGAAAGCCATGTGGCAATTTGGGCCATGACATTTGTAGTAAGGAGACTCATGAGAAATGGCATGAGGAATGAGGAGCCAAACAGGAAGAATAGTTCAAGAAACTAAATTCTGGAATAATGAATAAGTTAAAATATGTTCTAGAATGTACTAAGAATGCAAGACCCATAGATTACAGCCCTACTAAGGCATGCATAGTGCCTAGTCCAGCTACATTTTGATTTTTTTTTCTTAAACCATTGTACTGCCCTTGCTTTTCTCACATGAAAATCCATTTCTTCCATGCATCCCAAGGCAAACAAAGGAAGATATCTTTTGTAATTTGCATTAAATTTGGAAAATATTGTCTGTTTGGGTATTTCTAATTTCCTATTCAATTGTTTTTCCAAGTGGGTGAGGAGAAAAGGAGGAGGAGAAGAGGAGAGGAGGAGGAAGGAAAGGGACTGAGAGAGAGATAGAGTTCACTCTCCTTCTTTGATCACAGGATCAGGATGACTTCCAACAGCAGAGTCATGATAGCAACAGAATGCTGAGAGCTGAGGGAAGATGGGTGGGGAGGAACTCTTTTCTGAGAAAGTGAGAGAGAGGCAAGTGACTAGTGATAATCAAACACCAGTAGGAAAGTGGTAAAGAAGCAGAAAAACTGACTCAGCAAATTTTGAGCATTGATATTTTTCTTCTTTCCAACACAGAACTGGTAAAGTGGAGACAATATGACAAAAGATAAGGGGGAAAGGCACAAACATATGATTTTATTTACAAGAGCGTTTGTTATATTTCTTTTTATTAGTTATATACCCTTAATGATAAGGTATTTACTATTTTTAATCTTAAGGTGATGTGCATTTAGAAATTAGAAAAGCTGATAATCAATGAAAACAGATTAAAGACTGATTTGAACACTTTTAGGGTTTAAATAGACAAGCTGTGGACATGGGGGCTTTCTGTGGTGTGTGCCACATTTGAGAAACATGACTCAGATGATTTTATCATGGGGATAAAATTGGTTAGATGAAAAGAAAAATTGTTAGATGAAAGGGTAAATACTTGGAAGATTTAAAAGGGAAGTTATGAGCTGGGTGTAATAAGAGAAAATCCATACACTCCATCTGGCTGTATGCTAGAAACTGCGTGTATTTCAGGAACCGGAAGTTAGTTTCTGAGAACTTCTAAAGCCATGAGCATTGCAACATTCCCAGGATGACTCAGCATGGGAAACTTCAAGTCTGTGTAAGCAAGCAGGGTGCTGTATATGGGGTAAAGCCTCTCCTGCTCCTGAGCTTCAAGGGAGAAAACAATGAATGGGGAAGGTACTTGCTCTCTGAGTTGGGGAGAACAAAAATGTTTCTCATATCTAATATCTCTGCTCTAAGCATCATACTTTGGTCAGTCTTTGACACTTATTATTAATGCTAAATGATATTTGTATTTCTTCTTTTGATTATATTGTTGTTTCATTATTGATAATTTATTTCAAACTTGAGTGTAAAAAGGAGGTCTTCATAGAATATATTATTTTTCCTCCCATAGCAACTCAAGTAACCGTGCCCAATAAATGTGACATAAATAAATGGATGTGTAGGACGTGATGACTCTTGGGCCATCTTAGTTTTCTTATGCTATGCATTTTCCTTAAACAACTTGACTTCTCCTGTGCTTCCAATTTTTTTCTGCTGTTGACTCCCAAACCGTAAATACATCCCAGATCTTTATTTTTTTACTTCTAGATATGCATATTCAACAGGTTCCTCTTTCACTTCTCCTTCTCCTCCTTCCCCCTTTCTTTTACTTGTTACTAGACATCTCCAATATTTCACACTAAGCCAGACAACTATTCTGAACTCCCCACAAACTTGCTTCTCCTCTGTGCTGCCACTTTAGTTAATGGCATCTAATGACAAGCCCAGTTGTCCAACATACAATTGATCACCATTTCCTCAAGTATTCTTTTAAATACTTCTAGGAAGCATCCCTTTCTCTCTATTAATATTCCCATTGTCCTAGTTCAGGTTACCATCAAAGTGACTCCCTCGATGACAGATTTCTCTGACTTCAGAGTATCTCTTTAATTTGATTGCACTATCGTAGAGAAAGTGTCATGTTAATCTGCTTGCACTGCTAAAACAAATTACCAGAGAATGAGTGACTTATAAACAGTAGAAATTTATTTCTCACGGTTCTGGAGCCGGGAAAAGTCCAAGATCAAGGCATCAACAGATATGATGTCTGACAAGGGCCCAATTCCTGGTTCATAGACAGTGTCTTCTTGCTATGTCCTCACATGGTAGAAAGGGGAGGGAGCTCTCTGAGACCTCTTTTATAAGGACACTAATCCCCTGCGTGAGGGCTCTACCTCCCAAAGGCCCACCTCCAAATACCATCACATTAGGAGTTAGATTTCAGCATATGAATTTTGGGAGGATACAAACCTTCAGTCTACACTATGATTTTTCTAAAATATAGCTTTAATCCTGTTACTACCTAAAACCCTTCATTGATTCCTCATTGCCCTGAGGATAAAATCTGAACTCCCTGTGATGGTTTAATATCTCCATGATCTGATTGATTCCTGCTTTCCTTTCCAGCCTCTCTCTCTCTTCCCCCTGCCCCCCCCCCCCAGCAATGCCACTTCATACTCTACCTTCTGCCAGACTGGGCAGCTCTCCTCACTATATGTTATGTTCTACTCCTATGACATTGAGCATGGTGTTCCCCTGACCTTCCACCCAGCACTTAGGGCCAGCTTCCACATCTTAACCCCTTCATGTGATGGTATCCTAGTCATTGATAAATTTCAATTTAGAAAGAATCTCATCAAATAAGAATTTCCTAGTTGCTTTCTTCCCTAGGCCCTCCCAATGACTGCTGTCACTCTCTGTGCTTATTCTATTACGGCACATTTCTCACTGTGTTATATGGTCCATTACTTGTCTGATCCCCATATCAAAAAACTTGGTGAGTGCAGGAATGTTTACCTGTCTGGTTCACATTCATTGTATATCTAACTGCCTGGCTCAGAGTGAATCCTTAAGAAAGATTTAAGTCATAAGATTATGATGCTACACTAAAAAACTATAATAGAACTTTAAATAAAATGTCATAGAGGTTGAGACAATAAAGAGTTTAAACTTAACTGGGAAGAATGGAGAAAGAGGGAGCCTGAGGATACTTCAGAGAGGTGCATTTTTGTACGCCATCCTAACTAAAACGATGGACTTTTCCTATGGGATTTTGGGAGTGAAGCAGAGTATGGCCTTCTCAAAGATGCTACTCTGATAAAATGCCCTAGAGACAATGATGACAGCTGTGACATGGAAAGGGAGACTTTTGGTAAAAGGTCTTGACATTTGGAGTGCTACACGAGAGGATGTGTTGTATCTTGCCCAGTAAATAAAGCTCTATTAAAAAACTTAAGAGGCTGCATTTGCTTTGACAGTATAAGAGACAATTGCCCAATATCAGCATGCACATTGCATAAGTGCTGTTTTCTCCAAATATAACATTTTCAAAACCAAGTTTTCTAATCCACTGTATTTATCCAGGTGTGCAAGACTCTGAGTTCCTAACTTGGAGGAGATAAGCAAACACATCAAGAATTATAATATAGGGGAATCCCTGGGTGGCTCAGCGATTTAGCACCTGCCTTTGGCCCAGGGCGCGATTCTGGAGTCCCGGGATCGAGTCCCACATCGGGCTCCCAGCATGGAGCCTGCTTCTCCCTCCTCCTGTGTCTCTGCCTCTCTCTCTCTCTCTCTCTCTCTCTATGTCTGTCATAAATAAATAAATAAATCTTAAAAAAAAGAATTATAATATAAGTAAGAATCCCTAAATCCTATGATTAAGAGTATCTCTCCTGATAGTAGATGGGGGCAAATAACAGACCTCTTTGTGCCTCAGTTTCTTACCTGTAAAATGCGTACCACAAGAAAGCATACCTCATCCTGTTACTGATGGATTAAATGAGAACTTTTAGAATGAGCCTGGCACATTATCCATCCTAGGTCAATATTTACTATTGTTATTATTGTTTTTGATTTAGCACAAAGATAAAGGCTAGGGGAGCGCGAAGTGCTACCGCACTGCAGTCGTCTGTCTGTGTTCTCAGAGGCCCTCCAGAGCTGCCTTTGTGGGGCAGTGGGGCATACATCCGAGGCCTGAGTTCCCAGTGCAGGTGGCTCCCTGCATTCTCCTCCTGCCTCTGACTCCACCTGGGAGTCAAGGACCCGCTCACAGGCCGCTGAGCAATTTAAATGTTACAGGCAAAATAGGAAACAAATGTAACATCTGGTGGGAACGGAAACCGTTAGGAGAGGGACCCAGCTGGCTGTCCTCGCTGCCTGGAGCAGCGTGCGGAGGGACGGAGGCGGAGATCTGACACCGGTTCTGCAGGGGGACCTTCGCCGGCCCCGCAGGTGTGGGCCACCCGCGCCAGCGGCCACTCGGAGAGCACCCGGCGACGCCCTGGGGGGTTCGCAGCCACAGCCCCGTGGGACGAGGACACCGTGGGCGTGGGGACAGGTCCACAGCCCTGGGAACCCACACGAACCGAGCCCCCGGGGACACCTGCCGCTTGGCCGCCCCCGCCCCACCGACCCGCTTCCAGGGGGCCTTCCAGGCAGGTGGGAAGTGGTGGCCCGGGCAGAGGGAGCCTGCGGCCCTGGCTGAGCGCCGCGGGTGCCATCTGAGCATCCCCCGGAGGTGGCCCTGGACTCTGAGCAGCCTCGCCCTCCTCACCTGCCCTCCTCCCCTCCCCGCCTCCCCTGCTGACTGTGGGGAAACGAGCGGAGTTCTTCCCAGACGCTGACCATCTTCAGAAACGGGTTATTGGGATGCCTGGGTGGCTCACTGTGGAGCGCCTGCCTTCCCCCCCCCCCACGGCCTGATCCTGGAGACCCGGGATCGAGTCCCACGTCGGGCTCCCCGCGTGGAGCCTGCTTCTCCCTCTGCCTGTGTCTCTGCCTCTCTCTCTCTCTCTCTGTGTCTCTCATGAATGAATAAATAAAATCTTAAAAAAAAAAAAAAAGAAAGAAAGAAACTGGGGTTATGGTACTTTCTGAAAGTGTGTGGAATTTTAACTCTACATACATAAGTTTGCCTATTTTAAAACATGTTTGTTAAAAAACAACAACAACAAAACAACTGCAAGTAATTTCATTTTATTGAACATCAGAAACTGCCTACGGATCCATAGAGTGTTTTTAAAAAATTTTTTAAAAGACTATATTTTTTTAAGTTTTTATTTATTTACTCATGAGAGACACACAGAGAATGAGAGAGAGAGGCAGAGGGAGAAGCAGGCTCCATGCAGGGAGCCTGATGTGAGGCTCCATCCCAGGACTCCAGGATCACGCCCTGGGCCAAAGGCAGGCTCTTAACTGCTAAGCCACCCAGGCATCCCGAGATGTTTTCAAATTTATGAAATGAAATGAATGCAGGAAAACTTGTCTTGCAATAGCTGGAGATGAGCTTCAGAGAGAACAAACCTCTACCAGTCACATCTATTATGCTCAAAAGGCCACTGTCTATTTATATGCTTATTAGGGCTATTGTCTGTTGAATTCAAATAATAAAACACCAAAAAAATTTTTTACCTATTAAAAGTGGAAACTATCTCCAATACTTTCTCCCATTCATAACATTACAGAACGAACACATTCTTCTCTCCCGCCTCTCAAATTTTCAGCAGAAAGGAACAATAGTAACATGCATGCCTTTTATTGGATTATGCTATAAATTAGATGACTGATTTATGCTCAATTTAATGATTAGAAAGTGCCTAAAATGCTTAATGACAAGTCTCTATATTTAAATTGTTACTCCATGTCTACCTTCCATGGTGGTCTAGCTAGATACTAGCCCATTGCAATTGTTGGCACAAAGTTCTTCCATTTTTGGAGAAAACACAGTTACTAGTTTTGGCTGTAAGAGTTTATTTTCTCCTCATCAGCAAGCCTAGGCAAGGTTCCACAGACAGTATTTTTCCTGTTTGTCACCACCCAGAAGTCTTTAAGCTATTCAGGGAATAGGAAAAATGAGGGGTCTTCTTTGTGAATCACTTAAAATCAATCAAAAATCTTTTTAAAACTTTGGTCTAACCCAGGAGTGAGTACCATAAAGAGAAAGAAGTGAACTTTTAGGGAACTAGAAATGGCAAGGAATGGAGCTTTTCTTCTCATTCTTCAGAGCAACAATTGGAGCATACAACCTTCAACATCCCATTATAATAGTAACATAATCACATTCCCCAAAATTGAAAATAATGCAAATATCAACATGATCCCAATAGTTCACTTAATAATGTTTTCCCTTAAGGTAAAAAAAAATGTAATTTTTTTATCATGTCTGATTAAAAAAACCACCCTGAATCATAAAATAAGAGGAACACAGGATATATAGTCAACTGAAACATTCTGAAAAAGATTGAAGACTATGGCTTTACGGCAAGTGTATGATCTCAGCATTAAAGTAGAAAAAAAAGTGGAATTAATGATATTTTAAAAGATCTTAAGCAAAGGAGCACAGTGGTTGAGAGCATAGATGTTAGAGACAAACTGGTTTCAAAGCTTGACTGCCACTGAACTCTTCCTGCAACCTTGGGCAGGCTACCTCAGTTTCTTCATTTGCAAAATGACAATCAATACTCATTGTACCTACTTTCTTATTTTTTTCTTTAAATGATGGTTTGATGAGTTAATAATAGTAGGTACTTTTTTAATAAAAGCCTAAAACTTCCAGTATTCGGTAAAACTTTTTACTATTCTTCGCTCTTTAGTATTTCAAAATTATTGACCTATAATGAAGAATAATTACATCTAGCTTCTGAAAGTTTAATTAATTAATAATTAATAATAAATTCCATTTTCAATTTGGAAACCAAATTTAGTAAATCTCTTAGAATATTACTAGAAGCTGTGTTTCAGAATTAAAAAAAACCTTCCCTACAAATGAGGATATATTTTCTGTGTTTTGTGCTATCTTTTTTTTTTTTTTAATTTTTATTTATGATAGTCATAGAGAGAGAGAGAGAGGCAGAGACACAGGCAGAGGGAGAAGCAGGCTCCATGCACCGGGAGCCCGACGTGGGACTCGATCCCGGGTCTCCAGGATCGCGCCCTGGGCCAAAGGCAGGCGCCAAACCACTGCGCCACCCAGGGATCCCCTTGTGCTATCTTTTGAAAGAGTATATCATTGCACTATGAGTTGAAAACTCTGCACAGAAGGTTCATTCATGCTGACTCTAAATATTACCAATGGGAGGAAGATTCCAATGTATCAAATTTCATCACTGATAAACCTATGAGTAATGACTGATCTTCCTTGGGACTAGGTCTAAAACATTCTCTTCTCAGATGCCAAATGTTTGGCTTAATTTTGTGGTCTGCAGTTTGAGGGCCTTTTTCTCATAATTTAGAATTGATAAAGCAACTAGTTTCCTGCCCTAGACATTTTATCAGATAAGATCAGCTTTTATCAGAGTTCATCTTATTTAATCAGCCCAAATTCAGGTTTCCTTTCAACTTAAGTCATAATTATAATCTTCTCTGTGCAAGAAAAAGAGAGAATCCTTACCAGATCATCTGTGATAAGATTTGTGACCAGTTTCTCCTGCAAAATATGTAAGTTTTGAAATTATTTCCTCTTCCCCACCCCCCAGGAGAGTATAAATAAACTCTTCCTGTGTGACTGTTTAGTTTTCTTCAAAATATATTAGATTGTTTTTATCTTAGCCATTTCTCTATTCAAGGAGAGAAGATGCCACATATATCTTAATTTAGCAGCACTTCTTGTTGGGATTTCCAGATAAGGCACAATATAGGCTTTAAATATAAAAAGGGTAGGTTGTTTCCCACAAAGCACACCGGTGTTCATAGGATAAGAAACTGGCTCCCGTGTTTTCTGATAAAACAGGAATTCCTAGCACAGAGATATTTTTAGCACATCTGATAGAACATCAGCTCCATCCACATTTCCTTAGCATGTTGTGCTATATTCACCCTCCGACATTCCAGGATTGGCTCATTACTCAAGGTAGTAGGGAGAAGTCACGATATTTCTCTCACAAGGAGAAAGATCAGAAGCTCCTGTTATTATGACATTAACATATTTTTCTTTTTTTTTTTTTCCATCAAATACACAACAACATTTTTGCCTCCACTAGCAATTACTACACACGCTGAAAGTTAGACCAAGCCCTCTGGAAATTTTTTATTTGTCACTGTAGCACCAGTATGTTTAAATTACATGTTTATTCCTGTCTACATTTTGAAGATGGCTCCGACTGATTAAAAATTAGAATTTTGTGTTTACTTTGCTGCATTTATTTCCTTTCCTAAGCAATTGACTAACAATTAGCTATTGACTTCTTTATACACAGAGATCTTGGATAGAAAAGATATTCTCTTTTTTAAATAGACACAAAAATAAGTAAAAAATATTTTTAAAAAATTGTTAAGCAAAATCTTGGTCAAAATATAAAGAGGTTGCCCATATATAGAAAGCTCATATTATAATTGCATGTGTTCTTGAACATGATTTGTAACATTTCTCCCCCCTTCCCAAATATGCAATTTTGATTTAATACCGGGTTGATAATCACCTGACCAAAATTAGCTTTCTTGTTTACAGTTACCAAAGATACACATCAGTAATGCAAATGGAAATAATCTTGAGTAATTTCTTTTTGACTAAGACTACTTTTATCACAGTAAATCTGGATTATAGGTAAGAGTAGCTGGAGTCTATGTCTATATATTTATGTATCTATGTATCTATATTTATATCTATAGAAGTTAGAGATGTATATGCCTGTGTGTGTGGAATAGTACCTAGAATCACATAATAAAGGCTTTCTCTAAAGTTAGGGATTTGAAGAGCGAATAACATAGAAGGACACACCCTCTGAGTTTCAAAAAAATCACTGAATTTTATAGATTTGTGGTTTAAAGCTTAAAATTTCAGTTTGTGTATTTTTTATTCCAAAACAGTTGACCACCTGGTTTTAAAAAGAAGGGTTTCAAAATATTGCAGGAGTGAAATGACTCATAAAATAAAATGTAGACAAAGTAGAAGTAAATAAAAAACTTAAAACTCAAGATTATTTTAAAAGCACATATGTTTTGCCTTAAGGGGAAGGTGGAGCCTTGCCAACCATCTCTCCTCTCAGATATTCAGAGTACATTTGTAGGACATTATTCTAACACTTAAATGTCAGTGGTTCCTTATTTTAAAAAGATTGTCTCTTTTAATGTCGAGTATTGAAATATAGACTCTATTCTTTTCTTAGGGCTTTAATGCAAAGTCTATTTTATAGCTTCTAGAATCATTGCTAGGAAGATTTTGAGTGCTCTTTTTGGAATTCTGGGAGGCATAGAAATTAAACTTTATTTTCCTCAGCTTGAGAAAAAAGACCTGAGAGAAAAGTATTTTTCAACTGCTGGGACTCCTTAAAGTCTTTCTTTCCTTTTGTTTGTAAAACCCTTTCCAGCTCCCTCCCAGCCTCTCTGAGTATCGAACTTCTTTGTCTTGACTTACAGATAATTTCCACTTTTATGTTAAAATAGAGAACATATTTGTTCCCAATGAGAACAGGCCTTTCCTGAAGATACATGGACACCTTGTCAGGTGTATTTAACCCCAACTCCGATAGAAGGAGAGACACAGGGATGAATAACATTCTCACCTTCAAGTCCCTGCTGAGGGTTAGACAAACATCCTGGTGTGTCCTTTCGTAGTTTATTGGTTTCCTGAGCTAAATTAGGGATTAGGATTCGAGCCAGGGCTAGAATCTCTTCCTGAATATTGTGATCCCAAAACTCAGAAGAATCAAGACCCGAGTCCCCACAGCAAAGCCAGAAAAATAAATAAATAATAATTAGGCCAACACCTCTGACATTTACCCATTCCCCTGAGTGCCATGTCTTGGGCCTGATAGACTTTGTTTTCTGGTTTAAGCTGTAACTGTTTAGAGCAAAGAGCAAATATTTTGTTCTTGCTAAATATATGCATCTTTTCTAAACTCTACATATAAAAAATAAGAATAATAACCATACCTTTAAAGTTCGCAGAGCACGGGTGGGCCCTCTCCCTTGCCAGGTAACCTATAGGGCAAGATTTTCTTATAAATCCCTTCACAAGAGGTTACAGACTGATAAGTATGTGAATTTTGTTCAAATGAGAGTTTTACTAAAGATTTAATTAACAAAACCATTTTTGGGGATCTGATATTATCTCAATAGAGTAGAGAAAGGCTGAAGTTTTGCCAGAAGTTGACCTTTTCAATTTCAGCAAATAGCCACCGATGATGTGCTAGGCTGGAAAGCAGATGCTGGAAGGTTAAAGAATTCACTGTAATCTCTCATTTTTCTCCCTTTCTCTGCATAGCTGGGATTTCAAAAATAAAATTTCAAAAATAAAAATGCCTACACCCTTGAGGAAGTATTCCAGGGGCTTTGGAATCCGACAGATTTGTCTTAACTACCACTACCAGTTGTGCAATCAGAGCTTGGCTTCTGCAAATGAACGTGGTTCCCACTTGTGTGCGATGGGTATTGACGAGTCATGGCAACATGTACAAGGTATACAAAGAGGTAAACATCTGTCAGCTGGAAACTGCCAAACTCTTCTTTACAAGCGGTGAACAAAGCTGGACCCACTATCGACCCTCCGAATGAAAGATTTCAAATCCTCTGTACGTTTTGAGTAGCAAAAGAAGTTATTCCTTTTTAAAGATAGAGTTGATGTTCTGCGCAGAACTGAGTATTAACTAAAATAGAGTAGTGGTTATAATGGAAATTCTGATAAGATTATTTGATATACTTCAGAGCATGTACATCCTCTCCTTGACAGAGTGGAGAGATTGTTTTGATTTGGTTTGGTTTGGTTTGGTCACCTTCCCATCTCCTATTCAGGTTTCTTTCACAGCTCCCTTTCTACCCTAAGCTGGGGAAGCTCCGGGAACTGCTTTCTAGTCTGTTGGGCTACTGAGCCGGACCTGCCCTCGACACAGATCCTCATCTAGAGCCCAGAACACTTTGGAACCAGACTTAGACCTGCCTGTCTAGGAGCCATCACCCATGAGCCAGAAAGAGTCAGTTAGTCCCAGGAGAACAGGGCACTAACAGAACACTGGGACAGCTACCTGCCATGGCTCTTAACCAGATCCATCCAGCTCTGGACACACCCCCGGGGATGAAGATCTATGGTGGTGGGGGCTTCCAGAATGATGCTGTCCTCCGCTACCCCGCCCCAGATACATGGTACTTTTGAACCATGAGCTGAGACCATATGGCCTTTGGAAAGCTGAAGGGTCAGCTTGGGAACATGTCTCTTCATTTAGTCCCTAATAAGACAATAAATGTTGTTTTTAGAGGCCTTCAAAAAACAACAAGAACCAAACCAAACCAAAACAAAACTGCCTAGAAGTTTTTCTTTGCCCTACCATCGCTAGGAGGCTTATTTCAATAAGAAGCACTCTTTCACCCCAAAAAAGTTCCCCTGTGGCCCCTGCAGTCCATTAGTTTCTGTCAGCGCTGCCCTGGGCAATCACTTAACTGCATGCTGTTACTAGAGCTTTGCCTCATTCAGAATTTCAGATAAATGGAATCATGCTCCACACAATCTTTTTGTGTCTGGCTTTTTCTCACATAGCATGTTGTTTGGGAAATGTATCTGTGGTGTTGACTGGATATCCCATCATTTGTCTATCTAGTCAGCATTTGAAGGAGGTCTTCTATTATGAATAAATGGGCTGTGAATGTTCATGTACAAGTCTTTAAGTGGCACATGTTTACATTTCTCTTGTGTAAATACTGAGAAGTGTGTTTCCTGGGTCTTACAAGTATATCTTTAGAAGGAATTGCCAAACTGTTTTCCACAGTGGTTATACCATTTTGCATTCCCACCAGCAGTGTGTGAAGGTTCCTGTTGCTTCACAACCTCACCAAAACGTGTTATTGGCAATCTGTTCAATTTTTGCCATTGGAGTAGGTATGCAATGTCATTCCGCTGTGGTTTTACTCTGCACTTCTCAAGTGATACTGAAAATCTTTTCACATGCTCGCCTGTTACTTGTATATCTTCTTTGGTAAAACCTCTTTCCAATTTTTGTCCACTTTTTATTGATATATTGTGTCTTCCCGTTAATGAGTTAAAAATTTCTGTATATATTCTAGATACAAATTGTTTGCCATATGCTTATCTCACAAATATTCTGTATTTCTTAGGAAAAACCCTAAAATCATGAATTCTGTTTCTCACTCAAAAATAAATCCATAGGAAAAAGACAACCATCATATGATTTATTTCACTCAGCATAAGACTTTTCCAGTTCCATCCATGTCGAAGCGGATGGTAGGTATTCATCCTTTCTGATGGCTCAGTAATATTCCATTGTATATAATCTTTATACATTCTTCTTTATCCATTCATCTGTCGAAGGACATCATGGCTCCTTCCACAGTTTGGCTGTTGTGGACATTGCTGCTATAAATATTGGGATGCAGGTGTCCCATCATTGCACTACATCTGTATCTTTACCCAGAATCTTCTTAGGAGCTACTAATCTGAATCTTGCTTGTGCCTCCCAGCACCCAGGAAATTTTGAGGCAGCCTACGAAGCAGCAGAATTTGGGGACAGGTATTTTTCTCTCTGATGTTTAACTGTTTTTTATTTATCTCATTTAAACTTTTACCAGATGGTGCACATTTTCCTCATGCTGCATTTCTTTAAATGATTTTTCCTACTCCTGTCCTGTTTTGAAGGCTTATAATTTTTTTTCCCATACAAGGCAAACTCATCTCACTGTCTCCAAAGTTATCTTCCAAAAGCAAGAAAGGTAATTTACCTTCCAAAAGGTAAATAAATTAAGCCAAATTCGTCCTTTTTTGAATACTCAATGCCAGCAAGTGCCTACAGAACAAAGTTTAAATTCCTCGAGATGGCACCCAAACCATGTCATTATTTGGACCAATTCTGCTTCCATGAATTCCACCTAGAATCTCCTTTTCCACTCTTCCATTCTTTTTTTTCCCCACTTTTCCATTGTTATCTCAATTCTCATTCTTTTTTTTTTTTAAGTTTTTATTTATTCGTGAGAGACAGAGATGGAGAGAAAGAGGTAGAGACATAGGCAGAGGGAGAAGCAAGCTCCCTGGGGGAGCCTGATGTGGGACTCCATCCCAGGATGCAGGGATCAAGACCTGAGCCAAAGGCCCAGGTGCCCCTCTCAATTATCATTCTGAAAAACTTCCACCCAACACCATCTTTCTCATTTCTCAGTGAGTATTAATGATAATTGAAACTAATTACAGTTTCAGCCCCTTCTGGGCTGTCAGACCTTCACAACTTTGCAGCTTACACCTGCATCTCCCCTTAGCTGGGGCCACCTACCTGTTACAGTCTCAACTCCATTCAGCTTTTCCTGACTTACCTTAACCTTGTTGGGGAAGAATTTCAGAGGGTCTGATCCATATGGCCATTCTTGTCACCTAATACTACTCTTTAACTCAGGGCTGGGAACTAGGTTTGGGGCTAATTCTGGGAAACATAGTATCCATTTATGGGAACTAGAATCCAATTTTGTTACTTAGGTCCTTTTATCACTCTCTACCTATAGAATCACTCCTTGCTCTTGCCAAAGTCAATCCCACCTGAAAAGGTCCTGAAGCCTCATCCTCGAATGTTACCCCATAGTCTGCATTTTCTTGTTCTGAGAGACCTCTCTATGACTGATGACTGCTCCCCTAGTTTTCCAGGGATGAGCCTGGAGGATTGGATCCTTCAGCTGTGGCCAGCTGTTGCTAGTCCCACAGCTGTGCTCTGGATTGCTACATTGACTTAAAGTAGTATCTTTTCAGAGCTCATATTAAGGCTTGTGATATATTTTATAGCACCACATACATTTTTGTGTTTTAGGGAAATGAAATTAATATGATTCTAAATAAAATGTTTTGAAAGCTATATTTTGCTCAAAAGAGTCAAGTTGTAAGCTATTTAGCTAGGGCTATTTGATGCCATGGTTCATAATGTCACAATATTTTTAAAAGATGTATGTCTGTTCTTATTTCACACAACTCCTTTTAAAAGGAAAAGTTGAGTGAGTAAAGAATTTATAAGGATAGAGTATACAAAATATAATGGCTTTAAAATAAGTTATTTTCCCCTGAACACTATTAGTTATAGGCAAACTTTCAGCTTTATATTCTCCCCCCCCAATCTGTATTTTAATGTATAATAGAGTTTTAAAAATACATTAAGGCTTATATTCTTCCTTAAGCAGAATCCTTGAAAGGGCAAGTGATGGGTTATAGATTTGGTTTTTAAAAATCTGACTGTATTAAATAAAAAAACAAATATGAAATCTTAATAGATTGTAAGTTAAAATTTATATGACCATTATCTAGAAAAAACAAGGAGAGAAAAGGTATTTCTCTTTCTTTTTAAAATACAATATAGGCAAAGTTATTCACAATAAAATAAACCTAAAGACATGTTGGATAATAATTAGACCCTCTCTACTCTAGCCCCTCCCCAATTACTGGATGCATGAAGCACACCCACTTTTCCTATCTCCCATTGAGGAGAAAGAAACAAATTTTACGTATGATACACAAAAAACAGAGTTCTATTTTTCTCTTATTTTCTTTGGTCTCCTACTTGTCCTCCTGCCAATAGCCCAATCTTCACCAACACAGATGACCAGGAGGCCATCACAGTGATATAAGGGGTGCCCCTTCCCACCACCTGCAACATACCAGATTTCTACCATTAGAGATTAGTTCCTTTGGGAAAGGTATTGTATCTGTAAGAGTGACCTATAAAAATTATATTTTAAAAAGTTTAAATGTCAGAGTATAAGCCCTTGAGGTCGTAACTTATGAGACGGAGCTAAGAGATAGAGCTGAAGTACACAAGAAAAAAAAAGATTCTGATAACATTCAATTGAGAAGGGCTATAGAGAGAACATGCAAATAACAGGGGCTCAGAAGGGCAAAAGAAACTCTTTCCATCTGTTCTTTCCTTTCTTGCTCCCTTTAGGAGCAACACACTTACTCAGAGAGTAAGTGTCTCCCAGGACCACCCAATCTGTCTAGTACATTTAGGCTTTTCTCAGCCATGTAGTAGCAAGAGAATTTCTATCCTCATAACTCTTCTTTTATTCTCCATCTTGAAAGCAAAAGTCCAGAGAATACAAAGAAACTCGATCTTATTGTTTATGTTTTATGGCTTGGTATTTTAAATTTCTAATAGAAAAGAACTCATACTAATAGACATCTAATACTAATAGAAAAGAACTTGGAATCCATAATTACTTGAAAAAAAGTATGAGGAAAGGAGAGGGATCTTTGCCAAGCTCACTTCAAGTTATAATTTGCTTTGAAATTTCCAAAAATGGAAAATTACAGTACATCACACATATCTTTATATCATTATAATAGCTGACCCTTTCAGAATATGCTTTCTAAACATTTACTTCTTTTTAAACACTTTTGCTTTGGAGCAATGTTCTTTTAGAACTTGTATTGAACATTATTATATATTTCATAGCAACCTGGAATACTTTTCTGTCTCAGAAAAATAAAATTGATGTAATGCTAAATGGAAATTAAACACTAAACAAAAACTGTGGGAAAGCCTTACATTGTACTGAAATGTCAAAGCTGTGAAGCATTTGAGGGCATGCATACATTTCATGCCATAGTTAGTGCCATATATGATTCTGAGTCCTTTACATTTACAATCATCACAATGACCAGTAAGGCAGGCAGGATTACTATCCCCAATTTACATGCAGGGAAACAGAGGGTTGAATTATTCATCAAGGCTCACAGAGCTGGGGTTTGAACATAGGCAGTCTGGAGCCATGAATGAAAGCAGGGCTTTACATCACTTCTTGGCAACAGACTGGTGACCATGGACAAACAACTCTTTGAAGATAATTCTTATTTCATAATGAGCCTCCTCTAAAGTGAATAGGTATGTACTGTTCTGTTCAACTCTGTAGGGAGAGGAGAAAAGCAAGAACAAAAAAGGATTGGAGTCTATCTTTCTGTACTCTAATCTATATGTACATTTATCACATTCTCCTGATTTTTGTCTAGATTACATACATACGTGCATGTTGTAAGCAGTCCAAGCTTAGCTATTTCAGCCCAGCCCTGGAACCTAGTTGTACCTGGATCTAGTGAGAGGTGAGAAGAAGACCAGTTGCTTAACAGAATGGAGAAAGGGCCCTCTACCCCCCACACAGGGCAGAGAGGATACCCAGTTTTAAAACAAACAAACAAACAAACAAACAAACAAACAAACAAACAAACAAATGCTTTAGCAGTTGGTAGAGAGAAATCATTTGAAATGCAGCATGAGATTTGCCTTTATTCACCTCCTCATGGAATCATGTCTGCATCTTTTGAGGACAGTGGGGCTGTTTCAGTAAGAACTTTGTAAGATTTCAGGGCATGAGGAGCACTGCTCTGATTCTCCTCACTTTCTGAGAAAGGCATCCTATCTCCACTATGTGCAGAGCTGCATGTGACCTGCCACACAAAGTGAGTCAGGCAGCAAGCATGTCCTGCGGCCAACTCCAGACAAGCACTTCCTTGGCAACTGCCCAAGGATCACTGCAGGATACCCAGTTAGGTGGGAGAAAGAACCAACTCTTGCTTCAAATTATATTTTATTCTATTAAAAATATATATGTTGTTGGCTCCTAGCCATTGGAGTAGGGACACTGTGGAGTATGGTGGTTAGTAGTCAAGGCTTTGGAGTATTGAAAATGCAGTTGGAATCCTGGGTCTGCCACTTTTCACCTGTGTGACCTTATAGAAATCACTTAACCACCCAAAGCCTCAGTATCCTCATCTATAAAATTGGGATAATGACAGTTTCTATTTTACATAATTATTGATTTAAATCAGGGATAGGCCAAGAGAGAATTGAGGATATTATGTAAGCACCTGCATAACCATTTAAAAGTAACTATCTACAGAATTTAAAGCTATTCTTATGTATGACTTGTAGATAATACGTAAACAGGCAATGAACCCACATTTGGCCTGTGGACTGTAATTTGCTGACCCTTTTACTAAATGAATGCATTAACTTGGTGACTAGCACATAATGATAGTAGGTTATATGACTACCATTATTACTTAAGCCTCTTGGCACTCAGGTAGAGCAAATCTTAAAAGCTAATCCAGAGACTGGTTAAATTGTATATTTATCAATGAAAGAGAATTTTTATTTTCTTAGCTGTAGAACCTCCCCCATTCCCTCAATCTTATTAAGGAGTTTTCATTCATTTTTGAATGAAGACTTCAATCAAAGTTCCGAGACAAAACTCCTGAGGCAATCTTAAGAAACAATAGATGACATCCTTTTTAAGATGGAAAGAATAACTAACTCCTGATTTTCCCCCCTTTTCCTTTCTATTTTTTCTTGTTGGAGTATGCAAACTGAGAGTGAAAGCTGAATTCCTCAGCAACAGAAGAAATCATAAAGATTGTGATACAGGTAAATATAGAGCTGAGGATGTGGAAGGAAAATTGGATAAAAAGGGACCTGGAGGAAAGAACAAATATGATTCAAATGAAATTTTTAAAATATTACAGTAAAAACTTCTCCCTGTTTTTTTTTATAGATATACATTATTTGCTCTTGCTTTGTTAAGGTGGATCTCTTTTAGCGTGAGAGTTTAGGGAACAGTAGAAGAGTCTTGTGGACATGAGATGAAGCCACATTCAGCCATGGAGGCTGCTCACTTGTCTGAGGTTCAGGCAGCCTAGTGTACTGAGTGCACAGTTTGGGAGTCAGATAGAACTGATTCTAACCTTAAGCTCCAGTTGTTGTTGTTTTGGGTTTTTGGTTGTGGTTTTAGCAGTACAATTTGGGAAATCTACTTGACTTCTCTCAGTATTAATAGCTTTCTTTGTAGAATAGGCCAACTCACCATTTTGATCTAGGAATAAATAAAATAATATGTATAAAACACTTAGAATCTGCTAAAGAATATATGTCCTCAGAGGGTTATTGTATATCTTGACAAAGTATATTTAGGAGACACTGCCTATGAGAATGGCAGGTACTGAGGTCAAGCAACTCTTCTGGAGGCAAAGGCTGTGGACTCTACTGGAGGAAGTCAGAAGCCAGAAGACCTCAATGGCAGAAGCTATCAGTGATACATGTTTCTAAAACTTTCCGTTAAAGTGTACCCAGGAGTGGATGAGGAAAGCCCATAGCCCTGGAGTCCTAGGAATAACTCCAAACAATCACATAGATGGAGTATCAGGTAAGAAGAGGTTCCCTGTTTAGAACTGTCTGATCACTCCAGAAATACTGTTGATGGCTGACAGAAGTCATCCATTGACATTTCATCCTGGATAATTCTTTGTGGTAAGGATGTCCTGTGCCTTGAAGAATATTTAGCAGCATCCCTGCCTTCTACCCAACAGAAGCAAGTAGCATCCCTCTCCTAGGTGTGAAAACTGAAAATGTTTTTTTTTTTAAAGATTTATTTATTTATTCATTCAGAGAGAGTGAAGAGAGAGGCAGAGACACAGGCAGAGGGAGAAGCAGGCTCCATGCAGGGAGCCCGATGTGGGACTCGATCCCAGGTCTCCAGGATCACACCCCAGGCTGCAGGCAGCGCTAAACTGCTGCGCCACCGGGGCTGCCCGAAAATGTCTTTTATCTACATAGCCAAATGTCTCCTGGGGAACAAAGTTATCCCATATTGAGAAACACTAGTCTAGAAGAACAGTTTTAATTCCTCCTTGGAGACCTTCAAACATAACTACAAGGTGGACTTTATGGAATTCTAGAGACTCTTCAGTAGGAAGTGGAGGACAAGCTGATGAAAAAAAGTTATACTTGTAGGATACAAAAGCTGAAGGACATGCACTCATGAGTAGGATGTTTAGGACTCTTTCAGGATGTGTCGTTGCTGTCTCAGTCTCAGCATATAATTGAATATTCTGAAGTATACCTGTTAGGGATTAGGTTCCAAGTCCCAAAAGTTTAGAGGCCTACTAGTGCCATCTTGGGTCCTTCAGGCCTTTACATTTGCTGTTCTCTTCTTCAAAACTTCTTCCCTGAGGACCAATGCCCCCACAGCCACCCACCATTTTTTTCTTTTTCGTTACACACCCTTTGATGGTTAATCTTATGTGTCAACTTGACTGGATCATGGGGTACCCAGATATTTGGTCAAACATTATTCTGCGTATGTTTTGGAGGGTGTTTTTGGATGAGATTAATATTTGAGCTTTTAGATTGAATAAGACCAGATTGCCTTCCTTAATGTGGGTGGGTCTCATCCAATCATTTAAAGGTCTGAGTAGAACAAGAAAGCTGACTTTCTTTTAAGTAAGAGGGAATACTTCCTGTTTGGTTGAGGTGGGACATTGGTCTAGTCCTGCCTTTAGACTCAAAGTAAATATTAGTTCTTCTTGGGTATAAAAAGAGCCTGCCAAGTTTCTAACTAGAACTCCCACCATTGGCTCTCCTGGTTTTCAGGCCTTCAGACTTGGACTGGAACCACACTTAAACTCTATTAGGTCTCCAGCTATTTGATGGCAGATCTTGGGCCTTGTCAGCCTCCTAAATCACATGAGCCAGTTCTGCATAATAAAGCTCTTTTTTATACATGAAGATACATGTGTACCACTGATTCCATTTCTCTGTAGAATCCTAGTACAACCCTCTCTTTCCTTTACTGACCCTTCTGCATCTTTTCTGTCTCAGCCTAAACAATATCTCTGAGTATCCTTCTGCAAAGAATCCTCCAGATTGACTGGTAACCACTTATTTGGGCTCTAGACTGACCAGGGATCTACTGACTTCTTTAGATCAAAGTTTCCTCAGGATAGAAACCCCATCTTGTTCACTCATGTATTCCCAGGACCTAGTGTTGCCTCTGGCATAGAGCTAGAAATCACAAGATATTTATTGAATAAATGCATAATTGCTTAGTAGGAAATAAGCACAGCTTCAATAACATATTTATACTTTGTTTAAAAATCTTTATATAGGGATCCCTGGGTGGCGCAGCGGTTTAGCGCCTGCCTTTGGCCCGGGGCGCGATCCTGGAGACCCGGGATCGAATCCCACGTCGGGCTCCCGGTGCATGGAGCCTGCTTCTCCCTCTGCCTGTGTCTCTGCCTCTCTTCTCTCTGTGACTGTCATAAATAAATAAAATTTAAAAAAAATCTTTATATATTTCAGCTACTACTTACAAAGACCATGTTATTAATAAAACACCATTGAAGCCATTGCTATTTTTTCTTAAGATTTTATTTATTTATGAGAGACACACAGAGATGCAGAGACACAGGCAGAAGGAGAAGCAGGCTCCATGCAGGGAGCCCGAAGCGGGACTCCATCCCGGATCTCCAGGATCACGCCCTGGGCTGAAGGCGGCCCTAAACTGCTGAGCCACCCCGGGATCCCCCATTGCTATTTCTTGAAACCAAGGAAGGTGATGCCATATTTTTAAAAGTGACCTGGTAAGGGGGAAAGGATCTAGTAATGACTCTAAAACCTAATGTATAAGGTGAAAGTTGAAGAGGCCTTCCTCACTTTGAGTAGAATATTGTTCTGTTCTGTAATTTTTTAAAGATTGTGCTTAGAAGCTGTTTTCCCCACTTTATACCCTGTTATTTATTGTCCTGCTCTGTGGATTTTTTTCATTAGAGGTCTATTTGTGCCTGGTTTGCCTTGAGGGGAAGGATGATACAGAACTCTCATCTGTCTCTGTTACTATGTATTATTACTTGGGAAACGTCAAGGCAAATGCCATATAAATAAATAAAATGCTCCAGAAGCTTTACCTCTCACTATTAGGCAGTGGAGAGAAAGAGCAAATGTTTAAGTTTTAAGAGATAGACTTAATAAAAATCTGCCATTTTCCATAGTGCAGGAGAAAAAGGATATTCTTCTCAAGCATATGTAATTTGGCATTGAGGATTAATAAAATGTTATGGAGTCTGGCTTTGTTATCTCTTTGTAACGATAGTTATTTGGTTTTATCACAACCTGGCAGCCTCAGTTCTATTGGGCTTCATGTACATATTCAGCTATCGAGTAATAAAAATAATCTATTGGAAGGCGTATATTATTTTATTAGGAGAGGCTAGGCAAAGCTGATTCATTTTCCATTGCTCAGAGGACTCATTTTTGGTTAATCTCTTTGATTTCCTCAATCATGTGGAGTATCAGTAAAATCCATTCAGATTTACCTTCCTCTAAATTCCACCTGAGGAAATTCAACTCCTTTCAGACACTGGTGAATCTCCTACTCAGTACTCTTCTTGAGGTAGCATATGAGCAGGTTCAATCTCTTCATATCTTCTGTGCCGCTGATCGCTGAATAATGTGGAGAGTGTCAACACAGAAAAGATAATGTAAGTATTTGGAGAAAACAACAGAATGCACTTTCTTTTCTTCCCTCAGAAGTGCTGAGAATTGGGGTGCCTGGGTGGTGCCCTCAGTTGATCCTCCAACTCTTGATTTCGGCACAAATCATGATCTCAGGATTGTGGGATCAAGCCCTGGATTGGCTCCAACCACACTGGGCATGGACCCTGCTTGGGAGTTTCTCTCTCCTTCTCTTTCTGCTCCTCCTCACTCCTCTCCCTCTCTCAATAAATAAATAAATAAATAAATAGGCTGAGAATTGAGTGTTCTGGTAAAATTAGCATCCTTGACAATAGAAACCAGTGTCCCTCATGAGATAGTGACTATATACCTGCCATAGCGGGATTGCAAATTTTCAAACAATTAAAATCCTAGAGCACTGAAGATACCGCTCCAATCACGTAGGATGTGGTAGCTGTTTACTAAAGATGGTCCTCATGGATACGCCTCCCAGTGTCCATGCTCTCCTAATGAACCCCTCATACTGAAGCTGAGCTGATCTTGTGTCTTGCTTTCCCAAAAGAATGGGGTAGAGCAGCAATGTTTGCATTTCTGAGAGTGTAAGTTATCTTGTAAGAAGTTCTATTGTCCTGAAGGAAAGACCACATGGGGATAATATGTGGGAAGATCATATGGAGGGAGATACTC
Source organism: Canis aureus (assembly GCF_053574225.1). Taxonomy (NCBI): domain Eukaryota; kingdom Metazoa; phylum Chordata; class Mammalia; order Carnivora; family Canidae; genus Canis; species Canis aureus. The sequence goes on along the minus strand of NC_135627.1, from coordinate 29,965,875 downwards.
TGAGTCTATACAGGGAAGGAAGGAGTAAGGGAGGGACACAGAGAAAGAGAGAGAGAGGAATCCAGCTGCCCAGCATCCCAACTAAGACAAGCTGTCCCTACCAAGATGCCAGGCACATGAGTGAAGGCACATTTTGGACATTCCGTCTTGGTCATTGAATATACAGCCACCATCTGACTAAGCTGCATAAAGAATCACAAGCAAGAGGGCAGCTCTGGTGGCTCAGTGGTGTGGCGCTGCCTTCAGCCCAGGGCCTGACCCTAGAGACCGGAGATTGAGTCCCACATCGGGCTCCCTGCACGGAGCCTGCTTCTCCCTCTGCCTGTGTCTCTGCATCTCTCTCTCTCTCTCTCTCTCTCATAAATAAATAAATAAATAAATAAATAAATAAATAAATAAATAAAATCTAAAAAAAAAAAAAAAAAAGAATCACAAGCAAGACCACCAGAAGAACAATATACCTGAGCCACAACCAACCCACAGTATCATGAGAAATAAAAGAATTGTTGTTTTGGGCCACTAGGTCTTGAGGTAAATTATTCTGCAGTCATAGATAAACAAAGTAGGCACCCTAAAATAATATATTTTAGCCATCTTACACTATAGGTGAGGAAATTGAAGACAAAAGCAGTGAACTCATTTAACCAATGGTACAAAGTAATTTAGAAAAACACTGGGATTAAAACTCACATCTCTGAATTTCAAATGAGATGTCTATTCAGGGTATCTGGGTGCCTCAGTCAGTTGAGTAGCTGCCTTCAGCTCAGGTCATGATCCCAGGGTCCTGGGATCGAACCCTGCTTTGGGCTCCCTGCTCAGTGGAGAGTCTGCTTCTCCCTCTCTCTCTGTCTTCCCACCACCACTTCAAGTGTTCTCTCTCCCTCTCCCTCAAATGAATAAATAAAATCTTTTTAAAAAGTCTGTTCATATCACTATGCTGAGTTACTTTAAGTAAATGAGCACAACACATCTCTGTGATCAGTAATTTCACTTTTGAGAATCTATCATTAGGGAATAATAAAGAGAAAATATTATGTCTAATGCTGTCTATCACCATATTATTTATAGCAAACAATTAGAAATATTAAGTCAAAACATAGAGACACAGTTAAAAAATGTTGTCTTTATACTTAAGAAAATATAACCATTAATAATAGTGCTTTTGAATAGCATGAGAAACATGTGAGATAATCGTAAGTGAAAAAAATGGAATACAATGAAAGCTGAATGCAGAATGGTTTATGCAAGAACCCTAAAAAACAGGATTTTTTCTTTTAAAGATAGGTAGAGAAAGCAAATGGAAAAGTTATCACCAAAAAATTGATTATGATTATGAATAAGTAGAACCTTTATTAAGATTAAAAGATATTTATTTTCCCCATTTTTTTCTGAACAGTTTCCATGTTTTCATAATGGGCAATATATATTGGAAAAAATAAACATGTGCTGGAGTAAAACTTGATTGACTTTATTTTAATGCCTTTTGATCATTTGAAAAGAACTTTTCGGTTTTCTTTGACCTTTGAACATTTTATAGTCCTCTACTGACAAAGGAGGAAAGAAATAGGCTCTATGTACTTGATTACTTCTTCTATGGTTCTTTTTTTAACATGATCCTGATGTCAGCTTAATTTCATTTGTATTTTTCTTAGAAAAGACTGGAACAAAATAAAATTCCATTCTAGTTATTTATATTCTTTGCTTTTTTTCAGTTTTACATAATCAGAATTATAAATAGTATTTAAAATACAAAATGAATGTCATTCACTGTATGAGAAAATTAAAATATTAAATGATTACTTTAACTGGCATTCCTCTTCTTATTTTCCATTTCCAGATTCTAAATTTACAATAGATTTCTTCAAAGAAGAAAACTGCCTGTCTTTTTAGAATAGAAGTTATGCTATTGAAAGATGGTGTTAGCCAGAGCACCTGGGTGGCTTAGTTGGTTAAACATCTGCTTTCAGCTCAGGTCATGATCTCAGGGTCCTGGGATCTAGGCCTGTGTCAGGCTCCCTGCTCAGCAGGGAGTTTGCTTCTCCCTCTCCCTCTGCTGCACCCGCTGCTTGTGTTCTCTCTCTCTCTCTCTCTCTTTATCAAATGAATAAATTAAATCTTTTAAAAAAAAGATGGTAGTAGCCTCTTACTCATTTAGCCAATTTGCAGGTAAGTCTTTCACTTAAATATGTTATGTAACAAACCCATTTCCCAAATGGTTTATTTTTATCTTTGAAATTTTATAGTGGATATGATATATTAGAGAATAAAATATCAATAGTGAAGTTATTTTTACTTGCTAGCAATTATTTTAAAATGTGAAAGATGACTCAGACTTTTTAAATTTTAATTTAATTTAAATATGGATTTTTTGGGCTGTTGCCTCTACCTCTAATTTCCCCAGTGCCTGGTTGTAACCCAGAACAGGTTCAAACACATTTTAAATATCTGGAAGGACTGGTGACTTGAAACATAGCACCAAAGTGTTAGAATAAGTAAAGCAGGAAAGGAAGACCTCAGCTCATCTCTAGTGAAACAGAGCACATTAAATATATATATTTTACACATTTTCCATGCCACAGTATTGGCAGGTATGTTCCCGCCCCTGACTTTCAGAATCATAGCTGTCATTGATGGTTGAGATTGAAGGATACTTTACCGCCTAGATAAATAAGGAATAACACATAATCTGGAAAAAGTAAACAAATTATTTAAGCATTAAATAATTTCAGCATTATTATTTATCTATAGTTAACTTATTTTAAGGGTTAAAGGAGTTATTCTCAAGGAAGTTACACACTGGTGAAAGAAATGTAAATACATTGCACAAAAATAAGTCATTATGATATTACGGTAATCTGTGACAGTACTTTATTCAGCTATGTTCAAAGTAGTAGTTGTAGAGGTAAAAATACGTCAGCATATATCTTCAAGGAGTTCAAGAAAAGAAACTCTTCGTTATAGAACATATGAACACATTTTGAGTTTGAAACAATCACATTAGTCATAGATCTTATTTTTAAATATAATCCAGTTTTTAAAATAGAGTCATTTCCATTACTAGCTTAAAAAGTGAGATTTCATCTTTGGATGACCTTAAGTTTGAAGAGCAACCTGAAAATTATATAATGAGGAGATTATACTATGTTTTAAAGAATTTATACTTTAGATATATTCTCTTTTCTTTGTAGTCTACGCTGAGTCTACATATTACTTCATATACAATAAGAGTTATTTGTCAAAGAAAAGATTTGCTAGCAGTTGTGGGGATTGAACACAAAACTCAAAACAACTTCTGGTACCTATCCATGACTCTCACTACAGATGACTGGATTGCAGGAAAACACATGCTCTCCTGGGCTCATCATATTCTTTCTCCCTGATTTGGGGATTGGAACACACAGTGCTCTGGGTCAGTTGTGCATGTCACACATTGCAGGCACACTGCAGGCATGCAAACTTGGAGCTGGAGCTGAAGCTGAGGCTGAGCTGCCAATTGGGTTCCCACTTTGGGATGATATGCACTGAGAGATGAGAACTGGTCTTCAGCAAGAAGCAGGATAACAAGGAACAACAGGAAAAAGCTAGGTTTCAATCACAGGAAAAAGATAGCTAGATTTCCAATTCTGGAGAGCAGCCTTTGTTTCCCAGTTTTTGCTCCAGCCTCAGCCAGCCCCAGCTGTGTTCCTGCCACTACTGTCTCAGAGATGATACTGAATCTTTATAATATTTCCCATTTTTCTTATGTGAATCTCTATTTCTGGCTAACATAAAAGTTTCTTCTAAGTCAATAGCCATTTTCTAATTTATAGCAAAGTATAAATGCCAATTTTGCCAGTGGTATTCCACGGGAGACATTAAACTCTTTGATTACATTGTAAGCTTTTAAGGATAGGACAGTTATTCATGGGTCATAGCACTGTGTGTAATCCTTAAAAATGTGCTAAATCAAATGAACATGGATGATTAAATGAAAATTTGATATATCTGCTCCAACTGTTTTGTATTTACCCTATTATTTTTTATATCAATGGATCACTTTCAGCTTTTTTACTTGTTTCTTTACAATTTTAGGTGCACAGTACTTAATCTTAGTGTCAGGAAGAAACATCAAGCATCTGACAAATGAACTGTAGATAAACCTATATATCTGACAGTTATTAAGCACTAGCTTGAATTTTGTCTAGGGCATCAGCCAAATGGCACCTGAACAATCTTTTTTTTTAATTCTAGTATAATTAATATACAGTGTTATATTAGTTTCAGGTGTACAAGATAGTAATCCAACACTTCTATACATTACTCAGTGCATTATAAGTGTACTCTTAATCTCCTTCACCTATTTCAGCCATCATCCCTTAACCTACCTCCCATCTGGCAACCATCAGTTTGTTCTCTTGAGTAAAGACTAATTTTATGGTGTGTCTTTTTTTCATTGTTCACTAGCTTTGTTTCTTAAATTCTACATGTGAATGAAATCAAATGGTATTTGTCCTTCTCTGACTTATTTCACTTAGCATTATACTCTCTAGATCCATCCATGTTGTTCCAAATGGCAAGATTTCATTATTTTAATGGGTGAATAATATTCCTGTGTGTGTGTGTGTGTGTGTGTGTGTGACATCTTCTGTACCCATTCATCTATTAATGGATACTTGAGCTGCTTCCATAATCTGGCTATTGTAAAAAATGCTACAATAAACATAGGAGTACATATATCTTTTTGAATTAGTGTTTTCATATTCTTTTGATAAATAACCAGTAGTAAAATTACTAGATCATATGGTCATTTTATTTTTTTCATTTTTTGAGGAATTTCCATCCCGTTTTCCACAGTGGCTGTACCAGTTTGCATTCTGACCAACAGTGCATAAGGGTTCCTTTTTCTTCACATCCTCACTGATACTTGTTATTTGTTATGTTTTGGATTTAGTCATTCTGACAGGTGCAAGGTGATATCTTATTGTGGTTTTGATTTGCATTTTGATGATAATTAGTGATGTTGAACATCTTTGGAGACGTCTCTTGGCCATTTATATGTCTTCTTTGAAGAAATGTCTTTCATGTCTTCTGCCCATTTTCATTTGGGTTATTTGTTTTTTTGGTGTTGAGTTGTATCAATTCTTTATATATTTCAGATACCAACTCTTTAGTGGGTATATCACTTGAAAATATCTTCACCCATTCCATAGTTTGTCTTTAGTTTTATTAATTTTTTCCTTAATGTGTAGAAGCTTTTTACTTTGGTCTGTCCCAGTAGCTTATTTTTGCTTTTGTTTCCCTTGCCTCAGAAGACATATCAAGAAAAATATTGCTAAAGCCAATGTTAGAGAAATTGCTGCCTGTGCTCTCTTCTAGGTCCAGTTTTTCCAACACCATCTATTGAAGAGACTGTCTTTTTCCCATTATAATAATCTTTGATGCTTTAAGAAAATCTGGTTATTGATTGTTCTTTCTGTGTTTCATTCTTGCTTTTTATTTCTGCATTTTTTAGGTGACTGAATTCTTAGAACTTCCAGAATGACCTTACAACTCTAGAGTGTTGATGTCATTAAATCACACAGGAGAAAGAGTTTGTATTTTCACATAACATCCAATCCAAAGACATTTATAAAGGTTCTGAAAAACAAAGAGCCCTGTAAGCTGTTGTAGTATGAATGGCCTTTCTTCCTCTGCAGGTTTTCCTAGATACCTCAGTTGAAGTTTGTTGTAGATCAAATGATTGAGTGGATAAGATTTTCTTCCTCCCAGGGTGAGAGGTCTTTGTAGACACTTCAGTCAGTAACCACCAGAACTGAAGGTTCTGCAACACTACTTCCCCTTTTCTTTTTGGTTTAATTAATTATGCCCATAACAATTTATCCATTTTTACATTGATTCAGATCTTCATTGAATCATGCTACACTGTTTTCAAAAAATACTGATTTTTCTGCAACTAGAGGTGGAAATAATGGCCATGGGGAAGAGAAGGTCAGGGGAGGAGGGAGTAGTATTGAATTTTACTTTTTTAAAATTTAAAGAATTTCTTGAAAAAAGTAATGGAGATTAATGGAGGGATGCTTTACAATTAAGAAATCAATTTTTAATTTTTTTCTCTGCTTTCAAATAGTTATAGTGATCATCTATTTTACATATTCATCTGTTTTGCTAAGTAGTCAGAAATGGATGTATTAACATTGATGTATCAATGTTGTACAAGATGAAAGATACCTCCTAACTTGCGCTAATGAATTCTGAGTCATCTTTCCATGAAAGTTACAAAATGAACCAAAAAGTTTTGTTGCCAGAGAGACTTTAGTGATTACATAATAATTAATTTTGTCCTTAATATTAATATTTGTTTCAATTCCATCTTATCCAAACACTTCACTTCATTTTATGTATGAAAAATACAAGGCTACAAGATGAAATAGCACTAAAGTCAATTGAAAGTTAGTGGCTAAACCCAGATCTTCTGAATCAGTGTCTTTCCCAGTGTACGGCAATAATATTTTCTCAGATTTTTTTGAACCTTATTGGAGATGACTAGTATACACAACATACTTTTGTTTTTTATCGGATTATATATCAATACATATCTTTGAATCTAAGTATTTGCTCCATTAGGAATGAATTCAATGCCCTGAAATCAATCTATGAATTAATTCTGCTAGTTGGCATGTTTGTCCAAGTTGGACATTTACTCTGGTTTCTAGAAGAAAAAATCTGGTTAAAAAAGGATTTTGTGAGAGGAAGTTGACTAGCAGATGATTAGAAAATTCTACATGTACTCTTCCTGTACTACTTCTTGTCATTAAAAATAAGATTCAAGATTTTTGGTTAGAGAACTCGAAGTGAAAATAAATATTTAGAAAAAAGTTTAACCTAACTTAAACTTTTTGTAAGGATATTTACTACAAAAATATAAATTTGGACTTCATCCCAGGCAAAATCTGGAATGTATATTTAAAGGACTATGAATATAAGGAATAATTACTAGGATATCACATGGATTCCATAAAACATTAGGAAGAAATCATATCAGACTAAATCATGTCCCTCTTTCATGGGCTTACTCTACTGAATAATCAGGAATATATAGAAGATATATGACAAGTGTGTAGATGCATTAGCAAGCCATTTGAAATGTTTTCTTATGAAATTTTAGTGAAAGAGATTGGAAAATATGGACTAGATTTAAAAGAAATAGATTTGAGGGGATCCCTGGGTGGCTCAGCGGTTTTGCACCTGCCTTTGGCCCAGGGCGGATCCTGGAGTCCTGGGATCGAGTCCCATGTTGGGCTCCCAGCAAGGAGCCTGCTTCTCCCTTTGCCTGTGTCTCTGCCTCTCTCTCTCTCTCTCTCTCTCATTCTCTCTCTCTATGTCTATCATAAATAAATAAAAATAAATCTTTAAAAGAAAGAAATAGATTTGAAAAGAGTTAATTTCATTCAAAAGTTGTCCAACTAATAATAATCTAATAGCTATCATTTATTTATTGAGCACTTGCTATGCATGAATTATTATACTAACCATGCATTTTATCATTTAATATTTAATATAATTTCATTGTAGCCTACGACAGAAAAACTCATATTTTATAGATAATAAAACTGCAGGTTAGATAGTAAATCAACTTTCCCAAAATCAGTCAACAAAAGAAGATACCAATATATGAACACAGGATGTTTGACTCCTAGACCGTGCTCTCTACCATGAGGTTAATATAATCTTAGTGGAAGTCTAGCCTTGACTTTAGTTCCATTTAGTTCAGAAGAATTATCCTCCTTGGATGAAATACAGAGGGCATGCCCAAATGATGGAATTGTAATGTCATATAATTTTTAACCTATTGACATGAAATAAAGAATCATTTCTTTGTATTGCTGGTAGTTTTGCTTACTTTATTCTATTAATATTATTTTACTGGGCATTTATAATTTGAATGACAGAATCAGGATCTGGAATGATATTGAAATTTAATATTATTAGGTTGAAGTAAACAAGATGAAATTTAACGAAGAACTCGCCCTCGTGTCCAAGAAAGCAAAGGAAGAACATCTGAGAGAAGCAATATGTGTGGCTTAGCATGGGTGATATTGTGGTTTATAATGAAAATACATATATATTTGGTTTCTGTCCCTGGTACAGGACTCCTAAAACCCTTGGAATTTCTTAAGCTTTGAGAGAGCTCAAGGTATCTCTTATTATGTTAATGAAGTAATGTTTTGGAAACTCCTAGGTAACCTACAGATTCTGGCGGTTGCCTGGAGAGCCAGCCAAATGATTAGAAGGTCAGAGCTTTCAATTCCATTCTCTTGACCTCTAGGGAGGCCAAAGGGGTTTGAAGTTGAATCAATTAATAATGGCCAATGACTTAATCAATTATTCCAATGTAATGAAACTTTTCTAAAAATGAATAAAATTTGGAGAACTTCTGGATTGGTAAGCATGTGGAGATTTGGGAAGGGTAGCATACTGACAGAACATGAAATTCAGCTTATACTCAAAGACTTCGCCTTATGCATCTCTTCGACCTGGCTGTTCCTGAGTTCATAGAAAACTGGTGATCTAGTAAGGAAAATGTTTCTTTGAGTTCCATGAGTCACTCTAGCAAGTTAATCCAATCCAACTAGGGAGTCGTGGGAACCTCTGATACATAGACAGTCAGGTGAAATCCTGACTTGCTATTAATATCTATGGTGGGGGCAGTCTCGAGGAACTGAGCCTTTTATCTGTAGGATCTGATGATACCTCCGAATAGATAGTGTCAGAATTAATTACAGTTGACCTTTAAACAGCATAAGGATTAGGGGTATTAACCTCACTGCACAGTTGAAAAATCCATGCGTTATGTTTGGCTCCCCCAAAACTTAACTACTAATAGCCTACTGTTGACCAGAAGCCTTACCAATAACATAAACAGTCAATTAACACACATTTTATATGTTATATATATTAAATACTGTGTTCTCATAATAAGTAAGCTAGAGAAAAGAAAGTGTTATTAAGAAAATCATAAGGATCGGAAAGTACATTTACAGTACTGTACTGTATTTATTGAAAAACATCTGTGTGTAAGTGGACCTATGCAGTTCAACCTTGTGTTGTTCAAGGGTCAACTGTAATTGGTCAGAGTTAATTACTGTTGATGGTATGAAAAAAACATACATTGGAACATGTGTGAAAAAGACTTTGGGGTTTTGGTTTATAGTAAGTTCCAGGAGAAGTGACACATTTATGTGAGAGCTCAGAGAACCTCTATAATCACAAAAATATTAATAGAACAATAAAGATGGCAACGCTGGACTATTGCACATTGATCAGAATATCTCTGACATTTTGTTGCATATTCTAGGTGCCAAAAATCATATAGATATGTGTTCATGTGAGATTGCTAAAAGAAATGAAATCATGTCATAGAGAAATAAACAAGAGAATGTTAAGGTTGGGCCAGGGGGTGGATGGGGAGTAGCATTATAACTATCTTTAAGTATTAAAAGATTTTCCAAGTGGAATGTGGCCAAAGACTGGTATACAAAGTAAAGAGTTTGGGTCAATGTATGGTAACAAAAGCAAAACTTCAGTTTTAAGATGAGGAAGATATTTTTAATAGTGTTGTTTCAGGATAGCAGGGGCTGCCCCATTAGGAAATGGGTGTTTAGCCCTGGAGGCATTCAAGCAGACTCAGAACAAGCAAATGTCAGAAATTTGATAAATAAATACAAATAGTCTCATCCTTGAAGGAAACTCTAAATTATGTGGTAAATCTGTAACTTTGGATAGAGAAAGTAAAAAGTGCCGATAATTATGCAGATTAATCTCAAATGCAGCCAAACAGACCCACTTTCATTGGTATTCTATAATGTTCAGCTTACTCAATTTGCTGGGGGGAAATATTCTGCATATTTAAAAATAAGGCCTTAGAGATATTTGCTTAGAATAACTGTGACTTGCTCTAATGAGTAGTTCTAGACTTCATATAAATTAAATAGCAAAAACAAAGAAGTCGATCTAGTGAAACATACTGAAAATTGACTGTGCATTATATCTCTCCCAGTCCCAATCTGGTCCCTTATCATTATTGCTTATTTACTTATTGTTTATTTATGAGATAGTCATATAACCTGTGTATCTATCTACTTAAGTACATGAAAATAATGTCTTCATGGTATTTTGAGGAAGATAACTGGCTCTTCAGTGTGGCTTGATTCTTCTGTTCAGGGAGCGTACATTACAGCCATGCTTTGCAGAGAAAAGTATCAAAAAATGGTTTGTCTTGTGTCTTTTTTGACTTCTCATCCCCTTCCAGCCACAGTCGTCTCCCTCCTTCCAGACTCTGGGAATTGAATGTATAATTGCAGCCTGTTGTCTGCAGAGTAATTTTAGCCTCATTTGACTTGTTGCACAGCAGGATGACAAGAGTGCTGGCTGTCAGGCGGGGTCAGAGGTCAGCACTGGACTGTGGGCAGCAGCCTTATCAGGGTTCTCTGGAAGGCTCTTCTCAGCCTTGGGACGGGTCTGCAGCTGGCTGTGTGTCTCTTCAGATGACTATGGATGAAAACACGGACTGTTTTCAAGACCCAAACTCCCAGCATGCAGTTTGGCTCCTTGTTTTCTTACCAAAGATATGACAGCCATTCTGAAGTGAAAGAAGCTATGTTTTTGTGCTTGCTGTATAAACTTCGAATGGGATACATACATCAGCTAGCATTAAAATATAAGTTTAGTTTCCTTTATACACGTGAGATTTTAAAATGACATAAAAGAATGTTAAACCAGTATGCTACATAGGATGGAAACTGCTCGGTATTAAGTAGAATTACTTGGATGCAAACAAATGAATTTCATTCAAAGACTAAAAATCCTATAGATCCTATAAAGTATCATAAAATCAGAGTTAAAAAAAAAGAAAGAAAAAAAAAGCACATCATATGTCAGTTAACTTAATCCTATAGGGGATAAAATAATATTCCTTAAATAACCTTTCTTATGTTTTATCTAGTCTATATTGAAATCTCTGATGGGATGCAAATTAAGATATATTTCTAGAGCTAGAATACTATTATTGAACTCTTCTCCCAAACCTGTCTTCAAATATCTGAAATATTTAACATTATGGATCTTCTCTAAATTTTAGGTAGACATACTGATCTGACACATAATTTCAATGAACAAATCTACTAGAAAATGAAATTGAGAATTTGCTCATCAAATTTGCAGATTTTACTAACCTAAGTGACAATGTTAGTATTCCAGAAGCCAGGAATAAAATACACGATGACCTTGAGAAAATTGTTAATCTAAAAAAGATGATATAAAAAAATAAAAAACAAATAAAAAATGATATTTAGTAATGGCCAATATAAAGTGGATGGGCAACAGAAAGTTTAAACACAAATATAGTAGGAGGGCAATAGCCCATGAAATGTTGTTGTAAATGTACAAAAGAGAAGTATGAATAAAGTGCTTTTATGAAATATGTTGGTGTGATTTTGTGATGTCTATCAAATCTGTTAGCCATCAGCAAACATTCCTATTGCTCTATTTTACAAAAGAAGAATAGTGTGCTTCATTCCTATTCCCAGATGTCATCAGAGAAGTCATTTTCAGATTAGGTTAGGTGAAAACATAGAAATCAGGATGTGGTATGATACTGAGGAAGCATACAGGAAGTGAGAGCAGTAAGAAACATATGCAGGCTGAGGTGGACCGCCGTGGTAGGATCAGAGACAAGAATTGAAAATCAGTCTGTTGAACTAGAGGTGTTAGCAGCAGGGATCATGGTGGGTGTGTTGGGTAGCCCCAAGTTTAGTTTTCTGCTTATAGCAGAGGGATTTGAGACACATAATAACTTTAAAGATCTGGTTGTATGGCTTCCTTCACTTGACCCTTCTAGTCAGTGCTAAGAGAGCTACCACCATTTCTATCATTATAATTAATGTTTCCCCTATTGAAGACTTACTGTGTGCCAGGACATAGTATAGGGATCATTCGTTCCTTTATTCATTCTATAAATATGTATTGAGCCTAGAATGTGCCTTATATTGTGATAGTTACTAAGATACAGTGGTGAGTAAAACAACATGGTCTTTACTCTCATAGAAGGAAGAGATAGAGATTAACCATATAGTGTATATAACTTAAATAAATATACATATAATTAAAATGTGATAAGTGCTATTAACAATAAGGAGGGACACTAGGAGACTGGAGGCTCTGATTTGGTCTGAGAAAGTTCTGCAATGTGAAGGATGAGCAAGAAAGAACTGGGGGAAGAAGAATGGGTAGAGAAGTTTCTATCTCTGGATAGAGAAGGTTCTGGATGGACAGGAGAGCTAGTGAAGTATTAGGGAGAGTCCTCCAAAGAGGGTGGGGGATGAGGAAAGAGGCCAGCTCACAGAGGGCCTAGAAGAGTATCTTAAGGAGCAGGAGGAAGCTGCTGACAGTTTTCAAGTACTGATATAATGTGATTTAATTTCTTTTTTTTTTTTAAAGATAACCCTGGCTACAGTATAAAGTATGAGTTGGAAGGAATATACAAACTAGTTTGCCAGTTACTTGGACCATCATCAGAAAGATAAGGAGTAATTATACATTCACTATTCACAACCTAGGAGGATCCTCACTCACAGAGGAATAGAGGCTTGAAGAAGTAAATTCCCTAAGTCTGTGTGCCTATATGCCTACATGAAAGATCAACTCTTTTGTATTTTGTCTTCTTGGTCACACACTCATTAAAACAAGATTCATAGAAATGTAGAACTGGAATAGAAACTTAGATCCTTTGTAACTTAATTCATTGATTTATTCAAATAATATTTGTTGAGTTGCAGTTCTAGGTATAGGGGATACAATATTGAAAAAAAAACTTCTTTTAATACAGCTTACTTTTTAGTGGATGAAAATGTAAATAGATGAACAAGCTAGCTACCTAAATATCAGCAACATGATGATAACAATAAAACAGGATCAGGGGTGCCTGGTGGCTCAGTCAAATAAGCATCCAGCTCATGATTTTGCCTCAGGTCATGATCTCAGGATTGTGGGATAGAGCCCTGCATCAGGCTCTGCACTGAGCATGGAGCCTGCTTGGGATTGTCTCCCTCTGCTCCTCCACACTCGGGATCTCTTTCTTTCTCTCAAAAGCAAACAAACAAACAAAACAGGATAATGTGGTAGGCAGTGACAGAATGGCTTCTGTTGTTTGGTGGAAACAAAGAAGTTCTTCTAAAACCAAAATCATAAGGAGAGTGACCAACCTGTCTCCAAGAAAACTCTTTATGTTCTCTAATACGAGTTGAAGAGAGGTATGTTCCCACTATACCACCAAGAAGAAGCAAAACTCTTTTATGCTTGCAGGGGATAAGTAGAACTAATCCACAAAGGGCAGACCAGATACTTGGGGCATACACCTGAGACTTGGACATCTGGAAGAATTTCTTGCTGGTCCATGAAGTAATGAATATAGAAAGCATGCAGTGAGAGAAGTTATAAATCCCATTCCTACTGTGTTTGGCTGAATTTTCACATGGCCACCATGGTATTCACTGCTGGATATTACTTCTGTGACTATGTCACATGGGGAAAGATGTTTCACTACTAATCTGTCAACCTTACACTAGGAGTTTGCCGAGTGGGCCTACCCTAATGCATAAGCCCTTCAAAGCCATAGAGCTTTCTCCTGATGGCATAAGAGAAAGTCAGAGAGATTCTAAGTTATAAGAGGGATTGGAGAAGGCATTGCTGGCTTGAAGAATATTGTATGATGTACAATGTCTAACTAACATTTGCTCATAACCATTACTAAAAAAAAAAAGCATCCAAAATCTATAGTTAGCACAAAACGGGTATACTATCTTCCTGATAGGATATTTCAGTATCCTCTTTAAAATTTTTTTAAAAACTTTATTTTATTATTTATTTGAGAGAGATAGCACAGAGGGAAAGTGAGAGCGAGAAGCAGACTCCCTGCTGAGCAGAGACCCCCTATGCTGGGCTCCATCTAGGACCCCAGGATCATGACCTGGGCTGAAGATAAATGCTTAACCAACTGAGCCACCCAGGTGCTCCTCAGTCTTCTCTTTTTAATGAACAGATACAAACTTGAGCTGTGTGAAGATACCTTTGTCTGGGTCTTACTTGGCCATTGTGGAGTGTAGAACACCAAGGAGATGGTAATAATCCCATGTTCACTATTTTAAATCAATAAACGTGTGCAGTTTTATTTGATTTTAAAAGAACCAAATGCAGAGGTGTGGACTTTCTAATCAATAGCGTAATTTTGTTAAGAAATATATACATTTAATATTTGGAGAAACTTTAATCAAATGATTGCATCCCAACAAGCAAGTTGGGCAACACATGTTTTACCCACTAGTTGTCTCTGTGCTTTAGAATTTGGTCTAGAACATATCTGAGTGTGCAGTCTACATTAAGTGCTTTCAAAATCCCTTTCTGTCAAAAGCACTATCATATGATCAAAAAATGACACAAACTTGTTACTGATAGAATAAAGTCACATTCTTTAATAACACATTAAATGAGATATATGTGTCCATGCCTCCCCACCACCCCCAATCTCTTTTCTTCAGCAGAGATGTCATCTCTCTACCAAACACTTGTGCTTCCTCTTCCAAACTTGTCATTAGGAGACAGCTACCTAGCTGAAGCCAAGGACTATACTTCCTAGCCTCCTTTGAAGCCAGACCTGGTCAGGTGATTGTTCCTACCTGTAGACAGGGACAGTATGCCTCTTGTTCTTTTTCTTCATCGGCCAGCCATAGGTAGAGGAGTCTTTAGGTCTTAGAGTGGATGGAGCGTCACAAGATAGAAACATTTCGAGTCACTGAATCATCACATGGAAGACCACATGCTGACCAGGAATATATACAATGTACTATTAGAAAGTGTCAAGTAAATTTCATTGTGTTAAGCTAAGAACTGTGTGTGTATGTGTGCCTGTGAAGCATAAACTGTAATTCTTTTTTTTAAGATTTTATTTATTCATGAGAGACATAGAGAGAGGCAGAGACATAGGCAGAGAGAGAAGCAGGCTCCCCTCAGGGAACCCAATGTGGGACTGGACCCCCCTGAACTCCAGGATCCCGCCCTGAGCCAAAAGCAGAGCTTAACTGCTGAGCCATCCAGGCGTCCCTAAATTGTAATAATTCTGTAAAATTTGTCTGTAATGATCTTTATAGCCTGAAAGTTTCATACATCTGATGAGAAGCTTATAGGATACGTCAAAATGTTACTAGTTCTTCAAACTCCTGTTATAAAGAGAAAATGCAGTAAGAACTATATCCTATTTGGCTTTTTATTTTAGAGAAAAAGTATCTCTTTGTCATTTTCAAATCACTACTTGGAGTTCTTTATTTCATTATTTAAAAAAGTAAACATTAACTAGATCATTTTTTTTTAGCTCTAAAGAATTTCCAAATTCATTAAAAGTTTTTATCTGTTGTTGATGTCATAACACAGTTAATTTTCAATCTATTTTAATAAATATTTGGTCTCCCAAAACACACTTGATGTAACAAGTAATTAAATGAAATTGGTAGTCAACAAGTAATGTTTTTTCTTTGCATAATTAATTTAAAACAAATCATAATTTAAAGGGAAAAATCAAGAATTTTCTTTAATCATAATGAATATTATGAAATGTTATAAACTCAATAATAAATCTATAATAATAAACTGACTTAAAATGAAATATTTTGTTTTCTTTTAAAAGTCCACTTCTTTCTTGTATACCACATGAAACTATGAAATGACTTAAATAACTTTTAAAAGAATTAATAAAATTATGTATTATTGTGAAAGAGGCTTAACACTCAGAAAAAATGAGATGACAGTCTGATATATTAGACAAGACTGTCAATAGTAAGAATCAATAATAACAATGTTATACTATTCTTCAATTTTCCTTTGGGTTTTATTTCCTGATCCATTTGAACCTTCTCTGATAGAGTAGGTATCTCCTCAACATGATTTGACTTTGATTTCTCTAGGCTGGCTCCACAGAATTCCTCCCTCCTTCATACCTGCTTTCTTCCTTCCAGATCTGATGAGCACCCACTATGGGACAGATACTGTTCTAAGCCCTGGCATTATCACTGTGAACATAGCTCCTGACCACAAAGAACGTTAGATCTAGTGGGTGCAACAGACAAGTAATAACTAAAGTGGCAATTATAATGCTCCACAATATACACCATGGTAGCACACAAAAAGAACAATAAAGAAACATATATGGCAGGATTAGCTAACCCAAACTGAGAAAGTCAGAAATTCTCCCAGAATAAAACTATCTATGTCCTAGCCTGTGTGCCGATGGAAAGCTGGCCAAGTGCAGAGTTCAGGAAGTTTTCCAGAACAGAGCACAGCAATGGTGGCAGGGGCAGTATAGAGCATCAAAGTTGGAGCAGTAAGCAGGAGCCATCACACAGGACCAGATGAGCCATGTTAAGAACTTTAGACTTCACCCTAGGGGTAATGGGGGGCTAGAAAAGGATTTTAAGCAAGAGAGTGACAAAGTTCATTTTGTGTCTTAGGAAGATTACTCCTGCTATCAGAGGGTAGAGAAAGTGGAGGAGGGCTGTCTGGTTAACGGTGGGCAGTGGTGGAAGGAATCCTGGGAAGAGATAATGGTGGCCAAATCAAAGTAGTGCCTTTGGATATTGAACAAGTGGACAGATTGAAGAGACACATAAGCAGTATCAACTGGATTTAGTGGTTTTAAAAGAAAAAGCAAGAGTAGAGGTCTTCTTATACTTCATAAACAACGTATTTTAAGACTAAGTGGGTTCCACTTAACTGTTGAGACTGGGCTCTTTTGGCTCTTTTCTCATACTAGCTTCTCATCTGATTCCAAGCTGAGAGGTTCAGTCCTGTCTCTGACCTATGTGTAAAAAGAAAAAGACATCAAGGCCTCCTAACACAGTCCCGCATCTTATCTTCTCCTTCAATCCAGGACTAGGAGAGCAGCCCAAGTTTGCATTTCAAATAATTCTATTAGTCGTAATGTATGATTGTTCCTCATTCTTCTTATGTACCAGGGGTTTCAAAGTTACTACTTATAATTCCAGGTGTTGGATCTTGATGCTTCCTGACAGATGAAGGTTTTGTGCATATTTTCCTCCTGTTCCTTTCAGACTCACTCTGTGCTCTCCAATGCTCTGTGTAACAGCAGTTACATTTTAATGCAATGACAGCTATGAAAAAATAAAACTATCAGTCATTGTCAAATATTTTATAAATGGAGACAGAAGAGGGGTTCAGTTCTCTGTGTAACAAGGACAGAGGAGAAAGGTCAGTGATATATCTTGTGGTATAGGATTTCCCCTTAAGCAATCTTCTGCTAAGACTTGCTCACAGTGTGGAAGCTTTTGTTGGCCAGGGACTCTTAATACTGCCCCTCAATGTAAGGCTACAAATATTTAAGCCTCTGCTCTGTATGGTATTGGAGAAAGGAAAGGATACATTCAAGTGGATTTGGGGAAAGGATTAATTTTTGTCATTTATGAAAGCCAGGAACTAATATTCACAGTTATTTAACTCTTGAAAAATTAATTAGATGACTTATAAATTATGTATGTGGGAAAAAGAAAATCTATCAATGGCTGGCTTGAGGATTCAGAAGAGCACTTAAGTTGATAACAAAAGGTATTTTGTGCAGCAGGTCACGTTTGGGGTGGGCTTTTGTTCTTCCTTTGTGCCTGAAAATGGTGAATACTGAATTGTACTTGTGTAATCCCCTGGTAGTGAGGGAACTAGTCATTTCAATAGAGTTTATCACTACGTGCTTGTCTGCTGTTTGGAAGCATAAAAGGCAATTGACAAAAATTGAATAGGAAAGTCAGAGAACTAAAAAGTTTCTAGAAGAACTAGGATGTCTGAATACCTAACCGATGTGCCTAGCAACACCACATGACCTCATAATGAGCCCTTCTCCCAGATCTCTTGAGAAAAAAAATAAGCACAGTGACGCTGGAAGTCAAAACCACATGTGTAATATAATAAGTAAACATATCTGATGCCAAAAGAAGTTCAGATTTATATTTAAAAATCTCTTGTAGAGTAATAAAACATATTTCCTTACAAAGTGTTGTCAGCAAGCCCTCTTACTCAATTATAGATCCCAACAGTTAAAACTTGTAATAGACAAGACTTGCTTAATTCACGCTTTAACTGAAATCCATTGTTATTTCTTATCGTACTTTCTTGAGGCATTGATGAAGACGTTTTGCAATGACTTGAACATTCCAACTCCCAGACCAGAAAAGTGCTGATAGCAACGGAATGTCTAGAAGACCACACCCCATACATCCCTTTCCCTGCACATGGTCACCGCTGAACACGTATCAATCTCCACTTGTGATCATGCGCTCTTTACTGCTCTCTTGCACATATCCTGCTGGACCTCTCTCTAAAACTCTAGGTATCCATCTTGTGGGTGGAGGGGTCGGTTGTTAAAGCTTGAACCTGCCACCTCCCCCAGCTGCCTACACTCCAAGTAAATTTCCGCCTTTTTCCAAACCCTCATCTCTTGAGTTATTGTTTCTTTTGCAACAAGTTTATTTGAGTTTGTTCAGCAACATTGTTGGCAAACCCAGCCAGGAGCTCTGCTTTCAATTTGTCTAGCCCCCTCAGAATTGCAGTAGGCCATAACAGCACCAGGGTTTCCCCATTCCATTCCTCAGTTAATGGCAATGGTAGATCTTTCAGTAACTGTCTGACTTTTAAAGGAGTATTCACTATTACTGTACTTTTTTTTTTGGGGGGGGGGCTAATTTTCTCTTCCATACCAAGAACTGTGGCAGGAGCTGCATCCATGAGTAATCGCCAATTGGAGTACAATGACTGTGTTAGAAATGTTTAATCTCACTTTGAAAGGTATATTATAAATATGGCTATCAATTAATGTCTTTTCTTAGAGTTCCATAAATCTACTTTTGGAACAATGAATCGGGATATAATGACTAATATAAATATAGTTTAAATTCAAAATAATTTATTCTAGTTTAAATTCTGTAATGAAATTTAAAACGACAAACAGTAACTCAGAAAATAGTAGCTATTCTGACTTAATGATATATTATCCTCAGTGCCAGTCTTGGTAAGTATGATTAGAATCTTAAGAATAAACTAAACTACATCCTTCTATTAGTATACCATAGATGATTAAACATTAAATGAAAAAAATCAAATTCCTTGTACTGTGTGGTATTTTCACAGCTATTTTCCTTTTAGTCTTTTTCTTCATCTTTCTTTAAACAAATATTTTCTTTAAAGAAACTAGTTTAATTAACATTAAGCAACAGTGTCTAATAAAATTGAAAGAAGTTAATGAGTTTGGCCTGGAATTAGAGAGCTATCTAAGGAAAAAAAAAAAAAAGTGCAACTATACCTAAAGGACAGTCTAGCAATCTAGTCTAGGTTAGCAAAGATGTGGGCAGTTATAATCCCACTTGAATCTGACCTCTTTCATTGTAGGGAGGATTGTTTAAGTGCTTCACTGTAGGACATACTGCAGTCTGCAACTGACTTTCATGGTGATATAACCCTTGATATTTTATACATATGGCTCTCCAGAAGAAAAAATCTGGATAAAAATATTAGTTCCAACTTTATTGTCAATTCTAATTCAAAGGTGACCAAATATTAAAACTGAGTGACTGAAATGTGTCTCATTATATTCTAGGCATTTTCAATGTCAAATCTACAGAGATGCATGCACCTGGAGACAAATGACCAGACTACCGTAAAACAGAAGCTTAATTATGTTCACTTATATTTTCAAATTATTCCCAACAAATTACCTGGGGTAGGTTGACACATCCATCAAGGCAAGACTCTAATTTCATATTCACAGCAATGTGCTCCTGTAAACTGCTCTAATAAGGCTTTAACTAAGTTTTCTTTGTGACCTCACTGAGCTGAAATATTGCAGGCTGTGTGTTTTGCAGTGTCTCCAATTAATTTCTGACCTTGGTGCTGCCTGGGTACAATGAGGCAAGTGAAGGGTGGAGATCAGATTTAATTTTGAATTTCCTGACTGCTGCTGGTTTGTATCTCAACTTGAACATTACTTAAACATGTTATTTTTGGTCAGTGACTTTTTTATGCAGCACCACTGGGCAAATGTAATGAAGTAGGCAAAGTTTTGTTCTCAGCTGTCCTCTGAGTTCTTGTATGGGAACTTGGAGTCTCAACAGGAAACACCTGTATGGTAGTTGTATACCAAGCCTTCCCAGGGAATTAATATATAACATTGTTCCTGAGCCTCACAAACTCTTCCCCAAATAGAAATGCCCAGCTGTACTTGAGGGCTGTATTTTTAATTACTTGTGAAAATCCAACCTCTTGGCTTAGAAGTGAGTCTTCTTATAAAGGTCTCTTAGGCTTAGCTGCATCAATGGTCAGCCACATCATCCATTCATTTCATCATTCGATTTTAGAAAATGTTTGACTCAACCAGCTTGAGTAGAGCTGATTGTAGTGTAGTATATAGTATGGTATAGTAGAAGTATATAGTGTACTATATATATTATATATAGTATGGTAGAGATGCTCTAGTGTAATCATTTTTTGTTGTTATGGAATGATGAAAATGTCTGTTAGGAATACAGTTTGCTGTTTACACTCGCTTGTACTTTTAAGTACTCTGAGAAAGGAGTAAGCTGAGCTGTTGGAAAGGCTCATTATGGGACCAGTGACCTTCGGAGATTATGTTCTTGACTCCCTCATCTCCTCCACAGATCTTTAAGAGCATGAGTTCATAGTGTCCAGAAGTATCTGATTTAGTTGCTGAATATGGGGGATAGCCATAATGCTATTGCATACCTACTCTGTGCAAGGATTGGGGAGATATCCAAAGAGAAATCAGATATGGATCCTACCCTCAACAGAGATTAACCAGAAAAGTATTATTTTCTTGAACTCATCTCAATTAATTCCATCTTGGAGATAACCAGCAGATATTTAGATAGGCTGTTTGCCTGGTGAAAAATAAATTGAAAGCATGCTGTTATAATCGCATATAACCTGTTTTGTTCAATGTATAGATTAAACATAGTAAAAAAAAAACTCAATAAAAAATTCTAGGAAGATAAATGTAATAAAGCTACACTTTGAATTTCATAGCTGAGACCCTATGAAATTGGAGAAATCCTCAGAGACCAGATGCTAAGAGGGCATTGAAAACAAAAGTGGTGACTCAAGTTGAACATGAGGCTGCAGTTAGCCTGGTGAAATTTGCTGATTGACCTCACTGAGAGGTTTGGGTTTTAATAGTTTAGTGGTCTCAGGAAATAAGGCCTCGAGCCTAAGCAAGGTGAGAGACTAGAACTGAAAACCCAACATGCAGCTAAAGGTCTTGAAGAAGTGTGTCCTTAGGGAAAGGGTGGTCTGGAAAGCTTATTCCCTGCAACAGGGAAATGGCAGGGATACTTAACAGGGTCAGCTTCTGCTCAGCACAGGGGACGAATTTCCTCAGGACCCACAACCACAGATAGCCCTCATTTGAGTTTAGAATTTGAATTTACTACAGCAGAGATGTCTAGATAACATCAAGCTAAGAAATTAAAGTGATAGGAATCAGTGGTGCCCCATAGGGTATAATAGAAGCAAACACAATTCCAGTTGGTAGTAATGCATGTTCAACCTAGACCTCACAGCATCCCCAAAGATAAAGCACCAGCTTATAATAAAAAATTAGTATTTGGGATGCCTGGGTGGCTCAGTGGTTGAGCGCCTGCCTTTGGCCCAGGCTGTGATCCTGGAGTCCCGGAATCAAGTCCTGCATGGGTCTCCCTGCATGGAGCTCGCTTCTCCCTCTGCTTATGTCTCTGCCTGTCTCTCTCTGTGTCTCTCATGAATAAATAAATAAAATCTTTAAAAAAAAACTAGTATCTGTATCCAAAATATACAAAAAACTATTAAAATTCAATAATGAGAAAATAACCAATGCAATTGGAAAATGGATAAAAGATATAAACAGGTACCTCACCAAAGCAAATATACAGATGGCAAATAAGCTTTGAAGAAATGCTCAATATCACATGTCATTATAAGATTAAAACAACTAATTAAAACAACTACAGGATACCACTGCACCCCTACTAGGTTGGCAAAAATCCAAACACTAACAAAAGATACCAAATGCTGATGAGGATGTGGAGCAACGGGGACTCTCATTCATTGTTGATGGGAATGAAAAGTGATACAGCTTTGAGAACCACTTTGGAAGACAGTTTGTCTATTTCTTACAAAACTAAACATAGTCTTACCACGTGACTTAGCAATTCTATGTATTTAACCAAATGAGTCAAAAACTTACATGCTCAAACGAAAACATCCACATGGATGTTTAGAGTAGTTTTATTCATTCTTGCCAAAACTTGGAAGCAACTACCATGGGTAAACTGTGGTACATTCATACAATGGGGTATTATTCAGCAGTAAAAAGAAATGAGCTATCGGGCTATGAAAAGACATGAAGGAATCTTAACAGACATTGTAAGTGAAAGAAGTCAGTCTTAAAAGGATACATACTGTATGATTTCAACTATATGAAATTCTGGAAAAGGAAAAATTGTAGACACAGTAAGAAGATTAGCGTTTGCCAGAGACTCAGGGAAAAGAGGAAGAGAGAGATGAATAGGTGGAGGTGCAGAAGGTTTTTAGGGCAATGAAACTATTCTGTGTAATACTGTAATGACAGATACATGAAAGTATACATTTATCAAAACCCATAGAACTGTAAAACACAAAGAGTGAATCCTAAAGTAAACTATGGACTTTAATTGATAATAAGGTATCAACATTTTTTTTATTAGTTAAAACAAATGCAATACATTAATGTATTATGTTAACAACAGGGAAAACTCTTGGGGAGGGTTATATATGAGATTCTCTGTACTTACTGCTCATTTTTTCTATAAGTTTAAAACTCTAAAAGATAAAGTCAATTAAGCTTTAAAAATTTACAAAAGAAAGAAGCTACCATAAAAGAATGTCAATTAGAAGAGCTGAAAGGGAATTAACACTCTGACAACATCAAATAATTGATTTATTGGATATTAAATAAGAGTGTTTGAAATGTTTAAGGAACAATTATATAATTGATCTAGAAATAAGAAAATGTAAAGAAATAAAAGAACCAGGAATATTTAAAAATTGATCAATAAATAATCTAGAAAAATAATTATAATTGAAATTAAAGACTTAGTGAGAACATTAGACTTCCCTTTCAGCCCAGGTGGAATAAAAGGGACCATATTGACCTTCTCACCTGAACCAACTAAAAAAATGAACAAAATATAGGGAACAATGTTTTTCAAGATACTAGATATCAGATATAAGGGACAGTGATATCTGTGAAATAAGAAACAAATAAGGTCAGTCCTATGATTTCCTAAGATCAGTGTTTTGAGAGGTTCCAATTCATGCTGCAGGAAAGGGGAAACTATGCAGAACCTGGAAACTTCCTGGAGTTGACAAGATACAAGTGATAGTTCTGGGACACCAAAGTAGTTATTTTGCAGGGCAGATTACCTGAAAGGAGAGAGCTACATATCCAGAGAACTCTGAATCTGCAGAGGGTTCCTCTTGTGTATTTAGCAGAATTCTGGTCAGCCTATACATGTGGGATAAGTACTGGGAGCTCCTGAGCCAACCAGAAAGATTAGAAGGAATTGTACCTGATGCCCACGGAGGGCTGAGAATACTGTCCAAAAAGATAAGAAAATCTCACAGGGTATTCGGTAAAGTATAGAGAAGGGTCTTGCCTCAGTAGTATGGGATAAATAGCCCTAGGTGGAGCACTGGTACAGTTCTACCCAACAAATCTTTTTTTTTTTTTTTTACGATTTTATTTATTTATTCACGAGAGACACAGAGAGAGAGAGAGAGAGACAGAGACAGAGACAGAGACACAGGCAGAGGGAGAAGCAGGCTCCATGCAGGGAGCCCGAGGCGGGACTCGATTCCAGGTCTCCAGGATCACACCCTGGGCTGCAGGTGGCGCTAAACCGCTGCGCCACCAGGGCTGCCCCCAACAAATCTTTAAAGTGAGACTAGGGGATCCCTGGGTGGCGCAGCGGTTTAGGGCCTACCTTTGGCCCAGGGCGTGATCCTGGAGACCCGGAATCGAATCCCATGTCGAGCTCCCGGTACATGGAGCTTGCTTCTCCCTCTGCCTATGTCTCTGCCTCTCTCTCTCTCTGTGTGTGACTATCATAAATAAATAAAAATTAAAAAAAAATAAATAAAGTGAGACCAAAAACTATCAAACTGTTTCTAAGTAACCTAACTGCAACCCAGATAGAGCTCAAGAATAAATATCCAGCATTCAATAGACCAAATTCAAAGTGCTTTGATTCAAATAAAAATTTGTCAGGGATGCAAAAAAGCAGGAGAATTTGATTCAAAATGAGGAGATAAATAGATCAGTTGAAACCATCCCAGAACTGACACAGATGTTAGAATTAACATACCAGAACTTTAAAATAATTATTATAGCTGCATCTCAATGTTCAAAAGTTACATAGAGACATAAAAGGACCTATGTCAAACTTCTAGAGATGAAACCTGCAATACATGGTGGAGGTGAGGGGGAGATTAATATTATCAGGCATCATAAAAGAAAATATGAGCAAACTTGAAGACATAGCAATATAAACTATCCAAAATGAAACTTGGAGAGAAGAGAGAATTTAAATAGGGAAGCAAACAAAACAATGAACAGAACCTTAGTGAGCTGTAGGACAGCTTTAAGTGGTTTAATATATATAAAATTGGAATCCCTTAAGAAGAGGATAGAGTGGTAGACAGAACAAATATTTGAAGAAATAGTGACCAAAATTTTCCTAAACTTCATTATATTTATACACTCAAAGATTCAAGGAATTCAATTAACTCCAGGCATAAGAAACATAAAGAAAACAGCCCCAAAGCACATCATGATAAAAGTGCTCAAAATCGGTCATAAAGAAAGAACTTAAAAGTAGGCTGAGAGAAAAAACACATAACATGTAGACAAATGGAAATAAGCATGAGAGATATAATCAGAAACAACGCAAACGAGAAAACAGTGGAGCAATATGTTTAAAGTACTGAAAGAAAAAAAAACAAACCTGTCAGCCTAGAATTCTTTATGTCCCGAGACCCCCAGTAGATACCTGAAACTGTGGATAGTACCCAATACCATACATTATGTTTTTTCCTATATGTACATGCCTATGATAAGTTTAATTTATAAATTAAGCACAAGAGATTAACAGTAATAATAAAATAGAAAAAGTGTAGCCATATACTGTAATAAAAGTTATGTGAATGTGGTCTCTCTCCCTCTGAAAAAGATCTCATTGTTCTGCAATCACCCTTCTTGTTTTGATGTGAGATGATAAAATGCCTACATGATGAGATGAGGTCAGGTGATGTGCTTGCTTTGGCAGCACATTGGAACGGTAAGGCGAATGATGCAGATATGTGACATAGTTGGGCTACCACTGACCTTCTGATGAATCGTCAGAAGTGGGATCATCCACTTCCAGGCAGTGGTTGGTTGTGATAAGGAAACTACAAAATCAGAGCAGCCGATAAGGGGAACTACTTTATGAAATTTCTCTCTCCATCTCTGAGACCCTGCATTTTCACCAGGATGTGTTCAAACATGGGTTTATTTTTGTTTGACCTGTTTGGCACTCAGTGTTTGTGGTTTGAATATTCATATCTTTCTACAAATCTTAAAAAATAATTAATTACCCATTCTCTAAATATTGTTTTCCTGGCATTCCCTCTATTCTATTTTTCTGGAACCCCAATTAGGGAATGTTGAGTCCTCTCAAACCATTTCTCATCATTATTAACTACTCTTTGTATTTTCTTTTTTTTTTTTTTTAATCTTTGTATTTTAAATTTCTTTATCCCTCTTCAGTGTTCTGGCAGGAAACCTTAGCATTTTCTCCTTGTTGACTAATTGTCTCTATTTTTGTGTCCAGCGTAGATATATTTTCTATTTCTTTGTTTATTTGATTTAAAGTCAATTACTGTATTATTTCTAGTATTTTTACTTCACTATTTTTCATTTTCTGTGTTCGTGGTTCTCGGTTTATATTTTTGTTTTGTTAGGTCTCCTTGTATCTTCTACCAACAGAGATTCTGTAAATAATCCAAATCCAGATATCAAGTTCATGGGTGGCATAGTCTTTGCCTGATTTCTAGGCTCTATTTACAACTCTTGTCCCCCTATTGATGCAATTTAATGAAAGCTCAAACCATTGACTCACATAAAGGGTGGGTGCCCCTGTTCTAAGCTTTCATTCATGGCCTGGAGAGCCCCACAGCAGCCCCTAGTTTTAGACTGCGAGTTTTCACTTAGTCCCATCTCCTATGTGGCACTTAGTTTTTATTACCCACTAGAGGCCAAACTGCAAGCCATCTCTACCTGCTTCCAGTTCTGGAACCAGCAAACGCCACCTACTGCTTTGTATTTCTTTTCTGTTTTTCATCAAAGGACGTATATCTTGTCATTGAGAGTGGATTTTACATTCCGATTTCTTTTATTTTGTTTCAGTTAAAATTCATATGGGAGATTGGTATGAATTTTTCACATGTGGAATTAATACTGCTCATTTTATGATAAGATGGAGTTGGCAAATATGTTTAATTAAATTCTTTTATAGGGGGATCCCTGGATGGCTCAGCGGTTTAGCGCCTGCCTTCGGCCCAGGGCGTGATCCTGGAGACCCGGGATGGAGTCCCACGTCGGGCTCCCTGCATGGAGCCTACTTCTTCCTCTGCCTGTGTCTCTGCTCTCTCTCTCTCTCTCTCTGTCCGTCTCTCATGAATAAATAAATAAAATCTTTTTAAAATTTTTTTAAAAATAAACTCTTTTGTATTCTCAATATCACAGTTGCTCTTATTTAGGCAAATGGTTTAGTGGCCCTTGGATAGAAAATGACATGGAGTTTCGTTCAATTCCTCTACATAATAAAAATAGAACAGTTGAGTTACTTTTTGAAATATAATTGATTGTATACCCCCTATTCAATTAAAATATTTGTTTCCTGAGTTCAATGATATTCTATTTTGTTTTACTTATTGGAAACCTGAAGTTAATACTTCATTTTTTCTCCCCCAAACACCAGATGTTCTCAATGTAACATTCAGGGAGCAGGACCAAAATATGCTCTGAATATACTTTGAAACCTTGTTGTAAAAGATTAATGATCTTTCATTCAATGGGTTGTGTTTTTTTTTCCAGTCTTCCTTTAAATGATCACGTGACCGATAGCTTATCCATGTGTATTGTACGTTACAAATGAACTTGTCAGAAAAGGAATTATATATGTCCGGGAGCCAGAGATAACTTAACCCCAGGACTCATTTCCCATGCCCCACCCATGGATAATGTGCAGAGTGTTCTTTCCGTAGGAAGAAAAAGTTTTCATTATTGTCAAACAATGATTATTATGTAAGTCAGTCCCAGAATAATACAGATTTTACATATTTTAAGGTTTACTTTGCATTTTGGTGAGAGGACCACAACTTGCAATAAATGTAATGTGAGAGGTTGTAAGAATAACAGCTTGAGAACACATTTGTAATGGAAATCTAAGGAACATGGTTTGGATTGCTATCCAAAGGGGGCTGTATGGCGAAATGGTTGGTAAATATTTATTACACTAGGCAGAAGCAAACATCTTCCGCCCAGAGCAACTTCACATTAGACTGTTTTAAAACATCTCCTGTTTTTCTGAGGTTGACACTTAACATTTTACATATCATGTAAGTCACCTTTCCTTTAAACAAAAATTTAAATTGTTAAACAGCTGTTGTTACTGTGCAGGATTTTTAGCAACAAAACCATAGAGAAAAGTATTTCACAGGGATAAAATAGGAGAGACAAAATTTACCAAAACTGCAGTTAAATTAAGCTAGGAGACTTTCATTCAATGAGCCCAAACTTTAGGTGAAAAAAAAAAGAAAGAAAGAAGAAAGAAAGAAAGAAAGAAAGAAAGAAAGAAAGAAAGAAAGAAAGAAAGAAAGAAAGAAAGAAAGAAAGAAAGAAAGAAAGACATTCAGAAAATGTCCACAGCTCTCCACATGAAATGTCAGGGGGACAGTTGACCCAAGGGTTAAAGGAATCAGAGAAAAGAGCCTCGCTGCTCCACAGTTTCTGAAAAAGAGGCTCAAAACTATGTTCGTATCACACTTTTCACACACATAGAAAAGCATCAATTATGCATATAGAAGATTCCAGGGAGGAAGGCAATTGGAGATGAAGAGACTATCCCTCATTCCCTTCCCCCTTCTAATGCCACCAGGTACTATCAGGTGTAAACACAACTGAGTCTAAATAGAGTCTATATGCACTGTGTCCCATAGGCTGCCCTCACACACACTAAGTAGTAAGCAAATGCAAAATTCTGTACTGACAAGTTGAATGCTTCAAGCTTGTTCTGTGAAACCAGACAAGAGGAAGATGTCCCAACCTGAGGCATCTGAAATATGTTTGCAGGAATATTAAAACAGAACAGGTCAAGACACAGTATGGATCAACAACAGTCATGAATGGACCTGCGGTATCCCGGTCTAAGGGGCTATAACAGAAGATCTGCCCTTGGAAGCAATAGGTCCATTTTGTGAATATTCATGTGCACCAACCACAACCAAAAATATCAGAAGGAAAATATCTCAAGGATTTTTTTTTGGTGGGTCGGTATGGGAGGGGTGTTCCATTGTTTAAACCGGGAACAGATGAAAATCAATGTGTTCTTCTGCCTAATGGAAAAGGCTTCAAAATAAACTTGGTAACTCAAAAATAAAGATTTTAACATTAGACATGAGATAATTCAGATAACAAGTGAGTAACTTCCTGATAAATAAAGATTAAAAAAATTAGCAACATTTATGACCATCGGCAAAAATTTATTTGTCCTAAATGAATGACTAGTTAGGAGACAGCAACAAAAAGTATCCATAAAAAACTCACAGATAGGGGCAGCCCGGGGGCTCAGCGGTGTAGCACTGCCTTCAGCCCAGGGCATGATCCTGGGGTCCCGGGATCGAGTCCCATGTGGGGCTCCCTGGAGGGAGCCTGCTTCTCCCTCTGCCTGTGTCTCTGTCTCTCTCTTTCTCTCTCTGTGTCTCTCATGAATAAACAAATAATAAAATCTTAAAAAAAAAATCACAGATGCTGTGCTTGCTTCAGCAGCACACATACTAAAAACTCACAGATGCCTGCCATTCATAAATATTTTCAAAAATGAACATGAAATAACTAGTAAGACTTACATTCTGTTAATTAGGAATTGTTTGGCATATTTTAATAGCCAAGGATGCTGGGTGCATCAAAGAAGAGTACTAAAATCTTTTTAATAAGTATATATATATAATTTACCATATTTAGTCATTTGTTCCTTTTTCCCTTTTTTTTTAAAATAAGATTTTATTTTTTCATTTGAGAGAGAGAGAGTCCATTAGCAAGGGGAGAAGAGGCAGAGGGAGAGGGAGAAGCAATGTGGGCTCAATCCCCAGACCCCGAGATCATGACCCAAGCCGAGATACTTAACCATTTGAGCCACCCAGGTGCCCCCTTTCTCCTTTTTGAGGGTCTCCTTGCTTGAGGCACCATGTAAGAAAGAATATAGTGTCAGGGTCAGAATACAGGCTCCATCACCAAATCACTGGTACATGATCTTCAGCAAGTTACTTAACCTCTCCATGCTTCACTTCCCCACCCATCAAATGACGATAGTAGTACTTATTTCAAGGAGTTGTTGTAAAAATCTAAAGTTCTGATATACTTAAAGTTCTGATATATGAGCTGACTGGCACATATATAAGCTTTAAATAAATAAAAGCTACAAAGATAATTGGGTTTTATCTTCTTTTACGGCTTCTTAGTTTTTATGAATATTTTTATGTACACTATTAATTGCAATATTCTTGCAAAATATCCGCTATTAACCTTATTTTTCAAATATGGGAATGAAGCAGAAGAGGTTGCTCAAGGCCACTTAGCCAATTAGAGCCACATTTGGAAGCAGAGTCCAGATCCCATGGCTCCTGCTACAGGATGCAACCCACTGCATCCCATTGTCTTTTGACAGTTGGATTTTAACTAAGTCTGTGGGTAAGTTACACACACACACACGTGCATGTGTATGATGTGAGATAGAATTTAGGGTATACAAAGAAAATAATCTCACTAAGATTATATTTTATTATTTTTTAAAGAGATTTATTTATTTATTTTAGAGAGAGAGCATACACAAATGGGAGGGGAAGAGGTGAAGAGAATCTCAAGCAGACTCCTGGTTGAGCACAGAGCCCAACATGGGCTCCATGCGGGGCTTGATCTCATGACCCTGAGATCAAGACCTGAGCGGAAACCAAGAGACAATTAACCAACTGGACCATCCAGGTGTCCCTAAGAATGTAGTTTTAGAAAAGTAGTTATTTAAACATGGCTAAAGAGGTGAACAGAGGACAATGAGGAGGTAGTTAATCAGGAGTCCACTAGCTGGTTTTATTTTATTTCTCAGTGTATTGAGCACAGTGTCAGTGAGGGGCTAAGAAAGAAATTCAGCCCCTGAGGCTGTGCTCACGAATCTTCTTCCCCA
The DNA here is from genome assembly GCF_053574225.1 of Canis aureus. Taxonomy (NCBI): domain Eukaryota; kingdom Metazoa; phylum Chordata; class Mammalia; order Carnivora; family Canidae; genus Canis; species Canis aureus. The sequence continues at coordinate 29,935,264 of NC_135627.1, read as the reverse complement.
GGGTGCCCAGGACCTTGCTGTGGAGCAAACAGAGCCACAGACCCTGACACCCACCACGGGAAGGCAAGGCAGTGACTGTCCATAATTAAATCATCCGTAACCCCTTATCTTGTTTTGGTTCTCAGAAACAAATCAAGGACACCATAAACAGAATGTAAATTGGCCTTTGTAGTCTTGTCCTCTGGCATAATTAGCAGATGCCTGATTGTAATGCAAGCCAGTGCAGGGAAAATCTATTTACATAATGAAATAGGCTATTTCCATGTTATCTGAAAACTGCTTCTTCAAGTTTCTGTGTTCTTTTGTTAGGATGACTTGGAAAGGGATGCTTTACTGTGTTAATTCCTAGCCTAGAATCCTTGAACCTAGAGTCCTCAAAATATAATGGAAAATTTAAAAAATATCAACAAATGAAATGGAAATGTAGTGTCATAAGCTTTCGTAAAGGACTGCTATGAATCCTAGAGGATTCTATTTTTTGTTCCATGATCAGGAAACACTGATGCATAAATGGAAACAATGTCACTTTAATGTTTAATAGCAACTTTGAGAAAACAAAATGTTTCCAAACAATCTATACAGAACAGAGAGAGAGAGAGTGAGAGACTTTAAATTGGAAATTTGGGGAATCTTGCCCTAGTAGACAGACAAAGGGAGGTCATTTTCAGATAGAAGAGAAAAAATGACAAAGGTTCAAACAGGAATCATAAAGGAGGAAAGACTAGGATAACACACTCTGTGGGTGTAATCTAAACTTAAGGTCGAAAAAGCAATCTTTCGATACAATTTGCATTTAGAAAGGAGGGTAAATTTTGCTTGGCTACCTGTCTTCTCCTGCTCCATATGTCAAAGTATACTTTATTGAGAAAGATTAAAGAAATCTAGCAGGTATTTTATAGGATTTCTTTGCATAAAAATGTTCAGAAATAAAATACATATCCACCTGTAAGCTGGCAACTTACCAATTAATGGAAAGTTTATAAGCATATTTAGTTATACATAAATTAGTAAAATTTAAAGTGGAATATATTAAAACTAAGAATATAAAACCAATAATTTAAAATAATAGTAGTTATGCAGAGATTATCATAGCCCTGCTGGTACTACTGAAATGTTAAGAGTAAGATTTGTGCCCATGTTCAATGTTATTTACAGTATGATTAAATTATTTTAAAAGACTCTAGGAAAATTTCTTTTAAAATTTAATAAAATGGGTAATTTTATAGAAGATACTTCTGACTCAAATTGACCCCAGTTGAGAGAAAGCCTAATGACACCAGTTGCCATAGAATGAGAGAAAGTAATTAAAAAGCACCAGACCTTGATGGTGTCATAGAAGACATGATTCATCCTCGAAAGTAGCCTTTAAAAATCATGTCATTGCAATGCTCTTTAATTATTACAATACAGGGGTAAAACTTTTAAGTTTATTTTACAAAGTAAGTAAAATACTTTTTCCCCAAAACTTGATGGATTCCATCAAAAAAAGAGAGATGTATAGACCAATCTCACCTATTAATATCTGTTTAAATATCTTAGATCAATTACTAGCAAATAGAATCCAGCAATGCATTAAAAAAAACTACACATCTTGTCCAAGTAAGATTTACTCTAGAAATTAAATAATAAATACTGGAATATCCATTAATAAAATCTAATGTTGAGTGAAATTTTTAAAAATCTTTAAATGGGCATTTCTGTTATTTAGAGATGCAAGAAAGGCATTTGTTAAAATTTAATACCTATCATGCTTTTAAAAAAGAAAGCACTCAATAACATAAGAATTGATAGGTAAAGTCTTAATATGGCCATATTAATATGGGCTCAGTTATGTATGCTTCTCAGCACTACATAAATTTATTTAGAAATAAAGTGAAAGTATTCAATATATTTTAAATGTAAAATAATATTACTTTAAATATTAAAAAAAGATAAATGTTTGGAAACTAATCTTTAAAATCCTTTAAAATTGGAGTGCACCAGTGATGAGGTAGGCAGAGTCTAGAGGCCACAGACTCCAAGGGAACCTGATGTGACATCAGCAGAGCCTGGAGACCTTCACTAAAGTTAATCCTAAAAGGTGAGTCCATAATGAGTGAGGGAGTCCAGGTGGTGGTGGTTTGGAGTACCCTCTGCCACTTGAACTCTTAAGAACAGTGTGGAGATTCTTTAGAGGTTTTTTTTTCCCCCCAGATTCTTTTGGGGTTTTTCCCCCTTGTTTTTGATACTTTGGGTGTTTTGACTTCTTATTTTTCACAAGAACTGGCTTTAAAAATGCAATGCAATGAAATATCCATACATTATTAAACTTATTGCCCTATCAATAAAATATAGGTTTGCCTCCTTCTACCCCACTTAAATTTTTCTTCCATTTCCTTTCCTGTGACTTACACATTACTCTGAAACTTTTGTCTTCCTGGAATTCTTTTTAAAATTACAACTGCCTGTCAGTAACTTCTAATATCACAGTTTTATTTTGCAGTGGGGAATTATAAGAGTGTTTTGAGAATTTGAAAGTGATACGTAAGGAAAATGCTTTCAATTTCGTACATAAGGTAGGGTAAGAGGCAAACAAAGGTGTTGGTAATTTTGCATCAGAGTGTATTCTATTTGTCATGCCTGTGTAAACACCTATAATCCATGACATCATTTTTCTAGTCTCTTTTGAAAAGACATACAGAGAAACAAAGATGAACATTCCTCTGAATATAAAGACTTGTAATATTCTTTCCCTTTAGCTGAAAGAAAGGCAAATTGCATAAGCACAAGAACAACATCTGTAACATCCCAACAGGTTGACAGTTTGAGTTGCCCATAAGGGCAATGCCACTGGATGGTGCATGCCCTGAGTGAGAGCACCATGTCCAGTTTAATCATGGTCATGTCCCTAAGGCCTAGCATTATGCCTGGCACATGTTGAATTAATGATGTCGGATGACTGAATGAATGCCATCTCAATGACTGTGACTGATCTTGCTATCTACGTTGATAACCTTCCCTCCTTAATACTTCCCACACACTGTGACACACTGATGGTCACAGAATATAGAATATTATATTCTTTGCAGAAAAATAGCTTTCCTCTGTCAAGGCTAAACAAGTAACAAGGACTGACTATAAAAGCCTTCCATTCAAGTTAGCATGAACTTTCACCAAGGCCATTTGACTCAGCCATGTAAAAGCTACAAGCCAGACAAGAGGTTTCCATTTTGAAGAGCAAATCAATGAGAGTTAAAGAAAACTTCTAATTAATACATTCAAACATTGTAATCAAAGGATAGACATCACCAGAAAATTGCAAGCTTTTTGAACCAGTAGAAGGACATGGAGGTAAACTGATGTTTCTAATTATATTCACTTACCTAAAATTTTTCATTTTTCTTACTGGTCTGATGCTCACAGGCATAAGGTCACTGTGAGATTAGTGATAAGATATACAGGTTTTAGAGTTCATAACACAGCTGACTTGGGAAGATTTCACATGTCCAATGCAAGATCCACAGGCAGGAATGTTTATTTCAGCCAGTAACAAACATGGCAAACGATGTGTCACCCTGACATCATCACTACTGGTCACTGGAAATACTGGCTGAACATCAGCCCTGAACTAAATCCCCATAGGTCCCCAGTCAAACTGTTTGAATAAATCCAGGCAAGTTTATAATTTTTGCTTGGGCTAAAAAAGATCTCCTTTGCTTGGCAGTCTAAATACACTTTACAACATTGGAAGGTAGACTGTCAATTTTTATACTAAAAAGTACTTTTGAATCTCTTAAAAACATCTTTATTGAAATATAATTCACTTACCATACAGTCTGCATACTATGGGGCTTTTAGTATATTCATAGTTATGTAACCATGACCACAATCAATTTTAGAATATTTGCATAACCCTAAAAAGAAACTTCCCACACCTGATCCATCACCTCCCCCATCTTCTTCCATCCCCAGCCCTAGGAAAATACTAATAATTCCCCTTCCCTCCCTGAGGCTTGTTTTTGTTGTTGTTATTTTGTGGTTGCCCTTTGCTCCTTTATTTGTTTAGCAATATGCTAGACTATTTTAGTGAAGTCTTTTTTCTCTGAAGTGTGAAACCTTTGGCGTCTAAGAGGGCATTCCCTCCAGCATGCACACAGTTACCTGGGTTTTAGCAGCGCTCTCTTTTGAAGTCTTCTTTCTTCATCTCTCTTTTAAACCTTCTGTCTCATTTGATCTTACACCCACCTCTTAGGTTCCCCTCATTACCAGCTGTTTTCGACAATGTCCTGGGACAGAAGTTGCTCTGTAGTCTAAACCAATGAAATTCAGTCAGGAGTACTTTTTGAGGTCAGTCTTTGTCATTATTCTGACCTCAGGAGGGTACTACTTGCTATCTCTTTCTCTGTTTTGTCTCTAGTGAACCAGCTCTTCTATGTTTATGCTTTTTGCTCCCCGTGGAGAGGACCTATTGTTTAACACCCTGAAGTTTGAACTTCATCCAATCAAATAAAGGCAGTTCCTTTGGGGAGAGCTTCAGGGGTTTCTTTTCTTACAGAGACTCTCTCTCCATTTGGGCCAAATTTCTCAACCCTATTCCAGGGCTGGCTGGAGCAGCTAGTGTCTGGACCTCTGGTCTTTGGGGTTCACAGTCCTGGTGTGAAACTTCTGTCCTATGATTGAGTTGATGTCGAAACAGTAGGAAGCCCAGTGTTCTTGCAGGCCATGCCTGAAGTAGAACTTCCACACTTCGTATCAGGGCTGGGTGGAGGAAGGCAAGCCTCCAACCTCTGTAACATTCTCCTGGAATTTATCCTCTTCAACTTAGAGTCCAAGGGGATGAGAAATGCTGATGACCTGCCCCTCCCAATAAAGTGCACTAACCCTTCACTAGAAGCTGAGGGGAGGGAGAGCCCATATTCTTGGCTATATTCCTCTGGATACTCACAGTCGTGAGTTTAAGAGTGCCCTACAGGAGCTATGGCAAACCAGGAGCATCTATTTTTTGTTGTTTAAAGATTTTATTTATTTATCTGACAGAGAGAGAGAAAGAGAGAGAGAGAGAGAGAATGCGTAAGCAGGGGGGTTGGCAGGCAGAGGGAGAAGGAGAAGCAGAATCAGGGAGCCTGGCGTGGGGTTTGATGCCAGGGTCCTGGGATCATGACCTGAGTTGAAGGCATATGGTTCACCACTTAACCACTACCCAGGTGGCCCCCTCCCCTTTTAGAGAAACTTGTTATTAAATTTAATTTTCTTTAAATACATACCTTTTGGGGATGCCTGGGTGGCTCAGTGGTTGAGCATCTGCCTTTGGTTCAGGGTGTGATCCCAGGGTCCTGGGATCGAGTTCCGCATCAGATTCCCTGCAGGGAGCCTGCTTCTCCCTCTGCCTCTGTCTCTGCCTTTCTGTGTCTCTCATGAATAAATAAGTAAAATCTTTAAAAAATACATACATACATACATACCTTTCTCCCACCCCTCACGTACTCCAGATGAGGGCAAGAATGCCCTACCACCTCCATTCAGGGGATTCCATGCATAAAGCCTGAGATGGAGAGGAGGAAGATTAAAATATATACTGCATTTCTGTCAGGCTGATCTGGGGGAGGAGAGGGGAAGAGGGATCATGGCTCAAACGCCCATGACTCTCACTGTTCTTACAGAGTTTTAGTAGGTTTTCTTCAATAAAAGATTTTGGTTTTTTTATTTAGGACAATTTCCAGAGATTCTAAGTTATTTTGTTTTTATGTGTTTTTTTTTTTTAAGATTTATTTATTTGAGAGAGAGAGAGAGAGAGAGCATGAGCATGAGATGCAGAGGGAGAGGGAAAGAGACTCTCAAGCAGAGTCTGTACTGAGCTCAGAGACTGACACAGGCTCAATCTCTCAATCCTGAGATCAGGACCTGAGCTGAAACCAAGAGTTGGACACTCCAACAACTGTTGGGTGAGTGTTAGGACACTCACCCAAGCACCCATGTTTTGTTTTTAAAATACAGTTCATTGGTTTTACTTGTTTTGCTGGAGGGTGGGTCAGCAGAGCTCCTTGGGCCAGCATCTCTGAAGTGGGACTCTGATCCCTTTGCATGTTATTTTAGTGATGTTCCTTTCTTGATGGATTCAACTCTAGATAACTGATGCTAAAACCGACAGCAAGAACATTTAGTGTGTCTTTGATGTCCTTCAAGTGTTGTGATTTATGACCTCATAACTATTTTATAAGTGAAGAAAAACCACTATGAAATATTTTTTGGATAAATAATGAAATTAAAAAGAAAATTAGCATAAATAGCAGATCTTGGCATATGAACTCTAGAAGCATTGGATACATTTAAAACTATTTTAAAGATTTCAAGCCATATCACTCCCTGTGTTAAAAGATAACCTCCTTTTATTTCTGTAACTTTAGTTTCAAAGTTGGAAAAAAAATCTTGGCTATGTATTGTTCCCATCTCCTACACGGTTCAAAGTGTAAAATCCTGGAAGAAGTTAGGGTATGATTAGTATCTTGGAGAGCCAATAGAGTGTACCTTTCATTCACTTTGCCTATAAAGTAATGGTATTAGTTAATTTTACCTATGAGAGTGTTTTTGAATTGAATTAATAAAAGTTTGACAGATCTAGTACCTCACCTAAGCAGATAATAAATGTTAACTTACATTCTTTCCACTGCTTTGTTGTTCAGAGACTCTCTGAAACATGAACTGATACTCTTATTCCTCTATTATTCTGAAGCTGTGTAGCTGAGGTCACAACTGAAGGAAACCTCTTTGTCATTTTATAATGAACTAAGCTGGACTTTATGTTGTTCTGATAACAGTCTCTTTCTTTCTTTCTTTCTTTCTTTCTTTCTTTCTTTCTTTCTTTCTTTCTTTCTTTCTTTCTTTCTTTCTTTCTTTCTTTCTTTCTTTCTTTCTTTCTTTCTTTCTTCTTCCTTCCTTCCTTCCTTCCTTCCTTCCTTCCTTCCTTCCTTCCTTCCTTCCTTCCTTCTTTCTTTCTTTCTTTCTTTCTTTCTTTCTTTCTTTCTTTCTTTCTTTCTTTCTTTCGATTTTGTTTATTTGTTAGTGAGACACACAAAGAGAGGCAGAGACATAGGCAGAGGCAGAAGCACGCTCCCTATAGGGGAGCCTGATGCAGGACTTGATCCCAGGATGACCTGAGCCAAAGGCAGATGCTCAACAGCTGAGCCTCCCTTTCTCTCAGCTCCTAATACTTTGTGTTCTTTTGAACCTGAATAAAAAGTTTCAAAGCTCTTGTTTTAAATTTCAAGTTGCCTGATGGTCCCACTCATCATTCACATATAGATATACATTTACAGTGACAGTTCAGCTATATAAATATTCTTGAAAGCCCTCATTGTTAGGAAGACTTACATATTCATCCATCCATTCAGTCATTTATTCAACAAGTCAAACAATTATGTTCGGTGATGAATCTAATATGAATAAGACACAGAGCCTGTGAGAAGCTCATGGTCTATTAGTAGAGAGAGACCCTGTGGCTTGTGCTATGAGGAGATATCTACTAGGCCATATAGGACTATGAGGAGAAGAGTCACATGATGAGCCAAGGAATAAAGAAATAATCCTCCTCTTCTTATTTTAAGGATCAATTCCTTATTCACTGTATATTAAATAGTATAAAATATATATGTTATTGGAAATGGAATTAGAAGGAATGTGTGTGCGAGACTGTTGGGACACCTGGACAGATCGTATGTTTAAGCTTATAGAAGCTAAGTTGTTCATCTAAGCCAGTGATCTGGAATTTGGAGACCGAGTGAAAGTAAAGTACATGTGAGATTTAGGTAGAAAAAGTCAGTGGCAGGTAAAGGAACTCGAAAGACTGACTTGAGCGTGGGATAGGAACATTATAGCGTGGAATAGGAACATTATTGATCTCAGACAAAGTTATTGACACATTTATACGCATTCTCATTTTTCATTTATTTGTGGGTGAGGGGTAGAGGAAGAAGACATACTATGAGAACTGTCCAGGGTAGGGAACGAACTATAACAATATGGCCAACACATTAACCATATAAATCCCATGGAGAAATCTTATTCCCCATCAGCACCCTGCTTGCATAAATTGCATACATAAACATGCATAAATTAAGACTGCCTTGAGGAAGGCAAAGCACTAGGGTAACTAGCAGGCCCTATAGAACTGAGATAGTCCAGACACTTTTGTCAGATTTTGCCTAGATTAGTACTATGGACTTTCAAATTAATCCTTTCTAATTCTTGCCTATTAGAGATGAGCAAATTAAGGCCCAGGAAGCTGAAGTGTGTTGTCCAACATCATGTCACTGTATCAAAGAGAAATAAGAACTATAACCCCTTTTTAAAGTTAGACATCATCTCCCTAATATCAGACAGCCTCATAACTGCAGAATGCAGTCTTTGCTTTATAAAGTTTTCTAGTTCTAGCATATTTCTTGATGGTTGAACTCTCTCCTCCCTTAATTTTACCTACTAAATTTAACACTGTGATTCCCTATACTCAGAATATTGCAAACCAGAGAAACTACAATAATTATATGCCCTTGAACTGGTGAGAGCCAAGGAAGAAGAATAAAAATGACCTGTCTTCCAAGATCTGGATGGCCACAACATTGGAGTAACTCTGTTGGACAAACAACAATAGAAATCCAAATCAACACACATTGGCAGAGTGTTCATTGGGTTTATATCTACACATTGTAAGAGAAAAAACACAGTATGGACATTTCACGTGTTTTCACCTTTCCTGGTGAAAAGGTGAAAGGTTTACTACCAAAATCATAGAAACGGAACTCTCTAGACATAGATGGAAGGGAGACCTTCTCCTGAAGAAATATTCGGATATAATTCACTTGTAGTTTGCTTACTTATATTTTCCCAGTTCCTAGCAGAGTGGCTAGCATAAAACAGGATTTGATAAACTTTGATGAATAAAGTAAATGAAAGTGCAAAGTCTCTGTTGCACATTTTGTACTATATTGTATTGGTACCTGTGACATGTTCCCCAAAGTTTCATTCCAACTAACTTTAAGGTTGACCTCCAGAACTCAGCCTTTGCAAGTCTGCTTAACGTGGTGGATTCATCTGATAATTTATTCAATCTACTCCATATACTCTGCCAGGTGCTAGGCACACAAAGACACTTGGAACAAAGGCAATAGTTTGGAGGCAATTAAATAAATTATAACAATCAATACTGAAAGTATTGTCAATGCTTATTATCTCTGTTTTCTCCAATTCTCCTCACAGTTGAACCTACTCTAGTCTGGCTTTCACCACTGCTGTAGCACCAAGAACACTTCTTGAGAGATCACTAATGATGTGCATATCATGAAATCCAAGGCCATTTTAACCACCTTCCTCTTATGTGATCTTGCAGGAGTGCTGAGACAGCTCACCAAACCCTTGTTACTGAGACACTCCGATCCTTTGCCTTTCATGAACTCACATCTTTTTGTTTTTTTCTCCTCCTCCTTGCTTTTGCCAGTTCATTCTTTGCCACCTGGCCTTAAATAGTTGCTATTTCCCAGCTTTTTATCCTAGGCCTATTATGTAGTTTTTATTGGCTAGTTAATCTCAACCATAACCATAGAATCAATCATCATTTATAATTCTCTGCTTTTTCTGTTAACTTTATCCGTCCTCTGAATTCCAGGTCCATAGAACCAACTGACTCCTTGTCACCTCCGCATGCTTATGTCATGGGCATCCTATGCATCTCCAAAACCAAGTTCATAATTTTCTCTCCACAGCAGGCTTCCCCCCCATTATCCCTTATCTCAGTGAGTGACTCTGCTATCTATTTAATTGCACAAACTGGGTAGCTGGGAATTATCTTTGACATCTTCCCTTTCTTGGTCTCCATATTCAACCAATCACCAAGGCTTCCAATGTTTCTTCTAATTATTTCTCAAAATGACCTATTTCTCTTTATATCTATAACTATTATGCTGGTTCAGGCTACTGTTATCTCTCACCTAGTCTACTTTTTTGTTTGTTTGTTTGTTTGTTTTAAAGATTTTATTTATTTGAGATACAGAGATAGAGAGCACTGAAGCACGAGCAGGGGTTGGAAGGGGCAAAGGGAGAGGGAGAAGCAGATTCCCTACTTAGCAGGGAGCCTGATGCAGGGCTGAGATCATGATGTGAGCTGAAGGCAGATGCTTAATCGATTGAGCCACCCAGGAGCCCCACCTCGTCCCCTTTCATAGCCTTCCTACTGGTCCCTTACATCTGCTCTTGCATTCCTTAAATACTCTACTTTTATTGTGGACAAAATGATCTTTTAAAAATGCCAATCTGTTAATGTAATTCCTCTCCTTTAATGCTTTCTCTTCATATTAAAATAATATCCCAAATTCTAAATATGGGCCACAAGGTCCTGTATGGTCTAATGTCTGTCTACCTCATCGGTCATATCTGGAGCCCCTCAGTCCTCCATGTCCTCCACTTGAGCCACATCAGCTTCCTTTCAAGTCTCTAAATATACTTTCTCTTCCTGTCTTAATGCCTTTGTATACATTATTCCTTCTGCCAAGAATAATCTCTGTCCCAGGGATCCACTAACTCCCACTCATACACATATTGCTTATTGTTTCTGTATCACTCCTGCATTTCCTGATCCTCCAAAATAGTTGTTTCCTCTGTGAGATGCTCTCTAAGCTCCATTATGGCACTTATTACAGCTGCAATTAGTTAGTTAATATATTTAAATTCTCCTTTCAAAAATATGCGTTGAATGAATGTCTCCAAAACCTGTATCTTTAGTTTTGCCTCTTCCCTAAAGCTTGAGAGGCTTTTTGGTTTATTTCTTGTTCCCCTTCTTTTTCTTTATGATTATATTATCTGGAGAATACCCCTCTACTATGCTAATAGTTTCTCAGCTAATAGTTTCATCATCTACATGGTCTACATCATCTACATGTAGATGTACATCTTCAAATCAGACACATGGGAGTCATCCCCAAATCCTGTTTCCTCCTCATCTTCATATCCAATTGATTCCAAATCCTACTAGATTAGCTGAATGAGGCACTTACTGCATCAATACTGCTCACGCTCACCATGCTCATGAACACCGGTAAATCTTTGCTTGCCACATCTTCTCACTCTTTTCTTCTTTGATTCTAGAGGCCTTCCTTTATGTTTTTCAGTAAGTATTTGGTAGAAAAGTGAACCTATCCAATCACTTATGCTTTTATCATTCTGTTTTGAAATTGGATCAGTCTGAACAAATACTATTTGAACAGCTTTAGTTTCAGGCTCATAATCAAAGGATTTTCCTCAATGGAAAATGTTGAGGCTACTTTGATGAAACTTGTTTTAAGATAATTACTTATTTTGGCCCAGAAAACTGAAGCTTTTCATTATGGGTCTAGAGTTAGTATCCAGAGACAAATTTTAGTTTGATTCTTCCCTTTTTGATGAATTCCTTTATACTATTTCATTTAAAAATGATTTACAAGTGAATAACAAAAACCCTGTGACAGACTGAATATACAAATGGACAATGGCCAGACCACTTATGGAATAGAGTTCTGACCCACAACTTCTACCACAACCAGCTCATGAAGCAAACCGCAACCTCTGCAGCAATTGGCCTAAAAAAGTCAGGACTTGCTCAATAATTTCCAGCTCCCCTAATTTTGGTCACTGTTTCCATCTCAAGGCCTACCAGAAAATGCCAAGGATGATCTCTAAACTAATCACGCAGGATACCTTGCTTCTAGTTAGCTCACTTCTAGCTTGAAATCAGAGTATACCTGAAGCCTTCCTTTTTTTTTTCCCCAACCATAAAATTTATCCACTTCACTGCCCGATCTGCCAAACCCAAGAGATGTGGTTAACTCCCTTGCTAGAGCAAGCTCTGAATAAATAGTCTTGGATTATTCTGCTTGGGTGCCCACTATTTATTTCCACACTTGACAGATGCAATCTTAAATCTACATAGTATGTCTTGTCTCAGTTACCAAAAAAAAATGGTAGTTTCAGTAAGAAGAGGGAAGGTTTTACTATCTAAAACAATACATTGTGTTTAGAATCTGGCCATACTGGCTGAGGTCAGAGGGGCCGGCAACCTGAATGGCTGGCCACTTCCTAGGAGATTTGAGAGGCACTGAGTACCTTGTGTAAATTTCCTCTGCTCCAGCCTTCTCTAATGAACTAAAGGGAACACCCATTCTCAGATAAGGCAAATAAATAGTCCATTGTTTGCTCTAAATTTAAGAGTATCTTAAGAGCTTTTATAGGTATGCTTCTTAGCTCCTTAATATTTCTGGGATGGCTTCTGAGCTTTAAGGGTAGGAAATATAAACATGGCATTATACTTCCAAAGGACTAGAGAGGAGAAGTTAGGAACAGGGCAAGCTTTATTGGGAGGTAGGAAGTTTCAGGCTTAAGTGTAAGCAAAATACTTTAAGTGACAGTGCAAATTTTCCCAGACTTCTGGCTTTATTTCTACTTAGTATTGCTTTTGGAGTAAGTCAATCGAAAGGGAATGATCAATTTCTGAATGGAAGCTACTAGACAATTGCTGAAGTTTCCAAGATATAAATGTTCTAACACATGTCAAGTCTCAGTGTAATTGCTACATAGATATTGATTATATAAGGAACATTTGAGATTTTTTCAAGGCTTCCCACCTTCTGACAAGGCCAGATAGCATTAGAGCAGTTAGTATTGGATGTGTTTCCTCAGGAAATCAGGGTTGACAGAGTGGGAAAAGCGAGCCTCAGAGGCTGGAGGCTACTGATAGGCCTTTGCTGCAACATATTATTTTTCCTTTACTCACTAATTGGGTGCAAAATTTGTAATACATTTTGAACTTGCAGGGAGTGGTTCTTATCAAACTGTTATTATTATGGGTTTTTGCTGTTTTATTGGGCTCTTTTGTCTTTAAATTTGGCCTTAATATTACACTTTCTTTGTTACTACAGATATTTTTTAATGCCTATTTAGTCCTTTGAGTTGGATAAATATCACCTTTCTTAAACTGTCAGTTACCAACCATGCCTGTTTACATGCTGGGAACAGACTCTCTTGAAACAGTTTGAATATATTTATGAAGAAATAATATTTTGACATTCGACCAAAGTTTTTTAGAGTGTTAATATAGCCTAAGAACTTTAGTTCTTAATGATAGTGCCAATTAAATCCAAAACAAGATCAGTTAGGGCCTGCTGTGGGTAACACTCTGAGCAGAAGGTCTAATGATGGCTACCTAAGATGTACATGAATAATTTCAAAGATGTGCAGAGCAACACATGATGTTGGAGATGCACAAACCAGCTGCTATGGCATCCCAAATGGTGAAGCTCTTACTCCTGGTGGGACAGCCACAGAGAGGAAAGGTTCCAAAGAGGTGATACTTAAATTGCACCTTAAGGTATTGGTATAATTTTGAAAGACAGGAATGGTGATAATGGGAAGTTCAGAAATGGAGAAGGGAATTATAAGCCAGAAGGAAGACATTGAACCAAACTAGAGAGATGGAATGGGCCTGAGCAAGTTTGTAAAAGAAACTGTTGTCAGCCCTCTCTATCACATAGATTGTGTGTGGGGAAGGGAACTATACAGCCAGGAAGGTAAGTTCCATTCAGAAAAATCTGGAAAAATCATGGTGGTTTTTTTTTTAATATTTATTTATTCATGAGAGACACACAGAGAGAGGCAGAGTCATAGACAGAGGGAGAAGCAGGCTCCCTGCGAGGAGCCTGATGCAGGACTTGAACCCAGGACCCTGGGATCATGACCTGAGCCAAAGGCAGATGCTCAACCTTGAGCCACCCAAGTGCCCCTGGAAAAATCATGTTGTTACTATGATACTATAGGCAAGGAGGTAAGTCTCTGAAGACTTCTGTGCAGAGAATTAACACAATTAGATTTGCGTCTTAGAAATAACTTTTTGTGTTTAAGAAGATCATGTTATATTCACACTAAAGTCATAATAATAAACATAATATATTTTGATTGCTGTGCAGTGATTTATGAGCAGTGATGAGGATGCAGTCATGAGAAAATGTGGTTAATCAGCTTCCCCTCACCCTTACTATTCCCAAGGCCTAGACTGGCTACTTGCTGTACTCAGAGCTAACCAGGGTTAACCTTCCTCAATTGTGCATGCAGATGATGTGGCCTCCAGTTGCTTCTGGTATGTCATTTATATTTACCTTTACTCTTTCCTTGCCTTTGAATAAATTTATTAAATGTAGTTCGATCAGAAAAACAGCCTTGCTTTTACATTTTTCCCCAGTCCTAGTCTCAGGTGGTATAAAAAATTATTAATGGGAAGTCTTTTTACTTCCTACTCAATTTTGCTGTACACCTAAAACTGCTCTAAAAAATTAGGTCTTTAAAATTATTAGTAAAACATAATAGCATTTTAATCATCTATAATAAATGGTTCTCCTTCTATGACTTTGATAGAAATCATCCAGTAAAAAGCTATGTATGGCTGTATATATAACCATATCACTGTCTGTCAGGGGCTGTCCTGGGAATCAGATATTATGATGAGGATTTGTCTCATGCCATACTTAAAGGCAAATGAATCCTCTTCACAGATCTACTATACCATTTAGCAATGAACAGAACTTAGGGTTTTTCCCCCCTGTTAATGTATAGAATAGCAAGCCAAGAAAGTAAATGTAATTTTTTTCAAAATATGAATTAATAATTTCTTAAACTACTTAGAAAATATTAAGAAAATGAAAGTTGGTAAGAATGTTCTATCCAAGTCAATAAAATTCTGTTTTTTCTAATTATATGATTGTAATTAACAATGATAAATATCTTTGGAGATATAAAGCATGTGGTATAGGGGTGCCTGGATATCTCAGTCTGTTAAGCGGCTCCTTTAGGTTCAGGTCATGATCTCAGAGTCCTGGGATCAAGCCCCACATCGGGCTCCCTGCTCAGCAGAGAGAGCCTGCTTCTCCCTCTCCCTCTGTTGCTCCTCCTGCTTATGCTCTCTTTCTGTCAAATAAATAAAATCTTAAAAAAAAATAAAGCACTTGATATAATTAAACGCTGATAACGATAAAGGAGCACATTACTCATATACGATATCTAGTGAAGCAAGTGGGACTGATGTTTTGAAACAAAAGAACCAGATGATTTAAGATTTTAGATCCGATTTTAAATTGGGTGAAAGGTTTTGATGAAAAATAAATACAATTTAGGAGAGGAAGAACATATGTTCTTGTTCTGTGTTTTTATTGTGTACACAAGAAAAACTCAAATAATTCCAAAATATGTTGACCTCATCAATTTCAAATTCTACCTTTTAATCAAAAGACTATCACAGATATTGAAGGATTATTCATCTGTTTTCTGACCTCAATGTGTAGTTTAATCAGAAGCTGTACTGTAGTTCTACATGGAAACAAAGAATTAAATAATATATTCATTCCTTCATAGAAAGGGCTATTATGCTATGAAGAGATTCCATACTGTCAGATATCACAGAAGCTAGAAATGGGAAAGACACATTAGGTCATCTGGTTGGTCTCTGTACTGAGGACAGCATTGTTTAGTACAATATACTCTTCAGTGTTTTGTAATACTAAAATATTCTAAAAGATTAAGTCCAAGCAAAAATATCTTCAAACCCTGAGTTGTGAAGTAAATCAAAGTGATGGGAGATTAGATTATCCCTCAAAGCAGCATCTATACCCTAGAAGTCTACTAATGCATGGGGAAATTATTGAGAAAAGCAATTGCTAAGAGAATACGGAATGTAAAACACTGCCACAGCAGAGTATTGAGTTGGAAAAGGCAATGTCTAAATGACCTGGAGTCAAGAGAAACTCAGACATGAACTCAAGATGTTAGAAGACATCCCCTAGTGATAGAAATTGTAAGTTCTCTAAAATTCCTTTAGATGTGAATAAAATCATGATAAATCACACTGAAATGTGGAGTGACTTGTATTGTGTGTATTTGGGAGGAACAGGAGAAGCAAAGACATCAAAAGGTGGAGAAGAAACTTCCAGGCCATGTCCTTCCTGTCATTTAAACAGTTTTGAAGAGCAATACCTTCAATGAAGCCCTAATGCAGAGACTGGAGAACCATTATCCTCCCATTCAAACCAGCTCAAACATGGATCTGCAGAGCTACTCTTTATAGTATATACGAGGGTAATCCCCTCACCACTTCATTTTGTGTTCCTAATCAAGAGAAGAAAACAAAGAGAACACCTAACAGGGATTCATATATATATCTTATAATCCATCTCTGCAATATGCCTATGAAGTAAATTATTCCATTTAACATGTGGTAAAACTAGAGCTTTAAGATATCAAGAAACTTGACCAAGATTGACAGTCACTGGTCTGCCTGATTCCAAAATTATGCTGCTTCACCAAGTGCAATCTATGTGCCTTTCTAAAATACTTTTATTGTGAGCTGAAAGGAATTCATATCAGTGTCCACACATGAGTTCATTATTTTTTGCCCCTCTTGCCTGGTTGTTCCGTGAGTACATTACCGTATTTTAGATTACCCACTTTACATGATGAGTGACTCCAAGATTCTGGATTCACACTCTCTCACTTTAACTTCTGTTTCACTGGGGACAGACTCCCAGACTCCTCTGTAACATGCTTTCTTTTTTTCTAGACTCTAAACACTGGACTTCCTCAAAGGTAAGTCCTAGGCCCTCTTTTGACTTCTCTTTAAATTCTCTTCCTAGATTTTGTCTTCATAGCTTTATACTTCATCTATAAAATATAAATCCATGGTGAATACCATGTTTATATGGCTAACCAAAATTCTTATTTGTGGTTAATCTAGAAGAGAAACTAAGATTAGAGGTTGTAGTCAAAGGAACTTCATCTAATTGTTCATATTATTTTAGTTTTTTTTTAACTAAGAGAAAAACTATTTTTTCATTTTATATGGAATTAAAATTAATAATTTCAAAAAATACCTGCCTTGGGTTTTTTTAATCAACTTGGACAGCATGAAGCCAAGCTAGAAAATGGAATCAAGAATCTGTTGCCAGAAAAAGCAAAAATGTTTACAATGTTTTGTCTTACCAAAGCTAATTCTTTCTGGTTCTGCCATACGCTACATTTGAATGATGGGGGATGCAAATTTTGACTGGTCAGAAGATCAAGCCCAGTAAGGAGCAGAGTGCAGAATTTCCAGGGGTTGTATTCCTTTAGGAAAACCATTTAGAGTCATTTTCTGGTACGGACATGGGCTGAGCACTGCCAGTATTATAAAACTTTATGGGCAACTAATATTCGATAAAGGAGGAAAGACTATCCATTGGAAGAAAGACAGTCTCTTCAATAAATGGTGCTGGGAAAATTGGACATCCACATGCAGAAGAATGAAACTAGACCACTCTCTTTCACCATACACAAAGATAAACTCAAAATGGATGAAAGATCTAAATGTGAGACAAGATTCCATCAAAATCCTAGAGAAGAACACAGGCAACACCCTTTTTGAACTCGGCCATAGTAACTTCTTGCAAGATACATCCACGAAGGCAAAAGAAACAAAAGCAAAAATGAACTATTGGGACTTCATCAAGATAAGAAGCTTTTGCACAGCAAAGGATACAGTCAACAAAACTCAAAGACAACCTACAGAATGGGAGAAGATATTTGCAAATGACATATCAGATAAAGGGCTAGTTTCCAAGATCTATAAAGAACTTATTAAACTCAACACCAAAGAAACAAACAATCCAATCATGAAATGGGCAAAAGACATGAACAGAAATCTCACAGAAGAAGACATAGACATGGCCAACATGCACATGAGAAAATGCTCTGCATCACTTGCCATCAGGGAAATACAAATCAAAACCACAATGAGATACCACCTCACACCAGTGAGAATGGGAAAAATTAACAAGGCAGGAAACAACAAATGTTGGAGAGGATGTGGAGAAAAGGGAACCCTCTTACACTGTTGGTGGGAATGTGAACTGGTGCAGCCACTGTGGAAAACTGTGTGGAGGTTCCTCAAACAGTTAAAAATATACCTGCCCTACGACCCAGCAATTGCACTGTTGGGGATTTACCCCAAAGATACAAATGCAGTGAAACGCTGGGACACCTGCACCCCGATGTTTCTAGCAGCAATGGCCACGATAGCCAAACTGTGGAAGGAGCCTCGGTGTCCAACGAAAGATGAATGGATAAAGAAGATGTGGTTTATGTATACAATGGAATATTACTCAGCTATTAGAAATGACAAATACCCACCATTTGCTTCAACGTGGATGGAACTGGAGGGTATTATGCTGAGTGAAGTAAGTCAGTCGGAGAAGGACAAACATTATATGTTCTCATTCATTTGGGGAATATAAATAATAGTGAAAGGGAAAATAAGGGAAGGGAGAAGAAAGGTGTGGGAAATATCAGAAAGGGAGACAGAACATAAAGACTGCTAACTCTGGGAAACGAACTAGGGGTGGTGGAAGGGGAGGAGGGCGGGGGTGGGAGTGAATGGGTGACGGGCACTGGGTGTTATTCTGTATGTTAGTAAATTGAACACCAATAAAAAAAAAAATAAAAAAATAAAAAAAATAAATAAAAAAAAAAAACCCGTCTTAAGGAGATACTTAACACCTCCATTGGATAAGCAGCTGAGACCCAAGTATAGAAATGTCTGAGGGTAGACAGTATGATAAAACAATAGAAACAAGTGTTTGATAATAGCCAAGTTCATTGACAAGGAAATCACTCTTTGCTTTACCTTATTCTTCACTCTCATCGCTAACAAACTTAAGAATTGACAAGAAGTATGCACTGAATTTCCACGTTTTATTTTATAAATACCCATCCCCTTGTCTCCACTGTGGACCCCCAAAGTCCATTCTTCACATAGTACCTAAAGTGATTCTTTAAGAATACTTTTCACTCAGTCACTTGAATGGCTTTTCATCACACTTGGAATGAAACCTGAATCCTTTATTTAGTCTCTGAGCACACTTGATTGGACACTAGACCCATTCTCTAATCTGCTGCCCATACCTTGCTCACTCATTCTGCCTCAGCTACATGGGACTTCTCGCTTTTCCTTAAATATGGGTACGTACTCTACTATCATCTATTCCTGAAATTCCTAAAATATTCTTCCCCTAGACATCCCCATCTCTACTTCATTCTGGTCTCATAAAAGTCTTTGTTTACCTCTCTACCAGAAATGCCACCCCCTGTGACATGACTCCTTACATTGCTATACTTTCATTCATGGCACCTGATTTCTTAAATGTCTTTCTTGTCTTTGTGATTGTAAGCAAAGGAGCAGGAAATCTGTCCCTGTACCTCTCTTCTGTACAACGAAGTCTAGAATAGTTATTGGAGCATGTTGAGCATTTAGTGAATTAATTAATGATGAACAAAGAACTGAAACTAAGAAACTAGCTCAAGGTCACAATTCTGTGAGAGTTAGAAGCACATTTTGAACTCTAATTTTCTTAACTCAGACTCAGTGTTCTTTCTAGTATACCAAAGATGTCATATTTATTTGTGTAAATGCTTTTTTGGTTATCAGGTTATTTAATAAAGGATTACAATGATGAGTAACTTTTTTCTTAGAAAAATATTATATGAACAGACTATTCTTAAGTACCTGCTTCTGATAGTCACCTATGCTTGATGAATAGCTTCTATAGAGAAAGGAGAGAAGTGATCGGGTGGAGCATGAGAGAAACTCATAATTAGTGGTTGTGTTGAGATTTGAAACCCAAAACTGGTGTTTCCAGGTTTCTATGTTCCATGTGCAGTGCTTATATTCTGAATAGGGTTGAAAGGATCTATGGGATATGCATATGATTTGCATCCATATATTTCTAGTACATATCATTTTGAAATTGAAACTATGGGAACAATGTCTTCTGATATCAAGGTAACCTAAAATTATAGTAAGAAAGCAGTACTACTGGAAAATTTCAACTATCACCAGGTGGCTACTGGTTTTCTACTTAGTGATTAGGGAAAGATCTTACTTTGAAATTCCAATCCTAATTATAGTAGACTTTTACCAGTATTGAAATGACTCCACTTCTGGATTTATAATTTATCTGCAAAATAACTCAAATAATTCTCTAATATCTGGATTTTTACCCTGAAAACAGACCATTATTCTTGAAACAGCTGTTATTTTGCCCACATGAAAAATGAAAGCAGGAGAGTAAATAACTGACAAAACTCAGCCAGATAACCTGCTTCTTAAAAACAGTTGCTTAACACTCTTATGTACAGATTCTTGGCCTTACTGTACTTTTCTGACTATCACAATGCATGAAATACATCATTGACTAATGGATTGTGTATAAATCCAACCATACTTGTTCCAAGGGTAATCTCTCTCCCTCCCTGGTTAATTTTCCTATGGTAGATTTATTTCCTTTTTGGGAAAATGCATTTACCCCCTTTCCAAATATTTAGTTCAGTGAGCTCATTTCTGGAATCCAGAAGTCTGGAGTTTTTAAGATTTGGCAGATAAAAGATGATTCCTTTTGAGAATGTAGCTTAATACAATGAGTTTTGTGCATTCTGATGGAATCAAAGCATAAGTTTACATATCCAGAGTTGTTTCGACATTCTGTATTATAATTTAAAGAAAGCAGTTTGTGTTGGAGCTGAAGGGCAGAGACCTTATATTATACTGGTTTATGACTAAGTCAAATGCATATCTGCCCTCTAAATAATTTATCTTATTTTATCATCACTTGAGAAAGGTAAGACATAAGGAACTATATCAAATAAGTTCATTGGCATATTAAAATAAAATACACTGGCCATTAAATGACCTGCAAGAGAAAATTTCCAGAACTCATATTGAGAAAACTCAATTGCTTATCTTTGGATAGTCTAGGGAAAGCAGAGGAATCAGAAGATAGAAAACAGATTGCAAAGCTCTTGGCATTCCATAGTGATTCTGCAGCAATTGGTATTTCTCTATACACAAGAAGAAAGGCAAAGTATTCAGATATAGAAATTTCAGGATAAAATATATGTGTAATTATCACAAAAGTCATTTTATTTTATTTCAAATCTGGTAGGTGCCAGATACTCAAGAAGTTGAGACTTAGAAGTGTAAATTATTTAGCCAGCAAGTAGGTTCCACTATACACCAATGTGACTCAAAAGTGCAGCATAGCTAATATTTATTGAACATTCACTAAGTATAGAGTACTCTACCAAGATCTTAATCCTCAAAACACTCCACAGAGGTAGGTATTAGTAATACTCTCATCTCTGTTTTACAAATGAGTTTATCAAGACCTAAAATGGCTAACTGTACCAAAGGTTGCCAGCTAGTGTGTCATGGAGGATAGACATGAACCCAGTTCTGTCAGCCGGAATTCTAAGGCTTTTAAAGATTTTATTTTTATTTTAGAAAGAGAGAGCGCATGCCAGCGTGTACGCAAAAGTGGTGAGAGGAGCCAAGGGAGAAAGAGAGAGAGAATTCTCAAGCAGACTGCCCATTGAGTGGGGAGCCCCACCCAGGGCTTGATCCCACGACCCTTAGGTCATGACCTGAGCCGAAATTAAGAGTCTGATGCTTAACTGATAGCACCACCCAGATGCCTCCAGAATTCTAAGGCTTTTAGAGTGTAGTGACCACTCCATTTCCTTCCAATGGTAAGGAGAGCTTCAATGGTTAAGAGATGTGGGTGTTAAGAGTAGGTGGGGGATTGTAGGCCATGTGAGACTTCCAAGCAGGCCTTACTGTGCATGGGGTCTCCCTGCTGTACCTCTCTGGAATTACCTCTGAGATTGCCTAGGAAAGTGGCCTAGCTGGAAACTTTGAATGTAAATTCCTTTGAGTTATCATTTCCTTTCCCAAATACCTAGCTAGATCAAACAGGGATGATCTACAAAAGGATTAATCACAGGAGATAGAAGGCATGAATTTACCTATTTTTTTGTGTTTAAATCTGAGTTGGCCACTGAAAACCTACTGACTCAGTCTCATTCTGCTTTCTTTTCTGTCAATTGCTTAAAAATTGTACTCCAAGACTTATCGCCTAATTTACTAAGTCAATGTTGTGAGAATGCCAGCTATCATATTCTATAAAAATTATCTTTGATGCTATCTTTGAAACCTGAGTAATTGTGTTAGACTTTGTGACTTCTCTTGGTTCCATGCTTAAAGGATAGAGCATTCTCTTCTTTTGTATTGGAGTGTGTTAGTATGTTCTCACATCAGGAAGCAAGAATTTGATCTTGTTTTCTTTCCTCAATCTTCCAAATTTTTAGTTAATGTAGTGTCAGCAGTCATGAGAGAGAGAGAGAGTGCCAGTTGCCAATGCAATACTCCTTCTCTCCTTCCCAATGGAATGTCAATTTTTAGCTGACCATAGGACCATGGGCTGTTCTACTCATTCAGTTTAGATGTGAAAGAACAGGTGTGTTAAAGGAGACTTCCTAGAAGACCCTATAAAGTGACCTTATAGGCAGACACTCACTTTGCTTTCTCATGTTCTTCCTTTTGTTGTCTGGGATGTGGGTGAGACGGTTAGAACCCTAACATCTATTCCGGATCATGAGGATACCTTAAGTATGGAAGCAATCCACCAAAACTGGTAGAATGGAAAAGACATGAGATCCTAGGTGTCTGGAGACTCCAAAGGAGCTGCCACACCAGTCCTGGACTTTCTGACCCTGGTCTTCTTTTACATGAGAAAATATACATTTGAGTGGTTGACCCACTGTTATTTTGGAGCTACTGTTATTCCTAACTGATATAAGATAGTTTTTTAAATAAAAAGAATTATAAATTTTTGAAGGAGAAGCCAAGTGTAGTATACATTTTATTTTTATGGTTATTTAGATGTGTTTTATGATCATTTGTCTGATCCAGATGAATAATTAAGTGTGAAGAATTTAGTTTGCCTGAGTGAAACAAAAGTCAATTATCAGTTATTTCTTTAATCTTGTGGCCATTAGTTAATGTGATTTATCCATAAAAGCATTAATTTACAAAGCATTTCAAGAAGCAAAAACGATTTCATTTTTCATGGTGCCCATTTTAAAAAACTTAGGCCAAATTTGATTTTTTACTTGTATTTTGACTTAAAAAATAAGCTGTGTTATTTGTATTTAGCTATACAATACAAGAAAATCTTTGTTTTGTCCATGTGAAACAGTTCTAAAACTGACAAACTCATCCATTATACCCAAAGTTCAATTGTTGATGCCAAAGTACATCAAACTAGTTATGTCTTCAAGTCGTTGATCCATAAATGTGCCTATTATAAAACACACAAATAATTCACCAAATTTGCATAAATATTTATTTTCTCATAGACATATTTCAATGGAATAATCTTGGATTAGATTTGAAGTGCTTTAAAAAAAACAGAAGTAAAATGTAGTTCAATGTCCCTCAGGATCTCACATTTTAGGCCAGAATCCTCCAGAGTTATCTTGTTATTAAAGTAACATGTGAACTTTAGAAGAAGTGACATCTTTCAGCAAAGAAAATTTTAAAGTTGAGATCATGAACTTGAATTCAAACCAATTGAAACATAATTAAATACATTTGGCAAGGCAAAAAGTATTTCTGTAAGTAAACAAACAAAATGTTACTGAATCTCATTCTTTACAACTAGGGGACAATTTGTAGCTATTTGATAATCTACAGCAGGGTTTCTCCTGATGATACTTTTTGTATACAGTCACAGAAGATTCTAGAAAGAGCTCCACAAGAGGTTGTAGACTAATATGAATGGTTTACAAAATATTATTTTGATATATCCCTGTATAAAAGTGTTGGTTATAATGGTTTTATGTAATCAAATTATTACATAATTTGAGAAAACAGTTTGAAAACAGTAATTTGATATTTTATTTCTACTTTCCCACAAATCATTTTGAGTTGGAAGCCATTAGACTGGTATGCCCAAGGAAGCAGGGATAGTAGGAAGGAGATGCCAGAACAATGAGCAGTGACCAAGAAAAGCAGTGACCGTCACAAGCAGAGGCCCCTTGAGTGGTAGGGGTGCCCCACTGCTGATCCACAAAGAACCTTCACTTCCCATCATCCAGATGAAGTTTCCAGGGGCTTATGAGACAATTTTACAGGGTCGGGGAGGGAAGGGGGTGGTGGTTGAGATTGGTGTGCTACTATAAAAGGCAGAAGAACAAAAAAATAAATAAATAAATAAAAAGAGAGAATCTGTTCTTTTTTCTTTTTTCTTTTCTTTTCTTTTTAAGATTTTATTTCTGGGATCCCTGAGCCCCTGGGTGGCTCAGCAGTTTAGCGCCTGCCTTCAGCCCAGGGCGTGGTCCTGGGGCCCCGGGATCGAGTCCCGCATGAGGCTCCCTGCGTGGAGCCTTCTTCTCCCTCTGCCTATGTCTCTGCCTCTCTGTCTCTCATGAATAAATAAATAACATTTTTAAAAAAAGATTTTATTTCTTTATTTCAGAGAAAGAGCGAGAGCACACAAGCATGAGCAGGGGGAGGGGGAGTGGCAGAGGAAGAAGCAGATTCACCTGGAGCAGAAGCCCAATGTGGGGCTGGATCCCAGAACCCTGGAATCATGACCCCCTGCTGAACACAGATGGTTAACCAACTGAGCCACCCAGGCACCCCAAAGAAAATCTGATCTTAAGACATCGGCTCAATTATTTTAAGGACATTTCACTTTAAATTGATAAAGCATTTATATTTGTGACCAAAAAATTCCTAAAATAATTTTTATATTCTTTCTCCTTAAACATCGTATTTTTAAAAAATTGTATTTTTTTCTCTTTGGAAATTGAATCTGGGTCTTTTTACATGTTCCATGTTTCTCCTTAACATTCTTATAGTTTCCTCTACAGCCTGAAATTTATGAAAAATGGTTAATAACTCAGGATAACTCTCATGATTGTCTACAAATTCATCAGCCATTTCTGGATCTGGTTCAATTAATGAATATTTCTCCTCATTCTGGAATATACCATTCCTGCTTTTTTGCTTGGCCATTTTTTAAATCAGATTTTAGTTATTCTAGCTCTCACCCTAATGGACACAGAATATTCATGTGTGTGTGCCTACGTGTGTGTATTAATATTCTTGAACTTTGATCTCGGACGCAGTTAAGTTACTTGGAAAGAGTTTAATCATTTCAAGGATTGCTTTTAAGCTGTGTTTGGCAGGTTCAGGGACATCTTTAATTAGGGATGATTTTTTTCTTTACCCATTGCCAAGGCAGGATCTGAGTTGTCTATCCTGTACTTCATAAATTATGAGGCTGTTCTACTCTGGCTTCTGGAAACAAACTATTCCTAGTCTGTGTGGCTTCCAAAGATTGTTAGGCCTATTTCTTTTTAGTGGTTCTCTCCCCTGCCAGAGGGCAAGTCTTCCTAGGTCTTTGCATCTTTCTCATTGTCTCTTTTTCATCTTTGGTACTCAGCCCTGAGAACACTAGTCTCCTTGGCCTTCCTCGACTCCCTATTTCATCTCCACTCAGAAAGACCACAGGCCCCATCTATATTCCTTTTTTCTGTAGGAAGTCCTAGGGACACTTCCAGGCAATAATCTGGTACAATTATAGGGCTTACTTCATTTGTATCTCCTCCTTTAAGGATCATTGTCCTATACTACCTGTTGTCCAGTGTTTGAAAAACCATTATTTCATTTTTTTCCTCCATTTTTTTTCTAGTTGTTTAAAAAGGCAAGAGTAAATTGGCTCCATTGACTCCATCTTGGCTAGAAATGAAAGTCTTTCTTTTCTTAATATTTTAAAAATAATCATTTTTTCTGGCAAATGTTGAAAGTCATTGTACAAAGCTATGTAGAATAAGATTATTCATAATCTTCAGTGTTTTTTAAACACCTGCTGATAACTTTTATTCATCTGATCAACAAACATTTGTTGAATGTTTACTATATGCCTGATATTATGCCAGGAACTGGATATTGTTGAGTTAAAAGGCTAATTCTTGCCATATGCACATACTTAAGAAGGTTCTAGTATTTTAATTATTATTCTTTGAAAGTATATTACTAGTTTATTTTTATATACTTAGAGATTTCATCTTTTTAAATATGAATTTATCTATATGACACCATGCATAAAAATTGATTTTTCTGGTTTCCAAAATTTGTTTGGCTTTTCTTCAGTTATGTTGGTCTTGCCCATGATAATGAAAATTTTGATTTCTGTAACTTTTCGCATATATTTACCAATTTTGGTTGAAAACACTGAGGTAAGGAAATATTTAAGAATTCACAGAAAAATTACAAAATTGATTATGAGAGAGTAACTTGAGAATAAAACTTTAAAAATTAATTTAAAAACATAAAAAACACATTCACTCTTGGCTCACTGTGTGTGTATCTTGGCTGAGAGAGTTGGAAGGAAGGAAGGAATCGTGTCTGTGGAGTGGAATTTGGGCAGCACTATGGAAGAGGCTTTTCTATCTAAACTAATACCTCTAAATACTCAGCTTTTACAATCATTTTACCTCTTAAAATTAAAAAAATAAAAATTTTCTTGATTTTTTCCTTCTGTAGCTTTAAACAATATGTGACTTTTTAAAAAAGTTAAAGCTTAAAAGGATATATTTTCATATACCTTTAAAAATCATCTCAAATATAATACTCTGAAATAATCTACATTATTTTTATGACTATCATGTTAAATATATCTTTTTATGTAAGCATAATTTCATATATGAAGAACATATTACACAGAATTTAACAATGATGGTGAATTTTTGTTTTAAAGTCCCTCCTCCCCAACCCTCAACCTCTCATTTTCTTATTTTTATTTATTTATTTGGATTACTTTTGCTGGAAACAAAATTTAGGTCAGGCTTACCAAAAACACATGGAGTGAGGATAGGAAAGGCTTATTTTTCCAAGGGAAACTATGGGTACTATTAGCAGAAAAAGGTAGATGAATGATGAACACTTAAAAACAGCAAATGCCCATACATGAATTTTGGACATGGAGAGGTGACTGGTGGCTCAGTCAGTTAAGCATCTGTCTTCAGTTCAGGTCATGATCCCAGAGTACTCAGATGGAGCCCTGCATTGAGCTGCCTGCTCAATGGGCAGCCTGCTTCTTCCTCTCCACTGCTTGTGCTTTCTTGCACTAACATTCTCTCAAATAAATAAATAAATAAATAAATAAATAAATAAATAAATAAATAAATAAATAAATTCTTTTAAAAAAGGAATTTTAGACATGGAGTAAGGAGATGTAGACATAAACCTTAACAAATCTTTTATTAGCTTTGTAATCTTTCACAAGATAGTTTAACTTTAAAAAAAATATTTCTTCATTTAGAGAAAGAGGGAGAGAGAATGCACATGAGCAGAGGCAGAGGGTGGGGAGGAATAGAGGGAGAGGGAGAAAGAATCTCAAGCAGACTCCATGCTGAGCATGGATCTTGATTCAGGGCTCCATCTCATGATCCTGACATCATGACCTGAGCTGAAACTAAGAGTCAGATGCTTAACCAGGAGCCTCAAAACTTTAACTTTTCTTTTTTTTTTTTTTTTTTTTTTAACTTTAACTTTTCTAAGATTCAGTTTCTTCATCTGTATTATGGGCTTATGGAAGCTACTTGGAAAACGTATACAAAATGCAGAGTAAACACTCATTAATTGTTCACTCCAACTTTTCTGCACGCATTCATGATTTCAAGAAATACTTTGAGTATCTAGTATGTGCCAGGTTCTCTACTAGGTGCTGGGAATGCACTGTGAAGCAGAATCAGATACACTCTGTTCTCAAGAAGCATACAGATGTGGATAAGACAGATATTAATCAAAGAATGACAGACGTAAATGTCAAATTACGTAATAAAGGGACACAAAGGAAGGTTACCTGAAGAAGTAATATTGTCTTGAGATCTGAAGGAAGATTAGTGGTTGACTAGACAAGGATGTGGGAGAGTGTTACAGGTGGAAAAGAAGCATTTAAGGCTCTCTAGTGGTAAGGAGTACTGTGGGTCTGAGCAAATGCAGGAAGGCCAGCACTTGCTGGAATGCAGTGACTGAGTGGTGG
This sequence comes from Canis aureus, assembly GCF_053574225.1. Taxonomy (NCBI): domain Eukaryota; kingdom Metazoa; phylum Chordata; class Mammalia; order Carnivora; family Canidae; genus Canis; species Canis aureus. The sequence goes on along the minus strand of NC_135627.1, from coordinate 29,907,308 downwards.
TCCAGCAGGAACCAGGTTAAAGACAGTTGCCTGTAGTTAGAATTTTATTCATTATTTTAAGAACAAGGGGCAATCATTGATGTATTTTAAACAAAGCAGTGAATAATAACATTAGTAGTTTGAAAAGATTATTTTGACTACAGTATTGGTGAAATGATGGTAGAAGGTTGGCTGTCAAGTGGATGTGACTGGAGCAACCAGGAAGCTATTGGGGTGGTCCGGGCACAAGAATTTGGTACTCAGACCAGGTTAATTGCTGTGCATGCTCAAGGGAGCAGATGGCTGCAGGATACATTTGGAATGTAAGGATGAAGGAACCTCCTTCTGACTTGAGGTGGGAGACAGGGGAGAGAGTGTGGGTATCAAAAATAGTTCTGACATTTTTGTGCAATGGGATGGAAGATTTTACCACTGCCTGGATGTGGTTTGAAGATGTGGTGAGGTGGGTAGCCAGAAAGCTTGAATTTGATTCTGAACATATTGAGTTTTAGGTGCCTTGGAAGAACTCAAATGGTGTAAAGTAGGCAGGTGGAAGTATGAGTCTGGGGAATTCAGAAATGAGATCTGGGCTAGAGATATAAAAGGACTAGGTATCTCTCTATGTGTAATCATTTAAACCATGACAGAGGAAGAGATCATCTCAGAAGAATAGACAAAGAAGTAACCTCTTATTACTCATATTTCATGTATTAAAAATGGCACATAAGATATCATAATAAAAGTCACATTGTAAGTACCACCTAGTAATAAAAGTACTTATAAGTACAATATGTGAGTACTAGATATACACATAAATATTTCATATACATTTATATATTATATATCATCATTATATGTATGTATATATAAAATTATATATAAATACTATAATTACTATACATGCTACTTAAAAAGTTTCCTTATGCTACATTAATGGTCACTGATTCATCTATTGAAGATTTAGCCCATAGGCCATTTTTTCATTACCTTTGACATAATGATGCCATTCTAGTTTTGTGAAACAATGCAACATATGACATTTTAAAATATTCTAAAGATCCTTTAAATAATGCCTTAACGATAATTATTTATACTTTTTAAAATGAGTAATTTTGTGGGAACTATGTTCTTCAAAGATTTATGCACTGAAACTTGGCTGTAGATACATTTTAAGAAGTGATTTATTAATGTCCTTGATTTGCATTATTTTGTCTTGGTGGTCTACAATAAATATTTTCTACTGCATTTTTCTTTTCCCTTTATGACAGGCCTGAGGGTAATGAGGGTAATATTATATAAAAATTTATAATTTCCTGTTTACTCTAATTGTACTATCTTCAATGCATACTTTATCTCATATTTGTCTGTTTCTTTAAACATAAAAATTTTTATGAGTTTATATTGCCTACAAAATTGACAAAGCATTGGTCTTACTCCTAACTTGAAGTATTGCAGCTTGCAAACATTCCATTGCAAAAACAATGGTCTTTAATGGCTATGGAGAACATCCAGCAAAGCATTCTAGAAACTTTAGATTAAGTTAGAAGAAAAATAAGTGAAGCAGATCTTGTAAAGGAAGATAACAAATATCTAAATTATTGTATTTAATTTATGATGACTTGTTTAGATTTCTGATAAATTCTAGAGCAGGTGTGACAATGCCCATGGATACATGGCTAGATGGTGACAAGTTGGTTGATAAAACCACCCTTCCACAGTACATAGGGCATGACGTCCATGTCTATATTCTTGCACTCGAAGCCTTTTATGATTGGGTGAAAGAAATGTGGGAAGAGTATAGAAGTCTATTGGATTCAGGTTTATATATTAAAGAGTATTGTGGGCCATATTTTCTGATGGTTTCAATTCTAACGGATTAATTAAAATTAGGGAAAATAAGGGTGTTCTTTGCAATTTTTTTTTTGCTAAAATGTAAATGTCAAGGAATATACTGAAGCTAAATTCCCTGTTGCACACAGGAGCATTTTTGAAGTCTCATCTTTAACCTTAAAAATTCACATAAAAGTTTCTTTTGTCTAAAATATCATGTTTTAATGTAAACTAACACTAAAATTAATTACTGATATGATTATATAACTCCTTTAAAATCTTAAAGTTAAAATCAGTTTGTCAGAAGGATATATATGTCTTATAGTGTTTACGTATTCTGTGGCCTACTAATGGAGTGTAGGTCACAATGTAAGAGAACTATATACTGCTTTGGCTACATTGTTCTTAGGGTCATTTAACCTTAGTTATAAAGTTTTAGCTACATCGACATAGCAAAATAGAATAAAGACATTATCTATTTCATTTAGGCAAATAATTTGACCAAAAGGTTCATGTAATATATTAAGTTTCATTGTTAGAAATTGAAGTTGGACTTCTATATTGTTATCTAGATTTTTATTTGTGTTTTGTGACATGAATTCTTCAGGGAAAAAAGTTGCTAGTTATTTGGTGTAGCATGTAGCACAGTACCTGGAGCATAAGAGAAGATCAGTAAATAAATGTTAAGTAAATAAAGGATATGGGTAAGATGTACACTTACATGTATACAGTACACTTGAGCTGTAGAGATTTATGACCTGCTTTTTAATTGATTACTAATATATGGAGACTCCTTTTGGACAATACTGAAAATAAGAATAGTGTTTAAAATCCTCATATTTTTATTTTATTCCTTTGAAGTTGGTACAGTTCTTGAATGGTTGTAAATATTCAAAGACTGGACTCAAAACATTTAATTATATCCTTAATGTGCTTGTCTAAAAAAAGATACATTCTAACTTTAAGTATAGTTTTATATTAAAGCAGAGGAAGCAAGGTTTGAAGTATCTTTTATTAACTTAATTTTAGTTCTGACAGCCTGTAGCTATTATCTAATTATAGAGAGTTTCCTAAAAGTGAAACTCATTAGTATGTGACATAATAAGGTGCATCCCTCACACTCTGTTCTTATGAAAGAAATTCTGCGAGTAAATATATCCACAGTGTTTTGAATTCGCCAGTGTCTTGAATTCACTGGACTTGCAAATTTTATTGGAAAATAGTTTCCTTCAAAGTAAATTACTCCACGAAAGCTCCATTTGTATATAAAATTTAAAGTTGAAACAAATGAAGTACCAAAAAGTTGGTTACGGAGTTGAAGTTATGTAAGGCTTTGGAAACGTATGGTTTATCTTGATGTTAAAAAAGACACACTTAAATCTTTATTATGTATATTTCTATAGGGGATGAATTAGTGAAGTAGATGCAAGTGATAATAATAGTAAGTCTCTACTGATTTTATAGAAGATGTCAATCTATGTTTAAAAGCATACCAGGACCCTTCCACTTCCAGAAAGATAGAGTAAACATATTTTTCCTATTCTTTCCACTAAGTACAACTGCAACCTTGGACATTATACATAAAACAAATGTAAGAAGTCCTTGAAAACTGGAGAGAAATACACACCTATTAGGGCTCTCAGGACTCATGGAATGGCACAGTGGTTAAGTTTCCAGGATTTTCTCTTTGCCTCATATATTTAAGACTTGAAGCTAAGGAAGCTGACAATACAGAGATGCCAAAGAGCTCAGACAAATAAAACAAAGCAAACCAAAAAAGCCTGCTTTTTCTAGCCAAGGACAAGGAAAGAGACAACCTAGTAAGACAGAGAATGTTTGCATAATAACTGCTCTATTCCAGGAAACACAGAATAAACTGTGGCCCCACCTTCACCCCACCAGCATAGGACAAGAAGTCCCCCACACTTTGACCTTTGCCAGGCTACCACAGATCCCTCTAAAGCTCCATTGACTAGAGAAATGGAAACTTACATTCACATAAAAACCTGTACACAAATGTTCATAGGCTTTCTTTGTAATGGCCAAAACTGGAATCAGCCCACCTGTCCTTTAGCTGGCAAATGGTTAAACAGCTTTGGTATGTTTATACCATGGAATAGTACTCAGCAATCAAAAGGAATGAGCTATTGAGAGGCACCTGGATGGTTCAGTCAGTTAAGCATCTACCTTCAGCTCAGGTTATGATCCCAGGATCCTGGAATCGAGCCCCACATCAAGCTCCCTGCTCAGTGAGAAGCCTGCTTGTCCCTCTCCCTTTGCTCTATCCCTGCCCCCCCTGCTTGTACTCTCTGTCTCTCAAATAACTAAAATCTTAAAAAAAAAAAAAAGGAATGAACTATCTATAACGTGACAATCGCAGTGAATCTCTAGATTCGCTGCAATTCGAGAATTATACCAAATGAAAAAAGCACAAAAGTTGCATTCTGTAGGATTCATTTAAGACATTCTTGAAGTGACATAAGTATAAAAATGGGGAACAGATTAGTGGTTGCCAGGGGCTAAGGAAGACACAGAGAAAAAGGTAGCAGTGGTAGGAGGTGGGGGTGGTGGTGGAGTGTAGCTTTAAAAGCCTACACAAGGGATCTTGGCAGTGTGGAAATGTTCTCTATCAGTGTTAATATCCTGGTTGTGATATTGTACTACAGTTTTATGATTTGCTACTATAGGAAGAAACTGAGTAAAGTATACAAGGGATCTCTCTGGGTTCTTTCTTACAAGTGTATTTGAATCTAGAATTATCTTAAAATTAAAAATTAAATTAAAAAAACCAATATAAGGCAAAAAGTAGACATCTCTCCATGGGTGGGATCAAATACCAAAATTTCTAGCACAAACAGGAAAGTTTCCTGGCTCTTCCAATATTTGAAATGCATGAGGGATAGGCAGAGATATGACGGTCTTAAAAACTACAGGGACCACTTTGCCAAGATGTCTCAGTAAATTTTCTTTAAGATCATTGGATGTCATTTGGGCAAACTTTTAAGGAACTTCAAATCCATTTCTTTGATATACATTCCCCACTGTCTTAATCAGTTTTTTTCTGGAAATAGTTTGAGGTGATCTATAAGGAGCATACACAGAGTCAACCCATTAAAATAAAGATAAAAGCCAAGGATTATGCAATGCAATCAGAGAGAAAAGGGAAAAAAGATATTGTATTAAAAATCCTAAGTCTTTTTTTTTCCTTTGGTAAAATTGAAAAAAAAAACATTTTGGCTTTCTAGTATCTTTAGCAAAAGGGGCACCATGATAGATTATATAGCTTCTATGATGAAATAAGAGAGAAAATATTAGTTGATCAGGAGAGACATATTTTAGGTAAGAACTAAATTCTGAGTGCAATTTATTGTAGGCATTTAACTAGTGATCTTTAACAGTAATTTTTTTCTTACAAATGTGCTTTTATAAAAACTTCATTTCATAAGCCATATGGGTGGTTAAAAAACAAACAAGCAAACATACAAACAAACAAAAACAAAAACAAAATGTCTTAACCAGATGATAAGGTCATAACACTGGTTGTCAGCCCAACTGACCTCAGACCTAACCATCATACTCCGGCCTCTACAATCAGGCCTGTGTCCCCGCCACCCTCTACCTAGGATAGCCAATGCCATGTACTCCCAGCACAGTGATTCCCTTGAATATGGGCATGTCATTCTAGCTCTCCTCTGTTTCTCTACATCTCTCCCTCCCTGTTTTTCGACACAGGGTCCTTCTGGAGTCATCATCATTGTCTACTATTCTCAGATACTTCCACAGCTACTGCCAATGCAATTTCCAGAGCACAGTAAGCAAGACCTAACTGTAGATATGGCTTATCCAAGCATGTTGGTTTTATATTCCCAATTAGGTTGCAAATGTCTTGAGAGAAGTCTTAAGTCCACCTATCTACTGATCAACCTCTCTGCTTATAGGCACTGGGTCTCAAGTAAGTTTGGCCAGATTCCTGGCTCTGCCATTTGCTGGTTTTGCTATCTTGGAAAAATTGTTTAATTTTTCTGTGTCTTTGTTGCCTCATCTGTATTGCTATAGGGATAAGTACAATACATGCTTCAAAGATTTTTGAGAATTGAATTACAAACGTTTAGCTCAGAGAATGGCACTTAGCACATTGTGAACATTCAATGTTATCAGTTATCAGTTATCAAAACCAGCTGTTCTCTGGATTCCTCAACATTGTATGGGAGAATCTTTATTCAACCTTATGTAATTACAAATATATATATCCTAAGGACAGAAACTGTAACCCGTTCACCAAAACACTTGTCCTCCTTTTCTTTCTGGGTCTTCAGCTGGACCCTATTCCCCAATCTCTGTCAAGATAGAGTGTTGGCCAATAGACTATGAGAGGGAGTCATGTGTGCCATTTCAGACTCAATGCATTAAAAACTCCCTACATGTACTTCACCTTACTCCTGGCCAGCTGGAATGGAGATGATCTGAGACATGCAAGCCACATGTTGAAGATGGAAAAGACTCTCTCAGCCTGTCACCACCCAGTTAGTTTTGTGTCAGGTTGCAAGAAATAAACTGCTGTTGAATAAGATCCATGTGCATTTCTTTGGTCTGTTTGTGGTAACTGTTTATACAACCCTGCTATTCCTCACAATGGACAGCTCTGACAATTGTGTGTGAGAGAAGTAGCTTGACATAAGTCAAAAAGCCTCTATCTTAGAGTATCTGCCCATTTGACTTCTCATTTGGGCCTCTTGTTCAAACAACTGCTTATTCCTGTATCCATATGCCTACATGTACAGGTTTCTCCTACTCAGTGATCTTGTGGGATTCCAGTCATATCTTAGTTTTAGGTCTCTTAAATATGATTGTGTATCTTTTCTCAGTGTGTCTCAGAATTCTCCAAAGCAAGATTTTCATTGGCTGTGTGCCCCTTTTTAAGGTAAGAGCATCCCAAACACCAGCCTCAAATTTATTTAGCATTTTTCTAATGATTTGACAACAGAGACCTGTGTGTGTGTGTGTGTGTGTGTGTAAAAATGTGTATTGGTGTGTTTGTGACTTTCCTAGGGCAAGGCACAGGGCTGCTGAATTCAATAACGTGAATTTAGTGACTGAACAAAGTCGACTCCGTCTTCCCATATTTGCTGGAGCTGAAGTAAAGTGTTCTGGGTAACAGAAAATCATATGTTAGGAAAGGTAGGTACAGGTGTCCCCCACTTTTTGAAATTTTGCATTATTCTACTTTGTTTTACAAAATCTACATTAGCAACTATTTCTACTAACTGGAAGAAATTCACAGATGATTTTCACTTTTATGAGAAAAGGGGAAAAATAAGAATAATATTCAGCATTTGTTTTGCAATGAGCCTTCACAGAGGCTGTGCATACCCTGAGCAGTAAGAGCAGCATCCTCCTCCCTGCCCCCCAGGGTCCTTCTCTAGGAACCACACCCAGCATCTCAGTTCAAGCTGCCAGAGCTATGAGCCTGTCTGTGAATAGCCGTGTTTTATCTAGATTTATTGTGTGCCTTCATCAGCAAAATGTGTCCTAAGGTATCAGAGAACTCTAAGAGAGGTTATTTTTTAAAATCAGGGACACTCAAAAAATCTCCCATATAAATTAATGCTAATTGCCTTTTTACTCCCTACTCTTACAGATTACTTTTGGATAGAGAGGGAAACCTATATTCTTGAATGATCACCATTTTCTGTTCTTAAAAGGAAACTTACCTACTTATTTTTGTCTCTCGGGTCTCTCTCATTGTTTTGTTCATTCAACAAATATAATTTTGTTTGAGGTGATGGGAAGACAAAGATACTTCATTGGATGACAATCTCAGGAGATGAGCTGATGCATATGCTCATTTGTGACTTTACTGAAGAAACTATTCAAGAGCCACTTGATGGAGCATTTCTACATGAGATCAGAATTTGTGAACAAGAAAACTCGTAGGCCAAATCCTTAAAAGAATACGGAGTAAGAAAAATTAAGTTCTAACATAGAAAAAAAATCCACTTTGGTAGGGCCAGAAGTGTATGCTTTCCATGAGAGCTGGAAATTTGAGATCCTGTCCAGCACCATTGTGTGGGAACTGAACTCCTTGTCCTCAGAAAGTAGAGTACATGGGCTATTTCTTTCTGTGAGGCACCTGAACAAATAACTCTAGAACAGTTACCCGTAATGACAGCTCAAGCTGAAATAGGGTGAATCATGTGCCCTGTCACTGAGAGTTCTAAGATTCCCGGAGTAGTGTCAAAATAATGGTAGAGCCTTGGCCAGTAGAGGTTTGTCCCATTGCTGGTGGTTTGTAGAAGATGAATCAGCACAAGTAGCCAAAGAAAGTCAAGGTTGAGCAATAGCAGCTCCCCCCCACCCCTTTGCTCCTCAGACTTCCTTTCAGAGCCGTCCCACTCAAGTCTCAACAGATGTTAGTATTTGTGGGATGATCTTGCAGAGGACTGCATCAGGGCAAATTTGTGAGTTCATGAGTTCCTCTGTCTCCCCTCCCTCCCTCTCCCTGGCTGCTGATGGTGCTGGGGAGAAAGAGAAGTATCCTGATTGTTGGGACAAAACAAGAAACAAATCATGAGTCTGCTAGTTTTTGAGGGGTTACTGCTACATCAAACATTATTCTTCATTAGGCTGGCAGTCTTGGTATGACACAGCATTTTTTGTTTACTTAAATCCAGTCTTAGAATTTTTAAAAATATTTTATTTACTTATTTGAGAGAAGGAGTGTGTGTGTGTGTGTGTGTGTGTGTGTGTGTGTGAAAGAGAGAGAGAGCATGAGGTCTCTCTCGTGGGGCAGAGGGAGAAGGAGAAGCAGACTCCCCGCTGAGCAGGGATCCACACATGGGACTCCATCCCCGGACCCTGGGATCATGACCTGAGCCAAAGGCAGATGCTTAACCCACTGAGCCACCGAGGTGCTCCAGTCTTAGAATTTTTATTGCCACTTTAACTTACTAATTAATTATAAGACTAAAGATTGATGTATCTTGATCCTGCAAAACACATGAGTTAAGCAAGCACCAGCTGTATAGCAATTATTTAAGACTCAGGATCTTAGTCAAGATACAAAGCCATTTCTATAACCCATTTGGAAATGTACAAAATGTTAGAACTATACACACTCTATTATGTATTCTAATATAGTTCTTTTTTAATTCCAGAAATTAGTTCTCAGAGAAATCACAGATATTCTAAGAGTTGTCAAGTCATGTAGGCACACTAGAATTGAGGAAAGATAAATTTGTTTGCAGCCTCAGTTTGAATGTGGATTCCGTCCCAAATAATCCTTTGAGCTTATTTCTTGGACTTTGCCTGAAGGAAGTAAAAGCAATGTCACCCAGTACAATGTATAAGCATATATATCTGACTATTGTTTATAATAGGACTCATTGGAAAAAATTCTAAGTACCTCCAATGTAATACTGGTTTAAAGAATCATATCAGATTCATAAAATGGAATGTCTTGAATTCATTCAAAATAATAGTTTATAAATACAAATTTATTTAAAATATTCTTTATTATTATTAAATATCAGCAGAAAAGCAACTCTTTAAAGTGCTTTAAAGTGAGAAAAGGGTAACAAACAAAAACTACATATTAATGTCATAAATAATACATGGAAAATTTATTAAAATAGAATTATATATTCATTTGCTTTACATTATCATAGAAAAATACTATCTCAATGTTAATGATTGTTACTTCATAGTAGAATTACAGATTATTATTTTTTTCTTATATATTTGCATGTGTATGTGTATTGCTTGTGCCATAAAGTTATATTAAAATATTATTGGTTTCAGGCTAAAGTGATAGAATATATCTAGATCACAGAAGCTTTTGCCCTAACAGGTAAGAAAATAAATTTTAAAAAGTAATAAATAAAGTATAAAATTTAACCAACAGTCAAATACAAAAGATGAACAACTACATGTTTTCAACTTCAAAATGCGATGTTTAAGACCAAAGTGTGCTATGGCTCCTAAGTTTACCCCTACATTCCAGTAGTTGTAGTGGTAGGAAAGCGGAATCAATAAAATTCAAAGTTAAAACTCTCAGTATTCTCATCATTATTTGTATCCACCACCACTACCAGATTAGAGAGCAGTAAACAGGCTGAGCCTAGGAGGATGAGAAAATGACTCCAGGAAGAGTCAAAGACAAATCCTATAGAAAAATGCTACATCGACTGAGCCAATAGAAGTGGACCTCAAAACCACTGGAGAGGTTTGAGATAATCCAGGATTTCCTGATAAATCTTGCGGGGGGGAAAAGAAATCAAAGTCAGTCCCAATGGATTTCCTTTCCGGACTAGAATCCTTTCCCAACTGGGTGAAATGATACATAACATTTAAGAAAATCCCAAAGGAGGAGCGGAGTTGCTAACCTTTAGAAAAGGACATTTATAGACCTAACTGAGCTCCTCTCCACCCTCACTTTCCTTATGTAACACTCACCAATGCCTCTCAGCTACAGAAGAGCAAATGGAACACTAAGTTCAATATTCAAGGTAGCCAAGAACAGACAAGTAGTTTCTAAAAGCAGAGAGTAGGTGTCAAGAAAATTTAAGTACTAAAAGAAAAAAGAAATTCTGACACCCAGTGTGGGGTTTTCCACACCGAGCAGTCCTATAATTCTATGCAGCCACCAACTGAGTATCCTAATTTTTTTTTTCAATTCTGATACTAAATACCAAGAGTAATTAGAGCTCTTAACCTTCAGACCCAGCAGGGGCTCAAGGACTTCAGATGCTAATCACAGGCAGTGGGTCCCCAGGTTATCCACACTTCTGTCCAGCTTGGCCACAAATTGAGGTTTTCCATAACCCTCTCCTCAGGTTTGATAATTTGCTGTAGAGACTCACAGACCTCAGGGAAACATTTAATTAACCAGTTTATATTATAAGGAACATGAATGAGGAATTAGGTAAAGAACTGGAGATTGAGACCAAATATAACATATGATGCTCCTCTCACTCAAAAAATTATAAGAGTTTTAGGGGCTCTGTGATAGAAACAGGGAATGAAGACCAGTATATATGGTCTTATTATTTTAATAATAAAATATTACATCCAGCAAATATATTTGGGTAGAGTCAGTCATATCAACCAGAAAGAAAATGGATTGTCATGGCAAACAACACTGAAAAATATCTAATTTAAAGACAAAGAATCTTAAAGATAAGGAAATACATTCTTAAGCCTCAGACAAGCAAAGTAAGTCACTTCTGAAGGTAAAATCAATCAATCAGTCTGGGGCTTGTTTCTTAATACCAACAATCAACGTCAGAAAACAATGGAAAATTTCCACCAAAAATTAAGGAACAAAGTGTGACTTAAAATAGTATAAGCAGTTAAATTTTCAACTTAAGTATAAAGACAAGTGGCAGACAATTCCAGCATAAAAATAAAAGCAAGGAGTAGAATATCTATAAATGGTTTTTGAAAAAATTCTTGAGGACAGGTAGCCAACCAGAATGTAAGTGGAGAATCTGTAGTAAAAGGCAGGAAACAATACTCAGTGATAAGAGACAGTGGAACCATGCATGCAGTTCTCAAGGAAAGAAAGTGAAACTCAAAAACAAAGTGTCCTTTGATATAAGTCAAAGCTGGACATTTACAACCAAGAAATATCCTGGGGAATGTGATATCTGTGAGTCTTTCTAAAAAGTAGGTTGATGATGAAATCAAGTCCACCAAGAGATAGGCATTAAATCAATTCCAACCATGGAATCTTCAGGTCCATCATGTTGCCCTGGTTGAAAGAAATAGAATATGGTAAAGAAACTCAACATCACTTGGAGCTGTACATGCTATATTCAAGGCACTGGTGACTGTTATTCTTCCAAAGATTTTAGGAGGATCAAAGTTTTTGGTATAGACCATGCTAGCATAGGTAATGGATATGGGGAAAAATGAAATTCAGGCTTGTTCTCTACAACACTTGGCAGACCTCAGTTGTTCATGTGGCTGCGTATGAGGGAGAACAAAGTTTAGAGGAGAAAGCAGAAGATTGAAAGTTAACGAAGTGGCCATCACAGGACAAAGATTGTGCTTACCAGGAGGGAAAGGGCCAAGGGTGGATGAGTGCTACCCCATAAGGGTGTTCTTACAGATAGATAGGATGCAGTGAGCTAAATGGCATTTCAGATATATCACAGACACCACCTGTATTGGGACATTACACGAGCAGAGCCCACCAGCAGTAGTGAAAGCAGACCAAATCAGAGAATGTCTACACTACTGATATGGGTAGATGCCAACGAAGATTTCTATTTTCTCTTCCCCCACTTTTCTCCTTCTCCCTTCTTCCCCCTTAACATGGATAGAGTAGAAGGAGAAAATGCCAAAGAATGACTTGTGAAAAGTCGAATAGGGGTTTGCCTGTGAATGCATGTTGAGGACTAAACAACAAAGGATGGCAAGGAAGAAAGCAGTAAGATGCCGAACAGGTAGTCCTGATGCCATAGCAACAGTCTGACGGGTGGATTGCCAAGCCAGACCCAGATACTTTAGGTCCAACTTCATGAACAGGGGTTCCCACGTTGGTGAAACTATTTGCATCAAATGGAGGACCGTTTAAACTTTAGGGAGACTCTAACCTAAGGTATTCTTTGAAAAGCTAATGTGCCTGCCAGAAGACTTCTTTCCCAGCAGAAAGTATTTAAAGCAGTCTTTTTAAAAGAAAGTAGAACTCTGAATAATGGAGCATACGGTTTTGTAATGCTAGCATAAAGATATTCCCCTACGTATTTATGTAGCAAATTAGACAATCCCATAATCCACTGAGGACATTAAATTTCTTTCCAGTAAAAAGATGAACAATATGTCAAATTCTAGATTGGGTATATGGTTTATGGCTTTAGAAACAAAATGAAATAGAAGGCTTAGGAAGGATTTGGATTAAAATGCCAAAGAGTTAACTAAGTGTATTATATGAGAAAAAAAAAGGTGGTTTTCTGAACTGAATTATTTGAATTGATTGCACAAAGTGACAAAGAGAAAAAAGAAGAAAGCAAAATGAACAGAAAAGGCACAATAAATCTTAATTTAGATGCCAATTGTATTAGTCTCATTCCTCTAGTTTTGATCTTTTCTTCATATAGCTCACACTCTCAAGCTGAACCAATAAGAAAATGTGAAATTTACATAGAATTCAGATGCTTTTTCTTATGAACTAGAGAGACCATGAAATCCCTTCCTTTAGTACAAGCTGTGTACTTAAGTACTATGTGAGATAATGTGTCCACCTCTTCACCACGGAGAATGATCTTTTATGAATAATCAGCTGGACAGCAATTGTGCAATCACTTACAGCATGTCAGAAGTCACTGCTGGGAAAGCATAAGAAAGTTTGAAGAGTACGAGGATAGAGGGGAGGGCTCCAACACCCCCTCTGGGGGAATCGGGAAATTTACAGGTTCATAAGTGTCATGTTTTGGTATTTCTATCTCAGAAATATACCGGAGACTGTTCCAAAAAGAAAAAAAAAAAAGCCAGTGGATCTGCAGTCACAGATTTTATTTAGGAAAAACCAAACCAAACCAGTGAAAAACCTTAGGGCTATCTTTACACAGCCAAGTTTGCAAAAGAAAGTATCCTTTGTGACTCTGGAGGGTGACATTCAAAAGCATTCCAAGATCTCACTGTCCCTCTGCAGAAACCCTGCCAATTTAGAAAAGTGATTAATTTCAATCTGCAATGTTTCTTCATTTCCTTTTAGATCCTCATTTTAGCAGCAGAGTGGGGAAGTTTAAGAGTTCTTACAACTCCCCTTGCTGGCAGCAAATAAGAAGTGCAACTTTAATGCAGAAAACTTCATATTTATCTGGAAAATAATAGCTAAGTATAAGATCAACATTTAATTTTAAAAACAAGACCGATTCCAGCGCCAATCTATGTATAAGTTTATAATTAAAATTAAAAACACAAAAAGTAATCATTAAATTTGTTGGAGATTCTGATTTCCAGAGAAGTCAGATCAATAATGAACCTTATATTAAGACATTTACTTCAATAGCACAATTGCAAAAATTCATATTTCTGAAATCTAATACAGAATAACATTTTCATCTCCTGAACATTTAGATTGCCCCTCTGCTTGTTATCATTCTGTCTCCAGAGATTCATCATTATCTATGGCAGAAACAGAAGGTTCACTAGTCATTTAAGCTACTTCCCCACACATTTCAGCTCCCTTGCTGTTCTTGCGGTTGGGCAGGGCAGCAGTGACTTGTGTCACTTACTGGTCCTCAAACAAAAGGGCCACCCCACAACCCCAAACTGCCTCCTCCACCACTGTGGTCACTGCAGAAGGCCCAGATAATGTCCATCCACGTAGTACTTGAGCAACCATATGGGGCAGATTCCCCTGTGTGCCCACTCTTCCTATTGACCCACAGTGGAGTTTGAGCAAGAAATAGCTGTTAAGAGTTAAGCAATTCAGGGACACCAGAGTGGATCATTGGTTGAGCATCTGTCTTTGGCTCAGGTCATGATCCCGGTGTCCTGAGACCCAGTCTTACATGGGGCTCCCTGCAGGGAGCGTGCTTCTCCCTCTGCCTAGGTCTCTGCCTCTCTCTCTTTGTGTCTCTCATGAATAAATAAATAAATAAAATATTTTTAAAAAGTGTTAACCAATTAAGATTGTGAGGCTCTTATGTCCTGAAAATAATAAAATAGCTAGGTTTTAGAACACTTGTAGCATATTAGACACAATCCTGAACATTCTGTATGCCTCACTTGGTGTTTGCAACAACCCAGAGAGGTATATCTGCTATTTTATCAGCTGCATTTAATAGATGACAAAACTATGGCAAAGATAGATTAAGTTACTAATCTCAGGTCAGATGGCTAGAAAGTGAGGATCCAGGAATCAACTCAGTCTCCAAATTCTCTCAATTTTTATTGTCTAATAAGCCTAATTTGCCTAATCTTTATTGTCTACTCTGCATTGTCTAATAAGCCAAACTTCACAATTATTTAAGATTCGTTACATTAGGGGCACCTGGGTGGCTCAGTGGTTGAGCATCTGCCTTTGGCTCAGGGAGGTCCTGGGATTGAGTTCCACATTGGGTTCCTTGCGGAGAGCCTGCTTCTCCTTTTGCCTATGTCTCTGCCTCGCTCAGTGTGTCTCTCATGAATAAATAAATGAAATCTTTTATAAAAAAGATTAGTTACATTAAATTGAATGTCATAATCCTGTTTAATAAGTTATAAAGGTAAGTTATACACTTAACCATTTAAACAAAAAATAGTTATCAACAGTCTACTTGTTGAAGACACAGTCCTTAAGCACTGTGAGGTATGAAAAGTAGTATGAAATGTGGTCCCTCCTCCTCACAGGGCTTACATCAAGCCAGGGAGACCAATCAGAGACACAAAGAAGCCCAAGAGCAATACAGGAGACTTTACAAACAATGCATAACTATTGCCAAATCAGCCTTCATAAAGTAAGTGATCAGTAAATGTTTATCAGGAGGAGAAAATGGGGACATGAAAGAAGGAAAATCAGGAATGAAAGGTATAGAAAAACTAGCAAAGAAGGTAAATAAGGGGCATTTGAATGGCTCAGTTAAGTGTGGACTCTTGATTTTCACTCGGGTCCTGATCTCAGGGTCTTGAGATGGAGCCCTAAGTCAAGCTGCTCACTGAGCATGGAGCCTGCTTAAGATTCTCTCCCTCCTTCTCCCTCTGCCCCTCCTCGCCTACTACATGTACTCTTGCACTCTCTCTCTTAAAAAGAAGAAGAAGAAGAAGAAGAAGAAGAAGAAGAAGAAGAAGAAGAAGAAGAAGAAGAAGGAGGAGGAGGAGGAGGAGGAGGAGGAGGAGGAGGAGGAGGAGGAGGAGGAGGAGGAGGAGGAGGAGGAGGAAAGTAAGATTACAGAACAGCCATCCTATAAGCTAGGATAGTCAAACAAGGCTCTGTAGACCAGGTAGGGGTTAAGCATGAACTTGATGCATGGGTAGGGTTTATATCAACAGAGAAGGTGGGTCAGGGTGTTTCAAGTGAGCAGAGTAGCACCAATACATGGATAAGCTCACAATGGCTCTAAAAAGAGTTAGTGGCTTACTTTGGCAGGGAGACAGCTTACATGGTATTGAACACTGAGATGAGGCTTGCAAGGATCATGGCTGCCAAATTATGAAGGTCTCTATGAAGCTGTATTTGTCTTATAGAAAGAAAGACAAATTGAATGTTTGTAGAATATTGAGCTTCCAGTGAAGTATAAATAGCCTAAAGCAGACATACATAGTCAGAAAGGCGCTGGAGGGATCAGAATACACACACACAGGCTCCCGTGCATGTCTCTTTAGCAATAGCCATCTTTTTTTTTTTTTTTTTTCAAACACACGAGGGTTTATTTACAAGCTCGAGCTTGGGTCCAAGTATACCCGACACAGCGGAGCAGGGACTTGGACCTAGCAATAGCCATCTGCCTCCAATGTCTGCAGATAGGCTTTCTCAAATTTTGTGTGAACTATTTATCTCTTCAAAAAGTGATCTGTTAACAGCTTTTATGCTGTTCTATTGTTATTTGATTCTATATTATTTAATATAAAACAAATGAGGAACCATAGACAAAGTATGTTGAACATTATTTTTATTAGATAAATTTATGCACTTGGGTTCTATCAAATACATACCAAATACAGTTCTACTCCTTGAAAGTAAGCTGTTTAAACTGTCTGAGTTTGGGGTGGCAATTGCCTTCATAACTCTAAATGATATGCTTCTCCTATTTCTTGACTATTCAAATTTTAAAAAATATCTCTTGGCTTCCTTTTAAATTTGTTTTAAAGATTTTATTTATTTATTCATAAAAGACACACACACATACACACACACACACACACAGAGGCAGAAAGAGAAGAGGGCTCCTTGCAGGGAGCCTGATGTGGGACTCAATCCTAGGACCCCAGGATCATGCCCTGGGCTGAAGGCAGATGCTCAACTGCTGAGCCACCCAGGCGTCCCTATCTCTTGGCTTCTTAATACAAAGATAATTTATCTCTTTTCTCAACTTGGTATTTTTATGTCATTACCTATTTTTTGAAATAATTTTATAACTTTCTTTTTATTTTTCCATCAACTTTGGATAATATTTCTCGACTCCTCTGACCTTTCTCTCCACAAGTTTTCTTCCTTCTGAAAGTCTGACTTGCAGCTATACTTTTTCTTAGATCTTGTCAATATTACTAACATTACAATCTCTCCAGTATCCCAACCAAGTCTTTTGCCTTTTGACAATACATTGATGATAAGCTTTGAAGATCAAGAAGCAATCTTTACACTGGTCTGATCATATACCCATGCTATTCAGTGTTGTGCCAAGTTGTATACCTAAATCAGTTTCCTCTTTATAGGCCCAATACCTTCATCTCTTGGTCACCTTAAGAAAATGTTTTTAGAGTTAAAGTCAACTCAATTCTCCTTTTAAATACTTCATCAATTATTAAGTTCATGTCACGGTTAGTTTGCTTTTTATCTAGACAATGAATTTCACGATCAAGAGTTTTTGTTTGTTTGCTTTGAGGTTTTTAATTGCTTTTCTTTTTAACTTATGTTGGTCATATTCATTATAACCTGTTTTTCCTCTCGTTCTTATCTTATGCACTTAATATGTCCTGATCTCTAAAAATATTAGAGGCTTATCTGAATATCTTTATATCTTTATTTTCTCCAGGGTCTGGTTGTTATTGTCATTCCTGTTACTGGTCTCCCTATGGATCCCTCATATGCCTGGTGATACTTGATTACCCATTCAGGGTTGCATAACTGGGGTAAGTTTCCTGGTATTGCATTTCCCAACTGAAATTTCTCCTGGTGGAGGAATTACAATTGGCAACTGGGTGTGGGACTGATCTAAGCCAAAGGGATAATTGAGTCTCTGCTTAACTGCATATGAATACGGTTTTGCCCTTTCTTGCTGTAGAAGGAGGGGATAGTGACCCAAATTGTTGTGGGTTTTTTTTTTCCCCACCTGAAAAATATTTCTCTGGTAGCTATAGAACTAAGTGGTTTCATTTCAGGGGAAATGGGTAGAGAATCAATTCTCTGCCTCCAGCTCTCCAAATTCCAGAATGAGGAGGACTTTCAGTAGTTGGAGAAGTAACATCCCTATTGGAATCTATGACTTTCCCCCTATACTTTGGTTCAATTTCTTTAGAAAATAGCCTTGTGATGCTTTTCCCAGAGGGAATGCCAACTGTCTGGGCTCTGTCCTGGGTCTGGGGTAGCCACCCAGACTGGCACAATGATTCCATAAAAGATCTTGATCAACAACCACGTTTCAGCTTCATTTCCCTTTCTATACTTGGTCTTCAGCTAATTCTAAACTCAGAGTCCCTTGGAGGTTCTACTAGAGAGGTGTCCCTCACTCCCTGGAAACATAATCTAGGCTGACTCTACCCATTGTTTTACTTCAAAAGTCATTTCCATCCTTTCTGGCTTTCAGACATATTTTTTAAGTGTTTGTTCATTGATAAGTTTTTCCCAGTCATCGACTTATGCCTGCTTCACCTCAGTTTGCTGCTATTGGTTTCAAAAGGGGCTGGGCAGGAGTGACACAAATAGGGATGTCAGCCACATAGTCTCTATTTCTCAGAAATAGCATATCGTTTGGAATCCCTAATTAAAGAATCTCTAGATTCCAAGAGGAACTAAATCTGAAGGATAAGAAATAGAAGTTGCTACTTGAGAAGTCAAGCAGTAGGGAGGGAATGAACACATAGTGACAATGGACTATGGATCATCTTTCTCAGCCTCATGAGGAGAAGAGAGCCAAACTAATTTTTGATCAAGGAAATACACTTTTTATCAAAGAAATACACAAGGAAGATAGTCTTTTTAGAATCCTTCATTTCTGTCCTTTCCACTGTGTCTGGTTCAGTGTTTGCTGTATTTCAAACTTGCTTCTCCATACATTAGGTTTCCTGACTCAGTGTCTTGAAAAATATTTTCTCTTGCATCTCTCTACATGATGTCTCCACAAAAGAATTTAACCACAGCTTTTGTTTTATCACCATCATCATCACTGTTATTATGACTTAAAGGGTTGGATTTCACTGGTTCTTACTTCTAACCTCTTAAAATCCCTTTGGATTTTTAATCTGCAATTCCCAGTGTTTGCCATTTTAGTACCATCTGCAAATTAGTTAATGTGCTGTTTAGCCTTTCTTTGAAATCAGTAATTAAGATGTAAAGTAAGACTGAGCCCAAGACTAATTCTCTGGGCTTCCCACTGGGACCTCTCCTGAGCTCGATAACTCTTTTATCACCACCTCTGGCTTATCATTTTCCAGCCAAGTCTCAAGCCATTTTACTTGGTATATAATTAAGTTGATTTATGAGGGTCAGTAGATTAATTTCATTTTGTTAAATATTGTCTGATACATCTATTTGTTTTGCTTAGCTTTGTATTTACTTATGTTGAAACATTATAGCTAAAGAAGAGAAGAGTATTTTCAGGCAGGCTAACCCTAGTATTTTCTGATAGACAATCACTTAGTCTGGAGACATACACAGTATCTTAATATCAGTTCTATCATTTAACTGCAGCCAAAGTTCAGCATCTAAAATATAATTATAATTCAATGACATTTTCCTTCTATCTTATTTACTACTTTTTATATTTTTGTCTAGTTTTCTAGTATCTTTCCACTTTTTTAGGGTAACAACAAGAACAAAATATCTCTATTTTGGTAAATGTATGCACTTATTCCCAGATCAACCATAGACGAATGTTTTGTTTTTGGGTTTTAGGCATTTTCTATTAGCTGCCAATTATCTATGCCTCAGACTGACATTCAAATAATTAAATATTCAGGTGCACTGATCCTGCCACCAAGGGTTTTATGGGCATTTGAGAAATTTGTTTAAGTTTAATTGGGAAATTAAGCCATGGGGCAACGTTACTGCAAAGCTATACTGCTGTGTTCTGAGTAACTAGACTAATCTAGGTCAGAGAGGCACAATAGGACATACAAATGCCCAAAGAACTCAACATTGTGCCTGTAATGACTGCCAAATTCTGAGATACTTTAATCTTCCCATTCTGGGACTCTTCTTTGGATATACAGACTGGGTTCTGGTTTATAACTTGAATCCTAAGGATACTAGCCTTGCTTCTTTCTTCTGGTCTTCCTCTCTCCCTCAACACTTAAGTATTTTATTTGTGTGTTTGCAAAGCAGTAACACTCTGAGTCAGAGGCTGCTTTCTGGGAAATGCATCCAGTCAGGCAGTAAACACTTTTATTTCACTATAAATACTTGAAAGTTTATGATGTATACATGATTGTAAAATGATTATTTTTTTTCCCAACTGATTTTTAGGTACCCACTGGCAGAGAAGACCAAATGAATGGCTTTTTCTCACTTTATATTTTCCTTAAGACCTGATTAACATAATTGAAAATTATGCAAAGGTAAAGGGGAAAAAAAGAGAAAAAAGGGAGGAAGGATGGATTGGGGGACGGGGGGACGGGGGGGAAGAAGGGAGAGAAAGCCTGACAGTATGTAAACTTTGTTCCTAATCTTGAACTCACACTTTCCCAGCTGTTTTCTACTATCTTTATAGTTACTAGGATTTTTTTTTTTAAACAAAATTTCCTATATTCTCCTTGGTGAAAATTTTTATGGCTATATGGTCACATTTCCTCCTTTTGCCTTCTTAGTAATGAAGTAATGAATTGAACACATTTTTTTAAACACGTGTTAATTGCATTAAGAAACACTTTTACATGTTTAAGACTTCTGAAATCTTGACCACTGTGAGATGGATACAGAAGTATTAGGTTCACTTTTTTTTTTTTTTAGGTTCACTTTTTAAAAAAAAAAATAAAAGCCTTTTAATTAGGAGTTTGAGTAAAATTGAAGAGAATTTTGTCAATGCTGTTCCAAGTTCTGCTATTCTTTGTGAAGTAGGTAGCAACTTGCCTTCATCAGATTAAATGAGCTTCTGTAATTCTGATTTTGGCTTGTTATTGTTTTTGACTGTATACTACTCTCTTTTTCTCCCTGCTATTTTACATTAATGGTGACTTACAGTAAAGCTCTATGAGACCTAAAGTATATTATGTAAGAATAACTAGCATGCTTCTTTGTTTCTCCATGTATATCATATAAATCTAACATGCACATACATATATGAAATATATAGTCTTGAATATTATTTGAATCATAATAAGCTTGTTTTTATTCCGTATACACTCCCTTATTTCTTCGTTCAAAAAATCTTATAATTGCTTATTTTTCAGATAATATGATAGACCAGATTAGCAATGTGGGAATGATAGTGTTCTTAAGAGCTGGGTCAAATTCATTTATCTGGTAGTCACTATTTCCTAACTCTAGCTCTGTTAGATGGTTTCAGGAACAGAGCTATGACTGTGAAGATTCTTGATCCATGAGGTTGAATTAAACTACGATCTTACATGCATCTTAGTTGGATATGCATCAAAATGACATACTTGTGAAGCTCTAAGGCAACTTAGAAGCCAACTACTCTACCCTTTTATCTAAGTGATGAGATAACTAAAGTTTACAGAAATAAATCCCTCAGCCAAGGTTATACAGAGTGCTAGTAGTAGTAATGGAACTGGTAGGAACTAGAACTAGAATTAGGTAGGGTGCTCCTCCATTCTCTTTTCATAAAGATTACTACCTCATCTGAGTATGATAGAGGCACCAAGGAAAATACTGATTTGTCTTCAAGAGAAAATATTTAAGAGTCTCGTAAATGTAAAACCTCTAGAAATGTACACAAATGAACGTACATTTGCGCACTCCCTGTGAATTATAAAAGCAATTGGTAGGTTGGCAATTGGTGAAAACCTTTGGCTGTATAGCTAAGAGAGAAATTATCAAAATACAAGCTATAAGAATAAATGTCCTGGGTTTTTCTGTTGGATAATAAAACTAGCTATAAAGAGCCCACCATGTAAATATGCAAACAAAACACTAAGACTCTTTGAATTATGTAAAACATTTTTTCTATAAATTCTTAAAAGCTGGGAATTATGTTTTAACTAATCATTTGTTCTGTTAAATAGGATGTGCAATAAATGATGGAAGAGGTCAAGCATCATGGACACCATTAGATGGCAGTATGACACAAAAGTATTGTTTCCATTAAATGTTAGCTTATGGTCCACTTATATACGTATACATCTACATTGCATTGAGAGTAAATTTTAAACTTTTTTTTTTAAGGAGTAAATTGGAGATTCTAATACGAAAGAATGTGAAAGTACTCAGGATGAGAAAAGACTAGGAAAGAGCAATAAGACATTAAAGCCAATGACAGGAAAAAGATGTATTCCAGGAAGAGGGACAGGACTTCTGTTTACCTAATGGCTCCATGACTATGCGATGCAAATATTGCAAAGTTTGATAAATTTTGAGGGGCAAAATTATTTTTTAAAAAAAAATCAAAAGAATAGTCATTTAATCTATGACATTCTAACTTCAAAATAAAAAATAGTAACCCATGTACCAACTGTCATTAGATGTGTAGATAGCAATAATCTTTCTGATAGCAATAATTTTGAGTTTCTAAGAGTTGGGTATTTACCTAACTATAATTTGTATGATACTGATGATACTGTTTTAAAAACTTCTGTTTTAAAAACAATCCAATCCCTTTTAGGAGCCAGGTGTCATCTGATACAAAATTTAAATCCAGCATATGGAGTGTAATTTACTCTAAAGGCTTGACATCCCTTGTAGATGGCCTATTTTATAAGCATTAATAGAAAGAAAAAAACTGGTAGAGTAACTCCAAGTTTTTTGAGTCTAAAATTATTTTCTATAGGGTGCAATGGACACCATGCCTAAGGTAGTATTTTTTGATAATATAGAAATTCTTTCTTTCTAGGTAAGCATGTAGAAGGTAGCAAGGCTGGAAGGCTCTACTCCTACTATTGTTTTAGCTGGGCAATAGTAGATGTAAGTTTTGAGGGGCACAACATGATTACCACATTTTAACACTTTTCACTCTTCTGCTCCTTCCTTTGTACGGTCAGCTCCTGACATAATGAGAGAAAAGTAGCCTACCGGGACCAGCTCAATTCCGTGACATGCTTTAACAAGGCAAGATCCTCATTAATGCCAGAGACTTTTTGGAGCCCCGGTGGTATCTCCTTATAAATATAGTCTATGGGATATGCGATAGTGTAGACTTTTCTGCCAGGCTCTCCCTTCTCCAGTTCATTCTCTATGGTAGTGGTCCCATCTGGTGTGTTCAGTATTTTAGCTCACAAGCATAGACTCTGTTAGATGGAGGGTGTTATCATTCACATATGTAGAGGTTTTTGAAGATAAAATTTTCCCCACCCTTCCAGAAAAAAAAACAGAGTAAGAAGCTGCCCTATTTTCAGGGTGCCTGATTCTTTCCTGCTCCAGGGCATATTGTTATCACCAGCTGTGGTCAGGGAGAAAAAAATCCCCATCCCTGTGATGTAATACAGTACAATTAGGCACATAATGTAGATTTTATGCTTTTCTCTGAAACATCTGGCATGTACTACTTTCTAAAACCAAACCTTGGAGAGCCAGACCTCCTGTAGCATTTTAATATCAATGTGTCTTTTCACATATTAGTTATCTCATGTTTGTGCCAGTTTCTGAAAACACCACATCCTAAATATCACCTCTTGAATGAGTAGAAATTCAAAATGCTTGCCAGGGGGTTATGTGTTTTGGGGGTGGGTCGGGGGGAGAACTAATATCTGCCCTAATCTAAATACCAAATGAATTTTAGATTGTCATTCTAGCCCAGCATTAGCATTGACTCTTGGGAAAATCATTGTTTATGTATTCTTTTCAGATAATCGGAATTAAGAATCAATCTATTTAAACCTAGTTGCTAACACTTCATTTGTATTTCTGACATATTAGGAAAATATGTGTAAAGATATTACTCTTATCCATTACTTTTGAAGAAGTCAGCAATGAAAAGTTTTAAACAAATCATCTCCAAGTTCTCAGAAAAAAAAAAAAAAAAGAATCAAGTCACTTGAGGAATAGATAAAATATTGCTCTGAAATCCTCATGAACAACAACAACAAAAAAAACCTCCCTCACTGAGATCTATGCCCTCAAGTCAGGGCAATCAGGCTGAAGGGAACTGCTTTAGCAGAATATACTGGTCTTACTTGCCACACCATCTTTCAATGGTTCCCATCTCCCCCCGCCCCCCAAATCCACAACCAGAACAAACAAAAAGATTTAAAAAGGAAGCACAAACTACATGAAAGTATAGCTAAGAATAAGAGAAGCAAAATTTGTGATTCATGTATTTAGACATGTTAAGAATATAGTAAAATGTTGATAAAACATTCACAAATGTACGTAGAAAACGGCTTGTATTCATTTATAAAACAATTGGCTTTTAGTCATGATTCCATTAAGTATATTGGAATTTTAAAGAGTAAATTGTGAAATTGTTTGAACCCACCACAACACGGATGAACTCTAAAATACTAGAAAGATTAAAACAAAAATGTTATAAATTGCATAGATAGTTATCCATACCCCAGATAACTGCTTTAAAATTTATTAATAAGTTTAATGAAAGATTATTTGGGTTCTTATTTTAACATTGAATGTTGGGTTGATTCTGAACAGTAGACTCAATGCCTTGGTGCTATTTCGATAGAGGCATTACAAAGACCCTAGGAAATTGTTCTGGAACTCTCAGAGTCTTGGTTTTCTTATTTATAAGAGCTGGTTACATTAAGACGGTGTTTGAGGTACTTTCCAGCTCTAAAACATTGAGTCCATGGATTTCAATGTAATACCTTATAATTGTGTGGTGAATGCCTTGCTTTAAAGAATATGAAGTCTGTTATTTGTACATTTTGGTACATTTACATCATAGTGATTCTTAATAAATATCAAAAAGCAATGGTCCAATGCCATAATATAAAACATGTTAGAGACAGATGGCAGTGCCAGATATGTCTAAGTAGAAGGACAGATGGAGCAGGACTTACATTCTTTCTAACCCAGGAAGCTTTGAAGGGGTTGAATGACAAGACTTATTTTTCCTCTAAGAAGTAATTTGGTGAAGGACAAAGAGTACCATTTCAACTATGAAAAACAATAGAAAGACAGGGGAAAAAATGAGTTCCAGTATAGCAGACTGACCTAATATGAACCACTTTCCCTTTACTAAACTCATGAAATGCTGTATAAAACACCATTGCATTGTTTCAGAAAATACAAAAATGAGTTGGAAAAAAAGACCAGAAAATTCCTACTTGCAGAGTTAGTAACTATAGGGGGAGTGTAAGCATATGAATTAAGGCTCTAGTCCTTGTGATATTGGTCCAAGAGGGAAAAAGAAAGTGAACCCCAGGCTTACATGAGACATAGAGGATAAATTCAGGAACCTGGAAGGGCTGACCTTTCTTAAAGAACATCCTGGGAAGAGTCAATAATACCTATCTCTAAGTGGATAAATCGATGTCTTATAATAAAAACCTCAAATGTGGAGTCCAAATTTATATATCAGTGTTGTGTATGATTCCTAAGTAAAGGCATTAACGGACTGTCTAGTCCTATATTAACAAAATCTCTGGGATATTCTTTGAAAGCAAATATAGAGTCTCTTCTATAAAATTACATAAAACCTCCACAAGAAAAAATGCAAACTACAGAAAACAATAGCAACAAAATAAAATACCAACAGAAGATGAGATGTTAATAAATATGATGAACTACATAAGGAAATAACTACTATAAGTAAAAGTCAACAGAAACACAAAGAACTGGCCTAATAAAGAACAATAAAAAAATTGGTACAAAATATGTATCTGCCAACAATATTTAAATCAGGAGAGTGGGAATACGAATGGTGATTATTCTCTAATTTGTTTTTTTTTTTTTTTTAGTTTATAAAATGTTCCACCAGTAACTGGTATTTATCTTATAACAAGAAAAATATCATTAAGATTTCTATTTTGTAGTGTTCAACATACTAATTTTTGGGGAAATCTTTCAAGTTGCTCTCAGGTCAACGGCAACAGAAATGTAAAGATTTCATGTTGAATTATATTTTTACTTGAAATACTACAAACTATCCTAATATTTTAGTTAGTAATGCAGTTTTCTTTTTATTCTTGAATAACCCAATTGCTAGACTTTTAAATCTATATTCTGGAAATGCTTCAGTAATTATGGAAACAATTATTTTTTTCTAACTCAATATTATACACTAAATATCTCTATATCTGCTCTCCCATGGCAATGTAAAGGGTATGGCAGTCACAATTATGACATGATATTTTATTAGTACATTGCCTTAATTTGATGATTACAATAAATGGCAATTCATTAATATCAGAGCTTCCAGACATGAGGGAGGTAAATTACATTAGAAAGCAAAGAGTGTTGAGCTGGAAATAATCATATATTTTCCCTGCATGTCTGTAGAAGTACAAATAACCTTTCTTTTTCTTCAAAAAAATCAGCATGGATCCCAGATGGGGGCACACTCAGCTCTTAGCAAAAGGAGGGGGCAGGGCTAACAAGGGGCTGCCTTCAAAGATGGTTGAAGCCCAAAGGGATTTTCATCACAGGTTTTTGGCACTGGAAGGTCTTTGAAGATTTTTGGATTTTTGCTTAACAGGTGGTCTCTGCGCCTGCTACAGTTTCTGCTGATCTGAAGCCACACTGCTCAGCACGACTCCTACCTGCTTGGTTTTCTGGAGCTAAGGCCCCAGGAGCTTCTACTTTTTTCATCCAAAGATTACTTTTCTTATGAGAGGGTTAGGGTTTCCCTCCCCCACTTTCCCACCCACTACCAACTGGCACCCCTCCCTGTGAGTATGAAACCTGCCCTTCAGTTATATCACACAGGGAAAGCCCAAAATAAAAAGCCATGTGCTGGAAGAGGCCCACTAGGTGGCAGAGTTGATTAAGCAGTTAGTATGTAAAGGCTGTGAACTCCAGGAACAAAAACAGGATGGGAAGGGGGGGGGGGGGCTCCACATTTTCCAGTACTGTTCACCCACCCACCGGGGCTGAGCTCATCCTGACCCCACTGTTTCTACATCCTCAGAGTAGTGGCACTTTACGAGAGGCAGCGTAGTGTCTGACAGTGGTGCTAAACTCTGAGACGCTGTCACTGCAGGTACGGGACACCTAAATGCTCTAGCTTGGGAAGCGGTGACATCCAAGACAGAGTGGTCCACCCACCCAAGAAGCCAACAGTCTTTTTTTTTTTTTTTTTCAGTTCCCCAGTAGAATACTAACAATCCTCCTTATTCTGAGAGAAAACATTGCCTTCAAAATCTAAATTCTCTTTCACAGCAAATTGTCCCAATCCAACAAAAATTGGAGAGATTCTTCAGTTATCTGCTTGAGTTTATGTTGGCAAGTTGTTTATTGAGTTACCACCATCCATTAGTTTTACAGAGTACCTCAAGGTTGAAACAAACTTTATGAATAATATGCAAGAACTCAGGGGCACCTGGGGGGTTCAGTCGGTTAAGAATCTGCCTTCAGCTCAGGTCATGATCCCAAAGTACTGGGATCGAGTCCCACATTGGGCTCCCTGCTCAGTAGGGAGCCTGTTGCTCTCTCTATCTCTCTACTTCTCCCCCATGCTTGTGCTCTCAGTCTGTCAAATAAATAAATAAAAACTTTTAAAACGAGAGAAAAATATGCAAGGACTCAGCATTCAAAATGCACGCTAAATTTTGTTCAGCTCCAATTCGGGCTCATCTCACATCCACCTACTTAACTAGCTTACTATATGCAGCCAGTTCTAATTACTAGCAGTTTTATGCTACTAAGAAAACTTGAGGTTTAACTATCACTCTACTTTTATCAATAACATCAATAACATGGGATTCCAAGTAATGTTGAAACACTTATAGAAAGTTACTGGACATTACTTGCAAGACTTTTCAATTATTAAGTAAAACCCAGTAGTTACAAAGTCAATCATTTGTAAAACAGTGTAATCAAGAAGCAGAAAATAAAAGAACCACACACACATACACACACACACAAAAAAAACCCACACACAAAATTACTTACACAAAAATGCTTCCTATGTCAGGAATGGGTCTATATTACCTCATTTAATCTTTTTTTGGCAAATTTGGGACCTAGATTCAGTTGCCAGCTTTGTTTGTTGAATGAAGAGACTAAAGCACAGATCAGATAAGAGCCTCATTAAGATCCACAACTAGTAATGTATGGCAGAATAATTTAGGATCACTTCGATCTTCCCTCAGAAGTTTCTTTATAGAAAAGTAAATTTCATACCTTTCTTAGTTGAACTTGGACACAATAAACATTATATCTCTATCTAATGGGTGTGTATAGGGTCAACTTTATATCTTCACTAATTTGTAAATAAACCGAAAGTTACGCATGTTCTGAACAATGGCTAGTATGCACTGTGGACTCTCAATTATTTTAATTAATGATAATCTAGAATATAGAGTTTATATTTTCTAGGCAAATGTGGAATGATGGGTTGGACTGTGTATCTACAGACCTTAGAGTAGAAAATGAAACGTTGGTATGAATGGTTATGTGAATCCAGCCTAATAATAGCTGTCTTACATTTTGGCAGTGGTGAAAATTGTTGGTATTATAATTTCTGTATGTGGTGATGGGATATGTTATTGAATGCTAATGTTATTTCAGATCTTATATTCTTCTTATAAAAGCAACTCAACAGCTGAAGAGGGATCAAGAGCTACTCTTCTTGCTATCTCTCTTTTTGTTACCTTTTTATTTTGGAAGAGTTTCAGATTTCGAGAAAAGTTGCAAAGACAGTACAAGAGTTTCCACCAACCCTTCATCCAGTTTCCACTCTTGTTAACGTGTTACTTAACATGATATGCCTGTCAAAACTAAGATTTTCGCTTTGGTGAAATCGTATTAACCAGACTATAAATGTTAGTCAGATTGGACTATTTTTTTTTTTTACTAATACCCTTTCTTTGTTCTAGGGTCCAATCCCAGGGTACAATGATTCAGATTGTGTCATTCTTTCTTTATCTAGTTAGTGCTGAAATGTGAAGTAGCATCATCTCCTCCATCTTCTACCCATTTGCTTTGATGAGAACCACTTTCAAGCCCAGATACTTTATGCACATCTCATGTGTATGGGTCAAATGAGAACCCTGCTTTAGTAGACCTAGACCTGGAATACTTCAGACTGTATTAGTGCCTTAAGCTCACTCTCAACTTGTCCACTCCCCTACCTCACTGAGCTACTTAAAAAGAGATCTTTTCATCCCTTCTTAAAAAAAAAAAAAATCCCCAAGGTATCCCAGCCTTGGTCATCTTATTTTGTTTCCTCCCTAGCTTTCTGATATTATGAGTCATTCAGTATCAACACATCAAGTGGTGCTGTAATTCTGTATTGGTCATACAACATCATTGTTAACTGGAAAAAAGAATAATACAAAATTAATGTAAGTTCTAAAGGGGGGGGTCTCAGGACAAAATCCTTTTTAATTCCGTATGTGACAGAAGAGATCTTTACATGCTGACGACCACTTAGAAACAATACACTCAAGATAGTCACTTGGGTGATATGACAAGGGTACATTTATTGTTATTTTTTTAGTACAACTAATGAAGTTACCTACATAGATTATAAAATAACTTCCTGGTTTCTCAGCAGCCATCTCTGTGCTTGGGCTATGCCCGTGACAGTCACACAGATAGGAAGCTTACATTTAAACCAGAATCAAAGGCAGCAGGAGTGGGAATCAACCTACATTAATGAACCATTGAAGCCTCTCTCTGGCACGGATGAACACTAAATCACTGGTTAGATCTCTGGTGATTTCCCACTAGAGAGATGTGAAGAAAATGGCACATTCAGATGAACAGCAAAGTCTTAGCAACTTGTCAAAATACTTTTTAACATACAAGCTTAAAAATAATTTAAAAAATTATCTCCATAGAGCTGTTGGAAATTTTCCCACCAAGTATTTGATTTGTCACTGACCCTTGAAGGGCATGTCACTGCATATGGAAGCATCCAGATTTGTCTGATAGGTCTTCTCCAGTATTATCAACCACTTTGGTCACAATTAATAAGGGTTCTTTTATGCTCAACATGGTGATAAGAACTAAGTGACATAAAATTATGGGTCTTTCTTCAAACTGACTAGAATGTTATGTGACTATTCTCCTTTGCTTGTGAATACCTGCACACAGTCGAACCACATATTATAGTATTTTTAAATAAAGAATGCTCAGTGTTTGGCTAATTTATTAATGCAGATTAAGAGACTGGTGGCAGATCTTGATGCTGACTAATTCATCTTCTAGTTGGGATTTACATTATAGAAATAAAATTTGCCCTTTTGTCCTTCATAAAGGAGCTGTACCTTATTTTAAATTAGGTTGAAAATATGTATTAAGCATCTGTTGTGTATTTGTTTGGCAACTGCATTGTTATTTGCAGTTTAATTAACATGCATTCTATGGGCTATGCAGTTGGGTGTTTGAGAGTAGTGAAACTCAGTCCGTAAGTTTTTAGTATATAGTTGTGGAAAAAAAGAAAGAAGAAGAAAGGGAAGAAAAACACAATAGGGCAAGATGAAAAACATATCTGTTATTATTTTGCTAACTTGCTTTTTTTAAAAAAAAGATTTATTTACTCATGAGAGACACACAGTGAGACAGAGAGGCAGAAACATAGGCAGAGGGAGAAGCAGGCTTCTCACAGGAAACCCAATGCAGGACTTGATCCTGGGTCCTGGGATGAGAACCTGAGCCAAAGGCAGGCGCTGAGCCACTTGGGCACCCCTTATTTTGCTAACTTATAATTTGGTTTATATACTTGATGTTTCCATATTCAATAACTGTGTTTCTAAATCACAGAAGGTTCAGGTTTAGATGAATAACATTTTATTAACATTTAGATTGGATAAGTTCCCTACCAGCTTACAATTCCAGTATTAATAAAGTCGCGGTATTTTTCTCCCTTTGCATCTGAAAATTATACAATAAATTAAACATAAATATTTCTAGGTATGTCCAAAAGCAGAAGGGTTTTGTGAGCCTAAGTGATTTCTTTACTTAGCAAAGAAAAAATTTTAATTGGACAGAATAGAGTCAGTCAGAGGGTCCAGGATGCTAGTTTAAGTCCAATTCCAGTTAATTTCAGTTTAGAATCTGGAGGGATTGAAGAACTCAATGGAACTTTTTTAACATCTTTGCACAAGACCTACTGGATAAGAATAGCTCAGTAAAAATATGCAGCAGCCAGTTATGTTAGGATCTAAAGAGATGATTCCAGAAAGTGTCATTTAAGACCCTAAATAGATAATGAAAAAAATGTCTCCAGAAGTATGGATAGTCAACAGAAAATATTATGTAAATCAATTTAATTGATGAGGACAGAAACACTTAGGACTAGTTATAAAGTTTCATGAAAGACATGAAATTTGCACAGGACTTAAAGAACAAAGTCTTCTTCTGCAGGAGAAGAAACAAAGCAATTCCAAGAGGATAATATGGTAAGCATACAACTCCAGAGTGACATGACTGCCAAAGTACCTTAGAAAAAATAGTAGACCTACTTTATATGGGCACATGGAGAAATAAAATTACAAAAGTGAGAGCAGTCCTTTAGACTCAAGCTAAAGAGGTTACACTCAGCCTTGAAAGTGTTGGGAAAATACAGGTTTTGATTACATGATTACTATTTTAGAAGGTCAATTTAGAGACAAACATGATAAGGTTGATATGAAGATTAATTAGAGGCAGGATAACAAATTGAAGGATTTTTGCAGCAGTCTAGTTGTGTAGCAAAGGGCCTGAACTAAAGTTGGAGAATTGAAAATATAAGGGAAGAGAAGGATGTGAGAGGCAATTCAAAGCTAGAATTGGCAGGATGAGACTTTGCACCTAATTGGATTTGGGGAATGAAGTAGGGTGTAGAGTTAAAAATAGCAGAAAGCTTTGAGTCTCCAAGATTGAGACAATGATGTTAAAATGAATTGATACTGAGAACAAGAAAACTTGCCTTACAGGGCAATCAAAGGGTAAGGAGGTGATGAATTCAGTATGAGGAAATTTGAGTTTGTGGTTACCCAAGGCAAGATGGCCCAAAATATTCTCAATTATTTCCATGGTTATAAACAGGAAAATCCATAAGGGATTTTCATAGGAATAAAAGAGGCAGCATAGAGTCAGCAGTAAATATTACTGGAAATATGGTTGAAATGCCCAAGTCCATTTGGTAGTGGGTTAAATAAGGAAGGCACCAAGGTATCACAAGGAAAAATAAAGAATGGGTACTTACTGAGTGTGTGTGCAATGTACCAGGTGCTTTCATCCCACATTTCATTTAACACAATCATTATGTGAGGTGGTAGGATCGTCCTTTTAGAAATAAGAAACATGGCATTCAGAGACTTGTGGTGAATTAACTAGACTTCTCAATTAACAAGCAGTGAAATTGGTTTTCTGATTCTAAGACTGGTGTTTTTCAACTAGACCATCTGTAGCAACATAGTTGGGTCAATGTAACACCTCTGAACTGAACCTTGGTCCCTACATCTATGAAGTGGAAATAATAATGTTTAACTTACATGGTTGTTTCTTCCACTTAATTTATTTATGCAAAGCAGAACAACAGAATAATTGTCTATTCTGATGAGACAAAAAGTTTTTAAGAATCGTTTAAAATTTGCTATGAAGTTCTTTGATCTCCAAGCTTAAGACTCCTTGAATGTATTATGCTAATATAGCTCTTTCATAAAGACTACACTCCCATACTGAACTGATGGCAATGCTTATTTTAAAGCCTTTAGAATGCTTAGAAGCATGCCTAGACTTTCAAAATTATGGTTACCATTTTATTCTATAATATTGTGTTTGTCTTCTGTGAAAACCTGCCACATTCAATAGCCATGTATATGTTAATGAAAGAATAATCATGACAACTAATAGAATATAAGAGCCATGTCAGTGTACGACCATCGGAGCAAATCAAAACTACATAAAGACAATATGAATTCAGATCTGAAGCTACATGGTTCTTAACTAGTTTTATGTTAATGAAACAATTATTAGAACACACAAAATCCTTCCTTTTTAATTTGATAAATTGAGTGGTGATGTGAATTAATTGAACCATTGGTGAGATAATAAGATGCTATCGGTATGATTTATCAGAGGATGACATGGTTACAGGCATTGCTTCCACAGAAAATAATGGCTGTTATTACCACTTCCTGAGGTGAGCAGGTAAGCTATAAACCTAGGTTATTGTTACACAGGTCAGAAAGAGGGGGTTTCATTTTGCCTTTCATCCAGGTGGATATTTTAAGGCTGTCTCTTTAGGGGTATACCTACTAATCTGGTGCTAATTTTTCCATTTTTCACAAACAATGTCAATACTGCATTTGGGTGGGCTATTTCATAATCTTAATCCATTTGTCCAAGTGTTGAAGTGAAAAACTCCTAAGTCTCCAAGAGCTTTGAGTTCTAATGTTGGTAATTAAAGGGTCATCTTGGGTCTTCCATTCTGAATCATGTTATCTTGTGGAAATATTTCACAAGCTGTTGTTATTCTCATAGAATAATCCTCTAGGGTTCTGCAGCAGCTTGAGAAGCAAGGCCTGTGCTTTTTCATACATGATTCAGAGAGAATATTACATGCTACCCACCTTCTAGTGAGAGAAAGAAGGAAATGATCACGAAGCCTGTCAGATTGCAAAAAGAAAGAAAGGAAAGAAAGAAAGGAAAGAAAGAAAGAGAAAGAAAGAAAGAAAGAAAGAAAGAAAGAAAGAAAAAGGAAAGAAAGAAAGAAAGAAAGAAAGAAAGAAAGAAAGAAAGAAAGAAAAAGTGACATTTACATTGTTGTATTTCTTTATATCTTAAATGACTTCAAAATAAATCAATATCATTGGATACCTGAGATATATTTATTTGGACAAGGGATTTATTTCTGACACAGAGAGAGATTGGTAAAAACACTTAGCATATGTTCACACTATGAAAAAATCAATACAAGATCAGGGAATAAGCTTGTGTTTATGCTGAGAAGAGTATACCTTAAAATACCAATAACTCTCCATCTTTCAGTAATCTTATATTCACTTGTTGGGAATCTTGCCTTTTAAATTCTATTTATATATATATATTGACAAAGTTACCACACATATGTTTATTTAATTCTTACACCACTTCTGATGTTGGTATGACCAATCCAAGTTTTAAAGTAAAATGTGAAGTGCTCATATCATTGATCATACAGAATAAGAAACTTTTGAGAAGGAAAGAGGAGCTCTTCTTAATTAATCGAGGATAGCAAGTGTGAACCAAGACTGCCCTGGGACTAGAAAATACAGTCATACCTGGTAAGAGGCTCTTCAAAATTAAGAAATGTTACCAAGGTAACAGAGCTGGAGAATGGCAGAGACAGAAATTGGTTCCACACCTTCAGGATTTAACCATTTCTATTGCTCCTTCTTAATAAATCTCGTAATTTTATTTTCTACTAATTATGGCATGATTGGAGAGAAATAAGTCAGGGATCCCCGCATGGAAAATATCAGTGCTAATGTAGATGCCATGTCTTGTTTATTTTTGTGTGTCTAACTTGAAACACAGCAGGTGTTCAATAAACATTTGTGAATCTGAACCAAATTCATATAATCTGACACTTCATCATTTCAGATGCATTCCTTTAGGTAGCAGAGAGTTTTCTGTCTTCAAGAATCAATGATTAGAATAAAGGGAGATATATATTCAGATATGTCATTTCTTAATTGTCTATTAATCTTAGTTTATAACAATCTGGACAGAAATTTTACCTCCCAAAAAATGATGACATGATGACAACTGTTAGAGAATTTCTAGGCTTAGAAGAAAACTGAACCACACTATCTAGGAAGATAGCAAAAGAGTAGCTTTGGTTGCTTTCACTATTTCTTCAAATTGTCAATCCTTGTGCTAGTATGTACTTCATCCGTTTTTTTTTTTTTTTCATACTTTTACTGATTGCACAGACAGTGCTTATCAGAAACAATTTCCTTTTACAGGATCTTCTGGTCTAGATGAAAATTTTAATTTAATCATGTTTGATTATGGAACACATCATCTGTAAACTAGGAGCTACTTAGAGGAGTGGCTAATGAGAGGATATGGAAAATAGGAAGGAAACAAACTTAGATATTGTGATAATGATACCTGAATAAAACCCCAGGTCTACATTACAAACTTCATTCTCTGAGCCTCAGATTTCCCACCTATAAAATGGGTCAATTAATTTAGATGATATAGCCTTTAAAAAATAGTTCTAATATTCCACTGTTTTATAAATCAGATGCACTTTGTAAGGCAATATAATTCTTACTATAAGACATGAGGAAATTTCTATGGCCTCCATTCTTTAGCATGAGTCTCCTGGACACTGAATGTTGTCCTCTCTTGAAAAGAAAGAAAAATTTCAGGCAAAAATTTTCATTTCTATCATATTAGTAAGACCTATAAATAAAGATTAAATTTAAGAAGCATCTCAGCATGGAAAAATCTTCACTTCCCTACATATTTAAATATTAGGAAATATTTCTTCAAGTAATTTCTGGAAGTATTTTGTTACATTATTGGGTTGTCAAGATGACAAATCTCCATTTAATATTTAGTTCTATTATTTCTCAATTGTTCCTTGGCCCCTTTTCTCATTCTCCAGTGATTTACTTTAAATTCAAACTTGCCACACTACCTCGCTGTGAGATGCTAGGTATATTTCTTATATGTTCTGAGCCTGTTTATGTATCTACAAAATGGGAACTATGGCATCTCCACCTGATCTCAGAGGAAAGAGGTAAACTTTCATTTTGGTGTTGATGTAAGTAAAGATTTTTTACCATTTTGAAAAATTAGGTAGCTACTATTTATAGCCCATGAATTATGAATCAGATTTTAGCTACTTGTTTCTCAGGAAGGCTAGTCCTTGGACACTTGCAGGTATCTATCATAAAGAACTTGACATGTGCAGTTCTGAAATGTTGAAGGATTTCCTACCCATGTTTTACAGAAGGTGTATTTACAGATTACAATAATTATCTGTTGGTAATAATGTTACCTTTTGTTCATAACAGGACAGGAGCTACAGAAACATATGTTAAGATTCCATTAATTTCCTTATATCACATTTAGTTTGAGCCATATTTGTTGTCCTTAAGAAAGCAATTTATATATAAATAGTTCCTTAAATTTGGATTAAATAAATATAAATGCCATTTCTGAGAACCAATCTAACTTTGTTTCTGACACCATTAACAGCCAACACTTAGGAGAAGCATGTCTTTCTGGGTTTTTACCATACACAGTTAACTACATTGTTGTGGTAGAGCCATATGTTTATCATGTAGCAGAATAAGTAAGGAGCAAGAAACACAGTTAAAGAAGATACTAATTTGTAAACTTCTTTTTTTTTTTTTAATTTGTAAACTTCTAAAGGAGAAAGAAAATTATCTCTTACTACGTTTCTGCCCCTTGCAAACACATAAATCACTATTTTGTAGATATTCAGTGCTCAGATACTTACAGAATTGATGTTTCAAATACATAAGTTCAGAAGTCATAAAACTGATTTAGTTTTAGACAAACTATAATACTTTGACTTAGAGTTTGTATTGAACATAGACAAACTCTTCTAAATCTTAATAGTTTTGAAGTCAGAAAGCTTTTTAAGATACCAAATTTTTTGAGACCAAATATGATTCTTTCAGCTCTAAACAAAGAAACTGGAAGGCAACATGCTTAACACAAATTTGATAGTCTGCAATTCTTAATGGAAGCCAAAGAAGTTTAAACAAGCATGAAGAGATGCTTGTTTAAACTTTCCACTCATTTTTTAAACTTTCCACATAATGCAGTACCATTTTGTCAGTATTCAATCAGTCTTGATGAGTAAAGGTGGGTTTGACATGTGACAAGAAGTATGTAAATGTTGACTCTCTTATTATTATTATTATTATTATTATTATTATTAGGCAGCTTCCTAAAGGGATATTTTAAGAAAACAAACATGATTATCATTAGTAGAAAAAAAGTAAAAGTTTCTCTATCCAGTCACCTTAGTACTTCTCTACTGCCTGCAAATACTATCTACAAGTACTTTGTATCCAATACTTTCTATTGAAATCAGACTAACAATGTGATACCAGGTACTGGTGTCGGAAAACCAGTGTGATTTGAGCAGTATTTCAGTCAAATGAACAATGCCAGGAATCTCCTCCAAGCATCTACATGAAGTCATTAAACAGACTAAAGCATTTTTCTGTCATACTGAGACCACATTCAGGAAGTTGGTAGACTTGCTTCTACCTAGATGTTTATATTCATCAACCAGGCTTGGCTTGCTGGGAATGTGAGAGATATGGTTAGTTGTGTTACGTTGTGTTGATAATATTTGGTGTGATTTGTTCCTTATCTCTAGTGGTCTGAGGAGAGATTATGTTTCCAGCCTTCTACTACACATAGGATGACATGAAATATATTGTTGACTCTATTGCTCTGTCAGGACAGGGCTATAGATGCACTGTCTGACTTCTGAAGGTTGAGGTTATACACTAGCTTGCTCTAGAGAAACCCTATACATGTCCAAAGATCTCTAAAGGTGATATAAAGCATAAAGTTCCAAAAGAATGTTTCTAGGGTGCAATGTGATCTACAGTGACATATGTACCAGACTAAAAACTAGAAAATGAGATCCAGGTGGTAATTGAAACTTTAGGAAGAGCTGGAGACAGAGTGACAAGTAATTGTCATACAGTTCTTTTGAAATGCAAGCCATATTCCCCACATTGGTTGATATTTTGGCCTTTAATTAAGAGAAGCATGATATAAAAATGCAATTAGGTATAATAGACAGACAAATGAAGAAATAGACTAGGAAGCATAGAAACAGAGAGAAATATACATGGGACTTTAGGTGATAATTACAGTGCCAATTCACATCAGTGGAGTAAAGTTAGGCCATTTTAATAAATGCCATTGGATCAAATAGGTGATTATTTAGGAAAAAGATGAAATTGAATCTTTTGTATTATTCATCAAGAAAGTAAATACAAGATTTAAATGTGAAAAGGGAAGCCACTGACATACTAAAAACACAAAACAAAACTGTGGCTTCTTTTTTTTTTAATATTGGATTGGAAAAAAAGTTTTCTATGATCCGAAATCCAGAAGCCATAAAGGAAAAGATTGAGAATTTCGCTATGTACAAATAAGAAATATATCACTAAGACAAACATAAAACAATATGGTGATTCAACAATTATGTACATTACAAAATGTTCACTCCAATAAATGTAGTTACCATATAAAATTACTACAATATTGTTGACTATATTTCCTATGCTGTACAGATGCATTTGCTCTTGAACTCAGAAATGCTGCTTCTGTACAATTCCAGTGACTAAATTATAATATTATATACACTGTGATGCTTCTTATAATAACAAAATATTGGAAACAAGTAGAGACTATAATATATCTCAAAATTAGAGTATTATGCAACTGTAAAGAAGAGATGAGTATCTTTGCATGTAGAATGGCAGAGATACAGAATACATTGTTATGTGAAAAAGCAAGATCCAGAATAGTAGCATGCTACCTTTGGTATATGTAAATAAGGAAAAATAAGACTATATCATATTAACATATGTATAAAGATATTCTAGAAACAATAAGAATAAGAGAGAAACTAGGAAGAATAATTAATAGTGAGAGCATGAAGTATAGTACCTGTTAAAACATAAATTGAAAAAAAGAGAAAAACCATGAAGATTTAAGAATTTTAGAGATTCGGGCAGCCCTGGTGGCTCAGCGGTTTAGCGCCGCCTTTAGCCCAGGGTGTGATCCTGGGGACCCGGGATGGAGCCCACGTCGGGCTCTCTGCGTGGAGCCTGCTTCTCCCTCTGCCTGTGTCTCTGTCTCTCTCTGTGTCTCTCATGAATAAATAAAAAAAATCTTAAAAAAAAGAATTTTAGGTGTTGGTGTTGGTGAAGATGCAGAGAAGGGGGAAATAACAGGTGTTGGTGAAGATGCAGAGAAGGGGGAAGCCTTTTGCACTGTTGGTGGGAATGCAAATTGGGGCAGGCACTCTGGAAAACAGTTTGGAGGTTCTTTGAAAAGTTGAAAATAGAACTTTCCTACAATCCAGCAATTGTATTTACCCAAGGGATAAAAAATACTAATTCAAAGGGGTACATATACCCTGGTTGTTTATGGCAGCATTATCAACAATAACCAAAATAGGGAAAGACCCTATATGTCCATCAGCTGATGAATGAATAAAGAAGATATATATACACACACGTGCACACACACATAGGAATATTATTCAGCCACTAAAAAAATGAAATCTTGCCATTTACAATGACATGGATAGAGCTAGAGAGTTTTATACTAAGCAAAATAGGTCAGAGAAGACAAATACCTTATGGTTTCATTCTTATGTGGAATCTACGAAACAAAACAGATGAACATATGGGAAAAAAAGAGTGGCAAACCATAAAACAGACTCTTAACTATAGAGAACAAACTGAGGGTTGCTGGAGGGGAGGTGGGTGGGGGATGCGTTAAAAGGGTGATGGGGATTAAGGAGAGCACTTGTGATGAGCACTGGGTGTTGTATGTAAGTAATGAACTACCAAATTCTACACCTGAAACTAATATTACACTGTATGTTAACTAACTGGAATTTAAATAAAACTTTGAAGGAATCAAAGAAGATTTTTAGAGAAACATGGCAACATGGCTTTATTTAAGCTGAAAATTTCTTTAAGGTAATCTAATAACATGTGCTGGTACTTTGAGTATTGTGTAGTGCAAAAGTAATTAGTAGATCATTTAGTAACTTGTGGAATTAGAATCGAGTATTTTACATAAATTTATAATAACCTTATTTTATATCATTCTATCTTAGGCACAAGCTTCAAAAGTATTCCAAGGGGAATACTTAGCTACTCAACTCTTTCATTTTATCCACTGGAGGGTGAAGATTTGGCCTTCTTCCAAAGTTTAAGAAGAGCTTGAGAACTTCTGAAGATCAAATTACCCTTAGCATTAAATGCATACTTTCATTTATTTATTTATCAAAACATATTGAGAACTTACTAAAAGAACCAATGATAGAAGTCCAAGAAAATATAAATAAATGCTAGACCTTAATGGGTTCCATGGTACACTAAGCATCCGATAAATAAGGAGCTAAATATAATACTTGGAGCACATAATTGAGGGGTGACAAGGTAACATACAACATATCCAAAAAAAAGGTCTGTTTTTAAAAGCAGTATACCAAAGAGGACCTGCATGTCCAGTTTTGTGCACTCTGGAACCAGAAGTCTTGATGTTAAGAGTGAGGTAGAGAATGTCCAATATACATACCAATATCCAGAATAGGCATGGTGCTTACTGTTGGATGGTTGCTGCATGGGTTCAAATCTGGACTCCACCATTTAATTGCTGAGTAAGGCCGAGCATTGTATTTCAGGGATCAGAAAGATCAAGAATAGTGCAATGTATTCATTAGTGAAGGGTGCTTTACTTTAATGAAAAAAGAAAATGTGCTGCATTCTAATAACGAAAGCAAAAACATCGACACTTTTCACCTGGCAGAGGAGATTAAAGGTAGAAAATATAGGATAGTGACCCCGGACATAATCCACAAATTTGTACACATGTGAATGATCTTGTTGGTCCAGGCATATTAGGCTGAAAAAACAATCCACAAGAGAGATAGGAAGGCTGATCTGTCTAGATTCTAAAAATATTGGTTCTTTTTTTCTTTTTACCTCCAGTGAAACCATACCTCACATCTGTGCTGTAAATCCACATGAACTCGAAAACATGGAGAGATTTAAAGAAATAGAATGAACATACAATTAGGAAGGAAGATTAGATTAGGAGGACTGGAGGGAGTAGATGAGTTTTGACTCCAAATTTTGAAAGCAAGCAATAAATTTCACTCATCTGGCTGCTTTGGATATTGAGGGTAAAAAAAAATAGGTATATCATATAGCTGGGGGTGTGGGCAATATGAGATAAGACAATTAAATATTTTTGCTTTTGTCATCACTGTTAATAAGAATTTATAAAAATAGCTTATCCAAAACTTGAATTTAACCAAATTCAAATAAAAAAGTACTTGCCAAATACCTATTGCATGAAATGTATAAACTTAAGTGCTGTGGAAGAAGGTCACCAGGTGACAGTCCCTCCTGCCAGTGTACCTGTGATCAAGACAGAGGGACAGATATTGGACAATGAATAAGAGAGCCTGACATGGAGGCTAGAGTTACAAGTTTAAGCAAAGAACTGTGGAAACACTTCAGAAGAAGCGGTTGTACATATATATATATGGAATCAAATAAGGTTTTATGGGCAATTTGGCAAATGAACTTGACTTTGAGGAATAATTGGAATCCTAGAGGCAGAAAATCCTAGAGAAAGCCCTTCAAGGATAACTAGAGTGGCAGGGACATGGCATGGAAGAAATAAGAATAGGAAATCTGGAAACAAGCTGAGGCCGGATCATGAAGGGTCATACATAAATGCCAAGGAGTTTAGACATAATTCCAGGGCCAACATAGAGCTGTTGAACTTTATCAAGAAGAAGCATGAAAAGCTTTAAATTCCTGGCACTAGGGCAAAGGTGAACTTGTTGATCAGTAGGGAGGCCAGGCCAGGAATCCATTTAAGACCCAAAATCTAAATAAGATCAGGGGTTACTGATCTGATTACTGAAATGAAACGAAATGAAATGAAATGGCAAGGAAGGGTGAAATATTCATGAAATAAAACTCTTCCTTCAAATTTAATATCTAAGTAGAATTATTTTTTAAGAAAAAATTCAAATTTTATCAACTGAATATTAATTTACGCTGTGACAGAAATGGTTATTTCACATGAATTGACTTAATGGATAGTTGATGCTTAATAAATGTTTATCATAAAGCTTGTTTGATTTTGTTAATCATGGCATTTCCTTTATAAGGTTTTGTTTAAATCATGGGAATTTTTAAGAAAATACTAAATTTTATAGGAAGATTAAGAATTTTAATCAAGTACTGTTTAGCACAGTTCACCAATTTTCTTTCGCTAAGGTCCAGACATTCTATGGGCCATATGATCTCTATCACAAAATCTTTGCCAAAGACGTTTTTATTCTGTTAAATAAATATTTATTATGGACAGAATAGCCAGATTTAGTCTATGGCCATAGTTTTTCTTTCTTTTATTTTTTTAATAGATTTTTAATTTTTATTTATTCATGAGACACACACAAACACACACACACACAGAGAAAGGCAGAGACACAGGCAGAGGGAGAAG
The DNA here is from genome assembly GCF_053574225.1 of Canis aureus. Classification (NCBI taxonomy): domain Eukaryota; kingdom Metazoa; phylum Chordata; class Mammalia; order Carnivora; family Canidae; genus Canis; species Canis aureus. The sequence goes on along the minus strand of NC_135627.1, from coordinate 29,865,160 downwards.
CAGGCTCCATGCAGGGAGCCTGAAGTGGGACTAGATCCGGGGACTCCAGGATCAGGCCCTGGGCTGAAGGCGGCGCTAAACCGCTGAGCCACCTGGGCTGCCCGGCCAGTTTTTCAAGCCTCTCTCTAGACCAATCAAAGGTTAACCACTTTATCTACGGTTGAAGGATTAAATAATTTGCACATTTAGGGTGAAAGATTATAATTCTTTATAACTTTTAATGTTAATTTCATGTTATTGCAATTTCTTTTAAGTGTAATTTACATATAATAAAATATACCCTTTTTAGTGTAAAATTCTAGGGGTTCTGACAAATACATCTGCATAAATTCTACTACAGCTAAATATAGAACTAAATTTCCCTAAATTTCCTTGATGGCTCTTAGTGGATAATCTCTCCCCCCGACTCCCATCTCCTGCCAACCACTGATTTATTTAGTCTCCTTTATTTTACCTTTTTAAGAATGTCACATAAGCGAACTCATACTATGTAACCATTTGAGTCTGGCTTTTTTGATTTAGCATAATGTATTTGAGATTTACACAGCATCACATCTGTATAAGTAGTTTATGCCTTCATATTACTTTTTTCCAGTTTTCTTTATTCATTCACCAATTATAGACTGTTTGAATTGTCTCCATTTTTTTTGCAATTATGAATACAGCCATTGTAAACATTTTATACAAGTTCTTATTTTATTTATTTAAACATAAAATTGCATTTCTCCTGGGTAAATAAATACTTAGGAGTGGGATTACTGGCTTGTATGGTAAATATTTATTTCAATAGTATTTCACTGTACTATTGAATTCCTACCAGTGATGTGTGAATGTTCTAATTGCTTCACATCCTTGTCAGCACTTGGTATTGTCAGTTCTTTTTATTTTGGCCTTTTCAATAAGTGGGTAATAGTATCTCATTGACGTTTTATTTTTATTTCCCTAATGACTAATGATGTTGAATGTATTTTCAGGTGCTTATTTGATTTGTGTACCATTCTTGGTGAAATACTTGTTCAGATCTTTCACTTATTTTTATTTTTTTTATTTTTTTTTAAAATTTATTTTATTTATTTATGATAGTTACAGAGAGAGAGAGAGGCAGAGACACAGGCAGAGGGAGAAGCAGGCTCCATGCACCGGGAGCCCGATGTGGGATTCGATCCCGCGTCTCCAGGATCGCGCCCTGGGCCAAAGGCAGGCGCCAAACCGCTGCGCCACCCAGGGATCCCTCACTTATTTTTAAATTGGGTTAGTTTTTTCAGAGTTCTTTGCAAGTTTTGAATACAAATCTCTTATCAGATACGTTTTGCAAATATTTCTTCCAGTCTATGGCTTGTCTTGTCTTTTCACTTTCTTAACAATATCTCAAACTATTATGTTATATTTTAATTTTTTTAGAGAGAACAGGGGGTGGGGGTTGGGAGGGGGCCCCAAATCCCAAGCAGGCTCCACGCCCAGGTACCTGACCTGGGACCAGATCTCACAATCCTGAGATCATGATCTGAGCGGAAATCAAGAGTTGGATGTCTAACTAATGGAGCCACCTAGGCTCCCTTCAAACTATTATATTTTAAAATGCTAACAGCAGTAGTATTATGATTATTTTCCTATGTTCTATATTTTTCTAAAAGAAAAATTAACTAATGAGAATAATAGACCCTTTCCTTTGAGGGAAAATTTTAAAAAGATATCCATGAGTATTATAAACCAAATGGCAAATTTTTGTCATGCTACAGCTTTATCTTTAATCTGAACCTTGGTCATGACAATAAAGTCTAGACTCACAGATATTCTCTATCATATATTTAATGTGGAAGAACTTTAAATCTTTGAGAAGTGACAAAGGAAACCGACACATCTGTGATATAGGACATCAATCTGCCTGCCTTGGCTTTCGAAGCACAGTAAAAGGGAACATTTTCAAATAGTGAGCTGTCTCTTTTATTTATTGATCTTCAGCTAGAAATAAAGCTATAGTAAAATGCTCTCTCCATATCTTTCTCACTGTATGAAAACAGGGTTACAGATCAATTGATTTACCATCACAATTGATTAGTTACCTTCCCTACTATCTCTATTGTGACACAAGACATGCAGTCATATAGATCTTTCATTAGGAAAGTCATTGAAAAGCTAAGGTTCATTGCATGCTTAAATGGTTTGTAGCCCACTCATTAAGCCTTTAACCAACCATTAATATTGCTTAACCTCAAACCTTACAGATAAAATAAGTTACTGCCATTTTATTTTCTCAGTGCACCTTTGCAAAGTGAACAAGTACTTGATTTTGTTACAATCTGATTTAAATATTTGGAGAGGTGCCAAGGAATTCGGGGATTTAGACAATTAACGCTAATAAGATTATCTGTGTACCCCTTTAGATGCATACTCCAAAGCATAAAGAGTGGGAAACCAACACAGAAGCATTGTTTAAAATTGCTTTTGTCCCACCAATTTAATCTATTTTTAATATTTTCTACATTGTTACTACTATCAACAACATTCATTTCAATGAGAAATTTTCTTTGTGATGTTCTTAACAGTGGCAGTAAAAATAAATAAAAGTTAACCATTTAAGACTGTTTAACATCTTTGTATCCAGGCTTTAAGTTCAAGTGAGTAAATAATCAAATACAACATCTAACAATCCTATATTGGTATGTTTCTTTTGAATTAAAACTATGGAAATTTGTGTGGGTCCCAGTTATTACCAATTACATAGACAAAATATGTTGTATGCCTTGTACAGAATAGAACATATTGAGGATATCCACTTCATTCGTTGCCTGAGGTCCCATCAAATTAACTATAATAGACATATAAGTTCTTGCACATAACATTTTATAAGACTTTTTCAGGGCAGATCTCTCCACAGGAAAACCCATTGTAATGCAAAATCAACCATTTCTTTTAAGTCTAGAAGAAATAATGTGAGTGCTTGAACAAGAACCCCCATAAATTTAATGGCATATGTGCAAGAAGAAATGTGAACAGAGTAGAATGTGCAATTAGGGAAAGCTATAAATAGAGCTTCCAGTTCATATAAAAGAGTATCACAGAACCATAGGGGACACTGTACAGTAGATAAGTAAATGTGAATGACCTTTACTAATCCATCTACAAAGGAGAAGAAATTGATATATATCTAGCAACTGTACTGAAATATTGCCACTCAATGTCAGTTTGGTCAAATGATGGCTGAATTTCATTTTATTTTTCAGTTTCTAACTACTTAAAACCTTTAGCACTTCTTGAGCTATAAAAATTAAGTACTGGGTCATGTGACATCTCACTGATGAATGAGAGTTGGGTACATGTAATATCATTACCTCTATAAAATTCATGCATGCGCTTTACAAAATAACTTGTAAACTGATTATCAACTTAAAGGGCCAACCCTAGAAGACCTAAAACGTCTGGTTGTAGTTTGCATTTATTAAAATCATTTATAACAGCTCAGCCTTTCTCTATGGCCAGTCAGAGGCGTCTGAGCTGGTCTCTTATAGGCAGGTGAATGTGATAAGCAGGGAGTTAGTGCCTTGGGCCATACCTTTCTGAGGCATTTTAATTATTTTCAATACGCATGAGGACAATGACACATGTCCAAAGAATCATGCAAATATCCCTTTGCTGAAAATATGTCCTATACCCTGAGGCATTGGAGAGGGTGGAAATGAACTTTGGGAGAGTTAGAAGTCAGCACACCATAGTACTGAAAGGAGAAAGATGCAGGGATTCAGGCCCTTTTAAATGTGGCTAGCTGCTGCTTCACTCTCCACATGCCTACTGAAATTGCCTACCCTTTATCCAGAAGTGTGTGTGGCTGGGACCCTGTGTTTGGAGAGGGAGAGACAGGTTGAGGAACAAGATGATCATTTTATTTCTTTGTTAAATGAAGATGACATGTAGGAGTAGATTACCTAAAAAGCAAGAAGATGCTGATGTGTGGGCAATCCACCTTTTCTTTCTATTTTCTCAAGTGGCTCCAAAAGAATGATGACTCACAGTAGATACAGAGATTTCTCTTCTAGATCAGTGTTACAGCCAAAAACAACCCATAGGAGGTGCATGAGTCATAATGTTGACTCCTGGATCTCTTCAGAGCATCACGTTGCTCGGAAAATGTCACAAGCTACTAAGTCCGGCTCTGATGCTCTGTAGAGCCATCCAGCCTAGGAAGAGAGCCTGGATGGAATTTTCCTGAGCTAATGATAGAGACTTACAGCAATCTGGGAGAGAAGGGGAATTCCAATGTGGTGAGTGTCCCATGGAAGAACTCCAAGAGCATAGTAACATTCTCTTCACAGAAGCTTTCTTCTAAATATAAAACACTGATCAAAGTTTGACTCAAGAACAGTGTTCCACATGGGGGCCACAGAAAATGAGGGGCCAGCCCTGACTTTCCCCCTTGATATCAGTCCTGTAACCTTCTACACCCAGTTGAAGGCTCTGCGCTGCCTGGGTTTTTAGGGGCTAACTTTGGTCATCTGACAGTTCTAGGGCATGTGCAGTTAAGGAATGCCCTGAGAAAACGGATTTGACTTTGCAATTAAGAGACATGAATAGGTATTTTCAGGATTATTCTGGCGTGGCCATATGGAGTTGCTTGATCAAAGCAACTTTACAGCTCCCCCAAGGCTGTCTCTGGATGTTAATGGAGGTATTGACATGGAGATGACTGGGTCTCTTTTATTGCTGGACATTGTAATGACTCATCATCCTGTAACTCAATGCTTTTGGCCTGGCATTTTGAGGTGAGAAATTGGTACATAGGCTTTCCATAAAAATCCTCTGGCCATTAGATTCCTTCACATACTGGCAGTATCCTAAAATCAAAATAAGAAAGTGAAAAAAAAGAGAGAGCTTTCTTTCTTTCTTTCTTTCTTTCTTTCTTTCTTTCTTTCTTTCTTTCTTTCTATCTATCTTTCATCTGTGTATCTATCCATCTGTCTTCTCTCATATCTCTTCTTCTTGTGCTCCCCCATTTACCATATATAACATAGTGTCATCTTAGTGACATTTTAAGGTAGCAATTTAAGAAGGTCTTATAGAGGCAAATAACCCAGAAAATACTAGCATAACTCCCTCTCCCTTTTTGTTTATGTAACTAAAGAATTTAAGTTAAATACTCAAATATTTGTTACTTTAGATACGTAAAGTAAGAGAAGTTAAAAATGAGGGATTTTTATTTATTCCAGAAAATTTTTGTTACTAATTTATAATCTTCTTTAATATCATATTTTCTAAACTGCAATTAGGAAGACTATGTAATTCAATATGCACTAAAATATTTTCAGTTTTCTGAGATTATTTTCATGAGAATTCAGTTATCACAAAATCATGTCATATAAATCAGGGTCTCTTCATGCTAAAATTTGTATTAATAATTAATTGGAGGGAAAGTATTTCATCATGATAAATGAGAGACTGTATGGAAGAAATGATGCCATTTCATAGCAGAAATAATATAGTAACATGCTGTTAAATACAAGGCATCATATTAAATTTTACAGTTAAAGTACAAAGGGATCAAAATATATTAAAATTTGAATTAATTATGTTTCCTAAAATTCTAATACTGGAGATAGTAATTAGAGTTTTGCCAATATAATTATTAAAATGAGGGGAAACAAGGAAAATGTTTATTAAAAATGTAAAAACAGTTTGCTGGAGGAAAACCTGGCTCTCAATAAAGTAAAGCAATATGAAATTGAAAGGAAGTAAAGGTTGTTCTGTTGGCTTAATGCAGTAAGGATATGATTTTCACCAAATTAAGTATATGAGCAACAGGGACACAGTTCTTAATTTTTTTTATGATTTTATTTATTTATTCATGAAAGACACAGAGAGAGAGAGAGAGGCAGAGACACAGGCTTAGGGAGAAACAGGTTCCATGCAGGGAGCCCGATGTGGGACTCCTTCCCGGGACTCCAGGATCACGTCCTGACCAAAGGCAGATGCTCAACTGCTGAGCCACCCAGGCATCTCAAGGACACTGTTCTAATAGCAAGGTAACTCTGATGTTAACTTGTGTAAGAGTAATTGCATTAAATTAAAACACGATGGCCAAATTAACAGTTAGTTATTAACCTTCAGACCAGAGATGCCTGTGAGACTATAAAATATTCACTGAGGAGAGTCAGAAATGCCCCAATTCCACCAATTTATGAATACACACACTTCATTTGATTTCTTACTAAACATGATTTTTAAGAAATGCTCTTTTCTATTAAATACTGTTTTTATAAGTATGGAGTAGTTGCAAAAGAACACTTACAAAGTATGAATATGATATAAAGATTAAAGAATAGTGGTATAATATACAATCTCATATCCAGCTCCCTGTTCAAAAAAAATAACACCACTTAGATTTCCTCCTTATTCCGCCCATTCCTTCCTCCTCAAAATTAATCACTGTTCTGAACTTTGTATTGATCTTAATGGTTTTTCCAAATATATTTGTATACCTGAACCATATTTTTAAAAATTATTGATGATTTTATAAAATAGAAGCTTTTGCTTGGGTTTTATGTGTTCCTGAGATTCATCCACATTGTTGAAAACAGCTGGGATATGTTAATTTTCACTATTGTAGAGTATTTAATTGTAAATTTGACGAACATTTAGGTTATTCCTAGTTATGGTATATAATTTCATATTATTATCAATATATAACATTCTTGCCCGTGTCTGCTAGTGTATATGTATGAAAAAGGGAGTGATAGGTGGTATACATATCCAGCTTTACTAGATGAAGTCAAATTATTTTGTAAAAGTAATCCTAACAATTTATACATTGCAGTGGTGATCAGCTGTTTCTTCTTCCTGTGCACACAGAGAAACTACATTTGGAATCATCCCTTTTAGAAGGAGAGGACGTGTAACTCAGTGTTATACAATCAGATTTGAGCAGTAGTGATTGTGCTACTGTGAAAGTTGGCCTGTATTAGCTTTCCCCATGGAATTCTCTAAAGGCTTTCCCTCTTCTTGAGGGCTGACAGGAGAACACCCCAGATGACCTTCCACATATTAAAATGACAGAGTTGTAAGATGAAAGAAGACGGGATCCCTGCCACTTGATAATTTGGATATTTATTCTGGTTTTTATATAAACGAGAAATATATTCCTATAGTTCCTGAATCATCACATTATTGTTGAGTTTGTTAGGCAGTTAGCCTGCTCAAAGAGATATACTCCTTCTGCAAGGGAGAATGTGACTGCAACATTTCAAATGGTCGAACATCATAATTTTTGCCAGTGTGATCAGTGTGAGATGTTATGTTGCTGTGGTTATAGTGATCATTTTCCTGATTGCCGGTGAATACACCTTTTCGCATGGTAACGAGCCATAGGATTTTTCTGTGAAGTGTTTAAAACTTTGCCCACTTCTAAGTGAGCCTTTGGCCCTTTTCTCATTGATTTGTAGGATTTCTTTATGTATTTTAAACAAAATGCCTTCTTACTTATGAGTGCAATAAATTTCTCCTAGTCTATAGCTTATCTTTTTGCTTTCTTTTTGGTGACTTTGGATGAAAAAAAAGTTCTCACCTTTCATGTAGTGGTGCTTATACATTTTTTTCTTTTGTTGTTTGTACTCCTTTGTCCTATTCAAGGTTAATTTCCTACCCAAAATGTGTAAAGTATTAAACTATTTTTTTTAAAGATTTTATTTATTTATTCATGAGACACACACACACAAACACACACAGAGGCAGAGACACAGGCAGAGGGAGAAGCAGGCTCCATGCAGAGAGCCTGATGTGGGACTGGATTCCAGGACTCCAGGATTATGCCCTGGGCCGAAGGCAGGTGTTAAACCGCTGAGCCACCCAGGGATCCCCGATATCAAACTATGTTGTCTCAAAAGTTTTATAATTTTGAGAAGACCATTTAAAACAATCCACTTGGAAGCAATTTTTATTTTGTGTTCCATATGGCCATTTAACATCCCAGTCTGGTGTTTTGAAAACTGTGTTTTTTCTTCCCTTAATGCCCCTCTGTCACACATATAGGTTTTTAGTGCCTGTGGGTTTCAGGTGCTCTATTCTGTTTTATTGGTCAGCTCGATTTAAATATCTCTCCACTGATATCGTTCTGACTTAATTATCATGACTTTGTAAGAAGTCTTGATATCTGGTAAAAAACAAGAGCCCTCATTTATTTTTTCTACTTTGTGAATGTCTTAGAGTTCTTGGCATTTTTCTCTTCCAAACGCACTGTAAAATAGACTCAGCAAGTTGCGTAAGAAATACCTGTTGAGATTTTTATTACAATCACATTGGCTCTATATATCAATTGATGAATAATTGACATCTTTTTTATTTTGAGTCTTCCAATTCATGAATATAGTGTATCTCTTTATTTAGATATTTTATAATGTCTTTCTAAAAGCTTTTCCATTTACTCAATAAAGATCTTGTGCATCTTTTGATAGATTTATCATGATGTACTTTAAAGTTTTTAATGCTATTGTAAATTATAGTCTTTATTAAATTATATTTTAAAATATTTATTACTGGTGTATAGGAATGCAACTGATTTTTGTATATGGTTTTAGGAAGAAAAATTACTAAGCCTCCTTCTAATGCTAATAATTTATGTGTAGATTTTTTTCTGTTTATAGTCATATCATTTTCTAATAAGAACAGTTTTGTTTTTTTACTTTCCAAATATTTTGGCTTCCTTGCCTTTTTGCTCAGGCTGGGATATCAATTGTTAACTTATTCTTTCTTGGTTTGCTGAAACAATGCTGAATTTCAATGTACTCTTCTGTATCTATCAAAATGGTCATTATTCTTTCTTAATGTGTTAATATAGTGAATTACATTATTTTCTAATCTTGCATTCCTAAAATGAACCAAATTTTAATATGGTGCACCATCTTATTATATTGCATGATTTGATCTGTTAATATTTGGCTTGGGTTTTTGGGTCTTTGTTAATAGTTGAATTGGGTGAAGAAACCTCTTATTTTCTGTACAATGGAATAGTTTGTATAAGACTAGATTCATTTGTTGCTTGAATGTTTGTTACAGTTCACTAGCATAATCATCTGGGCTTTGTGTGTTCTTTGTGTGAAGAGAATTACCTAATAATAGACACTATTTAATTGTTAAATAATTACACAGACTTTCTGCTCATTATTGGATCAGTTTTGGCATATTTTATAGGTATTTGTCAATTTGTTTTAAGTCAATTTCATTAGGTTTCTATAATATTCCTACTTTTTACAGTATATGTACTTATGTCATTTTTTTGTTGTTGCTAATAATGTGTATTGTGCCTCTTTTGTTTTCTCTAGTTTGATCTTACTATGGATTTGCTAATTTTATTATTCTTATCATAGAACTAACATTTGGCTTCACTGATCTTCCTTTTTATTACATAGTTGATTTCTATTTCATTAACTTCTATTTTTGTTGTTATAATTTCTTCCTTCTACTTGCTTTGAATTTAGTCTAAATCTATAATTAATCTATATTTTCCCCTTCTCAAACAACATGAGGATCTAAACACTCCAATCACTCCCAGCTGACATTATACTTTTGTTGGGTGTATTGATTAGCTCTATTGGTATGTGCTCTTCCCAAGACATTATTAAGTTTTTTTTATAAATATTTACTCATACATTTATTACATTTTTTCACATCATTTCTGCTAACTTTTGAAAGCCTGTATCTCCTACTACTTTATTTTTGCCAAAATATTTTCTTTAGAATTTTTTTAGTGAGGTTGTGATAGTGAAACACTTGTTCTACTTTTTTTCCTTGAAGTATCTTTATTTTACCCTCTCTCTGGAAAGATAACTTTGCTGGGCATATAATGTTAGATCGATAGCAAGTTTCTCTGAGCCCACTGAAGATATCACTCTAATGTTTTCCCCTTTCCGTTGTTACTGACAAAGATCAACTTTCAGCATATCATCAGCACCCTGAAGGCAACCTGCCTCTTCTCTTTTCTTTGACTTAGATATGCAATATTTTCACTATGATATACCAAGATACAAAGATTTTCTTTATTTTTCTTTCTTGGGATTTAAGCTTCTAAACCTTTCGATTGTGACTTTTATTTCTTTGAATCCATTAAATATACACATTTTACATTTGTGCTTGGTATTTCAAATACTTGTGATCAATCTATTTCTATAATTTCTAGCTGTAGATCAGAGTGGTCTATTTTATGATTTCAAGATGTTTCTTAGAACTTTGTGAAATATTTGTGAAAAAAATGTTCAAGCTACTGCTATTTTTGTGAATAATGAAAAGCTATCCTGTAACTCTGACTAGGATTGTAAAACTTTCTATCAGCATCCAAGAAACTAGGGCCATCTAACTTGTTAGTTTGAAAGTAGGGTAAATCTCATATCTTTCACAGTTTTTTTGTATATAAATAATAAGTCAATTAGCCAAATATATAAACCATTAACTGTAATTTATTATTCTTGATTTATAGTACATTGAAGATAAGAGGATTACTGTGATATAAGTGCAAAAAGAGACAAATGACCAGATGAAACTATAACTATTTAGTACCCATTGTGAGGGAGGTGTTAAATTTATGTATTTTAAGTGCAAGGGAATAATTAATGTACTTTTTCTATTTTATGTATATTTTAAAATTTTAATTCCAGGACAATTGACAGACAATATTCTATTAGTTTTAGGTGTACAATACAATGATTCAACACTTCTATATATTATTCACTACTCATTTTTTAAAAGATTTTATTTATTTATACATGAGAGGCACAGAGAGAGAGGCAGAGACACAGGCAGAGGGAGAAGCAGGCTCCTTGCAGGGAGCCCAATGTGGGATTCGATTTCAGAATTCCAGGATCACTTCCTGAGCCAAAGGCAGATGCTCAACCGCTGAGCCACCCAGTCATCCCTCTCTGACTGACTTATTTCACTTCAAATTATACCCTATAGATCCAAACATGTTGCTGCAAATGGCAAGGTTTTGTTCTTTTCTATGGCTGAGTAATATTCCATTGCATATATAAACCATATTTCTTTATCCATTCATCTATTGAATGGATTACTTGCTTGAATTGATTACTTGGATTGCTTCCATAATTTGGTTACTGTAAATAATGCTACAATAAACATAGAGGGGCATGCAGCTTTTTGAATTAGAGCTTTCATATTCTTTGGGTAAATACCCAATGGTGGAATTACTGGATCACATGGTAATCCTATTTTTTCATTTTTTGAGAAACTCCCATATTGTTTTACGCAGTGACTTCATGAGTTTGCATTCCCACCAACAGAACAAAAACATTTCTTTTTTTCCATATCCTCATCAACATTTGTTGCTTCTTGTGTTTTTGGTTTTAGCCATTCTGACAGGTATGAGGTGGTATCTCTGTGGTTTTTGATTTGCATCTACCTGATGGTTAATGATGCTGAACATCTTTTGTTTTCTATTTTTTTTTGAAAGAGAGAAGCAGAGACATAGGCAGAGAGAGAAGCAAGCTCCATATAGGGAGACCAATGTGGGACTCGATCCCAGAACTCCAGGATCACGCCCTAAGCTGAAGACAAATGTTCAACTGCTGAGCCACCCAGGTGTCCCTTGAAGATCTTTTCATATGTCTGTTGGTCATTGGTATGCCTGCTTTGGAGAAATGTCAGGTCATGTCTTTTGCTCATTGTGTAATTAGATTATTTGGTTTGTTGGTGTTGAGTTGTATCAGTTCTTCAGTTCTTTACATATTTTGGATACTAAACCTTTATAGGGTATGTCATTTGTGAATATCTTCTCCCATTCCGTAGGTTGTCTTTAATTTTGTTGACAGTTTCCTCTACTGTGCAGGAGCTTTTTATTTTGGTGTAGTCCCAGTAGTTTATTTTTCTTTTTGTTCCCTTGGCTCAGGAGACATATCTACAAAAAATGTTTCTATGGCCAATGACAGAGAAATCACTGCCCTGCTCTCTTCTAGAATTTCTGTGGTTTCTAGTTTTACATTTAGGTCCTTAATCCATTTTTAGTTTATTTTTGTGTATCATGTAAGAAAGTTTCATTCTTTTACATGTAGCTGTCCAATTTTCCCAACACCATTTGTTGAGGAGATGGTCATTTTTCCATTGTATATTCTTCACTCCTTTGTTGAAGATTAATTGACCATATAATTGTGGCTTTACTTCTGGGCTCTCTATCCCATTCTGTTGATCTATGTATCTATTTTTGTGCCAGTATGATACTGTTTCGATTACTATAAATTTGCAGTATATCTTGAATTCTGAGATTGTGATACCCCTTTTTCAAGGTTGCTTTGGCTATTCAAAGTCTTCTATGGTTCCACACAAATTTTAGAATTATTTATTCTAATTCTGTGAAAAATGTTGTTATTTTAATAGGGATTGTATTAAATCTGTAGATTGCTTTGGGTAGTATGAACATTTCAACAATATTTGTTCTTCCAGTCCAAGAGTATGGAGTGTCTTTCCATTTGTTTGTGTCATCTTCTGTTTCTTTCATCAGTGTTTTAAAGAGTATAGGTCTTTCACTTCCTTGGTTAAGTTTTTTTCCTAGGTATTTTATGATTTTTTGGTGCAATTGAAGATGGGACTATTTTCTTAATTTCTCTTTTTCTGCTACTTCATTATTAGTGTATAGAAATGCAACAGATTTCTGTATATTATTTGTATCCTACAATCTTGCCAAATTCATTTATCAGTTCTAGTAGTTTTTTGGTGGAGTCTTTGGGATTTTTTAAATATAGTAACATGTCATCTGCAATAGTGAAAATTTTACTTCTTCTTTATTAGTTTGGATGCTTTTTAAAATTTTTCTTACCTGATTGCTGTGGCTAAGACTTCCAATACTATGTTAAATGAAAGTGGTGAGTGGGCATCTTTGCCTTATTCATGATCTTAGGGCAAAAGCTCTGTTTTTTTACCATTTGGGATGATGTTAGCTGCAGGTTTTTCACAGATAGCCTTTATTATGTTGAGGTATATTCCCATAAACCTACTTCATGAGGATTTTTAGCATGAATGGATGTTGTACTTTGTCAAATGTTTTTCCTGCGTCTATTGAAATGATTGTATAGGTATCATCCTTTCCATTGTTGATATGATGTATCTTGTTAATAGATTTGCAAATATTGAACCACATTTGCATTCTGGAAATAAATCCCACTTGATTGTGATGAATGTTTTTTTTAATATGTTGTTAGATTTGGTTTGCTAATTTTATTAAGGATTTCTTCCATGTATGTTCATCAGAGATATTGATCTGTAGCTCTTTTTTGGTAGTGTCTATATCTGGTTTTGATATCAGGGTAATGCTGGCCTAGTAGGGTGAATTTGGAAGCTTTCCTACCTTTTCTATTTTTTGGTATAGTATGAGAGACATAGGTAGTAACTCTTCTTTTGCTGTTTGGTAGAATTCATCTATGAAGGCATCTGGTCTTGGAATATTATTTTTGGAAATTTTTTGATTACTGATTCAATGTCATTACTGGTAATCAGTCTATTCAAATGTTCTATTTCTTCCTGATTCATTTTGAGAGGCTACACATTTGTAGATATTTATCCATTTCTTCTAAGTTGTCCAATTTGTTGGCATATAATTTTATAATATTCTTTTGTAACACTTTGTATTTCTGTGGTACCAATTAATATTTCTTCTCTCTTATTTTTTTATTTGAGTTTTCTCTCTCTTTTGATGAATCTGGCTAAAGTTTTATCAGTTTTGTTGATCTTTCAAAGAACCAAGTCCTGGTTTTATCCACCCATTTTATTGTGTTTTTGTTTTTTGTTTCTATTTTGTTTATTTCTGCTCTAATGTTTATTATTCCCTTTCTTCTACTGGTTTGGGGTTTTGTTTGTTCATGCTAGTGCAGTGCAGGAGGAGATCTGCAGCTGCTGGGGAGAACTCCTGCCCAAGCCATATTGGAATGAGGGGCTCCACAGTAACATGAGGGGGCAGGGCACACTCTTAGAAAGGTAGGTAGAGAGTATTCTTGCTGTTTCTTCTGGTGTCTGTGCATCCAGGCTGGGGGACAGGAGAGTCTTCCTACTGTGAATCCTCAATGGCTACATGCATAGCATTCGGCTTCTCTGCTCCATTCTCCTCCATCCACGGGGTCCCTCCCTCCTGTGGATACTCCCATGGGTCAATTCGTCTCTTGATCATGTCTCCAGCTTTCTCACTCTCTTCAATGTGACCTCTTCTCTACATTTAGCTGTGAAGTCTGTTCTGCTAGTCTTTGGGTAGTTTTCTGGGTTATTTGCACTGATGTGGCTGTTATCTAGTTGCATTTATGGGACAAGGTGATATTTAGTGTCTTCCTACTCTGCCATATTGCCCTTCGATCTATTTTATATATTATTTAAATAAAAGATGCTTTGTATGCATTATTTTATATCCTTTGGATCTCAAATTTGATTCTGCCATGACTGGGAGTAGATCCAAAAATGCTTCACTCTATTTCCATCTGTCTGTGCCTCACCACAGAACTCACTCCTGTTCCAGTTCCAGAGTCTCTCAGGTGCTGCTGCCTGGATTGTCAGAGGGATTCCAATCCCAGAAGAAGGAAGAAAGTAATTCACTCTGGGTGAAGCCAAACCCCGTGGGCGTTAGAAGTCAATGGACAAATGCTTCTCCTATTTGTTCCTTGATGGCTGTTTATCGTATCACAAAACTGTTGTCTGCAGGAATAGCTTATTTAGCAATAATTTTTTTGTGTGTATTTTCAAAATTCTGTTTACTTTTCTGTCACAGTCCTGTTTCCTGGAAAAATGTTATAAAATGAGCTATTTTACAAATTTTTGTGCCAGTGTCTGCTTTGGTGGAAGTTAGCCACCCAGATTAAGACCAGTATATTCACATGTACATTTATTGTAGAAGTCTATGTAACAACACAAAGAAGTAACAAAAGAAATGAATGCCAGGTTTTAATGCAAAGAGGAAAATATAATGACATAGGTATCTCTGAAACCTGATATATTAGTCAGGAATTGGACATTATGATGTAAGCAACAAATGTTGTAGAAAGAAACACTTATTTAACTTCATGGAATTTCACAATTTGCAGCTAAAAGTGGGTGAAGATAAAAGGAAAATGGGAATAATGTCATTATTAGTGGAAACTAAACATTCTCATTTAGGTGGAAGAAATGAAGGATACAGTTGGAAAATTATCACAAATCCAAATGTCTGACTTCTTAAAGTTCCAAGTAGTTAACAGTAGTATTCTACATATGCAATATATAATAATAATATATATTACTATATATAGTAATAACTGGGATTTGGGTTATCCAGAATCAAATTATGGTCACAATCTTTTTCATTTTCTAGAGAGTCTGTGGAATAGCATCTTTACGGAAGTGTTTAATAATTTTGTGATACAAATGACAAGAAATATCATAATTACAATTTAAAAGAATTATAGTAGATGTTGAGTCAGACATCCATTATATGGAAAATAAGTTAGTAGTGGATGACAAGGTCTATATGTATTTTATTTTATTTATGTATTTTTATACATGTATTTATTATTTTTTAAAAGATTTTTTAAAAATTTATTTATTAATGAGAGACACAGAGAGAGAGAGAGAGAGAGAGAGAGGCAGAGACACAGGCAGAGGGAGAAGCAGGCTCCATGCAGGGACCCCAACGTGGGACTCAATCCCGGGACTCCAGGATCACGATCTGGGCCAAAGGCAGGTGCTAAACTGTTGAGCCACCCAGAGATCCCCTATTTTATTTATTTATTTTTAAAGATTTATTTTTTTATTTTAGGGAGAGAGCACATGTGTGAGCAGGAATAGGGATAGAGAGAAAGGGAGAGGGAGAATCTCAAGCAGACTCCCCACTGAGTTCAGAGCTTGATGCAGGGCTCCATTCTGGTATCTTGAGGTCATGACCTGAGCTGAAATCAAGAGTCTGATGCTTAACTGACTGAGCCACGCAGAGCCCCAGTCTGTACATGTTTAAAAGTTTTGGATTTGCCAACCTAAAATTGTTAGGAGGCAATAATTAAGCAAAAGTATTTATTTGGGAATCAAAGAATTATGATTCAAGGTATACAGATTTGAGTAGCAACTGAAATAGTATCCCCCTAGGGAGCAATTGTCAGGATCTCTTAAGCAAAAAGGGAATACTTGTATACATGGCTTACAAAGAACTTTTGACTGGCATTAACAGCAGAAAGCTAATTTTGACTAAATATACTGGGTTACTAAAATTGTCATTATGTGAAGTCTCTAACTATAACAAATTGCAGGTTTGGGGGCTGTGTTGGAATATCTGCAGCTTGGCCCAGTTCAAAATCTCATGGTTTCACTGGTAAGGATGTGCATAAGGCTTATCTTCTTAGTGGCCTCCTGGCTTCGTTTTAAAATTCCTTGACATAAGTGATCTCATTTCATTTCACCTTCCACAAATGACATTATGCCTGTCCATAGATGTCTACTGTTGATCTAGTTTTCCTGGGAATTCTGCTCTTAGCTTTTGCTGTTTACATAGTTTATTGGATAAATCTTGATTATGCACAGTGGATGTATAATAGGGTATAAAGCAAAGATTTTCAAGATATCTTGATTTGAAAAATATGGAATTTGTTAAAGTTAACTCAAAAACAGATGTGAAATCTTTTGGCAAGCTTTTGTAACTAGCATTTTTAGGGGAAAAGAACTTTGGAAAGATCTCAATACTTCCAGTAAGAGCAAACTAATATCTTATTCAGAATTCAGGGCTATAGTTGTCTGACTTCAAGTGAAATCTTAAAACATGATATTCCAAATTATAGAACTGTGCTTGGGGTTTCCCCTAAACATGATAGCCCAGCAGTGACTACAGATACTTTAAGTCAGTCTAAGCAATCAAATCCTTTTCAGCTCTTTTCTTCTCTACTCTACCATTTTTAAATGTCATATTATGCCGCATGACTTTGATAGCAGCTTCCTCTGCTTCCTTTATCTTTATTAGCTGCCCTTTCGTCCCTGCTTTGCAATTCCTACACATTGCTATTATCTGAATCCTATACCTTATTGGTTACTGTAAATAGCATCCGATTCTTCTAAAGGTGCCACTCTAAAGTATTCCATTTTTTCTTAACAGGTATCTAAATTTCCTTTATAAAAATTTTATTTATTAAATTCATTCTTTATATATTATTTATAAATTTACTTCTGCAGCTTCCTCCTCCATGACTACCACCTAAGAATTAGACTTTTATTTTAACAACAACAAAAAAAAACACACACAAACAAAATCCCAAATCTTCAAAACAAATCTTATTAGAGAATTCAAGGGCTCATTGGATTTTAATTCTACTTGCTTCTGAGCACATAGGAAGTTGTCTTTCACATCCTCCTCTAGTCAAGTGGCACCATGTGACTAGTTATATACAGTAGATTGTTGGCAGACAAGCCAAAGAATTTAATTACCAGTAAGACAAACTACAAAATTCTTCTCCCCTGCCAAAGTTTCCTTATGGGCATTTTCTTAAGGCTATGTGTTCCAACTGAGGGAAATAAAGATGGGGAGCCCAACAACCAGGCTCCCTGAGTGACTGTCTGGAGCAGACTCTTGAACATGTAGCATAAGTAAGAAATAAATCTTAGTTTTGACAAGCCATTGAGATTCCCTGGTTACTTTATTATTGCAGTATAACTTTGTTATTATGACTAATACTCAAATAAAACCAAATTTAAAAATAAACACGTAGTATTTGATAGACACATATATCTATAATGCTGGCACAGGTAGAAACATTGTTTATAAGATGCCAGTATCTACGGTGCTTTACAGTAATGATATTAACTATGCAATGGACTTCTAGAAAACAATGTTTGGTGTTATCTATTTTTATGAAAGAAATTTGTATTAAAGAAAATGTGGGGGTGCCTGGGTGGCTCAGTCAGTTAAGCACCTGCCTTTGGCTCAGGTCATGATCCTGGGTCCTGGGATAGAGACCCCACTGAGCTCTCTGCTCATTGGGGATTCTGCTTCTCCATCTTCCTTTGCTGCTCCCCCTGCTTGTGCTTTCTCTCTCTCCCTCTCTGTCAAATAAATAAATGAAATCTTTATAAAGAAACAAATAAAATAGGGTATGCTTTTTAAAAAATAAACTTGGGTAACTAGAAGGTTTATATTCCAAAGTTCAGATCCTCTTCATAAGCTTTCTGCGTGTAGCTTGTAGTTATTTTCTTCTATTCAATTCTTTTATTTGTAAAATATGGCTTGTTGTAGAAAGAAATGTACACTTGATTCTTTTAGGTTCAACTGAATTCTAATTAGTTTAATTCAATTCAGTCGAGATTCATGCAACAAAAGATGTAATACCTGAAATTTTAAACATCAGTGGATGAACACACACCTTTTCTTGCAAGTCTGCCATTAATAGATGTCATTGATCTTTCAAAATCTCCATAAACATGTGAATATAGAATCATTTTTTTCTTGGTTTTTATACTTGGTGTTTTGCTGGCTAATGACCAGTAAAAATCCCTTTGAGTCTATTGATACAGCTCTAGTTCAGGTTTAATGACTTTTTAATAATCCTTAAAATATAAACCATATACATTTTCACTTCCTCAATTGATGGATATACACTTTATTTCTAATTTGTGAGGAAACTAAATCTCTTTGTATATTATAAATACTAATCATTTTGTCTGTCATCTGAATTGCAAACATTTTGTTCAGATTTTTAAAAATTTAGTTCTTCTATTCACATGAGATGTAGTTTTGCATATAGTGTAAGATAATGATACCACTTCGTATTATTTCAAATCAACAGACAGTTGTATCCTCAGAATTTAAATAATCCACAATTTTATCAATAAAGTAAATTTTTACTTTATCTTACATTTTCTTCTGTACATAGATTTATTTCTAGAATTGCTAGACTTTTCAGATGTTTGTCTATTTTTATATCAATCTCATATTTCTTTAAATAAAGTGGATTTATAGTATGCTTTGACATGATGGCTTGCAGCAATTTACTTCTCTAGTCTGGAAGTGTTACCTACTATTACTGATGAGAAACCCGGTGCCTGTTGGTTTCTTTTCCCACTGTAGGTACTTGTTCTCCATGGAAGTTTTAGGATTGTCCCTTTGTCCTTAAGAGTTCAGAAATTTTACCTAAAATCCTGTCTTACATGAAGATCTTTCCTTTTCAATCTATCCTGAGACTAAGGGAGCTGGTTTTTCAACTTAATAAAAAATTTCATCTATCATTTGTTTGATTATTCCTCTCTTCTCTCAGTACTTTTATTTCATTGTGGAACTTATATTACTTATGTGAGGTTTCCTGGGCCTCTCCCTGAAGTATTACCTTTGCCTTCACAATTTTCACTTTTTATGTTCTTACCTTATGTGTTTGGAAAATAGTTGTTGTCCTTGATCTTCCAGATCACTCCTTTAATTCATGTATTAAACTTCTTAGATGGGAAATCATTTTTGTTACCTCCACAAAGTCTCCTAAGTGCTGTACTTGAACTTCCTGAAGTGTTCTTATTAATTCTTTACCCGAGTTGACAAGTCTTTGCTCAAACTGCTCCACCGGCTGGGCATGGGTTCTGCTTGTTTTGACTGATCTTTCTTAGATGGATGCTGTTTTTCTCTGTTAGCTTACTAGGACTCAGGTCTGTGTGCCAAATTTCCTACGAGATGACAGTCATTAAAGTGGGAAAGTCATCAGAGATGAACAGGGTTTACCCTTTCCCAGGATAGGACTTGAGAGTCAGGTAGGCTGTCCATCTCCTGTCCCAAGGAAGCCTCCCTGATGCCTCTGGCTCTTGTCCTCCACCCTCCGAGGCCACTCACAGAGCTCCTTCTTCACTTCCCAAGGGCAGAAACAACAAACACCTTCATGAGAACCTCTGTGATTGTGCTGTCATTGCTGGCTATTTGTGTTCCTAGCTGCCACTGACCTTGGTCATCCACCGAGTTTGAACTGTTACATGTTTGTGGAGCAGGGAAAGGTGATGGATGTGATACTTTAATGAGGTCAAAACTGGCATTTCCTAACTCCATTCTGGGCTCTCCCTTGCCATCCCATTCTTTAAATTTTCCTACCTAGTGATTCTGTAAACCTTAGCGTAGTCTATGCAGGTTCTGAATATGTTTTGATGCTCCTGTGTTAATGGAGACTTATTAGAAAGACCTTTTAAGGCAAGAGCTATATATTTTATTTTGATTGAAACAAAGAATGCATGAAAAGCTCTGCACCAATGGATACTCAATCAGTGCTGCTGACTGACGTAGCTTTAATGTAGCTAGGTTAAAGAAAGAGAGGAGTCTTTCATTTCCTTTTTTTTTTCTTTAAGATTTTATTTATTTATCCATGAGAGACATAGAGAGAGAGAGAGAGAGAGAGAGAGAGAGAGAGAGAGGCAGAGACCCAGGCAGAGGGAGAAGCAGGCTCCATGCAGGGAGCCCAACGTGGGACTCGATCCCAGGTCTCCAGGATCAGGCCCTGGGCTGAAGGCGGCACTAAACCAATGAGCCACCTGGGACACCCCTTTCATTTCCTTTTAAAGAAAATTTAAATTTTAGTCTTGTTTATAAATATATTTTTCAATGATTTGAATTTTCTCAATATTCATCATGAATAGATGCATTTTTTAAAGTTATATAACTAATGCCAACCTAAAAGAGCTTACGTTAGATGTTTTCTCTCTGATTTATACTTAATACAAAGGGCTTTATATTGTTCTAATGCTGTAGTTAGCACTTCTTTTGAAGAGATAATACTACCATGAAGCACAAGTTAATGTTGAAGTTCTGAAGGCCTATTATTCTTCTTAAGGTTTTAACTTTTTAAATACAATCATATGCACTAAGCTTAAAAGTTTTATGAACCATAAAAATGTATTTGTGCATCCTTTTCCCCCTTATGTTCTGACAGATTCCTGAATGATCTATGGATAATCTTCCCATAGATAACCAAAATCTTCACATACACATAAGCAAACAAGGTCATTTGGAAGATGTTAGCTTACATATGACCAGAATTAGTTACACAAATCCCCATATATCCATGGGGATAATGTCCGGAGGCTATTCTTCATCACTAACTAGGGCTTTGGCCCCGAATCTCTATCAACATACATAGTGAGATATATCTCAGTCAACCGAAACCCTAATGCCTATTCTTGCCTCTCTGCCTTCCAGCTGAGAACTGAATAAAAGCAGCCAGACTGCCAGTTCAGTTTATTTTCTCTATATATTTTTCAAGCAGAAGAAGATCTAAGCTGGGAATTCCATGTCAGCTTCCAGGAGGGCGAAGTCATCCCAAGAAGAAAAAGGCACTCCATGGAGAAGATAAAGCTCTTTATTCATTTCTCTACCTCTTCAAAAATCTGCCTTGTCAATAACATCTGAGCTCCTTCCTGGGAAGAAGGAACAGAGATTGAGGTGGCAACACAAGGCTCCTTCACATGAGTGAATCTCTCGGTGTGGCCCACAAACCACCCCGTCAGGCCAGGTGGTCTATAGAGTGTCCTGTGAACAGTCTCTGCAGAACATGGCATGAAGCCATTTTATTCAAATAAACTTTCACAGAAATTTTATATTATTAATAATTCTTTAAAAATTTTTGCATTGTTATGAGATACATAGAACAAAATCAAATGTCTTAACCATTTAAAAATGTAGTCACAAGGGGATGCCTGGGTGGCTTAGAAGTTGGGTGTCTGCCTTCCGCTCAGGGAGTGATCCTGAAGTTCCAGGATCGAGTCCCACATCGGGCTCCTACGAGGAGCCTGCTTCTCTCTCTGCCTATGTCTCTGTCTCTCTCTCTGTGTCTTTCATGAATAAATAAATAAAATCTTTAAAAAAATGTAGTCACAAAAAATTCATAATATTTTTTTTTAATTTAAAAAATTAAAATGTAGTCACATTGTTGTAAGAGCATCACCACTATTCATCTCCAGAACTCTGGCAAAACTGAAACTCTGTTCCCAATGAATAATAACACCCACTACACCCTTCCCCACAACTTCCAGTAATCACCATTCCACTTTCTGTCTCTATGATTTTGACTATTTGAGCCAACTCCTATAAGCAGAATCATACAGTATTTATCTCCTTGACTGACTTATCTTAGCATAATGATCTCAAGTGCCATACATAGCATATGAATGATTCTTATATTCTTAGACTTTGCACCTGCAGTACAAAAACTGCTTTCATCATGTTGTATCAACTTGTACTTGCAATTACTTGTAATTAATAGTATAAGTTTTTCTCTACTCACAGTTCCTCATCCCATTTGTGTTATTGTTAATATTTGTTAATTTTGCATATTTTAATGTTACAATTATTTATCTAATGCACAAATGGCAAGTAACTTGAAAATACTTTTTAGAAGTAAATATAGTAATAAAAATGATAATGTTGGGATGCCTGGGTGGCTCCGCGATTGAGCATCTGCCTTCCGCTCAGGGAGTGATCCCGGGACCCGGGATTGAGTCCTACATCTGGCTCCTTGAGGGGAGCCTGCTTCTCCTTCTGCTTATGTCTCTGCCTCCCTCTCTGTGTCTCAAATAAATAAATAAATAAATAAAATCATTAAAAAATGATAATGTTAAGGCTTCAACTCACAGTAATATTATATTGTAAACAATGAAGAAAATCCCAGTCAAAATACCAACTATAAACCTATTTATATTGAGATTGATGCACTTGAGTATAAGGAATCTAAATAAAAATCTGAAAACGAAAAGCTCATGTGGGTGGTCATCTGACCAGCCGTTTGGAGCCGTTTGCTCCAAGATGGTAGTGTGCTGTTTTTTATAACTAGCTGTCAAAAGGTGGCATAAAACTATCACAGTTTTTTAAATTATTTATTTATTTATTCATGAGAAACACACAGAGAGAGACAGAGACACAGGCAGAGGGAGAAGCAGGCTCCACGCAGGGAGCCCGACGTGGGATTCGATACCAGGACTCCAGGATCATGCACTGGGCCAAAGGCAGATGCTCAACCACTGAGCCACCCAGGTGTCCCAAGCTATCACAGTTTAAAAAATTAATCTTAAGTAAAGGTACTCTTCTGGCAAATGAGAGTGTCCTAATGCTTTTCAGTTAGATGGATTTTAATATTAAAATTTGGACATAAAAAAATGTGGTTTCATACAAGTGCAATGGTCATTCTGGAAGCTTTATCACTACGTGATGTTTCCCTAGATCAGTACTCATTACTGTGACAACTCTTCTTCAGGCTCTAACTGCTGCCCTGTGTAGCTTCTTTCATTGGACCAGCCACACAGTCCATGCCTTTAATTTGTAAACCATATAGTTCCCTATGTCTTTTCTCCAAAGGCATTGTAACCAACATTTTCAAACATCTTACTGACAGATTAATTAGCTTCCTTCCTTTGGTTCTTTTTTCTCTGATTTTTGTCGCTTGTTCCTGGATAGTATTTTTTTTTTTTTTTTTGTAACACATGGTCGTGGACCAATTCTCAAATGCTGTCGTTTTAAGGTTGTATTCATTATTCATTTTTCTTTTATGAACTTCATATTTATTTTCCTATGTATAAAATGTCATATGAGCACTGTCAACCCCTGCCATGGGTAAAGTTTTATTAGATTTTTTTTAATGCTTTGAAAATTGTAAGAACAGTTAAAATACTTTCTATCACAAATTTCTCATCAGAGGAAATAAAATACTTGGGTAAAATGGTAACACCTTGAAAGATTGTTTTTATTACCCAGAGAGTAGTGTTCTAGAACTATCCTGAATTACTTTAAATGGGACAAAATCATACCATTATTGTAACAGGAAGCCTATATGTACAAAGACCTTGAAGGGATGATTCTCATTTGTGGTTATCAAGTCATTTTTCTTTTCCAGCATTATTATCCTCCATTTGGAGAGTATAAAGGGAAAAACTACAAGGTTAAGAGACTTCCTTATGGCAAACAATTAATCTGTTGCAGGGGTCACAAGGAAACTTCCCAAGCAACTGTCTGGCCTTGCTAATCAGTAGACATGATTCCTTCGTGTAGGGCAGTTTGGTCTGAAAACACTACAGGGGGGAACTAAATAAATAAAACGTGAGCTATATGTGGCCAAGTGGTTTCTTTGTTTGCTGGAAGACTACCCGAGACAAAAGAGACTCTACGTGCAGCAGGAAGTAAGGAGGCAAATTTGCTCATCTGTCTTGAGAACACATGTGCTTATTGCCACCTGCATTCAGTTGACATACACTCCTTCCATTCAAATGTACTCCAGCTCAGAATACAACCACATACAGTTCTCCAACTACATGAACTGTTCAATTTTAGATGTGTGAACCTCCAGAACAGTGAAGTAAACAACCCTATTCAGTATCAAACAGAATTCTCAAAGAAGTCTGTCATCTTAATAATTGTGTGTTCACTCCTGAAAGAAAAGGACTGAAATGGGCAAGAACTCAGACAGGTAGACATCTCTCCCTGCTGCACACAACATAGGGCTGCACAGAAGTCATAGGTAGGACTTTAAGTGAACAGAATTAGCAATGAGAGAGGGTGAAGGTGTTTTCTGGAGGGGAAAGAATGAGTTTAAGAAAAACAGCCTCAGAATGTCAAATACTGACTTTGAAAATAAGTATTGGTTTACTTATAAAATGCCAGGGAAAGAGGCTATCTCCTAAGCCCAGAGAACAGGTTGTGGACTATTTAAAAAACATTAGAAAAAAAATAGACAAATATATGGATCACAAAGCAGAACAGAGGATACTTTATTATACTTAGAAACTTTTTAACATGTTAGAGAAGAGTAGGAAAGAGAACAAATGTTATCGGAGAGGATCACCACTGAAAATGACATTAAATGGATCCACTTTTCATTGAAACCTATCAGTTCTTTGCAGCTAAATACTCTGGGATCACACACATACCCAGTATTTGTTACTTGTTATTGATTCTCTTTGCTATCAAGAGTCTTTATCACCATTAATAATATTCTTGTCTTGCTTTGTGTTAGAGAACAAAGGTCATAGTGGGGCCTCCTCTACAAGCTCACATTGGACCAGCCTTTGAACCCCATCTCCTACCCCATCCTGGATGTATCTGTCTCATAGCACTTCTGAGCACGTTAGCCAGTCATTATCAGTTAGATAGTAAGCCCCCTGTGGGCAAAGACTGCATCTGTGTGCTCTCAGTGTCCAGCACTACACACAGCAAAGACAAAATACTCAGAAATATGTGACCTGAGGAAGAATCCCTTTATTCTACCCCAAGTAGGTGAATTTTATTTGAAAATGTGATGACTCTTTGAGCCAAATATAAATAGGCTTGTGCTATTATCAGCAGCTTTCTGTTGGCTTGTAAATCATAACCTTGATTCCTCTGTTCAGTAAAGTTTTCTAAGTTCTCAAAGTCTGGGCCAGAAATCTGCACCTGCTGGCTTTCTCCTTTCTTCTTCCCAAAGTGAGTACATCTTCTTGAATCTTTCTCTCAAGCTTCCTGTCCAAAGCTGGGGACACTATGGATTTCTCTTACTGAAAAAAAGTCAAGATATTTAACCAAAAGCTTCAAAATATCCTTTACATTTTCTCACAGGTCATCTACCCTACCTCACATCATCTCCTAATGGCCATCCAGTTTATCCTAGAGGCCCTAGTATGTCACATGCATAGAGATCATAGGAGAGAAATGTCATGAAGATTCAGGATTCTGCTACACTGATGAACTTTCTATGGCATCAGTGATCCAAGGCATGCTAGATAATCCCCTCCAAGGTACATGATAGACTGCTGCACCTTATACCTTCTACCACTAAGGAGAAAAAACCAGAAGGAGGTGACCTTGAGTTGATTACTACAAGATCATTAAATGGGAACAAAAGATAGCATTCCTGACTGAGTAGAGAACATAAGCCAAGGTCTAAAGAAGTGAAACAGTGGGCTATGTGAGAGCAAAGCAGTTTGATATCATTAGAACATAAAGTGAAAGGTGAGGAGTGTTGGGAGAAGGAATTGGAAAAGTAGAGTTAAAACAATGAGTTCAACCACTGAAGAGTCTTAATCAAGAGAAATGTTTTATCTCTGTTTCCCCCAGAAAACAGAGCCTGAGGCAACGTTCATGTGCTACTACTAATTTATTAGAAAATATCAGAGGAGGGGCACCTCGATGGCTCAGTTAGTTAGAAGTCCAACTCTTGATTTTGACTCAATCATGATCTCAGGGTCATGCTCCTACTCAGTTGGGAGTCTGCTTGAGGATTCAGTCCCCCTCTTCCTCTTCCCCTCCCCCCTCTAAAATAAATAAGTAAATCTTGAGAGAGAGAGAGAGAGAGAGAGAGAGAATGAAAATAGCACAGGAAAGTAGGAAAGAGGGCAAAGGGAAGTGATATAAGACAGAAGCAAGGCTGAACTGAGGAGGTTACTAAGCTTTCCTGACCACTGATTCTCACAGAGCCGTCTTCTGGAAAACCACATGAACAACTGCATCAAAAGCCTGTTCAGGAAGAGAAAGGTGGGAGGATTTATCTGCCAGTTTTCCATTTTCATTGGTCAAAAGTTCACCCCACTGGAGTTAAGTCCTTCCATTTGCTTGATGTCCCAAAATCAGGTACTCTGCTGTATACCAGATGTTTTTGAAACAGTGTGAACTTCTCTGAGTCAGAAGTCATAACCTTGTCCCAGGAACTTAAGTATTTGCATGAAACTCTGCTATTAGGGCTTACCAGAGCCTCCAAACAGCATCCTTACCCACCACAATCACCTCTACCACTACCAAATATGCAGGGTCCTCCTGCGTGAATGGTATAGAAACGTATATAATAGTCTGAACTTACGGAAGAAACCCTTCTTTCTGGCTACCTTCTGAATCACCTCATCAATAGGTTGTGTCATCATTAACAAATATGGTATATGCTACCTCCAAAATATAAAGAGTTTGAGTGTTGTGCTATTAGGATTAAGTTGATTTTAGAGATGGCATGTCTCAGACCATTGGACCACTCATCTGTGTGACAGGGCCCTGAATTTTTGTCAACCTTATATCTTTTTTTTTTAAATTTTAATTTTTATTTATGATAGTCACACACAGAGAGAGAGAGGCGCAGAGACATAGGCAGAGGGAGAAGCAGGCTCCATGCACCGGGAGCCCGACGTGGGATTCGATCCCGGGTCTCCAGGATCGCGCCCTGGGCCAAAGGCAGGCGCCAAACTGCTGCGCCACCCAGGGATCCCGTCAACCTTATATCTAACCTCTTGAAATCATGTGTTGTACTAGTACATTAAGATCCTTATCACCTTCCATTCACAAGTTTCAAATAACATTAGGCCATCAATATAGTTGATTGATATCAAGACAGCCATTGTACCTGAAGACTCTATTTTGACAGAAAGCTGGAAAGAGTTAACATAGGTCAGGGTGAGGAGAGTAAATGTGTGTTGCTGCCCTTGCCATGTAAAAGTGAGCTGCTTTGGAATTCCTCTATTGATGGGTTCAAAGAGAATGCATTTACCAGATCAGCAACTGCAAACCAAGTGCCCTTGGCTGTGCTGACCTAGCACAGCTACTGCTATACTTTTAAATTTAGGATAGCCCATCAATGTCCATGACAATCCAGGTGTGTTTTGTTTTGCTTTTGCAGTGGCTAGATGGATGAGTTGAACGAGAATATAATGAACACCCCTCCTCTGGAAATTTTGAAGTCTTTCAAGGAAGTGCTGCTCTATAATTCCTCCCAGGATTCAGTATTTCTTCTGTTTATCTATTTTGACTAGGGAGTGGGAATGCTGTATCTTCTACTTGCCCTTTTCCTATCAAACTGGCCCCTCCTCCACTACTCAGGACAGTTTTGCCAGGTTCTAAGTTTATATTTCAAAACTATATATTTAGGGATTAGGAAATAACCAAAAGGTGGGTTTGAGGGCTCATTGTACCCACTTTTAATGTAAATCAAACTTCATTTATAATTTATCCTCTATAAGCCTGTACTCTAACCGGAAGATCAAAATGACACTTCATGGTATCATCTCAGACCCTATAAATGTTGATGAAAATTTAATATATTTTCCATTCTGTCATGCACAGTTACTGTGATAAATCATCCTAGATCACTTTGGGGAGGGATTAGAAGAATATTTAATGTATATACCTGCAGTGGTGTTGCAAGGTGCTTACACAAAGGACCAAGGCTTTCCCTTTAGTTCATGACCACTAAGTCTGGAAACTCACATTTAGAAAACGAACAATGGTACATGGCTTTTGATGGCTGTGGCTGTTATCTGCATTCTGTTAGCCTCCTATTAATTTTTAAAATTATGTAAGTTGAGCAAACCTCTGGGAAACTGTTCATTATTTTGCCCCTAGATTCTAAATAATTCTTTAGCTTTGCCACAGATTACTGTAGTTGAAAGTACCCTCAAGGTCATTCTGGCCTTACTGCCCAATTCAAAAATACACCTACCTTGCCTCTGACGTTTAAGTGCCAATACATGGCTTCTGCAGTTCCAGAATCCCATTATTCCCATCAATATGAGACATTATCTCCCACAGACAATCTTAATCTACAGACGACAGTAATCATGGTATTTCTCAAAAATGCTGTTATCTACCCACCCTGCCCAGTACATTTCTTATGGTCTTAGTGAAGGATATGTCCTCTAGTGCTCAGTAAACTTACCAGGTGGTAGATTTTCAGTTCTTACACAGTATATTCACTTTAACATTTCCACCTCTTTAAGTCTTCTATCCTTCGAGTCTTATGTGCCTTATTCTATACATTTCATCTTTACCACATTTACAATAAGCCATTTTGATGTTCAGACTTCAAGGAGTTATCCTAGTAGACTACTCAAAACAGGTTAGGGGTGTTCTTTTCAGAACATCAAATTCTGAGTCATAGGTAAATGCCTATGCCAGTAAATTCTCTCCTGTCCATCTTTATAAATCTTAATTTCAATGCAAAAGTCTGCATACATACTCCTAAATCTTTTTCTTGCTTCCTTCTAGCACTTATCAACAAAATGAGTACAAGAATGGTTCAGTTTACTACCTATAGACAGTTTCCAGATGAGATAACAAGAACAGGGACTTGGCAGTTTTATTTAGGTGAGGAGTTGAATGGTTTTTGGGGATATACATGCAATTGAAATTGGTAGAGCAGAACATGAGAGAGAGGAGGAGAGAGCGAGCATGCTCCAGAAGTCTTCAGAGGAGTGTCCTTGTGTCTTTGGCTGAGTTTGATGGAAACAACAAACCTGGAAATCCAAAAACCCCAACCAACCCCAAGCAGAAAAACAAAAACATATTATAGTCAAATTGCTGAAGACTCAAATGAAAAAGAAACATTGAAAGCAGCAAGAGAAAAAAGAGGTAAATTGTATGCACAATGTACATTAATCAAGCACTAATGTGCCACTGTTTCATTTTCTGCAGTTTGAATGATGTTGATCAGATTTTCTTCTTGGATCTTATGCACATCATTACATAAAACAACCTAGACTTGTGCTAAATGAGTCATCTGTTTCTAGCAATTAATAAAGCTAAAATATGTCCTATGGACAAGGAAATTTGTTTGACCATAAATCAGGTTTTTTTTTTAAATGAATGTCTAAGTAGTCAACCCATTTAGTTGGATCTTAAGTTGATCATAAATACAATTTTCACCTTATAACATCTGTGTCACTGTCTATTAAAAGATCAGTGCCAGAATTCACAGTCTTCCAAAACTGGCTCTAGCATAGTTAGGCAGTATAGTGACACAGCTGAAAAGCTTGAACTATGGAGTTTGTCTCTTTGGGTTGAGACCATAACTGCTATGTGTTAATTCTAAGATGTTAGGGAAGTCACCTGACACCCATTCCTTCACATGCAGACAAATATGTGTAAGACAAAAAAAAATTAATTTTGTTTTAATGCATTATTTTATTGAACCCTCACAATAACCCTAGTGAGATATATTTTAGTATTTCTATTTTGAAAACAAGTAATCTGAGTGGAAGAGTTAAAGGAATTTCAGAATTAGTCTTAGAGTTAAAAAGATGATACCTTTCTGCATTTCTCTATGTGTGTGTGTTATTCACATTACTATATTATTAGCTAAGTAATTTTGACTAAGTGACACC
This sequence comes from Canis aureus, assembly GCF_053574225.1. Taxonomy (NCBI): domain Eukaryota; kingdom Metazoa; phylum Chordata; class Mammalia; order Carnivora; family Canidae; genus Canis; species Canis aureus. Next base: position 29,835,121 of record NC_135627.1, on the reverse strand, counting down.
CTTCAGACCAACTTTCCACAAGAAGAAAGATGTCACATGTTCCAAAGTCCTATTAAAGATGTTTAAGGGGGGATCCCTGGGTGGCGCAGCGGTTTGGCGCCTGCCTTTGGCCCAGGGCGCGATCCTGGAGACCCGGGATCGAATCCCACGTCGGGCTCCCGGTGCATGGAGCCTGCTTCTCCCTCTGCCTGTGTCTCTGCCTCTCTCTCTCTCTCTGTGACTATCATAAATAAATAAAAATTTAAAAAAAAAAGATTTAAAGATGTTTAAGGGGCCAAGAAGGTCTGCCTTAGTAAAAACACCCAAGACTTCACTCCTGCTCATATCTCTAAACTTGGCTGCCTTTTCTGTCTTGTGTTTAGATTTGGGAAAATAGGGACGCCTGGGTGGCTCAGCGATTGAGTGTCTGCCTTTGGCCCAGGGCGTGATCCTAGAGTCCCGGGATCAAGTCCCACGTCAGGCTCCCTGCATGGATCCTGCTTCTCCCTCTGCCTGTGTCTGTGCCTCTCTCTCTCTCTCTCTCTCTCATGAATAAATAAAATCTTAAAAAAAAATATTTGGGAAAATCATGTGGAAAACATCTTTTAATATTTATTGAGCAATTATTATGGCCAAGACCTATATTAGGCCCCTTAAATTAGATGTTTCACTTAATTTCCACAACTTAGAGGTGAGTATAATGATCACATTTTGCAGATAAAGGAATGAATCTCAGAGAAATTAAATGACTTGACCAAGGCCACAAAGCTAGCAAATGACAGAGCCAGCATCTGAACCTAGATCCATAATGTTAGCCCTCAACTCTTGATGGCAGAGCATATTGTATTTTATTTTCCTCTAGTTTTTACTTCCATCTGCATAGGACATTTCTTGCTGCCTTGTTGTACAGCTCTATTCCTGGTCTGTACCCTACATTTGGGGTGGCCTCATGTCCTGGTTCCCAAAAATGCCTTTATTTTGTTTATGCCAATTGTTCTGGTATTCCATCCGGTTAGCCCCTCTTGCATTCTCAAAAGGGACTCACCTTAGGGGATAAATAATACAGGAATCTTACTAAAAGCAAGTGATGATATATGCTGGAATTAATCTGACATCTGATTGTGAGGTTTATGTCTATGGTCCATGGCTGTTCAGAGCCCTCATAATTTTTCTGATATTATAGGTGTGAATACTTGAAAGCTGAAATATCTGATTCCTTATATCTACCTCAAGAAAAAATATTAGAAGAAAAGTAAAAGTGAAAAGAAAACCTACTACTGATACTATATAACTAAAAATTTTAGCATTCAGAAACGAGTTTTAATGACAGTGAAGGCAGAGTGGTATTTATATTACCTACCTCTCTGAAAAATACTTAGGAAGTGTTCTCAAGGGTTCCTTCTGTCAACTTCATCTTTATTAAAAATTAAAGATTATTACCTGAAAAATGTTAGAATTGCTTAAAATTGAAATACATAGATTCATCGGACAGAAAGGGGAAGGCATTTCTGAAACTATGCCATGAATAAAATATAAATAGCGAAGTTGAGTTTTAACAACCAATTAACAGATAATGTCCTGGCATCATGATTATATACTATTACTGTGATATGACAATTTCTCTCAAAATACGGTGTTTTCATTTCTGTCAAAATTTTGCTTTCTTCAAGAGCCCTCTATTGATAGTTCTGAACTGCAGTGACCTGTTCAGACTGCTTTTTATCAGGGGCCCACAGTCATATCCACAATGCCTGGGCAACAGACAGGAATTGATACTGGAAGTAAGGGAAAACAGATGCTTCTTCTACATACAATTACAGATGCTCAAATTGGTTCAAATTTTTACTGAGCTGGCAAAAATGTAGTAATAGCCAAGAGAATGTAAGTTTTTAGAATTGATACATGTTGCAAAGAGGGATTTAAGATTATCTAATTTCCTGAGGAGTCCTCATCTAAAGAATTGCTTGGAATGAAGAGCTGAAAAAGCCCCAAGTTCAGAAACCCGACGAAGTGCCGCAAAATGGAATTAAAACTTCTGCAATCTTCTCTCTGCTTGCTCTGCTAAGTGTTTTTCCTGGGCATAAAAGTAAAAGGTCCTGGTATTTTCTTTTTAATTGCTCTACTTCCACAGTCCTAGGAATTTGGCAATCAATTTGGGACTGAGAATCATGCCAGGAAGATAAATTACATTCATATGTCAGATATTGCCTCACAATGCTATCTCTCTCAGCAGGTTATAATGAGCCCCCACTCACCAGGCCAAGCTCCAGCCAAAAAAATAAATAAATATATAAATAAAAGAACACCTACTGTTTCTCCATCAAGGGCAACTCTCTCAGAGGGCAAACAAAAGCAACAGAGGGAGGCCAACCAGATCCATGCAGTACTACGGGTTGCTATGCAACCCTCTGTGCAAGTTGGGCAGCAACAGATGGACATTTTGAATAGAATTAATGCCCCTCTGACCCATGTTTTAAATAGTGCCCAAACCTACCGCCTGATGAATTCTATTAACTATAGGCATACTTACACATATAAAATATAGCATCATAAGTGACACTGTTATTACCCTCCTTACTAACATAAAGTCATAAATCTATTGGCAAAATTTGAGACCGATAATATTCAATGAGGTATTTCTATTTTTTTCTCCCTTTCTTGATAAATGAATCACTGATGTCTCATAACCTTGGGCTACGTATTTCCTTATAGTGCGGCTCTGGTTCCATATGCAAACCTGCAATGCCTGCTCAGAGTTTCAGCTTCATTTTTACGTGGAGTCCTGCTTCTTCCTCAGCTATTGTCACCTGTGAGCTCTGGGCATTGTGTTAGAGACCTCTTTTTATTGTAACTTTAAGAAAGAACATAACATGGAATAAATATTTTATATACCTTTGTGAGGACAATGTTGTAACCATGTTCCTGATTGAACAATCAATCTGAAGTCTATACCCAAAGCTGCAAAAGTTCTCTGTGCACCTGCCTTTTGTCCAGGCCAAATTTCAGCCACTTTTCATCACTTGTGGTGAGTAGATTTCAAAGCAATCAGGGTACTTTCAAGGATTATCAGGCTAAGATCCTCTCTTTGGATCTCTTAAATTTTAGATACCATGTGATTTTACACATTTTATATACATTGTAAGAACCCAAAAAAGGAGGGATATCAGTTCTTTAACAAAAGAAAACAAAACAACAATGAGCAGTATAGCATGTCATACCGATAGCAAGCAGCTTTACAATTTTAATGAAGACTGTCTAGTATAGGGTATCTTCGTGAAGTGACACAGAGAAAGAGCATTGGGCTACCCGAAGGAGCTTAGTGAGAATCCTGGTCCTATGTCAGCACCTAAAGCCTTATGGTCTTTTTTAAAAAAATAAAATTTCTCTATCTTGCTTGATGCCAATTTCCTCACCTGTAAGCTGAAGAGACTCTGGCTAGATACTTCTTTAAAGTTTCCTTTAACTTTCCAATTCTCTTGAATAGACAAAGATGCAGTTAAAAATAAGATTAGCAGCAATTACATTTTTAGCTAAGCGTGGAGACCATCATTTTCAAAGCCTTATATGTTGCACCATAATCTCTTGCCAGAACCATCCCTCTGTGGAGGGAGCAGTAACACATGTGCCTCCAGTTTCCAAAGTAGTGCTGCTTCTCTGTCAGGCCTCCTGCTGCGGCCCAGTGTGCCTTTGTTTTGGAAATATGAGCTTGGTTTTCCACCACTGCATGCTCAGGCTTGCAGTCTCCTTGCTGAGAGTCATCACTTATCCGTGCATGCATATACATGCATGCTTACATACTTTCCCATAGAGAAATATTTGCTTGGTTTTGTTTGCTCATTCTCCCACCTCCCTTGAAGGCCCTGGGGGTGGGATATGTGGCATTTTGAATTATATTGTCTTCTCTGGAAAGATTTAGTGTTAATGACTTTATGGGCTCTTACCACTTCAGTGCCACCCAAAGTAATCACATGAAAGCAATCCAGTTCAGTAACAAGCTGGTCCCTATCTCTGTGGTTCCACATACCTTCTGATGAAACAGGGATTTGGGTTAGTCTTACATTTATTCTAGTATTTCCTAGACTATGTCTCATTGAAATCTCAAATTGTACGTTTTTAAAAAATTACAACTCCTACTATATGGTTTGAATATGTAACCAGTGGCTTTACCTGGGTTGTATTTTATATTATAAACTTTTTATATTATATATTTAAAATATATTATAAATACATTTTCATTTTATATTATATATATATATATATATACAAATTTCCAAAAATGAATTTATTTTATTTTAGAGACTGCTACAGGTCCAATTAGCTGTAGATAAGACAAACCAGAGCCATTAGGAACAAATGAGTGCTAATGGATTGCATACATTTGAATGTTGTACCCCATATGTGTGTCTGTTTGAAATTCACAGTGAGAAGGACCCCACAACTCAGTCCTCTTTATTGAAAAAGTTGAGATTCTAGGAATAGTGCTCAGCAATGGTAAAGAAAGGCAGCTGAAAAAGCATTTTTATGCACAATTCATATCACAGTGTTGAGTGTGTATCTTTAAAGACCATAGTATTCAAATCTTGAAATGACCTACCCTTCCTAAGGTGCAAATTCCCAGTCATATAAATTTTCTTGTGATGAAAAAATGGAATAATTACTAATTCATGACTTCTTAGAGATATGAAGGCCTATAAGATTTTTCTAGGCCAATTACTTCTTTTTTTTTTTTCTAATTGAGAAAATTGAATCTGGAGTATGTAAATTTAGGTTTGGAGTGAATTTGTAGTAGGTATTTTAGCCTGTTTTTTTTTTTTTTTTTTCTGACTCAAATAACATCCTAGAGTCTCCCGAAAATAACTAATTTCCTTTTTCTGTTTTCCTTCTGGGAAAATATCATTAAAAACACACATTTAAAAAAAAAAAAACAACTTTGCTCTAAAAACAAGTAATAATTATGTTTAAATTTCTGTTATGTTAAATTTCTGTAAATTTCCCTCAGCTATTGCTTCAAATATATAAATTTGTGGATAAAATACCACTTCAAGAAAAGGATTTGTAAGTAAAATCATCAGTGAAGAATTAAATTTCCCTTTGGACTAACTTGTTTCAATTTTAGTGAATCTGTAACATTTAAAAACGAGTGTGAAAAGTTTCTCAAATCCACCAAACTACTGAATTTTCATCTCATAATTTGCATATTCATTTGATTTTTAGACAGTTCTATTTGCTTGAGCCTCTGGGCAAATGCAGTACATTTTCAGGTTGGTTCTTACATCTAGAGATTTGCATTGGAACGTTGTAGAAGGTATGAATCAACACATATAAACCTCCATGGCTAGTAATGGACCTTGTTGGTAATTCAGTAGAATTGTGACTTTTCTGTGTGACCAGCCATTTTACCTCTGTTGCAAGAAGAAAAAAGAGTAAATCCAAAATTCAGTAATGGGGTTCTTCATTGACTAAGACTTTCATTCATAGGACTTTCTATGCTCTTTAAGGCATATCTTAAATAGGTCCATTCTCAAGATTCATGACACTGTCTTAGATCAACGTATTTGTTGCATTATATAATTTAGTTTCTCATTCTAGAGACTTAGTATTCCTTAATATGAGCAGAATATTTAGTATAACTTAGTATAAGTATTGCCTTATACTTTATCCAGGAGATATGAAGTATTTATATAAATAAAAGATAGATGATAGATAGATAGATAGATAGATAGATAGATAGATAGATAGAAATGGGGGGAAATTCTATATGATGAAACTCATTCTGGTTCTTTAATCCAATACAAAATGAGGGAGCATAACTTAAGGTACAAGAACATTTATTTAGAATAGTTTAAAGCAAACTTAAATATCAGAACCTTAAAACATTATTATTTAAAATAATTCTTTTTTCTTAAAGGCTTTTAAACCAGGCATCCATTATAGCTGTGTTATCTCCCAACTTGTCCACAGAAATAAACTGGACTTAATGGAAATTTAATTTTTTTTTCTACAACCTGTTGGTTCCATCTGGCTTAACCTCAAGCCTGATTTATTCCTGGAGAAAATCTGAGTAGCTGCTACTCCAATACCAGTCCATCGCTGTGCCTGTGTTAGATACCAGTTTATGAGGGTTGCTAATAATCAGGCTCCCAATTCAATGCAGATCCTTCAGTCTTTAACCAGCAGAGAAGTACAATTAAATTTGGAAATGATCTGAAATGATCTATTCTATAGTATTTAAAAGAAAGAAGGAGCTATAATAGAATAGTAAAATGTCCCATTTTATATTTAAAAGTTTTCATATGCCCATCTCTGTATTTTGTGAATTATTTCTTTAGTTTTATGAATAATGCACATTAGTAATCATCTCATTTAGCATGCACCAGCTTGATATACTGATTAGTTACAGTTATTAATAGTAATAATTTCAACCTTTCTCAATAGTCCCTAAAAAGAAAAAATTTCCTTCTTCAAAATATATGTGTTTCAGAATATTTTCTATACAATTCTTGTAGAATACTAGTTCTGGGATATGCTCTGCTATAAGAGCGATTCAGAATCAGAAAAATTTGGAAAACACTGGGTACTACATTCTACCTTTTGAAGACTTACTTGCACATTGATATATTAAATCTTTGAGAAGTTTTACAATGACAATATCCATTTACACATAATTTAATTCTCACTCTTTTTTTATGCAATGACATCTGCTAATTACTAGTACATGAAGTTCCATGAATCACATTTTGGGAAAGCAGCATGGAGCTGTGTAGTGTTTGAGTTTTTGCGGTCACGTACACCTTAGTATAATCCAGTGGTCTCAAACTGTTGGGCCTGGATTGGTAATATCTGGGAACTTATTAGAAGTGCAAATTTTCAGGCCCCACTCCCATTGAATCAAAAATTCCACAGGGAGGGCCCTGGCAATCTGTATTTAAATTAATTCTCCAGATGTTTCTGATGCATCCTAATTTGCATCGCTGATCTAATTCCACTACACTTTATTCATCTGATTATTTTTGATTGAGGAAAATAAGTGGGAGACACAGAAAAGTTAATTTTACAGTGATAGCTGTACTGACTAACCAGACATATGGATGTCTTGACTGTCAAGTGCCATAGCCACAGATAAAATTAAATTAGGGAAAACATAGAATATATTATGCTCTTAGAGTAAAAAATGCCAGAATGGCAGGCATTAAACAGCAAGCCCAAGGAATGGAAACATTCCTCTCTACTTCTCAGAACCTCTTTACCCCTCAGAGCAGAGTCGAATTCTCTTACCACCAACCAACTTTCTTCAGACCAGGCAGGTCCAGAAGGAAGGTTCTATGATTGACTGAGCTTGGTCAGATGCTCACATCAACCAATGACTATGCTGGAGTCATTTGTGGTGGACAAATTCGAGAACAAAGAGGATTTGTTCTCTGGCTGAAAAAGAAACACAGGCATATGATCACTGAGAAAAATAATTGTTTGTATTTTCTGAAATTATTTTTTAATTTGGAAAATCATCCTGTCTAGGAAGACTCATTTCTCTTACGCTGAGAACGATTTGGACACTAATTTTTAAAAGGTTTAACATTAATATTTACATTATTTATTAATAAACTAATTATTACTACACTAATATTTAACACTAATGTTTGGACTACAATTATATTTCATGGATTTTGTCTACAAACAAAGGAGAAAAGTAATGCCAAAGGAGGGAGGACAGGATGAGTTTAATAACCATCAGCGCCTTTGGGTCAATTGCTGTATGTTACTCTTAAAGGAAAGCTACAGTTATGTACCCACATTTACCTGCACTGCTTTTTAAGAAGTTTTAGTACTTGTTGAAAGGTACAAGGAGAATTTTATCAGTTTCTTTATTAATGAAACATTTATTAAATACCTACTGGTGCCAATTGTTGTTTTTTGTTTTGTTTTGTTTTAAGATTTTTATTTATTTATTCATGAGAGACAGAGAGAGACAGAGACAGAGACAGAGAGAGAGGCAGAGACACAGGCAGAGGGAGAAGCAGGCTCCATGCAAGGAGCCTGACGTGGGACTCGACACCGGGTCTCCAGGATCACACCCCGGGCTGCAGGTGGCACTAAACTGCTGCACCACCGGTGCTGCCCTGGTGCCAATTATTGTGATAATTGTCCTTCTCACAATGAATCTTCATTGTAACATGTGAAATAGTCATAGAAACGAGTTATTGTGGGAGGAATTTATTGATTGCAAAATCCCCCTTTTGAAAAAAAGATTTATTTAAAAAATAATAAAATAAAAAAAGATTTATTTATTTATTTGAGGGGTGGGAAGAGGGAGAGAGTACCCTGAACCTGACTCCCTGCTAAGCACGGAGCCTAATTCAGGGCTCTGATCCTAAGACCTTTAGATCATGACCTGAGCATATTCTATAGGCTTTTTCTTTTTTTTTTTCCCCCTTGATAGTAGTTGGATTTGGGGAGAAATAGATATCAAACAGGAGGCACTTAACTTGTCAATTGATATGTCCACCAGGGGATGAATATTTATCCTGTTCCCCCACCCTAAATAGGAAAAGAAAAGGCAAGAGTGTTTTTAAATTCTTATATCATTTTGCATGGCAATATTACTGAATATTGACAGTCATAGCAATTGTGAACAGAATTTCTTACAAGTCCTTTCAACATATCTCTTCTCCATAGGGCCACAATTAATTGACATTTATAATGCATATCACCAAACCTCACAAAAAGTATAACAGCTCTGGTCTTTAATATAAGAAAACTGCAACTCAGAAAGACTCTTCAATGTATGTAATAGACCATAAACTCCATGTAGAGTGTATGGTAGTCTACAAGCTCCATGACAGCAGAAATTGTGCTTGTGTTGTATCCCCACTCCTCAAAAGGTGCTGGCACATGATAAGTCACCAAAAATATTGATTGAATGAATGAATTAAATGATGGATGGGTGTGAAAGAATTGGAATTAGACCAAATTTTGTATGACTCTAAAACCCAGCATTATTCAATCCTCTGCTACATTTCATAGTTTCCTGACATCTATAAAAGAAAGTCTACAAAGTGTGGCAATGAAAGTCTTCCATGACTGGGTACAGTCTGTGTACCTTTCTAGTATTGTCTTTTAATACTTCCATTACATCTTGGAGGTTTTATTTGGCCTAAGCCAGGATATTCAGGTCTGTTGAATTTGCCATCCTCATTCTTTTTCCTTAATTTAAACTTGAGTCACATCTGAAATGTGTTCCCTTGTCCTCATCTACTACCAGTATTTCTCAACTGGACATAGTCCTGCCAATTAGTGAGTTATCAGGAAGCATGTGGGGACACTTTTACTTCTTCCACATAATTAGGGGCCTCTATTAACATATAAGAAGGAGTCCAAGAATGCCGAATGTTTTACAATGCATGGAAGCATCCTGCATAATTAAAAATTATTCCAAATGCCAAATGGCAATAATCTAAATGCCAACAACAATGACACTGAGAAACATTGTGTATCTAATTCAATCTAGACTCAGCATTATGTAGTCCCGTTTTGGTCCCTAGAGTTACCCACTTTTTAATCCCAGCTATACCACTTAGTAGTTATATTATTTTGAGTCATTTGATCTCTTGCAACTTTAGTTTTCTCAACTGCAAAATGGGTTTAGTAACGTCTTTCAGCAATGAGGTGGGGAGTAGAGATGAGAAATACAAAGTACTAACATACAGGTGATTTTTAATAGCTGGTTACTATTCTTAACAAATCTCTACAATCTAACATCAAGCCTCTTCCTCCTTGAAGCTCATTCTGCTATCTAAGCTGAAAATATTATTTTCTTCCTCTCAACCACTCTATTTTAGTTAAGAGTCTTGCAGTTACAAAAAAAAAAAAAGAGAGAGAGAGAGAGAGAGACCTGTCCAAGTCATCTTAGGGGGGCAAATAGAAAGATTATTGACAAGATCCTGTGTTAGTTAGACTCTATGCTATAAGTAACAGAAAACCCAAGTAAAACTGACTTAATAAAGAAAATGTATTAGTTTGCATAATTCATAGCATACTATAAATTCCACACAGACAATTAAGCTCTGTGAGGGCAGAGCTTCTGTTTATCTTATTCATAGTTGGCTTTATTCTCATGCTCCATATGGTGGTGCTCTGGCAAATCCAGACTCTCCCTGTGAGATCATAATGGCTGCTGCAGTTAAGAGAGTTTATATTCTTAAACCAACCAGTCCTGGAGAGGAGAATGAGTGTTTCTAATAGATCCTAAGGAGGAAATAGCTTCTGTCTCTTAGAAACCCTTTGCATCTTGTAGGCTTTGGGAAGGATTATATATCCTAAACCAATCATAGGGTTTGGGGTGGGGGTTGAAAGTGTTGGAGAAAAAATAACTATTTGCTTAATTCAATTAGAACTCAGCCCTGAGGGGTTCCTGGGTGGCTCAGTAGGTTAAGCATCTGCCTTCAGCTTGGGTCATGATCTCAGGGTCCGGGATCAAGCCCCACATTGGGCTCCCTGTTCGGCAGGGAGCCTGCTCTCTTAATAAATAAATAAATAAATAAATAAATAAATAAATAAATAAATAAATGAAATCTTAAAAAAAAAGAAAAGAAAAGAAAAAGCACTCAGCCCTGAAATTGAGAGGCAAATCAACCTCCTCCTTTCCCTACAAAACAACTGAGAATGGGAGGGAATGGTTTCCCAAGAGATAGAATTGATAGCAAGAGAAAGAGAAGGGGGATAATGTGGTACAAAATATGACCACTAGAGTAATTTGGGCTGTGGCTTAGATTTTTCCCAGGTTCAGAATAAGTAGGCAGGAAACTGCAAACTCACTTTAATAGGGTGATACCCTAATTATAAACCCTGCTTTCAGCTCTGAGGTGGTAACTAGGAACTAAATGGCCACCAACTCCACCCTATGGGAGCTTGTCTTCAGGTGATGGAAACAGTGGAACATAAAGACAGCACTTAGAGGCCCACTCCCTAAGAAGAGTTTACTTCTTTGTAAGTCTACTTATTTAGAATTTCAGAGAGAATAGGACCAACCAATATCAACACGTGCCAATGATGGGCAGAACTGCCATGTTTTTGTCCTTGCATATAAGTTTTTTATAATACTTAAAGGCTTAGGATTTGGGGTTTGTAATTGGTCTCTTTTGTTTTGCAAATGCAATGTTTCAAATTGTGGGGAAAGCGCTATGTTAGGAATAGACAGTGCCTTAGCAATGCTGAAAAATAATGGCATTAGAGAGCAAATTGAATGCAAAGTCTCTATTTTAATCCAAACTCAAGAAATCTGAGAAATTTAAGAGCCTCCACTGGAGACTGGTAGATGGAGTGCTGTTTTTAGAGATGGGTAGTTTTGTGAAAACCATGAGAGTGAAGATACAGGAGAGTTTACTTGCCCGCTGGAAGTCTTAGGTTAGCCATTACTTTCAAGAATTCTTTCACTATTTAGCCAAACAAGGGAGCTCATTTTGAACATTTTGGGTGTTTTATGTTTTAGCTCTTCAAGTAGACTGTATTATTCTCTTTTCATCTCATCTTGTACACCCAGTTACCACACTGGTGATAGTATACTTAGTAATTCTTGGTCATTGAGGTAAATAAACCTGAATACAAGCAGAAGGGTAGAGTAAATTTTTGTAACAGAAATATAACTTGTCGCCAGTTTTCAAACTCTATACTGTCTCTTTGTCCTCCTGGGAGACAAATTAAGTCATAAGAGTGCGGCAGATTCTAACCCTACTGGGGGAACTGAATAGAAAACAATGGAAGTTCATTCTCAAAATACTACGCTAAAAAACTGTGCAGTTTTGCCACTTTTAAAGAATTTATCTGTAGGAAGGGTGAAAAGAGCCATCCTGTGCTCAGGGGTATAACCAACTCTTCTATATTAACCCAAATCCTCTCATGAAGGGGCTTACAGTAGTAAGTAATATGCAGACCAGGTTTTGAGCATTTGCCTTACCAAGCAGGAGTAAGTATCAGCTCAATAATCAGGGCTTATTAAATAGTGCCCTATGGATGCCTGCATGGAGGTTATAAATTCTCAACCCCTCCTCTCTGCCCTGGAAAAAATAATGCAAATTTCTGTCGGTGGGGCAAAGCTCATCCTTCTGGGGAAAGTGCCAACAATTTCCTCCAAACTTTTAAAGAGGTCTGTTACCAAAATAATTTAGACACACCGTTCTATCATTATCAGAAAACAAAAACAAAAACTAAACTATGATCAATGGAAACAAAGCCTTGGGTATGCTGTGGTAAGATAGGTCCTATCGTACCTTGCTATTACCCATTTAGCAATGTGTAACTAGTGAAGAGTTGTGATTACAGGTATGTAGAATATAAATTTGATTATCTTCCCTATTTCAACCAACAGTAATCGCATCTTTCTAGTCAGTCAAGTATAACTCCACATATCCACCATATTTGCATCCTCTCTTCTGTTTATATGTCATATCCCATCCATTAGCAATTTCTGTTCCATTTAACTTCATTATATACCCAGAATGCAACCATGGCTCATCACTTCCACTGCTATCACCATGGCCCAAGCCATCATCATATCCCACTGAATTATTCCAAGAGTCTTCTAGTCGATCTCCTTGCTTCTGCTTGTCTACCATTTCACTCTACTCCCAACAAAACATCAGAGTTCTTTTCAAATTCAAGTCAAGTTATTCCCCTCCTGTGTTAAATACATTCTAGTACCTTCCAACTTGCTCCCTCATTTCAGGTGTTTGTTTTTAAAGGCACTTCCTCTGGGAAGCCTTCTCTGGCTTAGCTACAATGTTTATGTTTCATATGAAGTAAACTATTTATATTTTAATTAAGAAAAAGAGGGCATTGAGTAATTAAAAATACCTAAATATTTTTGGCATCAAACAGATCTGTATTCAATCCCCAGCTCTGCTATTCACACATTGTAAAATATGGCTGATACCTTCCCTTGCATGATTCTTGTGAGGATGCAAACAGTCGGCATATATTAGGTATTTGATAAATGATCTGACTTCTCACTGAGATGGCAGAAGACAGATATGATACAAGGAGATTAACAGTTGAGACATCACAATTTTTTTAAAGATTTTATTTATTTATTCAAGAGAGACACACAGAGAGAGAGAGAGAGAGAGAGAGAGAGGCAGACACAGGCAGAGGGAGAAGCAGGCTCCATGCAGGGAGCCCGATGTAGGACTCGATCCTGGGTCTCCAGGATCACACTCTGGGCTGAAGGCAGGTGCTAAACCACTGAGCCATCCAAGAGTCCCGAGACATCACAATTTTTAGGATTAACTAAAAGTATTTGCATCTTAGCACACACACAGGGCAGTACTTCATATTTTTTTTGCTCTAAATAAGAAAACCCTGTTGTTGTTTAGTGACCTTGGTAATTTCATGCTACTTTGGTTGATTTAAATGATTTTTTATTCATCTTACATATTAATTTTTTCAAATGATTTGGGGATAGTTTCTACACTGAGCTTTAATTATCATTTTATAATTCAGGCAATGGCTTTTGACTTGGGCAATTTCATTTATGTGCCAAGAAATGAGCTACATCACTAGAATTCTATTCTGGCCAAATTATTCCATTCTCATTAAATTGTATAAATATATATTTCCCTAAGAGGCACGATACAGTGTAGCATTCTTACCTGCATTGATTTGATCAGTGCGTTGGCATCTATTGCCCAAACAATGTTCTTTGGAGATATTCGATGACTGTTTATCAGAATCAAATTCAATCATCTCCTGAAAATAGCAGATTCAGCAAATTTCCTTTCCTTATTTTAGGTTAACAAAGGCAAAGGACATATGATTATTTGAGCTTTTATTTATTTTTTAAAATTTTTATTTATTTATGATAGTCACAGAGAGAGAGAGAGGTAGAGACACAGGCAGAGGGAGAAGCAGGCTCCGTGCAGGGAGCCCGACGTGGGATTCGATCCCGGGTCTCCAGGATCGCGCCCCGGGCCAAAGAAGGCGCCAAACCGCTGCGCCACCCAGGGATCCCTGATTATTTGAGCTTTTAATTATTTTTATCCCATAGCAGAAAAGATGATAACAGTTTGGATTGTTTGAGTAACTTTGTTAGGTAAGTGAATAAATAATAGGCATCAAACATGTATTAACCTTATTTTAACTTGTGACAGTCCCTCGGTGGCCCAGGGCAGGGATATTCCAACACTGGAAAAGCTATGAACTATACTGAGAGCATTTGGTGCTCCTAATGATGAGATTATCCCCTGCTGCTATTACCTATGGCCAAACATCCGGAAATTAAGTAAGTTACTCATGGCAATCTCACATCTTTTCTGTCAAATTTATTTTTTCTCTTATTAATGCACTTTTTTCTTTCGTGTATTTCAAGTCCCAAAGCCTTCTTATTGGAGAATATGGTTCTAATAAAAGAATGGAAACACCCAAATATTAGAGGTTACTTTTTAAGGAATTTGTGTTTATTTTTAAAGATATTTGTATTTAAAAATGGGTCTATTAGAAGAGATTAGTTCCCATTTAAAGTAATACATTAGCAATAGTATAAATGTAAAGTTTTGTGGGCCAGCTTTGTATCTCAAATCACTTTAGATAGACATGCATCTACCCAAAAAGCTAGTTTACATATTGTCTTATCTTTCTCATTTTGTGTATATCTGGAGACTTATTTCAGAATGTCTGTTTAATATATTCTTAAGCATCATTTAGTTTCTTTATCATACATAAACTCATGTCTAGGTATCTTCCCCTAGGTTCAACTATAGAATTCTGTATAGAGAGGTTACATGTTCAATACCTCCACAATAAATGTATGGAAAATTAAATTGAATAATCATTGACTGCCTTTAACTGCCCTTGTTCCTCAAGCAGCAGATTTGGACCAATTAGACATAGTTTTTCAATGTAATTGTGTAATGGATACAACTAATACTTGGGGTGTTCAGTTAATCACACATTTACTCATTTACACATTCATTAATTTAATTATTATTTACTGTGTTCCTACTACATGTAAGGTGCTGGAAACATATAGACAAATTATATTACCTGGCCACAGGGAGTGTACAGTACCAGTGATTCCACATAGTATACTGATTCATAGGTTTGGCCAAATGCTAATTTCCAAGTCATTCAAGAATAGTTTTATATTTAAATATGTATCAATATGTTGAACCTCACTTGTGCCAAGAAAAGGAGGATATTATTGGTGCCAAATAAGAACTACTAAATGCCCCACACAAATAATCTTCTTTACTAAAATTCATCTGGATTTGACTTCATTCATTCATCTATTTCATTAATTCATTTATTTATTCATCCATTCATCCAGCAAGAAAAGCAATTATCAAACTATTTATTATGTTCTGGGCATTATTCTAAGTTTTGAGTATACAAAGACAAAAAAAATAAACAATAGAAACAAAGAAAAAATAAGAAGTATTTGAAATAATTAAGTTCGGGAAGTATAGACTTACTTCATACCATCAAATAGCTATGAAATTTATAAAAATAAGGGCTTTTTGACTATTTTGCGAGTTAGATTTAAAGTTTTAGTTCTCTTTCCTTAAGCTAAGTAAGGAAATGAAATATTAGATGGAATTAAAATTTAGGGTTTTTTTTTTCTCCTACACATGGGGCATCCCCTGTCACTGTGAACACAATGTTCAATAATGTAAAAACTATTTCAGAATATATCTATGAGGGATCCCTGGGTGGCGCAGTGGTTTGGCGCCTGCCTTTGGCCCAGGGTGCGATCCTGGAGACCCGGGATCAAATCCCACGTCGGGCTCCCGGTGCATGGAGCCTGCTTCTCCCTCCCTATGCCTGTGTCTCTGCCTCTCTCTCTCTCTCTTTCTCCGTGTGTGTGTGTGTGTGACTATCATAAATTTAAAAAAAAAAGAATATATCTATGATACTACCAAGGATAGGGCATAATTGTCATTAAGAATCCATTATCTGTATGTATTCAAACAAGAATCTCCATTTTTTTTTACCGATTAGAACAGTAATTTTAGCAAATTCAATGTAATTATCATATAAGTTATTTGACTGGGATTAATAATCTATTTGAATGGTTAACTCAGAATAAATATTTCCATAATTTATATTTATTGTATAGCAACTAAAACTGCTCAGGTTCTCATTTAACTTATTGACAGAATTAAATTAAAGATGCCATTAGGCCAAAAGCACATATATGCAAAATTAATGTTTCTTTAAGCCTTATTTTTATTTTTTTCATGTTTTTTTTTTTTTTCATACCAAAAGGCATAGAAATCATCATTGCTCAATATCTAACTTTTGGCTTTTGGAATTCTGAGGATTTTTTTTCAACTATATTGACTTTTCATTTATATTATAATTTTCTTTTCATCACATTTACAAAATAAAGGGAAAGACTTGTCTTATTGGGTATGTCTAACAATTTCTTTGTAAGGACCTGATTTGCATCTTATCCATGTTGTTGCACCATAGCATGTAACCACCAAGACTGATTTTTTTTCATCATAGGGTTGAACCCTCCTAATTTGTCAAATCTGTTACTTGAACAAGTTGAATTGCCAGCTTTTATCTCAATTTCTTGACTGCTGTTTAAGAGGATTAGAGGCCTTGGTCAGCTTCACCAGGGTGGCTAACGTAGCCGTAACAGGCGCCATTGCCGCTCAGATCCAAAAATCAATGAACTGAGTCTGATTGACTGAGTCTCAATTGCTCTGTGGAAAAAAGCCTAATGCTGGTCTTCTCTACTTATGCAAACCCAAGGCAGACAGAAACCAGCAGTGACCTCTTCTTCCTTTTAAATTCAAATATTTGGAAGGGAATAGAAAGAGAGAGAGAAATCATAGCAAAATATGAAGAAATGAGAATGTGAAGCATGTGCTCCTTTGTGCCCAAAGAAGCAGTATGATTTCAACATTTTACTAAGGATTCAAGTTCTCTGATGAGAATGTCTTTTACTTTTAAAAAACACTCAAAATGACCAGTTATCATCATCTCCGCTTTTTTCATCTAGCTTTAGTAAGCAAATTTACAAATACAAACCACCAAAAGTAAGCTTTACATTTGAAATATTTTATTTAATTCTAGGGAAGTTATAAAAAAAATAAAGCTGACCAAAGTTCATTATCTTCATCTAGACTAGAATGAATTCAAATTAAGAAAAATACATATTTTCCTCATTTTTAAAATTCTATAAAAAATATTGTGGAAAGGATACACTTTTTTTGATGCAATATAGTGCTCCTTCCTCTGTTTTCATTGTAATGGAGCAAAGTATAAAATGATCACCATTCTTTTCTATGTGTTAGACGTAAAGGGAAAGAATTATTATCTGATTTCGTTTTGAGGGTATTCATACAGGCAGTCATCTTTTCCATTTAAAGAGGTATTTAAAGCTTCCCTGAGAAAACTTGTAAGTTGTGTTTTTTTAATGGGTCTAAAGAACTAGATCTGGTGTTAAAATAGTTCTATTAGAAGTTATGCAAGTAAAGGTACTGTAGTTACTCAAGAAATAGAGGAGCCCTTTGGCAAAAGCAATTCTTTTAACTCTCAACAATTGGGCAACATTTTCTGGAAAGAAGAGGGTCCCCAGAGAAAAACAGCATTTTATATCATAGAATCAGAGTGTTTTAGAGATCTTCAAGCCATTTTTTTTGCAGCCCTCTAACTACAAAGATCATAAAACAGAAACCCAAAAAGTTAAGAGACTTCCCCCAGGTTTCAAATCAACTGAAATTCTTAAGAGGAAAGAGCTTGATATGGAGAATTTTAAGAGGCTTTATAAGAGTAGAAAATGTAGATCAGTGATATTTTCATCTGATCTGAAATACCATTAGGATCATCTTGTCAACAATTCTAATTTGGATTGCATTCATTTTAATCCATGACTTTAAAAAGTAAGTACATATTCATGAAACATCTTAGATAAAGTTTTAAGCGGATGGCAGCTGAGACAGGAAGTGTATTTAATAAACAGGATATAATTTCTAGTGATGGTAGTTTGTTTTGTCTTTCTATCTAGAACCTAACTTTTAAGGAGTGGGATCTTTTCATGGGGTGTGTAAGTAGATCTACCCCTTACCCACCCCCCCAAGCTGTTCTTTCACCAAAATGCAAGGCTAAAACAGGCTATTTTAAAGGGGATGGTTCTTATATTAAAACAGGAGACAACATTATCCCAAATAACTTTTTCAAAAATAAAATTTTCTGAAACTTCATTTGCCTTTTGTCACTGCGAAGGCATTTTGCAGTAGAATAACTTAGTAACAAGTGAAATTTGAAAAAAGTCAAAGTTCTCATTAAAACAAAGTCATCTGATATTACTGAGAACCATAAAACAGCTATTGAAATCTGAAGCTTCAGAGAAGGAAATCTTTATTGTAATAAAGGAATCAGCAACATTGTTTATAAGCATCATTTCCATGGCGAAAGATTAGTTCATTCAATAAGAATCTTGTAACATGGTGCCAGCACGGGCGCAATAAACTTTATGGAATGGCTCATAAGATTAGACTAATTAAAGATAATCTAATTTGGACAATTTTATCTTCTGGAAAAGAAATGTGATGTCATCCTCTGGGAAGAGACAATGTTTAGTCTCTGGGGATGTGGAAAAAAAAAAAGGAAGAAAGAAAGAAAAAAAGAAAAAAAGGGGAGAAAAAACCTCACAAGATATGTGCAATAATAAGAATTAGGGTTGATCCAAAGACAGTCTTAGATCTACCCATTGCCTCTCAAAAGATCCACCACATAGACTGTTAAGCCCCATAATTATCTCCCCTATTTGTGACAAGCGTGAGCTAATCAGTCTCTGAGGGAGTTTTCCAGCAGATTCTGAGGAGAGTGTGTGTGCTTCACAGTGCTCATCAAGCTATTTTGTACTCAGAACCGCAAAGAGCTGACCAAAGTTCATTATCCTCATCTAGACCAGAATTAATTCAAATTAAGAAAAATAGACATTTTTAAAATGTCGAGTGCTTATGATTTAGAACAAAGAGTCCTCACTATTTTTATAACAGCGGCATAGGTTCTAGCTGCCTATAATCCCATATTAAAAGATTAGAAAAAACATCTGAAGAAATCAGAGAGTGTCTAATTGAGGTTCTTGCCTTTAATCCTCCAAGCCGACTCCCTCTTGGATATCAAGATCTGTCAGTGGCGAGCCAGGGGAATTCTGTAAGGAAAAAGCAACCACGAGGAATATAACGTATTCTTTCCCACTTAAGAAATAAAAAAGGAAAAAACACAGTTGGTGATATGAAAACATAAGCCAACACAAAATTAAGGGAAACCCCCAAAATGGATTTGTAAATATAGCTGGTAAAAAGTGAAGAAATTACCTTGACAGTACTCTTTAATAATGTTTAAAACATTGTGCAATATAAAGTACACATATAAAAGAAAAAAATTCTCATGAAAAGAGTAAACAATAAAGAGTAACAATAAAAAAGTGAATTTACACTCTCACTAGCAAACAATGAACTTTTTATTTAGTAAATATATTTGACTTGGATATTGATTGTTAGAGTATTCATTACCTAATTGGCCTTATATAATTCTATTTACTCATCTTGCCAGAGAATTCTATGTTAATGAGTACTTTCATCTCCACACCAAGAAATGTCACTGTGAGACAAAGTTTTCCTGTGTAGCTATTACATAATTGTGCACAATACAATTTAGAATCTTCACTTGTTGATAATTAATATTTCATGCTTATTTACTAAAGGGCAGAAAAATTAGGCTATAGTTTATGAACAGTAAGTTAAATTAGCATAAGGAAAAATGAAAGGGCTTATTTTGTTTTAAGAAACAAAATCTTTTATAACATAATAAAAAAGAAAACAGTAATCAAGAAGAAAAAAGGGGAAGAAAATAGTGTACTAAACATGTTAAAATAACATCACACTTTAATCATAAAGTAGAATCTTTGCTTTCCTTACTAATTTCTTAGAAATTGATATAAAATGTAAATTATGCAAAGATTACATCTAATAAAATATATATTTATAAGTATATGTGTGTGATAAACATATTTCTCTTCAGCCTATTATGCATTAATACTTTAAAAGGGTTAATTTGCTGCATATTAGGAAAGTTTTCTTTTATTTCCATCATAAACAAACTCGCATATAGAAAAATCATTTAAAATATTTTAGTAGGCAATTTAATATTTTATTAACAATCTTTTTGTTAAAGATGCTTCTTTGTAGTAAATTGGATTTTGAAGGACGACAAAAGTCATTAGAAATCATTCTATAATACAGAGAATCTTCTAACAGAACATAAATATGGGAATTAAAACAATCTAATACTTTTTTCTTTTCAATTGCAAATGCAAAGCAGTTATAGAGTAATATCTTTTGATCTGTACCTACTATCTCACAAGAGATCCCACGCCTCTTCGGAAAACACCACACCACAATATGCATACATTAGTGACATTTTAGCAGTACCAGCACAGATTTGTGTGCATGGTCCAAATAATAAATTTTAGAACATTTAATTTTTGGTTAAGAATACTTTTAATAAATATCAAAACCAATTAATATCTCGATATAAAGATATACGATCATTTTTTAAATCCCAATTTTGTTCTGATTTTTAAAAATATGATTTATTCTATTAGTACTAGAGATATTGAAATTAGTACAAATTAATGACAACATACAATTAACTAACAGAGTCATTGTGAAGGGGAAGATTAAGAAATTCACAGACTGTGACTGAATTCATTATGAACAGTTCATATTTTAAAAGCGCAGAGGGCAAAAGAAGCGAGGACAGATATAGAGCACAAACCTAAATTCTCTAATTTCCCCATAAAATTCAAAGTTGTCATTCTATGGCTTTATGGGATTGGCCACCATTCCATGAGGGAGCTGGTATACCTGAACCCCTTAATCACTAAATGTCAGGTGGGAAGTGACAATCACCTGGTTACCTTATTTATAATTAAAATAACATGCTTTTTCAGGGATATAACTTTACCCTGATTTCTTAGGTTTGATATAAGAAAGAAATTATGTCATTTACATTTTTACAAGACATCAAGTTACTTCTTGTGCTTTTGTGTTACAAACATAAAGCTAAATATTTCATTTTAGTATAGTAATTTAACCAGTAAACCAATTTAATGATTATAATTTAACCTGTACGATGAATCATGAGAAAAAAATATGCACAATCTGCAACTATTTGAAATTCACAAGCAATTAAAAAAAAAAGAAAGCATGTATCAGCTTAGGACATCATAGGTGTTATCCAAGAGTGATAACATTGGAAATGGTGAGGCTTGTTGGGGTTCTTTCTCATTTTGAGGAGGCATCACCATACTGTGTGGTAGAAGTCCGAAACCTCCATCAGACTAGCATGGAGGAAGGAAGGTCTATCTCATACATCCTCAATCTTGTCTGCCTGTTACAGCCATTCTGAAAGGTTTTAAAATCCTAATGCCTAAGCAGAAGCCCAATACCCTTAAAATAATAGTAATAAATAAATGAAATTGTAAAAAGAATTCAGAAATATATTTATTTTAAAGCTCTCCAGGTTATTCCACTGTGCCGTCAAGGCTGAGATCTATTGATCTGTACCAACCCTTCTCTCTACCTGGCAACCTAGAAAACAGTGTTAGCTAGTTTCATGGAATTGGAGGTTCTTAACAAACTAGGAGCTGTCGGGGTAATTCAGCGGTTCTCACACTTTTTGCCCTCAGGTCCCCTTTTCACAATTCAAGATTACTGAAGAGCTTTGTTTATGTCAGTTTTTCTCATGATATTTGCTTCATTAGAAATTACAGCTGAGACATTTAAAAGTATCAATTAATTGATTTCAAAATAAAAACAATGAACCCATTAGATGTTAACATAACTTTTATTTAAAAATTATATTTTGCAAAACAAAAATTATCAATGAGCTAAGTAGTAATGTTTTACATTTTTTGCCCATCTCTTCTTTTTCTATTTTTTTTTAATTTTTTTATTTATTTATGATAGTCACAGAGAGAGAAAGAGAGAGAGGCAGAGACATAGGCAGAGGGAGAAGCAGGCTCCATGCACCGGGAGCCTGATGTGGGATTCGATCCCGGGTCTCCAGGATCGCGCCCTGGGCCAAAGGCAGGCGCCAAACCGCTGCGCCACCCAGGGATCTCTCTTCTTTTTCTATTTGAAATATTTTTCAGGTTTTAAAAACTCCATTACAGTTAACATACAGTGTTATATTAGTTTCAGGTATACAATATAGTGATTCAACAATTCTATAGATTACTCAGTGCTCATCATGGTAAATTTACTCTTAATCCCCTTCAACTATTTCACTTATTCCCCCTCAATCAAAAATCAGTTTCTTCTTTACAGTTCAGAGTCTGTTTCTTGGTTTTTCTCTTTTTTCCTTTTGTTCATTTATGCAGTTTCTTAAATTCCACATATGAGTGAAATCATATGGTTTTTCTCTGATTGACTTACGTTGCTTAGTATTGTACTCTCTAGTTCCATCCATGTTGCAAATGGCAAAATTTTACTCTTTTTTGTGGCTGAATAATATTCCATTGTATATCTATACCACCTCTTCTTTATTGATGGACATTTGGGCTGCTTCCATAATTTGGCTATTTTAAATAATCCTGCAATAAACATAGGGATGTAAATATATTTTTAAATTAGTGTTTTCATATTCTTTGAGTAAGTACTCAATAGTGGAATTACTGACTCATACAGTAATTCTATTTTTAATTTTTTGAGGAAACTCCATACTGTTTTTCACAGTGAATTGTTTGCCAATATTACTTGGCTTCCTAGGAAGGTAGCTCAGTTTTCATATCCACTTTTGTATTTAATCTGTTGCAATAACACGTACCAGGAAAACTTCCCCATGCACTTATGAGAGGATGAGAGAGAAGAACACAAATAACCTCCAGGGGTCTTGATTTACCCCAAGAAATCCTTGGACCACATCTTGAGAACTGCTGGCACAATTAAAGTAACTTTCATAGTACAATGAACAGAAATACGGCAAACCCTTATCCTCTTATTCTTGAAGGGTTAAGACAAAGGAACGACTTAGATGTATAAAGGAAGTATTACTTTTTGCCATTTGCGTGGTGAATTTAAGCTGTGGCAGTATAGGTATTATTTCAAAGACTGACCTAATTTAACTGGAAACCTTCACTATTTCAAACCAAAATGCATCTGAAAAATATGAATTTTACTTGAATGATTTTTGCACACTTAAAAGATCCAATCATCATACTCCTAAATTGTGCAATCTAGTTGGTGAGACAAGGCATGCCTAGATAAAGACATATTTGAGGAATGTTTTGTGAGATCATATTTTAATATCTAATTATGCAGATGAGTAAAATCATATGTATAACTTCTTTAAATTTGTGGAAATGCTCTCATTTTGTTATTTTTTCACATAAGACATTATCATCTTAGGTAGATAATTCACCTTTTAAGATGATAGGACATGAGAAGAGGACATCTTTGTGCTAAATGGCTATTTTGGTTTTAGCAATATGGTTACAGATTCTTACATAAATCATTCATATTTATTTCTAAGAACTTTCTGTTGTTAGTGTTGTTGTTGTTATGTTACTTTGCACCTCCCTCTTGTTTCAGGCAGATGACCTTCAAATTGAAATAATATTCCTCTGATTTATTTCCTCTGATCTTATTTTTAAAAAGTTATCTCCTTGTTGGTTTGCATATCCTTTGTCTTGTTATCTTCTTTGCACATCTCACATCCAGCATTACCTGTGCAAGAGGAATGCATACACATTCAATCTCCTTCTTTCCATTTTGACTACTGTTCACATTTGTTATAGTCATTTTTAATTTTAATTCTATTCTCCAAGATATTGGCTATTTCTTCCACCTGATGTCATCGGCAGACTTAACAAGCATACTCGATATTCCATCATCCTGATCATTGGGAAAACGTTAAATAGCACCGGACTGGCAACTGACCCCTGCAGAACACTTCTTGTTATATTTCCCCTTAATCCATTCCCCAAATGATAGTTATAATCTGTATCTTAAGATGTGTTCCAGGTAAGGTGGGCCAGTAGTCCTTTGGTACATAATATATTTCTAATAATTAAGAAACATTCTAATTGGAAATCTGTATAGATAGCAGTAGAACTCTTATAGAACTGAATGTTCCTCATGAAAGAGAGAGTTATGCATATGCATAAATGGGCTAAAATTGGCCCTTATAAGTGTAATACAAAGTCATGAAGCAAGGAAAAACACATACTTGTACTGAAATCCATTACTTGCTTCAACCTTGACTAAAATGCCCATATCACCCATGGGAAATTAGCAAGAAAAATAGCATTTTATAAATCATTAAACTAAAGTTTTCACTGTAGCTATCCTATTGGTAAATTATGTCTAAATATCTTTACTTCTATTTGTAATTGGAACATCCTATTTAGTGAAGCCTAGCTTCTATCTCTCCTACTACCCTACCTCTAACTTAAGCCCACTCAAATGGACATGGTAGACACAAGTGCACACACACACACATGCGCGCACACACACCAACATTACTATATTTTATTAGAGAGTAATACTGAAGTATTTCTGATTGTGTTGGTTTTTATGCTTACTTTATCAAATATATTTTATATTGTTTCTTTGATTAATCAAACATTACCAGGATTCCATAATATTCACATAATAATGCTGCTTCCCAGATAGGACAGGGAAAGAGGATGGTGAAGCAAAATGGAAGTTTTTCAAAACTTCCCTAGGAAAGTAACATTTAGGACAGTTCAATACAGTTATTGAATAAGATAAGCACTGTATAAAATGCCTGATATGTACTTAATACAAAGCTAGATGATTCTAAATATAAAATAACTAACTTCAAATGGCTCTCTAAGTGCTGACAGCTTAGTTATGAAGACAAAAATGGATGATGCTGACAAGACCACATGAGGCATTTTTACTGCTGACCAGTACAGTGCAGAACATAGATCATAGGATTTTAAAGATGAGTAGGTAGCATTGGTTTGATACTAAAAAGGAGTTTTTAGGTAAAAAAGCAGCACTTGAGGGAGGATTTGCAGGATAAGTAACAAGTAGACAGATGGAGAACAAACAGAACAATCCAGGTGGTGGCAAGACATGTTTACAACCATGGAGGCAGTAATGAAACATATAAATAAAACAGACCCTAGCACATATTTTGTGGATGCATGTCTCTTACTAATGTTGGTGAGTCTATGTTGTATTCCTAGAATTCTGAATGTGGTGGTCTTTACAGACAAGTGCACCAAACATAAACCAGAGCTAAGAAGGTATGTTAGTTCTCTATTGTGCATAATAAATCACCTCCATGCACACTTATGCTACTTTATAAACTTGTAGCTTAAAATGGCAGTTACTATCTTGTCATTTTGGTGGTATCCAGGAGCAGCTTAAAGAATGGGTGGTTTCGCCTCCGGGTTCTCAGAAGGCTACAGTGAAGTTATTGATTGGGACTGTAGTCATTTTGAGGCTCAACTGGAGAACTGTTTCTACTGTCATCTGGGGGCAGGCCTTGGAAGGTCTTCAACTCACTTACATGGGTCTCTCCATGGGACTGCTTCCAGAAAAGGGAGCTGGCTTCCCCTTGAGCCTACAAATCAAGACAGAATGAGAGGACCCAAGACAAAGCCTGGGTCTTGAGATTATAACCTAATCTCAGAAGCAAAAATCTAGGAGACAGGGATAATATCGGGCTGTCTCAGAGGCTGCCTATCAACATGAGGCAGGGTTGATTTTAAGTGAGTGAGAGAAGAGATTTTCTCTTGTTGGACTTCATGTTCCTGGAGGTAGAAGAATGATAGTCTTGAGACTTTTGAGAATTATTATTATTTTTTTTAGATTTTATTTTTTTATTCATGAGAGACACAGAGAGAGAGAGAGAGACAGACAGACAGACAGAGACAGACAGACAGACAGACAGAGATACAGGCAGAGAAGAAGAAGGCTCCACGCAGGGAGCCTGATGTGGGACTCGATCCGGGGACTCCAGGATCATGCCCTGAGCTGAAGGCAGACACTCAACCACCCAGGTGCCCCTGAGAATTATCTCTTATTTTCAATGGTGACTTATAGCACAGTGAGGAAGTTAGGAATTAGGAAGGGAAAAATTTAAGATAACACAGCTTATGAAATATATTTTATCTCATTTTCTTCATGTTATTTTATTTCTTTTTTTCTTATTGTTTAGTCCGAGGATATGGAAGAGACACTGCTTCATTTTTCCTGAGGTAATTATGGGCATTTTAATCAATCATGGTACTTTCTGAGCCCTGATATGACCTCAAAATCTTTCCTATTATAGTGTCCCAGATGATCAGAGATGAAATGAAACTTTCCATCCTGGTCTTAGCCTTTAGAGGAGAAACTCTTCAGCTTCCATGAATATGTGGACATGATTTATTAAAAAAAATTTTTCGGGCAGCCCTGGGGGCCCAGCGGTTTAGCGCCGCCTTCAGCCCAGGGTGGAGACACCAGATCGAGTCCCACGTCGGGCTCCCTGCATGGAGCCTGCTTCTCCCTCTGCCTGTGTCTCTGCCTCTCTCTGTGTGTGTGTCTCTCATGAAGAAATAAATAAAATCTTAAAAAAAATTAAAAATAAAAATTTTCTTTATAGATAGTAAAAGGTGGCCTTTTTAAAAGTGTTAAGTCAGTTGGCTATCCATGTAGAAAAAAAAATAAAATTTGGCCTCTTCCTCATATCATATACAATTCTAGGTAGATGATAGATCTAAATATGAAAAGCAAATTCATAAAGAAAATGATATTAAATTTATCAACTTTTGTTTATTATGAAAAGGCAAGTCATGTAGGTGAAAACATGTGCATCATGTATAAATGATACAGAGTTTATATCCAAAATATATAAAGAATATCTACAGATTAATAGGAAAAAGAGAGAGAACCCAGTAGAGATAAGAGAAAGAAATTTGAACAGGAATCTCACAAAGGGGATATGTCAGTGGACAGTAAACCCATTAAAGATATTTCTATAGCTACACACCCCCTAGAATAGCTAAAATAAAAACAATTGACAATTTTTAGTGTCGTATATGAACATGGGTATGAATATTTTGAAAAATTGGTGTATATATAATTATATAGCCACATACCCTATGACCCAGGAATTTCATTCCTACACACATACAGTAGATTAGATAAAGGTGGTATGTGTATGAAATACTGTACAACAACCAAACAAATGGAGGGAAAACAATCTACAGTTACATGCCATCATCTGAATTAATCTGACAAGCATAAAGCTGAGCCAGAGAAGGCAGACACTACAGAGTATATATATTACATAATTCCATTTATATAAATTAACGTATGTGAAAATAATCTATGATGCTAGAGGTCAGATAGTGATTAATTTTGGAGGAGAAAAAGGAAATGGAGGTTGGTACCAGAAGTATGAGGAGCCTAAACAGGGATTTCAGGGTATAGGTAATCTGTTGCTTTACCTGATTGGTAGTCACTAGAGTGTGTTCATTTTGTGATGATTTATTGACTATGATTTTTGCACTTCTCTCTATGTAAGTTACACTCCACTAAGAAAGGTAAAATGAATTCACCTTTATCTCAGTCGAATCAGAGAACATTAAGGAAAAAAAATTCTATGCTAGTTTAGAAAATCACTGTACACTCCATTGTGAAGTGAGTAGGACAAGTTGCAGAGTAATAAGCTAAGAGAATAGAGTTTACAGAATTTAAGGGATAAAATTTCCTTGAAACAAATACATGACATATGGTCTGAGCCACAGCCACCTCCTGGTAGCCAATTTGATCCAGATAAGAAATATATTTATAATGTGTCCCAATTGGAATTTTGATCAAAATTTCAAGTTAGTAAGTTTCAAGTTATTTTTTGCACATGTTAATATTTCTCCTTCCTGTATAAGACCTTGTCAGATGAGAGATGGGAGGAATCTGTGAACAAATCTTACTCCCTTGGTTTTCTCCCATATGTTCGTCTTCCTACAATTTGCTGATCTTGGAAACCTAAAACTGATTTCTTCTGCCTTTCATCTTTATTGAAGATGCCACCTAAACTGGAATTCTAAGCTGCCATTTTTAGTTACTTTCCATTGAAGTTTCTTCTGTATGATAGGTGCCACGTTCATTAATAAACTGTTTTGTTAAAAATATATATATTATATTTTTATTATATAATATATTATAACAATATATACATAATAATATATTATATTTGTCTTTTTTAAAATATATTTTTATATATTTATCCTTCCTGACTTGATGTGCAAGTTTAGCCACCTCACAAAGTTTGGTCTGGATTTGAGAATGGGCAGGAATGAAAATTCAGAGCCAGTTTGGTTAATATTTCTTATTATTTATTATGAAATTAACAAACAAGCTGCATCAAAGACATACTCATGACCAAGGAAGCATGGAAGTGTGAGGGGACTCAGTTCCCCAAGGCATCCTTTGTTGCTCTTGAATGTGGATTCTGAAGTCAGCGGTCACAGCAGCCACCAGGTCAGAGAATTATGTATGTATTTCATTGTCTTTTTACATGATCTTAAACTGGGAAGGGAAGGGAGAGGAAAATGTTAGCTTTCATGGGTTCACATTTTATCATAAGCACAATATCTTGCTACAACCATCGTTATAAAATCTAGTTCCATGGCAGGAAGGTGGAAGGGGGTGCTTATGCTTTACTGTGTCATTAAGCCTGCTCCAAATTTCAGTTCAATATGAAATGAATAATTCAAATGTGTTCAAATGTTCAACAGTTCAAATGTGGCTGTTGCTTACCTCATGGCTTAATGTCATTTCTTCATTCATTTGTTCCTTTATTCTTGAAATGTATTTGTAAATCCCAGGTATGTAGCAGGTACTAAAATATCAGAAGTTCAAAGTTGAGTGATGTTTAGTTCACTCTAGAAATCTTTTTTTTTTAAGATTTTATTTATGTATTTTAGAGACAGAGAGAATGCAAGCAGGAGGAAGAGCAAAGGGGAAGAAAGAGGAGTGAGGAAAGAATTTCAAGGAGACTCTCTGCTGAGGGCAGTGCCTAATGAGGAGCTCAATCTCAGGACCCTGAGATCGTGACTTAAGCTGAGACCAAGAGTCAGCTGAGCCACCCAGGTGCCGCTCCCCCACCCTGAAATTTAAAAATCATGTTGTCATATTCTAAAATATTTACCAAAAGGATCCTAAAATGTCAAGTAAGTATTTATCTCCTAACTAATTTCACCTGGTTTTGAATTTTTTCTTCAAATACATAAGAAAAACAAGATAAAAAATATAGATCTTATAAACATATTAAATCGCTTTCATCAGAAATCTTAGGAATTTTTAGAAATGATGTGATTTCTATCAGATAAGTAATTTTCTAATTGCTTTCTTAGGTTCGAGGACAAATGTCCTAATAACTTTAACAGCATCTAAGATAGTAACCCTTTTATTCCCCAAAGGACCTAACATATGAACAATCTCTTAGTCGTTCTTTCCATTTCAATTAATTTAAAGGCTACTAAGTGAACTTAATTGTATGCATGAAAAAAGCAGTGTTTAAATCCTAAAATTAAGAATCTACAAATAGAAAGAGTAATAAGAGATAGTCCTCCCTTATGACTACAGAGACATTTGGCCCCAAATAAATGGCTGGACTCAAACAACAAAGTCACAAAGCTTTGACATTTATATCCATGCTAAAACAGCATGCATCTAGATAAAATCAAATTTAAATTACAATTCTCAAGATTTTCCCCCATGAGTTTAATAAATTTTTTCATAGATAACTGTACATTTTAAAATCTCTTGAAGCAAAGTCCCTAGGTATCAGTTGCAATCAAAACTAATAGTGGAATGAGCATCTCTTTTGTTGCTTCTCCAGGGTAGTTAAGTTGGTCTTTCACTGTTTGGGAATCAGGCTTCAGGATCCTGAGACCTTCATATACAAATAGACATCCTCTTCTCCATTTTGAGGTCTGACTATTTAACCATCATTTTGTTAAGTACTTACTATGTGCCAGGCACTCTGCTAGACGCTAGCAATTAAAAAAAGAATAAGTTTCTAAACTCATAGAGAAGCCAGTTAGGAAATTAACTTAACAGTCCAGGTGAGAAATAATGGAAGCTGAAACAAGGCAGTCAATGTGATGGGACAATTTTGAGCACAAGTGAAGGAGAGGAGTTTTGAGACACATATTTGAGTCTCAAGTGACAGAATTTGATAAACTTGCCCATTTAAGAAAAAAATAAGAGGATAGAGTTAAAACTTCTTTCTTGGTAAAATCTGGACTGCCTCGTCCTTTCAATAGACATTTCTCAAATTTACTTTGGGAACATCTATTATTTGGATCAAAAAATATTTCTAAAGTGAGAAAGAACATAGCACACTATTCACTATTCTTGAGGAATGGTAAAATAGTTGATAAAAATCCTTTAAAGGCTATATCATGTGGTATAATAAAAAGATGGGTATTATCAAAGACAGGAAACCAGAAAACCTAGGTTCTGGACTAAACATTTTAAGCAGGTGGGCTGTAGGCTATGTTTTTAAATAATGAGCCAAAGTATGAATTCCTGTAGGCGGTCATCAGTCCTATGATCTTATACCCAACTCCTTCACCCTTACTTGCCTGACCCCTGGGCCATTTGAAACTTCCCTTCACAAGGTTCCAAATTCTGCCATCAACTACCCACACATCCTCACACGAGCAAAAAGGTTTTGCTTTTCAATCTTTTCATCTGAAAATGAAGGGATTGGTGATCTTCCTGGAGCTTTCCATTTCTAGCATAGGAGTTGATGGCCTGCACATTGTAGCAGTTCACTTCTTCTATACTTTATGAAAATCAGATTTCAGAATGTGCTTAAGGATATAAGTATGATCTTATTATTGTAGCCACAATATGAAATTCATTGCATGCTCTTATGAGCAATACCTTTGAACTTGAAGTCTAAAGGCTTGGATTGTTTTCTCCACACCAATTGTTTAACTTTGTCAGTTTGCCATTTAAACATGATATGCCACAGTGTCTTAATCTATGAAATAGAAGAAAAATTCCGTATCTTTCAAAACTTTAATGAATATTAAGAAATTATACCCATTAAACAGACTAGGATGCCAAAATATGTATGATTATTAAAGGGGAAAATAATTCAATATGATAAAAAGGGCAAATATTTATTCTAATGAGTAAATTTATTTTATTTTATTTATTATTTTTCTGGGCCATCAGAATTCTCTTCACTGTGTTCTTGTTGTCTCCCTCAGGTCAACAATGACAAAAGAGCTGGTATAATAAAAATGTTTGCCATCTGTTTTGCCACCCTGGAAAAGTTGCCAATTTGTATTACAAATCAGAAGAGCTTATAAGAGGAAGCTTCTTCTGTGCAAAGAATAAACTTGATAGAGGGATACATTCTTTGGCTTATTTGAAATATGATAGTTTTCTAATACCTCCTGTTCCAATGAAAAAAGTGATGTATCTGGGGAGCTAGCATCATTTACAAAGATGGCAGTGATGAGTCATTTGCCATGTTACTATAAAATACCTTAGCAATGCTAGTGTGAATTACTGCTCAGTTAACATTGTTTACCACCTAATTATTGAGAAGCACTTCCATCCATCACTGACAACTGAGTAAATGACTCAAGACACTATTGTATTTGAAACGAGAACAACAAGGTCATCGCAAGTTTAATTAGCCACTATCCATTACAAAACAGCAAATAGCCTATGATGACAAGTAAAATTCCAATTTCTGAATATGCCTCATAAAATGGTAGAGGAATTGACTCACATATCAGTGATTCTAATAACAAATATATGTAGTATCATTTAAGAAACTTTTTTTCATTATGATCTGTAATGAAGGATGAGAGGAATTAAACATATATTACTTATAAGTCAATGTAAGTTAGTTCTTAATTTTAAAATAAACAGTCATCTTCCAGCATTTAGTAAAAATAGAGATATTTTCTGTATGTGATGTGTAAAAATGAATTTGAAAATTCTCTTGGCACTTGTATGTGTGGTTAAATAATACTTTTTGTTATTGAGTATACAAATACTCAAATATTTGCTAATATTCTGGAAATTATTCCACAATTAGACAAAAACACAATTTCCCAGGTCTCCAGGAATTGTTCTGAGGTACAGAATCTTGTTCCTGTACATTTTCTTGAAAGGGCTTAAAATTCTGTGCATCCTACCTGGTTTATCAGGAGAAGAAGGCTTTGAAGATATAGATGAGAAGTGGTTTGCATGGAGGACAAAATATAGAACTCTGTCAAGGTCAAGACCCTGATGATTCGCTTGATTTGATTTGATCAAAATCATCATTTTGAGAGGATGTGTGTTTAGGACCTTAAATGATAGCTTTCCAAATAGATGAGTTACTTCTAACTATTTTCTCTTTCCATTTTTTTTGAAACATCAGTGGTTTTCTTCAAATTCTGTAAACTTGGTTGAATGGAGTAAATATTATTTTATAAAATATTTAATATTTTATAATATTATAAAAATATTATAAAATATTTAATATTTTATTTCAAATGTTACTCAAAACACTTTCTTGCTTAATCATTTTTATCACATAAACATGACCTGGTTATAAAGTCTTAAAATTTGAAACATGACCATCAAAGTGACTCTAAAAATGTGTCACATAATGAGGCATAGAGCATAGCAATAATAAAATTCCTGATTCATGAGATAGAGAGCTGGGTTTTCATTGAATATACAGTGAAATATGCATTTCAAATAATTTACAGAAAACTCAATATGTTATTGGTTTCTTAATTAAGTCATGGTCAGGTCAGAAGACTATTGAAAAGGAGAAATCAAATGCAGTTTTTGTCTCATCGGTGAGACAGAGACAGAAAATACTGTAATAAGGGTTTTTTAAAAAGCAGTTGTTCATTGTCATTCATCCAAATGCTATTAAATTATGAATTTCTCTTTGCTTTTTAGTAGGAATGCTCTGGTCATTCCTACTAAGTTGCTCTTTTAACACTTGCTCTTTCAACAGAGCAAGGCAGTTGACAATTCTGATGGTGGTCTCTTACATGGTTATACTCTTTTTTGGGGAGAGTGAGTGGCTGCGGTGAAGAGGCTGAATGAATCTTTCACCATGTTCCTCACTGGTATCCAAGAGAGCTCCTAAATGTAGCAATTTGTCTGTGCTTTCTGTCAAAAATAAATGAAAAATTATTAATGATGAATATTATTTTATAATGAACAATATTATAGTTCATATATGTAAGCATGTTTCACAATGTATTTTTATTTATATGATTTGTGATAATTTCCCACCTACAGTTTAAAAATAAACATTGAATAGTTAATACATGCTAGCCTAAGTATTTTCATAACCCTTATGAGTGGTAGCTAAGGTAGGGAAATAAGAGCAGGCATATAATAGGAGGTAACTTACTTATCTCTGCAAACAAAAGATTTGCAACCTTTTTGATTTTCAAACTTTTGTGTGTGTTAGAACCACTATATCCGTGTGCTGCAATGAAAAGTCTCAGGCTCCTTTCTGGGCATCAAATTGCTTATTTCTAGGGAAACGTCCAAAGACAGATTTTATAAAGAAGCACTTCCAGCTAATATTAGAGAACTCTGTATCTAAATGAATCCAAACTGTCTAAAGTAAGAGCAAGGTACAAAATTCAGTTTCTATGAGAACTTGCTTAGAAAAATAAAGCATCAAAACTTCTTTGTAAATTTATAATCATTTTTAAGATCAAGGATAACAATATCATTAATCTTACTTATTGCCTCAATCCAGTTATGTTATGAAATTAATTTTTTGATCTAGACACATGTCAGAAGATTACCACTGTTACATATTTTAAATCTTACCAAATATTGAAGACTGTATGGAATCCAAGAGATTTTTAATAAGCTTATGATTTGGTATAGATATTTATATGCAATTTAATGTTTTCCCTCATAATACAGCTTTGGGTTCTAATAAAAAGCCTGGTGCATCAATGTAATACTGCTTTGTGGCTCCAGAATTTTTTACAAGTTCTCATTTCTTGCTTTATTTCAGACTATAAATATATGCTCTTAAATTTTCCTGAGTGAATGGAGAATTGATGTCACATAGCCATGCGTATACAGTCTTTGCTCTTTCTTCTTAGTTTGCAACAGAGGAGAAATGAAGTAGCATCGTAGAAGAGTCTTATTTTGCTTCCTGTTTCTTTTCCATCAATTGAAATGCCATTCTGTTGCAGGTATACCACTACAAACTATTGTCACTATTTCCATCAAACATGAAAAGTAAATATCACAGTGGCTCTTGTAAAATCATTATGTGCCTGTTGAAGTCATTGTCCTTTGGTTGATATGCTGGTTTACTTAAAATCTTGAATAATTCTATCCTAAGAATATAATCAGTTGTTTTACATTCATTTCTGCACAAATCTGGTTTAAGCCCTTCTCCCATTATTTGCGCAATTCAATGAATGATCGCAATAGTAATTTATTTCTGCTAGGCCTTATTGCTAGCACAGTCTTTAATGGTTTCATCATTCTCCAGTACTCCCTTAACCCTTGCTTCCAAAACATTAATTAATGTTTATTAATTAATTCTCTTATTTAGTAATTACATGTTGACACTCTACCCCACACCATGCACCATTGTAGGGCCTGGACACTATATAAGGGACAGTGCTACCCTTGAAATGACTCTCATATCCATTTTTTCCTTTATATGCCCATTGCCACTTACAGATTTTGGGTCTTTATTATCTCCATCACAGAAATTTCCAAAATTCTTTTTTGCTTCCTTCCTCCCATCCACCATTCCAATTTCCTCCCACTGTTTTAACTCTGCCCATCCCCAGAATGTGTTTATAATGATGGGTTTGGGCTTGGTGTTTAGGTCTTTGCTTAAGCACCTAATGAATAAATATTTTAAAGATTTCTTTATCCATATTTATTATATTTTAGCTCTATGTCCAAATCTTCTCCCTAGAGCTCCAAAGCATCCCATTTATCTCATAATTTACATAATCAGAAATCTTTAAGAAGCCCATAGTGCTCACCTAAGTGCTCGCTTCATAATGAGATGCTGCTTCCAGTAAAGCGTCATCTTCTATTTCTTTTCTACATGAAAAATTTCAACTCAACCCAATGGCTTACTTTCTCTTTCTCACAATATCTCTGCATCTGAGTGTTTGATTTCTCAAGTTCCCTGTTCTTGCAATGCTCTCCTCTCCACTTGCCTAAATCCTGTTTGTCCTTTAAAACAAATGAAAATACCTATCCTGTTCCCTATCCTTCCCCATCAGGACTGACATCTCTGTCTTCTGAACAGCAAGAGTACAAAATTGTCTAACATTAACATGACAGATATTTTCTAGTGACAATTATTCTGCTTTTGTCTTGATCTTCTCCTTAAAGATCTGTTTTGTTTGTATCATATTTTGCAGTTCATTTGGCTGTCTCTTTTCTGCCTGACTAGTTGGTAGGTCCATTTAGGGTAGGATCTGTCTCCGGTCCTTCTAACCCTACATCCATCTAGAACAGTATCTTGCTCATAGTGGCTGCTTGAGTTATGATTATTAACACAATAAAAGAATAAAAAGTAAGATAGGCCCCAAATATATATTCATTCATAAATTATACACTTGTACTCAACTGACTGATAAAATACTAATGAAGCTTCTCCACTTCTTAATTATTTTTAGATAAAATATAAATAAAAAGAAATGATCGTTTTCTTTTTATGCCTCAATGGGCCATTTTGTGATCTCAAGGAATGTTGATGTTCCACTTTAGACACTGGTGATTTGGAGAAGTACTACTCGGAATAACAGATCATGCACTCTTTGCTATTAACCCAAGAAGAACTAAATCCCTGGGGTTGGAATTTAATCCATGGTGACATTAAGCTCATTATTCAACTCAGCTAAAGGTTTTTCATAGCAACATTTTCTGTTTGAAAGAAGCTGCATGTTGATTTACCTACGAAGCCTCTTACCTCTTGGTGGAATGGTAAGTTGGAGTACCATTAGCCCAGTGCAACAATTTGGTTCAATATTCATTTATTAACACCTAATGTTGTGCAAGGCAATGTACTGGGCACTATATAAATTACCAAAAGAATCAGATCAACAGCATTTGCACTTAGTAAATTTATAATCCAATAAATTAACATATGAATCAGTAACATTTTCCTTAAAGATTTTTTTACTTATTCATGAGGGACAGAGAGAGAGAGAGAGAGAGAGAGAGAGGCAGAAACATAGGCAGAGGGAGAAGCAAACACCTTGCAAGAGCCTGATGCGGGACTTGACCCGAACCCCAGGATCAGGACCTGAGCTGAAGGCAGCAGCTCAACCACTGAGCTACCCAGGCATTCCAGAATCAATAACATTTTAAAAAAGATTTTTAAACTTTATTTATGAGAGACACAGAACCAGAGACATAGGCTGAGGGAGAAGCAGGCTCCCTTAGAGGAGCCAGTTACAGGACTTGATCCCAGCACCCTGGGAGCATGCCCTGAGCCGAAGGCAGATACTCAACCACTGAGCCACCCAGGTTCTCCTCAATAACATTCTTTTAAACCAGTGTCCTGAAATAAAAAGTGTATGGGACCACTTTTATTTTTTGCGAATAACTTTGGGAGTATAATGCTTTGGTTTTTGTTTGTTCTACTTAAAGCTTGAAGTAAATAACCTCCAAAATCTGAAATTTTTCTGTTTTTGTCTATGTGACAGTTATTCAATTTAAGAAAATAATTAAAAGACTGTTCTCTCTCATTCACTCCTATTTAACTCCCATTTACTTCTGTCTGAGTGATCCTATCTGTCTGCTGTTTGGAATGTATCCTTTGTTTCTGTTCCTTAAATACTAGTGTTCAAGGGCTTCACTTCTTGACTCACTGCTCATATTACTCTAACAGTTCTCCATCATCCACTTTTAGAGAATTTTTCACTATCTGTGTGTCTCTTGGTTGTGTGCTTCTAGTTCTCATCTCTCTGATGAGCTCCATATTAGTCAGATAGCAGATGCTTGGGGTATATGTTCTTGCTGATCTCAAATTCATAGACTTGTTACTCCCGATCTCATGATGTTTTACAAATGTTTTCATCTTCAAAATTCTGTTTCTTAGTTGATAATAGCATTATTCACTTAGCATAAGTGAAATAAGTCAGACAAAAAGAGAAAAAGTATATGATATCACTTATATGCAAAAAAAAATGAAAGAAAAACTAAACACAAAAATAAAAAGGCAAAGTTGAACTCATGGAAGCAGAGAGCAGAGTGGTAGTTGCCATGAGTGGAAGATAGGGGAAATGGGAAGATGTTACACAATTTCAGTCAGAAGAGGGATATGTTCCAAGGACCTAATGCACAGCACGGTGACTGTATTAATAATTCGGCACTATATACCTGAGATTTGCTAAGAATAGATTTTAAGCGTTATAAGATAATAGATGTGTTAATGACCTTGGTTGTAAAGAATATTTCCAAAGTATACATATATCTAATCATCATGTTGTACACTTTAAGAATATACAATTTTATTTGTTAGTTACACCTCAATAAAGCTGGGGAAAAATAATGTTATCACTCATCCACTCAAATAAAACAGAAACTTCTGTCTTCTCCCTAACCTTCCCCACATCCAACCATAAATTACTGCCAATTTTTCTTATAAATATTTCTTAAATCTGTGGCACTTTTCTATTTCTTTCTCACTATCTCATCTGA
This sequence comes from Canis aureus, assembly GCF_053574225.1. Taxonomy (NCBI): domain Eukaryota; kingdom Metazoa; phylum Chordata; class Mammalia; order Carnivora; family Canidae; genus Canis; species Canis aureus. Next base: position 29,797,427 of record NC_135627.1, on the reverse strand, counting down.
GGCTGTTGTCATTACTGAACAATTTCAGTTACTTTCTTTTATTTTGTTCCTACTTCCAGATTTCTTCCTCTGCTCCACAAATGTAGATGGGAGCATGTATACTCCCATTAAAGGTTTTTCAATTTCTCCCCATCACCTGCAGGATAAATTCTATGTTCTTTAGAAAATATACTAGATCCTCCATGACCTAGCCCCTCTGATTTTTCCATCTGTATGTCTTACCTCTTCCCCTCTCATACTAGATGCTTTAATCATGACAATAACCCCAATAGTAATTATTATTTTCAAAACATGAAAGAGGAGAGAAAGGAAGAAAGAGAAAAACCATGAACAAAGCATGTGCTTGATGCTCTTTACTGTGCTAACATTTCTCATCTTCGCCTCTTAGTCCTTGAAATAGATACTGTTTGTTTTTTCCATCTTACAGACGCGGAGACTGAGGTCTGACATAGGCAACTCTCTTGTTTATGTTCACATAGCCAGTAAATGAAAAAGCTGGGATTCAAAGGTAGATTCCTCTTAACCAAAATTTGTTATTATATAAAATCACAATACTATCTCAGGATGTTTCTTCTTTGTCTTCTGTGATTTTTTTAAAATGTTGGGGTACTGCCTGAAATAAGTGTTTTCCCCATCTTTCTTCAACCACTTTTGCAAGAATCAGCTAAGTTTGGTTAAAGATTCTTCCTCAAAGCATTCAGTTGACAGTAAAACCTATGATTTTAGAACTTCTTTTGTACTGAAATAATCTATTCCTCATAATCTCTCCCATTAGATTGTACTGTCTTTGAGTTCTGGAGCCATATTTTACTCATTTCTCTGGTCTCAGGACTGACCCTTTCTTGAACAAGGAAATTAAGGAGTCAGTGCATTTGTAAAACAAATTTTAGGCAGATTGGGAAAATATAACTTTAGTAGTTATATTATTTTATGAGACATTAAGTCTCATTTATTTATGATAGAGAGAGAGAGAGAGAGAGGCAGAGACACAGGCAGAGGGAGAAGCAAGCAGAGGGAGAAGCAAGCCCCATGCAGGGAGCAGGACGTGGGACTCGATCCCATGTCTCCAGGATCACACCCCAGGCTGCAGGCGGCGCTAAACCGCTGCTCCACCGGGGCTGCCGATTACAAAGGATTTATAATGACTGGTGAATATATAAGTTTTCTAGGAAAATGAGACTATCCTTTTTCTTTTAAGATTAGAATCCAGAGCATGGAGAGGAAATGCTATCTGCAGGGTGACCTATGGCAATTGAAGTAAGATCTGTTCTGTCCGCGAGGTCCACATTCTCTTGGGCATCTGCTTATTCTCTTGATGGCTGCCTCACACTTACCCTTAGGATCATCACAAGATTACTTCAGTCTGTCACACTTTGGGGCAAGATCTGAAAAATAAGAACTAGTGCTAGAATATCCTGAGAACATAAACTCTATGAAATCAGACATTTTTTGTTTTTTTGCTGGTCTATCACTGTGCCTATAAAAACACTGACACTTCATAAACTCTTCATAAATTTTTGTGAAATGAATGCTGAATTAAATCCTTTCCAGGTCCAGTTGCAATAGCACTTCCAGAAGGTTTAATTAATTCTTAAAAAACAAGAAAGGAAAAAAAAGAGATGAAGGGCCAGATTTATAACATATATGTTACCACTTTAATTTCCTTCAAGTTATTCCTCCACCCAAAGCCAGCCTAAACCCTGGGCTCCTTCCATCAGCTGACTTACAAGTTGGTCTAAACTTGTAGAAACTATGCCTGGATCCATGGCTGATTTCATGTGGAGGCATCAGCTTTCACCTTGCAGCTTCTTCTGGTCACCTCTATGGGCAATACCAAAAAAGCAGTATATTCCATTTTAACTTGAATTATTGCTTTTCTTCTCCGTTCTGATTCTAGATAAGAAAATCCTTTTTTTTTTCTTTCATGATCAACATCAAAAGTATTCTTATATGTCACGTAATTCTAGAAAGTTCTGGCTACAGGTAAGGTGGAACAACCATACTCAACCCTGTCACTTATACTGAACACAGGCATAAAACCTGGAAAGAAAGCATGGAATATCTGTTTGAGAATTCAGAAACTAAAACAGCTGCAGGTGGTTTAGGGAAGTACCAGAATCGAAGTGCCACTGAACCAGCATGAGTCTACCATTAAAAATGAGTTTACCAACAATAGTCTTTGAGTATTTCTTAACCAATGTGAAAGTGGGCACTGGAGTGCAAGCCAGAAGGAGCTCCAGGAGAAGCTCTCAGTTCTGGCTCATAGAGCAGGAATGGAAACTCATGAAATGCAGACAGAGCATGAGAATATTCCACTTAGTTTTTCTCTTTCTTTTCTCCATTATTTCATACCCCAGCCCCTAAACAACCTGTAATGAGAGTGACAGTGACCAGTAACAGGAGCAGACAGGAAGCAAACTGAGGAAAAGGAGACTTTCTTTACAGTCAGTAAGATTACAGGAGATGATCCAACTCTCTTTGCTTGGCTTTTTCTTTCTGTCACTTGGTACCATACATAGACACAGTTGCCTAAGCACACAGCATAGCAGGGTGAGTAAAGCCCCATCTTTCTAGCCAGAAGACCAAAATGATGAGTCCCAGAAGGGGGAAACAATTAAGATCATGAAGAGGGAAGAATTTAGGAAAGTGATTCCATGAAGTCATTGATGAATTTATGGGCTCAGTTCTGAGCTCACATGTGTGGAATTGATTCTATCCTTCACATTGAAGACTTTAAGATCTGAAACAATAGACCATTCTCATATCTTAGACTAGGTGACACATATGCAGGACAGATCCAAATAGCACTACATGGCCATGAAAACTTACCCAGTAGTCCACAGATCAAGCCTAACCAGATCAAACAAAACTATCAACACTACCACAGTATTAAACAAGACTCAATGTCTCATAAAATAATATTCAAAGCATCCAATGCATGATCCCAAATTATGTAACACATGAAGAACCAGAAAAATTGCAGCTCTCAGGTAAAAGCAGTCAACACACACCCATGCTGAGATGACACAGATGTTAAAATGATTTGACAAGCACTATAAAGCAGCTATTATAAAAATGTTGCTTCAAGCAATTATGAACACTCTTGAAACCAATAGAAAAATAGAGTCTTCATAAAGGAATAGAAAATGCAAAGAAGAATCAAATCGAAATTTTAGAACCCCCCCAAAATAATAACCCACAAGAAGTGATTCTATATGCAATACACAGAGATTTGGGTTGATCCTAACAGGCCTTCATTTATAACTGTATCTTAAGACAGTGCCATAAGCATTACACACACACACAATATATAGATGATAGATAGATAGATATAGAGATACAGAGATATAGAGATATAGAGATAGAGGCAGAGATGATATAGACATAGATATAAAAAGAAAAGTGAAGACATTTTAAGTGCATATAATTATGGATAAAGAAATCTAAATATTGAAGGTGTTCTCATGAATCCTATCTAGTTATCTAGTTACCTCACATTTTGTTTTCAAAATAGGAAGAACTAAATAAACCTGGACATTTTATACTTTGTGGAAACTGAGCGTTTTGCATTTACAAAGGTAGAAATCCATTGTTGAAAAGTACCATATGTACATAAGCAGCAATTCTATTTACAAAGAACTGCCTTAATGTGTGTATTTGCATATCATTTGCATTTTTGTCACCATACCTGTCAATCAGCTCCAGCAATGAGCAAATCAGGTAGCCCACATGGGAACCTGGGCCAAAGGAAAAAAAACAAAAAACAAAAAAAACAAAACTACAAGGTGATCTAAGGTGGATGAAACCCTCATGTATTCATTTTTAAGGCAATATTTTTCAAAATAGCATATCGTGTTGCTAAATATGAGCAGTTTAGATGTTTTTCTCATCTCTTAATAACTTTTTTCCCCATATGTTTTGGGAATTGCTGTTAATTTAAGTCATTTTTCGTGTTTACTTCCAACTCCCCAATAGTACTCTATGGTTAAACTGAGTCTAAGAAACCCTGGGCATGGATTATTTCTGGAAACCTTCTTATACATGTTAAAGTGAAGACATTAAAGATGTTTTTTAAAATTCAAGATCGCTAAATGCTGCTTGGAAATACCAAGGTTATAGTTATGAATACTAACATCAGATCCATAGATTGGGTCACAAGTGAAAGAAAACTGATTTTTCTAAAAGAGAACATCCAGGATGTTGAGTGACACTACCTCTTTCAGGTAGGATTTCTGCAGTTTTTCTCCTAGTGCTTATATTTCAGCTTGGCAAATAAACCCTCTGTGAATGATGACACAAGGAAAATCCTGCTTGCTTAATAATGAAGCCTCCAGAACTGATGTTTCTTTGGGGGGTAATATCCAGTTATTGTGTCTGCAGAATCCTGGGACGGAGAAGGTGCTTAGTAATCGCTATCATGATGATCGCTTGGTATGGCTGCTGAAAGAGAGGACCTGCATTAGACATGTTAGACAGCACAGCAGTCTTAGCTGGCAGGAAGTATTTTCCAAAGGGTAATATACTTCATTTAGTTTTATGCATGGCATTATGAAGCTTGCATTTGCACATGGGTATGCTGTGAAATTAATATTTTGACCCTAATCATTAAAAAAATGGGAAAGTGGCACCAAATTCCCCTTCTAAGTTAATCGTGAAGTTGGGATCTTGGGATCTTCCTTGGAACTGGGTCCCTGCAAGGCACTTTTTTTTGCATTCAATCTGTTACTACACTAACATTCATTAAAAGGGAAGGAAATAACCCAATCAACAAGTTTGCTTAAACACACGACCTTTCTTTGTTAAAACTTGTACACAAAAGAGATGTTGTATGGAAGTAAAGACTAAGCAAAAAAACATTGTAGCAATTTGCTGAACATGGAGACTTATTGAGGATGCAGTCCTGAATAATACACAGTAGCTTTGCTCTTCCTCTTTAGTCTGTGTAGAGAAGCTATGAATCATTCATGGTCTCCCAGCTGAGAAGGGCTTCAAAGGGGATGGTTCTGATTGGATGTCCTGTGTGAATTGCCATGCTGCAGAATCCGCTATACCCCTAGCACTGGAGGGTGGAGGAAGCACTTTCATCTGGGCCTCCAAAGTGTTTAGGGTCACAGTTCACCAGGAGATAACGATGTAGATGTACATTCAGAATTAGCTGCAGAGATACCTGTGTAGTGCGGTGTGGAAAAGTGAGCCAGTTAGATCCCCAGTGGATGCTGTGAATCAATTACTGTATTCTGAATACAAGGTTGGCTGCAGGGGATAAACAGATGTCAGAGAATTTTTCCCTAATAAGACCCTGGTAATAGAAGAGCACTGTCAGCTTCATTTTGCATTAAAAATCTCATTTCCTCTTTATATGACCAATTTTATTAGGTCCCTAAACAAAGATATTTTGTGTAACTGTTAGCAGCATAATGTGAATGGTGTCACTAAATTTCATATTTTCAGATTTTGCCACAAAAATCAAGAGGCAAAATAGGAGTCTATTCTAAAGTCACGACTTGAGGAGGTCTAATCAAAAAGGCTTTCTGGGAATCTGTTCACATGTTGGTTGGTAATGGTTAAGTTTCATTTTCAATCAGAAATATCAACTTTCTTAAAGAATATAATCCTTGGATGTAAATTAAAGCTAATTTTTAAATTTTCTCTGTGCTCTTTTTTCCCCATTTTTCAATCATGGGTGACACTGGCATAAAATTGCTCTAACCAGAACTCAGGCACCACTGAACTTTTCTGGGTAATTTTGATTTTAAAGCATTATGCATTGGAGATACCTCCGACAGGCTATATTTTCTATCCCAACCATCAGTCTTTCACAAAAAGCAACTGACACTTGGATCCTTCCCTCTATACCCTTTGGAGGCCCAAATTGAAGTAGAAATATCATTTTGAGGTATCTGCTAATATCCAATTAACCTCTCTCTTCATCTGCAACTCTTCCAAAAGAGAGATAAACTCCTTCGGGCTGTCAGGCAGTATATTTTCTGCATTCAGCTCCAAGTGGAAAGCAGAAGCAGAGGAGGTGATGTGAGTTCACTTTACAATGTCTTCTATTGATTTACTGAGAAAATATCATTTTAAGATTCACTAGACTCCAATACTCCAAATGTTAAAACCTTTGTTCCCAACATCTAAAGATGAGAACAGGTCAAGGAAGAGCTGCTTCTTCATGATGGGAAGAAGAAGAAAATCATATAAGTGAAATTATGCAAATGACATAGAGAAATAAAGTCACGTCAATTGGCAATACAGGATGACAAAGATAGAACTCCAGGGAGAAAAAAGCATTAAACAACAAAAATTTTCAATGGTATAATATTGCAAAGCTTAAATATGTTGATTAATCTGATTTTATTAAACTTGATGTTGGCTATTTATTTGTGACTATTACTCATTCTTTGGAGCTATACTAATTGTTTTGGCAGAACTCATCAGAAGATGGAGTTAAAATAGAAAAGAAAGGTTCTTTGACAATTACACAGCGCATTCCCCAAAGGAAGTCTCACACAGTATAAAAAGGACTTTGACAAAGCTGCAGCAGGTGGCGCTCTTCCCCTGGAATGGGCACCAAATGGGCCAATTCCCTCAAGGTGAGTTTCCCTGTTGGATGTGCTAGATTTGGGTGAAATGTTCAAAAAAACCTGAGATTGTGATTGTTAAAGATATTTTGACATATTCAAAGAGTAATGGTGTTCTATCAATTTCCAAATTTGAATAATTGTATTCTTCCTTCCAATATTCTTTTTCAATTTCATTTTAATTTGGCATTCTTCATTTATTGGTCTAACTTTGGGTAGCACGTTGCTGATACTCTTGAATGCCTCCTATGATTCTATCCAGCAGTGGATACATTTGTACTATTACATCAATCACTTTGTGCAGAAAACGTTCCATAGATTTCTTTCAAACAAAATGAGTGGCATTATTTATTGACAGTAGGCTCATATTAATAGATAATAGATAAATTAAGCAAAGTGGAAAATAAATCTCTAAGGCTATTGACAAATTGAGTATTGGGTAAAGTGTTCATGGAAGGTGAGAATTGAAGTAGCCTTGGTCCACAGGTAGTAAACAAAATCTCTATAGGGCTTTAGAGTTTATTTTGTACATGTATTCATCACAATCAAAACCACTACTTAATAGAGTGAAATCCAAGATTACATTCATGTCTTTTTATTATAAATCCATTATTTTGTTACTATAACACACTCCATTTATTGTTAGATGAATAAATGTTTTTTCATGTCTGAGGCATAAGATTTTTATAAGTAGTAAATTTAGTAGCTACATCATAATAATTGGCAGTGAGGAATTGAATAATAACTTGTTATTTTGATTCTGGTGGAGCTTCCTTAGCTATTCTTTGTCTAAACATATGTTGTCTTGCCGTTCCAAAGAAATTGCTAAAAAAATGTAGAAAATAAATTGCTTTGTTCAGTTCCCAATGCAGATTTAGGAAAACCGGTCACTAAAGGAGTAGAATGAACCTGGACACACATACTGGAGGAGTTCACGGAGCAGTTCACGGAGCAAACCGCCACCGCCTTCTGCCCAGGGCGTGATTCTGGAGACCCAGGATTGAGTCCCACATCAGAATTCCTGCATGGAGCCTGCTTCTCCCTCTGCCTGTGTCTTTGCCTCTCTCTTTCTGTGTCTCTCATGAATGAATAAATAAAATATTTAAAATAAATAAATAAAACAATGTGTTATTAAAACCTCAGCTGCACATTAGATTAGGAAAAGTTCTAACTTTGTTTATTTGTCCTAGGAAATACCAAAGCAGGTATTTCTTTTTTTTTTTTTTTTTTCAAAGCAGGTATTTCTTATGGTAATATTTTCTGAGTAGGAAATTTCAGTGTATTTACGTGGGTGGTTATATTTAAGGTGTTAGAAGTATGGTAGGTTCTTATCAATGGTTTGGAAAATAAAAGGTAGCATAGGTGGAAATACATGTTATTAAACTATAAAACCTAACCAAAGCTTAAAAAAAAATACTTTTCAATCATGTGTAAAGCACTCAGAAAGGACCACACAGTTTGATCTAAGCATCCCAGGGCAAGGATCAGCCTCATTAATGCAGTGTTTAGCAACATGCCCAGCACATAATAAATGCTTAATAAATACATTTTGGGTAAATTAATAACTGAGTAGAGAATTGGGTCAAAATCAGTTATGAAGACTAGAGCTGATTTTCTTTCTTTCTTTCTCTTTCTTCTTTCTTTCTTTCTTTCTTTCTTTCTTTCTTTCTTTCTTTCTTTTTTCTTTTTCTTTTTTTTCCTTCTTATTAGATTGTAACACCTGTTAAGCAATGGACTATCTCCCTGGGAAATATTTTAAAGATTGATTTACTCATTACCTCATCGTTTACTAATCTTTTCAACAAATGTGTTCTGAACTATACTTCCTATTAGGTAAGGTAACATTGTTGGCTTTAAAAAATGCAAAGGTGAATGAGTGTAAGTAGGAAGAGAGATAATTAAACAATTAAATGTAGTGTGGTAAATGCAATGCTAACAGAAAGCTCAAGGTGCTTGGGAACACCTAATCTGGTCTTTGTTATCAAGGATGGCCTTTGGGGGTGATGATATCTAGATTGAGCCTACATCTGAGGAATTATGTGGAAGTCAATGGGGATAAGATGAGAGGTCCTGGTACAAGACAGTGAAGAATGATCCAGGCAGGAAAAAGAGCCTGGATTAAAAAAAAAAAAAAAAGAAAGAAAGAAAGAAAGAAAGAGAGAAAGAGAGAAAGAAAAGAGAAAGAAAGAAAGAAGAAAGAAAGAAAGAAAGAAAGAAAGAAAGAAAGAAAGAAAGAAAGAAAAGAAAAAAGAGCCTGTACAAGGGGACATATAATTCAAGGACCTGAAAGTCATTAACTAAGGCCACTGTACAAAAAAGAATATCACTTAACACCTTACATACATCTGGAAATAATTATGAAGCTACAAATGGAGAGAAAAAGAGTTCATGAATTAAACCTGTGATTGGATAAATAGAAATGACACAGAAAGAGCCCATCATTTTACAGAAATAGTTTTCTATTATGAGTTGTCCAGCCATGATAATAGCCAGAAACATAAATTTTAGCTGAATCAAAATGTGATACCCAAAAAACACAACAAATAACATTTTACGGCATCAAAAATCAATAAAAAAACAAGTAATCCTCTTCTAGAATGTAGAAAATATCTGAAAAGTGGTGTCACAAAAACATCAAAATTATGATCATATCATAGGTTTACAAAGTAACAGTGATGTCCAATTTTCCTTATGGTCTTAACTTGGCTATGAATATTCAAGGAAATCTAAGGCACCCATCATGAAATAAGAAGGAACAAAACTCTTTTTGCTCCTTTGGTTTTCTCATGTTGTTGAAAATAGATGTCAAGCCCATATAATATTTATGCCTCTTCTTTTATCCCAACTACCAATTTGGTGATAGAAAATAAACATAGAATAAACCATACATTTTAGGACTATTTGGCTGACAATGAGGTTTCTCTTAATCCCTAGGAGGGCTATGATATAGTTACACATCTATCATCTTGGCATTCCTCCTCGGTTGTCTATTAATGTTGGCTTTAGCTGCTCTTCAGTGGACTTTTGTCGGAAAAAACCACAACTGATACTTTCCAAACAGGTGGTCTACAAAAATAATTTAGTAAAATCATTAGAAGAGTAATGTGACACAGCTTTAGGTCATTTGATTGTATTCCATTTTAATTTACTTTTGGTTTTAGGAAAAGAGATGACTGCTTCTTGGCAGGACCAAGCTACATTATTTTGGGGGTCCAGTGTAAAATGCAAATACAGAGCCCGTTGTTCAATTACCAAGAATCAAAACTGTTACAGTAGAGCATTAAGCCAAGAGCAGAACACTGCACCATGCAGGCCTCACATCAACGAAGACATCCCTGATTCTTAGTACTCGATAGGGGTCTAAACCACATGTTATTAATAATATTATGTTGTCATAAATACTCTGGGAAGAACTCTGAGAAATCTACTGCAGGAACAGTACTGCTGTTGGGATTTCACCATTAGAAAAAGAAGTTTTTGGTGTTTCTGTGCCAGTAAGCATGGAGAGGAAGGCCAAGTTGAGTAAAGAGCAAAAAGACATGTGAGAGAACTGAGTGGGGATCCCACTTCTGCATTCTCTAACCAAACTTGGACAACTCTCTCACACCCTATTTAATCTTGATTTCCTTACCTATAAAATAATTTTTTGTGCTATTTGGAAATGAATTTTTTAAAAAATATGAAAAAACATATGAATTTTTTTAAAGATTTATTTATTTATTTGAGAGAGAGAGTGTGGAGAGGGAAGGGAGTGGGAGAGAGAGAATCCCAAGTACACTCTACTCTGAGTGTAGAGCTCCATCTCATGCCCCCAAAATCATGACCTGTGCCAAAACCAAGAGTGGAACACTCAAACACCTGTCCCACCCAGGTGCCCCTGAAAAAATGCATATGAATTTTTAAAAATCACCAAGTACTACACAAATATAAGGTACAGTTATGGAGTAAAGTGGTACCAACAACAATAAGAAGAAGAATACTAGCATATTTGAGCACAATGTTCCTTTGGAAAAACTGTGTAAATTTATACCAGTTTTATAAAAACATACAGTTTTCTCCTTCAGGTGATAGAGGGGGAAAAGTAAAGCTATGTATGAATTAATTAATTTTTTAAATGTGATTTGTTTTAATCAAAAATTTCCATATCATGAAAAAAATATGGCATGCAATAACCAGTTTCAGTGAATATTTGCTGGAATAAAGGAATACTTGGAAATCTACTTTAAACTTGCTATAGATATTTTTAAAATATCTGTTTCTTTACATTAAATGATAACTAGTACCCTTAATAAAAACCAAGCAAAGAAAAATTTACCATCAATAAAATATGCTGATTTAAAATGAGTATAAATATACATAAATTTTTATTTTCTAAAGTTCCACATGCACACAATTCAATGTGTCAGAGAGCAAATTATCAGCCATGAATATAACATATATAAATAAAAGCAATTCCCATTTGTCCAATTGCAAGCAAAGGATTTATTTGAAAAGAAGAATTATCCCTTCACCTTTATAAGCAATTTGGTTTCTGTATGTGCTTATTGATGGGTGCTATTTTCACGATTCAGCACTAATTATTAATTTGTTTTTTCAGGGGGTTATGCATATAATTCTCATTATTCCCATGAGACTTTTGTAAATAATACTTTAGAGCAGAGGCTGAAAATGTGTCTAGCTCTCATTTCTGGTTGCACATTACCTCGCATTATAATCCTGTTGAGAAGTCGTAAGTGTTAGCTAGTATTATACCTCCTCACTCAAGGTACCCATATTTCAGTGAGAAGAGAGTTTTCTGTTAGAGAAGCACAGGATGAGAAGTTGGTCCCCGGATACTTTTTCATTTTAGTGGCATGCTATTAGCATCTTGAATATTTCAATGTGAGCACAAGAAAGTTCATAAGGGGATAAAATAACAATAATAATGTCAGATTTATATAGAGTCTTATCCTGAAAAGTCAAACTGCTTCCAAAGCAGGATTAGATTAGATTCTTATCTGGGCTCCTCTCACCTTCTTTTTTATTTTTGAAAAAAGAGAAACACTAATAATTTGCAATCATGTTGTTTCTTTCACTGGGAGGATTTATCATTTAAATATGTATTTTTCTAAAGTGGGTTGGAAATACAAAATTTTTTTCTTTCTATTTGTGTATCAGTACCTAAAACAGAGTTGGGGTTTGGTTTTTTGGGTTTTGGGGGGATTTTTAGTTTTTTAGTTTTTTTGTATATCAAGTTAATGCTATTGCTTTAAAATTTTTCTTTTTAATTAAATTTGATAAATGTGTATTGTAATTTACTGTGACTGAAATATGTGCTAGCTATTTGAGGAATATTGAAATAAGCAAGGCATGGAGCCTTGTCCTTAAGACATTCACTGCCCACCAGGTAACTCATGCACAAGCCTGCTGTGGAAAGTGATTGTGAAGAACACAATAAGATAGATGAGAAGGGAAAGCAGAAAGATGAAGTTAGGGAGAGAAAGAGGGTGGTTTGGAGGAGGGAGGGAAGAGCTTCCTGGAAAAGGTGACATTTAAGTCTTAAAGTGTGAGTAAGAATTCAAAAGTTCAGCACTTCAGATAAAGAGCCTAACAAAGAGTAAGGAGAGTGTACAGATGAATTGGAAAATAATGAGCAGGTTTTATTTGCTTCTAGGGTATGTTAGGATAGGTAAGGGAGAAATATGTCAACTGCCATAATAAGCTTTTGTAATTTATTCTGTGTACCATAATGAATGCTTATGAATCAGAGAGTGATGTTATATGAGCTGCGCATAAAGGGGCAATGACAATGTCAGAATTGTGCAAGATGGACCAGAGTTGGAAAACCACGTTTGGGTTGTAGACGACCCTCTCCATGTTTTATGGAGAAGGCTTAAATGTTCCTATATCTTTCAGTCCTTAGAGATAATAGGTAATGTCATTGGTGATGACGGTAGTAATGGGAAGTCCATCACTGAAACCATGTTTAAGAAATGTACGGAGAAGGTTTTGTCCAACAGACATACTTTCATTAAAAAATTAAAATGACGTAGTTCAACTGTTTGCTAGAAGGAAGTTTAAAGTGTTTTTCAAAAAGTTGCTTTCTTCAGTGAAAGAAAGATTCTTCTGTTTGCATTACTGATTTCAGAGATACACTGAAGTCTAAAAGTATAAAAAATCAATAATTCTAAATAGTGGATTCTACATTAATGAACTTTTAACATTTTTGCAATATTCTTCAATGTATTTGTAAGTGCCTAAAGGACTTCAGTGAATGCTGTCTTGATCTGTTATTCTGGAAATGACATAACAACTTCTTCAGGTATGAAAACAAAGGACATCCCTTGTAGTTCACCAATCATATTACATATAAAAATATCCCGTCTACATCATTAAAACAAATAATTGTTAAGAAACTACCATAGACTGGCGTTCTTTAGCTGAATTGTGAGAGCTACATGATTATTAATTTCAAGTTTGAATTTCTGCTTGTGACCTGTTGTTTTATTTTCTTCTTCAAATCTTATTCCTTGAGGCTTGCCCCACCCTCTGTGGTTTTATATCTTTTCTCATGAGTATATATATAACCTATTTGTTTGGTTACTCAGACTGAGGCTTCAGACCAAGGAATTGGAAGTTGCTGCCTCTTGACAGCCTGTGCTTTTTTCTTCTATCATAAAAAGGATCCTAAGTAAAGAACACCAGCAGTGACTTGTGTAGCTTCTGGGCATTTTTTTGTTCTTGTGATCTAAAGTCCACTTATTGTGTTTTCTGTTATTTGGAGGTCATCAAACTTTGATCACTAGGGGGGAGTATGGGGTTTTGCCTTGATCTTTGAGATCACACTACAGGCTGATTTTTAAAAACACATATGAAAGGTTTATTTTAAAATAAAAAAAAGCCACAATTCATTTGTGTCAATGTAAAGTGCTTAAGAATGGTGAAATTCAAAACAGCACTAATTAGGATTAATTTATAAATGGAGATAGGAACATGACTAGTGATACTCAAACTCCAAATTCATTTGGGTATTTTGTGAAATACAACTCTACTCTCCTTTTCTGGACTCATTTGACCAGATGGGCAAAAGCCTACCATTGGGCTATCACATGGAAGTATGGCATCGAGGTGGTAAAAAGAGTGATTTGCCATACCATGTGCCCATTTTGTCCACTACTAACAACGTGCTATAATCAGATTGGAAACATTAATTACTTTCTTGTCTTTTAATGAAAATATAATAGTTTTTGAAAATGTAAATGAGTATACCTTCTATTAAATGAAAGCAACAAATCCTTTTATTCATTAAATCATGGAGTTTTAGCACCAGAAAAAAATTTAGAGCTAATAAAGCACCCTTCAGTGGGTTTCAATGGCCTTCGTGCTTGCCATCACTGAACTAGATGAGATGTTTCTATAACATTCAGCTTCTGACATTAGTTCAAGGTTTCCTGTTACACCAATCTATATTATTATTTATTTTTACAAATTTACTTGTCAAGTAATCTTTTAGCAGAGAAGGATTTCGTTATGTCATTTCAATTGGTACTTTCAATTACATGGAGAGAATTAACAAATGCTCCCAAAATCCATGTCAATTCCATTGCACTGATAGATATTGTACTTTTGGGGACCATTTAAAGAGAGTAAAGAGGAATGAAAACCGTTTGAAACCCAGTGTGAATTAGATTATATAAGAAAGGATAAATATATTTTTCTTTTCTTTCATGTTAAAATTTATGATTTTGCACTTATTTCTTCTTCAGCATCTTCAAAGTCCATCTTTTGTTATTCTATTTTCTATTGTGTAAACAATTAATGAGAAATTATCAGACACCTTCTGAGTAGAAAGCAAATCTAAAGTTTTTATTCCAACTAAAAACATGTCTGTAACTCTCAGATATGTCTACCATTTCCACAGAATGGGTTTACTTCTTTCTAGCTCTGATGAACATATATGATACTCAAGTATTCAGCTAGTCATTCATGAACAAACTAAATAATGGCTATATTCATAAAACGACGCATCAAATTTAGGTAGCACACCAAAGAAAACATAAAGCATATGGTCTTTCACTTCAAAGAATAGCTCATCTTATCAGAAAATACATATAAAAATAAAATATGAAATAAATTTTAAAGACAACTAAAAAAGTGGATAGGTTTTGAAAGATAGATTTAGTTAGTGAAGAAAAGAAAAGCCTTATAGGCTAGGGATAATCCTCTACAAAGACTAGGAGTTGGCAATAGATGAGCTGAGTTTGAGGAGCCATGGGTTGGCCAATCTGGGTCCAATGGAGAATCCATAAGGAAGTAACTGAAGTTAAGTTTGAAGCAAAAGTAACAAAACTTGAATGTCAACAAAAACTACAAATTTGGTTCCTACAGATCAGCAGCTCTCAAAGTGCTGCTCTACACAACAAACCCTGTTAGGAATAAAAATCTGTGGTTAAATAATTGGAAGAAACCTGCCAACTCAATCCCATCCTGAAGATTTGCATGAACATTAACATGTTAAAAGACTCTGAGGAAATCTGCTATTAGAATCCATCTAACCATGTTCAATGGTTTTTCTTTTCTTTTCCTCATCGTTTAAACTAAACCTTTAGTTTGGTTTAACATCTTTAGTGTCATCCAATCAGATGCGGAATATTTCTCAGAGAAAAAAGGGTATTTCTGCAGAATATATCAATAAAATCTTTCAAATAGGAAAGTGGTACAATAGAATTTCTCTCCTAGAGAGATAAATATGAAAGTTGTATAAATTCAAATAACCTCTGTCCAACTAAGCAGGGACTGGAAAGTACAGTTTGTCCAATTTGTGTTTAATGGGTTGTTCTCCATGGTGTTCTCCATTTCAACAAATGGACTACTAGACTGTATTGTTTTCAGGCACTTATCAAATATGATAAATCATTGTAATGTTCAACAAGTTGGCAAGATTCTCCCACCAGAATTTATAAAGTGATGAGTTGTTTCAAATTTTAACATACTTAATAAATATTGAACAATCTCCTATAGTAAAACCAAAATTTATTTAGAAAGCAAAGGAAAATAAAACAATAGTGTCAATAATCATAAATTCTGATAAGTGAAGGTGACAATGAAGTAATCAAGTCTTCAGGCTCTATGTGGTGATGAATTAAAATAAATTAAATCATGTTTTGTTATGTTTATTATTTTTACTGTTTTGAATCCTTATTCATATCTGGTAATTGTACCTAAGTTGGATTTTTTTTAAGATTTTATTTATTTATTCACGAGAGACACACACAGAGAGAGAAAAAGGGTCCATGCAGGGAGCCCAATGTGGGACTCAATCTCATGATTACAGGATCCTGCCCTGGGCTAAGGCAGGCGCTTAACTGCTGAGCCACCCAAGTGTCCCATAAGCTGGATTTTAAAAGAAAGTCTGAACATCCTGGGTGGCTCGTGGTTTAGTGCCGCCTTCAGTCCAGGGCATGATCCTGGAGACCCAGGATGGAGTCCCACGTCGGGCTCCCTGCACGGGGCCTGCTTCTCCCTCTGCCTGTGTCTCTGCCTCTCTCTCTCTCTCTCATGAATAAATAAATAAAATATTTTTTAAAAAAATTAAGAAAGTCTGTGAATTCTATAGAAAAAAGAACTCTTGTAGGAATGGGATTTTCTGAGTCTGGCTCTCCTTGATACTTAGCTCCTCTTGGGGTTTTATAGTTAGATTGAGAGACATTCAGAATTCCTCTCCTGAAAATGCCTAAAACCACAAACATCACTTAAATAGCCATTCAGCAATGTCAACAGTAATGCTAAGGTAATAACTCTACCATAAAAAGTAGGTTCTCTGAAATCTACTGAAGATACAACAAGCATGAGTAAACGGTAAAAATGGAAGCTTCTTCATAGCAATAGCACAAGGGGCTGTAAAAATTAAGAGAATGCTATAAAAGGAGGTTACCTCGCAAATGTGATACCTTCTGAAAATATTTAAGTTTCTTAATTCTTTAATAAAAAATTGTGTGAATTGAAATTATCAAAGCTATCATTACTCTCTTCTATTCAACAAGGAAGAGAGAAAGAGGGGATAAATTACACATACGGAAAAATCCACAGGCCAGCAAAGGGTTTTTGAAAAAGTCTTCTAAATGTCTATTAACTGGAAGATTAATTAAGGATGGAATGAGAGGAAGGAGGGGGGAAAATCCAAGCTGTCATCTAAAAAGACTCTGAGGAATTAGTGATTGAAATTCTGATATAACAAAATTTGTCAAAATCAATAGATAAGACATTCATATCCATGAAGTCTCCACCAGAGAAGAAAACCCAGTTGGATATATATATATACACACACACACACAAAGAATTGTCTTCCACAATTTTAAGTAGGAAAATCTGAAATCCATAGAGTAGGCTATCTGAAAGGGCAGACATCTCAGGTAGGAACTTAAATGTCAATTCTGTTCCTTAAGCCTTTCAACTAGCTGGATCAGGCTCATCTAGATTTTTTAGGATAATCTCCTTTATTTGATGTCAACTTTATTGCAGATGCTAATCACATCTACAAATACTTTCAGGGTAACCTGGATTAAGATTTAATTGAATGGTTGAGTACCTATTGCCTAGCCAAGTTGACATGTCAAACTGACCATCACAGCACCTTTCTCTTTCAGTAAAGAACCTCTAGCACCTTTAATGCTTAAGGCTAAGTTAATTAAGTTGATCATTTTGCCTAGTCTATTCAGTCAAGCATTTCTAAAACTTAATATTAAATGTTTATATTACACTTAAGGTTATAAAAACTCTCATCTGATGTTGCAATTAGTTGCAATTAGTCATTATTGAACTTTAGTAGATACTATGGTCTTCCTAGTGAGCAAAGTAGACACGACACGGTGGCTGGCTTCATGGGCCTTATGGACTAAGACGTAGAGACAGTTTATGTAAATGTCTTCATTTAGTGTTTTCTCAGTTACTAGTTATAAGCCATCAAAGAAATATAAAAGTTTTACTTCTTTTTCTTTTAAGATTTATTTATTTATTTGAGAGTGAGAGAGCACATGCACATGAGTTGGAGGATAGCAGCAGAGAGAGAGGAAGAGAGAGAATCCTGAAGAAAAGCCCTCCTGAATATGGAGCCTGACACAGAGCTGGATCACAGGACCCTGAGATCATGACCTGAGCCAAAATCAAGAGCTTAACTGACTGAGCCACCCAAGTGCCCCTATTTTGCTTCTTATAAGCAAGCTGCATTGAATATTAAGCATTCATTAATTCAAAGAATCCTTATTAAATATTAGTTATTAAGTATTACTTTCAAAAACATACTGTGGGATCACTACTCAGTACCAATCTTTTCAGGTTTTGGAAAAGTGAAAATAAATGATAAACTATTCATAGGAGAGAGAAGGTTGGAAGGATATTCCAGATATTCATTCAATGAGCACATTCAATTCAATGAGCTTATTCAATTGGGGAAGTATAGGAAGAAATGGCATAGAAATTATGGCTTGGAGCTATATCCTTGGAGGTGTCTCTGCCAAATGAAAAATGATGAACAGGCTTAAAGAAGATCATATATTTAATAATAGTGACCCTGGAAAAGGTTCATCCTGAAAAAGTGAGCAGTAAATTTGTTATTTGTTTGTCCCATTTCTTGTTTTATCTCCTCTATCAAGGAGAATGATAAATGGATGGAAAAAATATTTATGTAAGGGGAATAAAGCCTACAATATTTGGAGATTTTGCACTTGTTTCTTAGTCTTCTAGGTCTGCACGATGATAAGAGAGCATGAGCTTTCATTCTTGGGTTCTCTTGTTGGATCATTCTGCAGGTGAAGCTGTATGTCTGGAGCAAAGTTATAGAGGATAATCTGAAAGGGAAGCAGAGAATGGAAGGCGAAAGCATTTAGGAAAGGGGATCTTCCGACAGAGTGCAGGACAATGAAGTTCCAATGGAGCTCTTTGCCCTTTATGGGTTGGTCAGTCAGCCTACCCCAGCACTTTGATTCCCATTATATTCTATGAAACTTATATATTCTTGATAAAGAGAGTGAGACTCACTCAGAATTGGGCAATTTGCTCTGACTCACATGTCAGAGTTCATGCTTGGAGGTAAGTTGGTTCACTTCAGCATTGTTTTCATTACACCCCTGATTTAAATCTCAGTGCCAGGTATGAAATGAAATTATATGTCAACAATTTCTCTGATAATTGGTAATAGCTATTTTTTATCATCTAACCCAGTAAGTGTCCTGTACTAAAGGTACTAAAGGACCTACATAGACTTACTCTTAATTTCATGTTTCTATTTTAATGAGATTTCTAGATTTTTAAAATGACAAATATATCAAATTTATAAAAAATGTTAGTTGGCTCTCCATTGAATATTTTGCTATATAAAAATAATTTTTAGTTCTCTAATTTAATGAGACTTCTCATTTTTACAACAGAAAATTTATTAATCTCTTTAATTCTGAAAAATGTGATAATAGGTTTATTGATAAATATATGATAAATTTATTCAAAACAAACTTATTTTTCTACTTAAGCATTTTTATTTTAAAACTGCATTTGTAGTTAAATTAATAATTCCTCCTATTTGTAATTTAGTTTGCTTGTGTGGTTTTATGTGATTTTTTGATATTTCATTGACAATTTTTATTAATATAAAAATGATACTTTGGGGACACCTGGGCAGCACAGTCAGTTTAGCATCTGATTCTTGATTTTGGCTCAGGTCATGATCTCAGAGTCATGAGATCGAGCCCCCCTTTGGGCTCCAACTCAGAGGAGAGTTTGCTTGAGGTTCTTTCACCCTCTCTCTCTTCCCTCCACTCCCTTCGATAAATAAATAAATCTTTAAAAAATTGCTACTTTATTTATGTAGACATGATTTTCCTTCAGTGGATTCATAAAAATGTACACAGTATGTAGACTATTTATAGTCATTCGCCCATAACCATTTTTTGGTAAATATTTATGGTGTAAAACTGGAATTAAAATAGTTTTCTTTCTTTCAATGGAAAGATGTCAGTATGAAAAGGCAAGTGTTGTAATTGTGAGAGAGACTAGGTTTATTATGTTTCTGTGCTTCTCCTAGGAGTTTTATATCCTTCTCATTCACCCTTGTGCCTTTTGTTCAGAGTAATATATTCTGCATTAGTATCCTTTTCAGTCTCCTCCAATGCATGGACTGCCAAAATTATAAGATTAGGTACAATGGGTTTATGTTGTGGATGTCTGTCCACCAGGGACTTGACAAGCTGAAATTGTCAACTTGGACTCACACCAATGGCCTCAAGCTAAAAGGCAAGTGAAATTTCAACTGTGCTGTAGAACACTTGCAAGTGTGTCTTCATTAAATCAATGATGTTCTCAAGAAAGAGTTATTTCCAGTCAAATATACAATTTGCTTCCAATATCAGATGGTGTAAAAGAAAAATTCAGTAAACAAAAAAGTCTCAGCCAGATGCCAAGAGACTGATTGTACCTTGGCACCTCTCCCATTTAGAGGTGATTTTCATAAAAAGTGGTAAATCACATGACATCATGTCAGAGTCTTCCTTGAGGGATTATACTTTAATCTCTAAATGAAAATTAGTCAGATGGAAACCTCAAAAGTATGATGTCTAGTGGGTTACCAGTTTTCCAGTTAGTCTCCAGAGCTCTTTTGATCTGTTAGACTCAGAAAGAAAATATGTCTGTCTACTGTTACCTCGTGTTTGACACACTGCAAAGGTATATGAGAGCATTATTGTGCAGTTACTCGTTGTAATTTGATTTGGCATTTTGCTTAAGAACTGTATCAATTAACTTTGCAGAAAGTAGAAAGCACATAGCATGATCTGGTGTGTGTGAACGACCACATTTTTTCAGCCATTCTCTAATTTACTGTTTGTGTACTGAGACACAGACTAAGTGTAGTTAGGGGCAATTTCAGACCAAAATAGTCTTCTTTCAGATCAACATACTCCCAGTAAATATTCTAGGACTATAAGTGGACTCACTTTATTAAAGTGGATCTTTAATCAATATGAAACATAAGAGTTTTAGTTGTGAATATTTGGGGTCATTTAAAAATGAGGCATGCAGATCTGAAAGTGAGTGAAACTCTGAAATGTGGAAATAAAATGAGTCAATTAACCTGATTTGCTGGGAATATCTTCTACGGCTATGATTTTCAGACTAAGCATAACATTACTAAATATAATAGCAATCCTTAAATTTACTATCTTACCTATTGTATATGCTTTGGGGAATCCAGTTGTGCAGATGACCTGGACATCAGGGCTTCAGTTGGCATCTATTCATTCAATGATATGTATTTATTTACTTGAAAGAAAAAGAGAAAGAGACAGAAGGAAATTAAGAAAGAAAAAGGAAGAAGAGAGGAAAGAAGGAAGGAGGACAATTGTGTGCCAGGATGTGGGCTAAGGATTGAAAAAAAAAAGTAACTTCCAAGAATTTAGAGTTTATAGGGAAGACTTATGTAAACTACATGTTTCAATAAATAATAAGTAAGTCTGATTATAACTGCATTCAGTGCAAAGATAGTAAAGAAGTGAGAATATTTATTCTGGCAGGTAAGAGAGGTTTCACACAAGAGATGATCTAAAGCTGGATCTTCAGTGATGAAAAAGGAGGTTTATAAAATATGCAGATTATACACACACAAGAAAATAATAGTAACAACAACAATAATAATAATTTAAATTAAATGACGCTGAAGTTGTCAAGAACAACTAAAAAACTTCCCCTCATTTTCTCCTATTTTGGTTCCATTTTGCAGATGTAACTGTTTATTTCTGTCTTTATTTTCTCCACTGTCATATTCTATTACATTTATACAGTCATTTGTATTTATTGACCCTGCACTGCCCACCATGTAAGATGAGGGCCATTACCAACCCACCCCCTTTCTTCCTCTTTCCGCACCTATATGCTCACCTTCTTAGTTTTGTCAGATATATATTTGCCTTACGTTATTTGTATACAATATGTATTTGCCTTATTCCAAGATGGATAATGTTTAAATGCTATTCCGGGATCATAATTAAGTCTATTTTACTTTAAGTCTATAGTTGATTCCAAAAGTTGAAAGCCAATTATAGATATTTACATTATCAAGATTATATTAAACAGTGTTTACTTGAAAGCCAAGTGGTGGGAAGGATTTCTCTACAATTCACCATCAGCATCTTTGACCCTTTAGAAGATAAAGGATGCCATCAACACAGGTAAGTGGATTTCCTTACACACTGTAAATTGCTCAACATGGTGTCACATTTTAGTTCAACTACTAATATAGGTTATGGCATCTCCTATGGGCTGTTTTCTTCTTATAGTTTTGAATCACCTCTCATATTCTTTTTTGTAGGAAAAACCATATAATTTCTTCACACTTCTGTTAGAATATTTCAGTTGTTCTTTATTCTCTCTTTTAAGAAATACACTCTACTTGCCATTTTCTTGAACATCATTGTCAATGTTTTTTTTTATTATTTTATTTATTCATGAGAGATACAGAGAGAGAGAGAGAGAGAGAGGCAGAGACACGGGCAGTGGGAGAAGCAGGCTCTATGCAGGGAGCCCGATGTGGGACTCAATCCCAGGTCTCCAGGATCAGGCCCTGGGCTGACAGAGGCGCTAAACCGCTGAGCCACCTGGGCTGCCCAATTGTCAATGTTTTCATGTGGACTGATAAAGGCTTTCCAAGTTTGATACACAGTTGTCATCCTGGGATTTTATATTTTTATATCTGCTGGGTTGGTTCCACCAACTGGTTATCAAATCCTATTATTTATCTTTTTGGACTTTTTTTTTTCTGAAACACCTATAGAATGAATATTTCAGAAAGGGTAATTTGAAAGTAAATATTCTAACTCTGTACATGCTTGAAAACACTTTACTTGTCCACACTGATTAACACTTTGGGCACAAACTTTGTATTAATTTGTAACTGTAGCAAACGAGCAAACTTGGCTTACAATGACACAAATGATTTATCTTACAGTTCTGTAGTTAAGAAGTCTACACAGGTCTTGTTGAACTAAAGTCAAGGTGTTAGCAGGGCTGAGTTTGTTTCTGGAGGCTCTGTGGAAGAATTATTTACTGCTCATTCAGGTTGTTGGCAGGATTCAGTTCTTTGTGCTTAGAGGATCAAGATCCCCATGTTCTTGCTGATTTTAAGCTGAGGGCCATTCTTGGTTTCCAGAAATTACTGCCTCCCTTGGCTCTTAGTCTCCTGCCTCCGTCTTCAAAGCCAGCAATAATCATGTCACACCTCTCTGACCCTTCCCCTATTGACGCATCTCTCTCTGACCCAACCGGAAAAGGTCCACCTAAAAGAATAAAGCCCATGTGGATATTTCAGCAAAATCTCTCCCTCTCAAGGTCAAAAAACTTAATCACCTTTGCAAAATCCCTGTTGCCATATAAGGTAACATACTCACAGGCTTGGGGAATTAGGTTATAAATATCTTTAGGAGTCATTATTCTGCCTAGGTTCAAAAGCATTTTCTCTCAGAAATTTAGAATCATGGGACACCTGGGTGGCTCTGCAGTTGAGCATCTGCCTTTGGCTCAGGGCATGATCCCGGGGTCCCGGATTGAGTCCCACATCAGGCTCTCTGCGTAGAGCCTACTTCTCCCTCTGCCTCTGCCTCTCTCTCTCTCTCTCTCTCCCTCTCTCTCTCTCTCTGCATCTCTCATGAATAAATAAATAAAATCTTAAAAAAAAAAGAAATTTAGAATCATTATTCTTTTTACTTTCCATTTGCAAGTATTATTGATAAGGAATTTTATGGCAATTTTATCTTTATTCCTCTGTTGGTAACTTCTTTTTTAAGATTTATTTATTTATTTTAGAGAAAGAGAGAATGTGCATGCATGCATGCATGCATGCATGCATGTGAGCAGAGGAAGAGACTGAGGGAGAGGGAGCAGGAAAAAGAATCCTCAAGCAGACTCTCCACCAAGCATGGAGCCTACTGCAAGGCTCTATCCCAGGACCCTGAGATCATGACCTGAAGGAATCAACAGCTAGCCGCTTAACCAACTGAGCCATCCAGGTCCCCTTGTTGATAACTTCTTATCTCTCTGGAAGATTTAGGAGGTTATCTTCATCCTTATAATCTTGACAGCCCAGGGACACCTGGATGGCTCAGTGGTTGGGCATCTGCCTTCAGCTCAGGTCGTGATCCTGGGGTCCCAGGATCCAGTCCCACATTGGGCTCCCTGCATGGAGCCTGCTTCTCCTTCTGCCTATGTCTCTGCCTCTCTCTCTCTGTGTCTCTCATGAATAAATAAATAAAATCTTAAAAAAAAATCCTGACAGCCCAGATGTCTAGTTGTCCACTTTGTTAAATATTTCCCTTTGTCAACGAAGGTACCAGCAATATGACTTGTCATGTCTATCTTTAGGTAAAGAAATTTTTCTTCTAGAATTTTTTGAATGAATGATTTCATTCTACTTTTCATATCCACCATTAGGTCCATGCCCAAATATTAATAAATATTTGTAAATGTTAGTCAATATTTGTGTGAATGAGAGATATTTAGGCTGAGCATATAGATTTGGCTGTCAAGAGCATAAGGAAACTGAGAATGTGTATATGTTACTAAAAAAAGAAGCCAGAAGAAGAAACCAAGAAGATACTTACATGTAAAGTTAAGCTCAGGAAAAGGAAGGAAGGGCCAATTATTTTGCAGAATGGCAACATAAAGTAAGACATTGCCTCTGGTTAAATTCTTTCCCCTAAAATCCCCCAAATCTCCCACTGAATTATAAATTCTATTTCATTTTTGAGAGTTACAGAAATTTTCCTGATTGGCTAAAAAAGACGTTTCCCAACATTGCATAATTTGAAACTGTGTTGTGAACTACAAAGTGCTATACAGGGGATCCCTGGGTGGCGCAGTGGCTTAGCGCCTGCCTTTGGCCCAGGGCGCGATCCTGGAGACCCAGGATCGAATTCCACGTCGGGCTCCCGGTGCATGGAGCCTGCTTCTCCCTCTGCCTATGTCTTTTGCCTCTCTCTCTCTCTCTCTCTCTCTCTCTCTGTGACTATCATAAATAAATAAATTTAAAAAAAAATTAAAAAGAAAGTGCTATACAGATTTAGATTGTTAATGTGATTGCTATTATCTCAGAATGCTTTCATTCATTCCATAAATACTAACTTCTAATAATTGATGGACAATTGACAAATATAATTTTACATATCTAAAGTATAGGATGTGGAGATTTGATACACATTTACATTGTGGAATGATTAGCAAGATCAAGAATTAACACATCTATTATTTTACATACTTAACTCTTCGTGTGTGGGGGGGGCGGTGGTAAGAACACTTAAGGTCTACTCTCAGCAACTTTCAAGTATGCAATACTGTCTTATTAACTCTAGTCACCATGCTATACAATTAGATCTTCAGAACCAACATTTCTTAACAAGATTCAAATTAAACCACAATGATTCCAGGTCTCCTTTTCTCCCTACTATCTCTTACCCTAGGATTTCTGTTAGTTTATACCTTAAATATTTACCGTGTACTATATCAATAAGATTTATGCTGAGGTCAGAAGAAAGGTGATATTTGCAACTGAGATTCCAGCTCCAAAAAGGGAGATAAATATCTGGGATAATTGTGGCCTGTTTGAAAACATTGAAGAAGAAAAAATATATAATTAAAAATATCCTTCTTTCAGATGCCATCCAAGCATGGATAATCACAGACACTCTGTGGCTGAGACATAACGAGTTTTCGGTCCTCTCCCTACTGAACAGTGCGAGGCATTTCTTGCCATTTCTACATAGGAATATTTTTTGCAACACCGGCCCCAAATAAATACTTTTATCCAGAGTCAGTCTTCTTGTTCTGGTGATTACAATAGCAAGGTGGAGGAAATAAATAGGGTCTGCTGTACAAACTAACATTGTAATGAAGATCTAAATTTGCTCGTTATCCCTTGAAACAGCAGTTAGGAGGTACAGAGGGGACGGGATATTGCTGTTCTTTTGCGTACTCTGCAAGGAGAAGGAAGCAATTTGAATAAAATATCTGACAAATAAACTGTTGGGAATTTGTCAGAAGTGTGTTTGTGGTCTCTGCAGGAAGTCTGTGCGCAGAGAGGAAGGCCTGTAATGATGAGGAAGTCTTTGCCTCTATTCATATACATGGAGTACCCAAAGAGATCTCTTCTACAACTGTCTGCATCTGTGCACACCCCAGGGGAGTCATGCCTGCCCCACCTCGCTAGTCCATGAGCCCCAGTTCAAAAGACTTCTCTGAGGTGGTTATTGAAGATGTGATGAAGTTCCTAATAGATTCATATTTACTTTAGACCCAGATCTGGTGACCTGTGTAATTGATGCCTGGCCCAGTTATTTATTTTCAAATATATTTATGGTCTCCACCCACCCCAAAGAAATGAAAAATAGGAGTTGCCTTTGATAAGGCTGCCTTTAAACAGAGCCATAAAAAGGGTTTACTATTCTCAAGGCCACATTTTAAATAAGAAAGAATCATTCCTCAAATAAGTCACTGCATAGTTCTTAAACTGGTAGAAATGTATACATTAAGAGTTTCATTTTATTTTGATTATTAAATAAAAGTTTTAAAGATTTATTTAAAAATAACTTTTTAAGGAATCACTTAAATTGATTTAAAATGACCTTATGTCTTAAGGTCACAATTTGAAATATCTACACACTTAAACAGTCTATAAGAAATTGCAACTGATTAAAAAAGAGGGTGGGGGTAATTATAGCATACCATACCATAAAACAACTGTAGCTTCTCTCGGAAGTGGGAAGTGAATTACGAGTTTGAAGTTCCATTGTAAAGAGTAGCCATTCTATTCATCTGACATTTGCAACTAAAGACCCTTGGAAAAAAGTCATATATATATTCACACACATAACAGTTTCTTAACATAAAAAAACAAAGTTATAGACTGATTTCCATATTGAAAAAGTCAAAATTGCCTTTGTAGTTGAAAAGTGTATGCAGGCCTTCAATAATAGACTTTGTGATTTTTAAAAATGTATTTTTTATTTATTCTAACCAGGAATTCTTTTTGGTTGTAGACCAGTCACCAGGAAGAGTTCAAGGCTTCTGTTCTATTCTTACTCATATGTGGGTAGGGTTTAGTCTGAAGCCTTCCAGGGACTTCAGCCTTAGGGTTGAGGTGTTCAGTCATGTTTTTCTGAGATTTCATTGCTCTCTCTTGAGAGAAAAGGCTATCTTTCTAATGAACATTCTTGGAGTCACATGTGTGACCTTACATTTCCTGCTATCCCAAACTCACACTCCTCTCTGGATTTACCCAACTCTAGCAGAACATCACAGTTTCCCATACTTTGTGTATCTGCATAGTAGCTTTCTGAGCCTGGACCCTTGGGACCTGTTGGAAACATTGTGGTCTCTTCTAGGTTCTCATTTCCCAAACCTTAGCCTTCTCAGAGCTTTTGAATTTTCCAGGGCTTGAGAACATTTGCTATTACAAGAGTAAAATAAGTTTTTCCCCATCATCTAATTTCTTACAGCAGTAAAACTGAAACATGAGTGTTACCTTCTTCCTTTTTTTCCCATTGGTGTCCTCAGCTTTATTAGGCAGGCTAGCCTCCCAAGCTCAGGCCACGGTGCTGGGTACCAGGCCCAAGTACAGAACAGGCATGCCTGAGAAAGCAAGGAAGAGGGAGAGGCAGAGATGCAGCCCCTGGCTGTCAGCCAGGGCTCCAGCCAATGTGCCCAGGATCAGCTTCCCCAGCAGCTCAAGGGTGGCCAGGAGGCTATAATGTGTGGCCTGCAGGGCACTGGGTGACATATGACTGCAGAGCATCATCACTTTGAATGTGTTGGTTGTAACCAGGCCCCTCAGCAGGTGCTGCAAACACAGGCTCAGCAAGGCAGCCCCTCTCAGGATTGCGCTGGGGTCCAGCCTGACCCCTTGGGTGTCCAGGTGGAAGAGCATGCCAGACACCCATGGCAGAACCAAGAACTCACCTCAGCAGGAGCAGTGGTTGCCTGTCTGGCCAAAAGAGCATAACCTCTTGCTTTCACAGAGCAGAGTCTGTAAAATTTCAGCACCCTGTTAGCTTGTCCTCATGCTCTGCCTTCCCCAAGGTCATCTGGTGGGTCAGATCCCTGCCTTTTTTTTTTTTTTTGTTCCTCTTTTATTATTTCAGATTTTATTAGAAAATCAAAACTTCTTTCTTAAACACCCTTTCTCCTAAAGATTATCCTTTGGTTTCCTTTCAAAGTCTAAATGACACTACTAGGCTTGATTGGATAACTTTACTAATTCTGGTGAAAACAGCCCAAATGAATAAGTAAAATGTATACTACATGTTCTAGAATATGTTAACAAACTAACAAGTTATCTCAATAACAAGCTGAAGTAAAACATTAAGATGAGATCAGAAATCAATGAAATATAAAACAAATACAATAAATTTAACAAAACTTTAAAGAAATTGGCCAATAAAATAAGAGAGGAGATGCAAATTACTAATACCAGGAATGAAATAAGAGACATCATTCAGACCCTGAAGATATTAAAAAGCTAATTAGAAAACATTACAAATCACTCAATGCCCATAAATAAAACTTAGATAAAATGTGACATATCAAAACTGTTGAATGCAGCAAAAGTGGTTTTTTGGTTATATCTGTAATCTTAAATGTTTACCTCAGAAAATAAAAGAGTGGAAGTTAATGAGGTAAGTAGCGAATTTTAAAAGGCAAAGCTACTAATAAAACCAAATAAGAGAAGAAAAGAAATAAAGAAGATAATAAAAATTATTGAAACATAAAGTAGATATATAAAAGAGAGGCTCAACCAAACCAAATATACTTCACAGATATAATTAGAAATAGAGATAATCCATTGGCAAGACTAAACAAAAAGAAAGAAGGCGCAAATAAACAATAATAGTAATTTAAAGATGTCACATATTTTTTTAAATTGAAGGATAGGAAAAATAATTTTTTTCCTACCACATTTTAAAACTTGGAAGAAATTGGCACATTTAAAAAATATATTTACCAAAGCTTTCATGAGAAGAAACAACACATTTAAATAATTCTACAAGCGCTAAATGAACTAAAATCAGTACTTACCATTTTTTCACTGTAAGAAACATTTTTTCACTATAAAAGAAACAAATGAATATTATTATTCAAGGAACAAATAATTTTAGCTTTATACCAACTATCGCAAATACAGCGGTTTCCCCTAATCTGTGGGAGATACCTTCCAAGTCCCCGTGGGTGCCTGAAACTAAGGAGAATACCAAACCACATATATACTGTTTTTTCTATACATACATACTTAAAATAAAGTTTAATTTATAAGTTAGGCACAATAAGAGATTAATATGATAACAACTAATAAGATAGTTGGTATAACAACCAATAAGATAGTTGTTAATACTATATGTATGTATTATATAACTATATACTGTAATTAAAGTTATATGAATGTGGCCTCTCTCTCTCTCAAAATATCTTATTGTACTGTGCTCACCCTTCTCCCTGTGATGATGGTGATGATGTGAGATGAAGTGAAGTGAATGATGTTGGCAGTGTGACGTAGGTAGCGTCAGGCTGCTGTTAACCTTCTGATGATATGTTGGAAGGAGGATCATCTGCTTCTGGAGGGTAGTTGACCACAGGTAAATGAAACTGCCTGGAAGGGGAAATTTATAAAAGACACCTGCAAGGTCTTCACTCTGAAACCTGACAAGAACAATAAGGGGGAAAAAAAAACTTCCAGGGTTATCACACTCTTTAATATGCATGTAAAAATCCTCAAATATAAGCAACTTAAGTCTAGGAATACATTTAAAAAATCTCATACATCATGAACAAGCTTTTGAGGGGTTAAAGTGAACTCCAAAATTGATCCCCTCAGGCTGTACTCCCAAAGAGGAAGAAACTGGCCTCTTGCAAAACTGACCTCCTGCATGGTTTCATGGAGACCCATGTGGGCCCAGGGCTTAAGACAGAACATTCTGGCTGAGTCTCAAGACTAGCACACTAGCCATCCCACCCCCACTGTGATATTGTGATTTACAGTAAGAAATACATATTTGGTCTTTGTCCTTGTTTCTTGCATAGAGTTCCTAAAACTCTTGGAATTTCCTAAGTGATGAGAGCAATAATGAATTCTTCTGTTATGTACTTTTGGAGAGCTCTTCAGATAGTTTGCCCGGAGACAGTGACTTTCAATCCTAGCCCCTGACCTCTGGAGAGGGGAGAGGAGCTGGAAGTTGAATCAATTGACAATGACCAGTGATTTTCTGAATGTGTATAAATGAAGTTTCCATAAACCCCCAAAAGGCAACGTTTAGAGAGTTTCTGGGTTGGTGAACATATGAAGATTTGGGTCAGAGAAGTGCCCTTGGAGAAAGTACGGAAGCTTCAAGCCCTTCCCACATATCTTGTCCTAAGTATCTCTTCAATCTCGCTGCTCAAGTGAGTGTGATAGACTGAATAGTTGTATGGCCCCCAAATTCATATGTTGACACTCTTGTTCCAGCGTGATAGTATTGGAAGGTGGGGTCTTTAAGAAGTAATTAGGTTTAGATTAGGTCATGTGAGTGAGGGCTTCATGTTGGATTAGCATCTCTATAAGGAGAGGAAAAGATCAGCTTGTTTTTTATGGATCATGTGAAAACACAGGGAAAGAAACCATCTGTAAAGCATTAAGAAGCTCTCCTCAGAATCCAACCATGCTGGCATCCTGATCTCAGACTTGCAGCCTGCAGAACTGTGAGAAATACACTTCTGGTGTTTTACCCAGTCTATAGTATTTCGCTCTGGCAGCTCGAGGTGACCATGACACTGAGGAAACAAAAAGAAGGGGGAGTTTGAGCCACCTTCCATTGGTGGAATGTTTCGGGGGCCAGACAGCTGGGCATAGTAGTGCCTTCAACAAATGCTCACCAAACTCAATTGAACCACTGTTAAATTCTCCTTGATCCAGATTTGATGATGCACCCTGCTGTTGGAACTAGGCATTTCAATAAAGGTACCACTTTAGCTGAGAATTAAACCAAGGGGAACAGAGAATATTATCATGCATTTTTTTACTCTATTGAATATTTTCATGCTTTGGGGGGAGGGGAATGGATATATTGACAATCTATTTCCAATTCAAAATAACCTGGGTGCATTTTTCTGCATTTTCACTGTGTTTTTCTCTTTCCAAATAAGTTTCTCACTTATTACTGTGACAGTCACATCATTCATTGGAGTTTAGAGGAGATAGAGCTAGATCTTACCCAGATGCTGTCTTTAAAGCCTATCACCTTGTGATTGGCAGAGCCTCTTGTTTTCATAGCCAGTTAGGGTCACCGTTTCCAGCCTAGATCCTCTAGGACCGACAGAAATACCATGTGCTGATGGATATCTATGAAAATTCTGCAGCTAATTACATTAAATTTTTTCTTCTCTTAAGCCCCATTTTGTATAAATAATATAATTATTTTATAACAAAAATACCATAACCAAACAACCCCAAATATAGCATGACAAAAGATCTGGAGCATATAACTTTTGAATTTGAATATGCCATTTCTTTTTAATAGACCTATCTCTATCTCTACTCTCTCTGTATTTAAAACTCAAGTCCCAGGGTTTAAGTATTGTTACTGTTAGGAGCCCAAAGAATCCACTTTCTCTATTCCCCACTTAGTCTTACAATGCAGTATAGTCCACAAGCAACTTGAGAAGTGGGTGTTCTGTCTATGTATATCATCAAGAAACATTTAATCTCACTGCACAATAAAACTTGAAGCAAAACAATACACATCAGATGAACTGCCATTCAACCACCAACAGAAATGTGCAAAATCTGCAAAATAAAACAGGTTTATTTTACTGGTATGCTAAAGCCATCTTGCAGGTACTGTGCGAAGAAAAAGAAATATGTATATATTACAGATATATAAATTGTATGTATAGGACATATGCACAAATGTACACACTTGTACACAAATATACATAGGCTTTGGAATAAAATAGCAAAGATCATTTGGTCTGCTCTTCCTGTTCTTTAATTATAAAATAATGTATCATTATGCCTCTTTTGTAAAATGTTAATTTAAAGCATATTTCTGGGTTTCCTGCTATCGGATTGTGTTAGCTGCCTTACTGGAACTGACCATTGCTCTGGCCATGCAGCTTTGGAGCAGCATGGAACAAATCACTTCCTCTTCTGTAGCAGGTGCTTATGATGCCGCTGTGTCACTTATGTTTCCAATTAATCTCCTGCCAGGCTATTTGACTGAACTACACAATCACTGAAATGTTTTAAAGGCTTAACTAATTCGAAGCATAACCATAGGTTAAACACTGTTGAACTATCAAATACAAAATATATGTTTACCACAAACAAATCATTTCACAGATACAAACACGGCTAATGGGGTGCTATAATAAGGAGAGGCAAATGCCTTTGTCTTACTTTGTCCTTATATCCAAAACATTATGGTGCCCATTTTTAAATACTAAAAATAAGGTACAAGGAGAATTTTCCATTTATTACAGTATAGACAAACAATCTGAATAATTCAGGCTGTGTTTACAGAGCACAAAGTGAGGTTCAGATTTCATAAATATTCATGATTAGTATGGGTAAGCAGTCCAGATAATTCAGAAGCCATCCTATCCTTGAATGGTTCAATTTGCTGGAACAGAGGGAACCAATTTACCAGATAATTATGACATTTCCACTTCACCGCTAAGTATAGAACTACAGAGGAGAAAATACCTCCTTATTTTTTACCTTAATTCAGATTGTTGTTTCATTTTGATTTTGTGGGATTATATGAAGTTGGTTACAGAGGGGAGGTTATTCAGATTCCTGGCCTTTATTATAAACGTGGTGTTTCTCTTTTCCTCCATTTTCTTCTTCTGATTTTCTACCCTTGCTAGGGACAGCGTGTGGGAGAGACCAGCACTTAGGTCTGCGCTCCCTGTGATTTCACCCAATTAGGTAATCCAGCACCTGGTAAAAATGTTACTCAGAAGGCAGTGACACTCTTTACTGTGGGAAATGAATGGTCTCCTTTCCACGGGCATCCCAGAAAAATAGGTCAACTTGTAATTATAAGCCTAGCTGGGAATGGAATAACAGAGTGACATCTAAGATTTAGGCAAAAATTTTAAAACCCCTGTCCTTCTACTTATCTCTACTGCTTCTTCTTTTCATAAATCTATTTAGTAGCTAGAAAATTGCTCTATTATAGAAAGTACTGATGAGAAAGTGGTGGAGAACAGTCAACAGAAAAACAGTTTAATCCAAATCCCCCCATTACACTCATAAATACTTCACTGTTGAAGTCTAAAGACAAAGACTTGTTTAAAAAAATATAACCTCAGCACCATTATCACACCTGACAAAATCAATATTTTTTTAAAATTATTTAATGCTCAGCTCATGTTCAAATTTCTTGAAGATGCTTTTGTTAACAGTTTATTTTGTTCAAACTGAGATACATGCAAAGTTTGTACTTGTTTGCTACTGTGATAAAAGCCTCTTAACTCAGCATATGTCTTCCTCTCTCCATTTCTTCATGCTATTGATTTGTCAAAGTATGGGATCATTTGCCTTGTATAGTCACCCACATGGGGAATTTGGCTGAAGGCCTCCTCATGAGCTTCTGTGCCATATTCCTCTAGCCCGGAATTATTGTACGAACTGGTTTTGGATTTAGGGGCTAGATGAGATTTAGGTTAAGTTCTTGGCAAGAAAGCTTCATAAAGGGTAAATTTCCTTTATGTCATATCAGGACACAGATCATGTACGGTTGTCCCACTTGTGGTACTGCTACAATAGCTTTGGGTATCATCAGCCTGATTCGTCCATTTCAAGATTCCTCATTAGCCTTTCAAATAAGAGTTTTAGCAGTCATTGATTATTACTGACCTAATATAGATTATCTCGTTGGAAATTGCAAAATGATGAGAATCTGATTCTACCATTCCTTCTGTTTTTATGAACTAGAATTCTTCACTACAGAAGAATTGTCTTCCATCAGCTCTTTGTTGATCAAAAAATGTAGCTCACGCCGGAAAGTTGGTATAAACACTCAGCTCTTCCTCCTACTCCAATTTCTTTTTTAAAAAACACTTTTTAGAATAATGAGTTGGTGCTCTAGCATCCTCTAGTGGGGGTCAATAAGGATTTAAACTTTTTTCATAGTTTAAAAAGTAATAATAATAAATAATGTCTAAAAAGATTGTTTTAGTTAACTATAAACTCAGACTTTTAAAATATTTGATACATTTTAACCCACTGCAGTTCATTATTTTATCTGATACTGCATTAGTCAAACCTATAGCTAGTGGAGCCCTTCAAGGAGATCTCTCTCTCTCTCTCTTTGACATGACCCCAGTAACATGATAGCTTTCTCCCTTTCTGACATGACAAAATGTTCCACATGCACCTTTTATCTTTCCTTTCCCAAACCTGGAATCAGCGATTTCTCCTAGAATGCTTCATCTTTTTTATGGGAAATAGTATTTAGAGATCGAGCTGTTTGCCACTAGTTTGAATTTGTCTTCCTTTCTGGTAGTAGCCAATACTGGCAAAACTGGTTTGGGTCCCTTGAAGCATGAATATGATTTCCTCTGAGAATATCCAAGAAATTTGGAGCAATTGTCCTGGCTGTTTTGAGGTTGATCTAAGAATAGGATTTTGTCTATACAACTAATGTACTACTTGCTCCATTTTCAAGAGTTATTCTACATGTAAAGAATGAACAAGAATGATAAAATCATAAGAAATATATACATTATATATATATATATTTTATATATATATAAATTCTCTTGTTTTAACCTTTTGTTTTCTTCAGATTGCTTGCAAAAATACCTAATGATGAAGTGATTTTATACTAAAGCAGCAAGGGTTTCCCAACAAATAAACATTTTATATAATTTATGTTTTATTAGTTTAGGATAATTTTCACCCCAGTAAATGGGATTACAGTAGAAACTGGATTCTTGATGCAAAAGTTGATAAGTAAATATCTATGCAATGTTTTTTTTTTTGGTTATTGCCTGTTGCTTATTACTATTATTATTATTCTCATTCATTCCTGTGGCTAAAGAAAGTATTTGTAATTAAGCAGCTTTGGGAAGCCAGAACTGTCTCTTAGAAATCCCTTGATCTTAATAGATCAAGGTACATGACAAATATGCTCGTAGATGTTTATTCACAACCATTTCAAATGCTCATATGTTGCTCCATCCTCTTCTCTGATCTACTAGAGCACTTGTTCTGTGTAAGACATAATCAGAGACAGAATGAAGAGTACTGGCAATAGAAAAAAAAAGAGCCAAAGGTTTTTTTTCTCTTCTCTTTCCCTATTTCAAGGAGAGATGAGAGCATATGGTATGTAACAAACTGGTAACCAGTACATAGTGACTGCAAACTTTTTTTTCATCAGAGATGATACAAAAGTGAGCCTGGCCCATTTACCTGTGGAGTCTTAATGGTTCAAATGGAACACACAACTACATTCGTACAACTTTACCACCTACCAAGATGTCATCTGGTAATGTGAAGCTGACATCATGTTTCTTTCAAATTAAACATGTTTTTAAAAATGTCTTTGAATTGCTTTTAGTTTGTCTAAACCTTTACTACTTAGTTTAAGGCGTAACATTTTTAGTATTTCTCTAAATCTCCACAAAATTCTAAAACTTCTAGGATTATAGAAGTATTTTTTGTCTGAATTCTTCATTAGCGTTAAGATATCTTCTAATGAATTTACCTGTCATTCATATACCTGACTTCATTCCACAATTCCTTAGATTTTAGTTTCCTTTGTTATATTTAAAGTCTCTAATCTTGTTCAATAAAATAACTAGGAATCTTTTTCATTTTAAAAACAATTCTATAGGGCTATATCATCACATTTGAGTAAATGAGATTTACATTTTTACATTCTTTCAAAGGAAAAGAAGAAAAATGTTAAATTATTAAATCTTTTGTCAAAATGCTTTAAAATTCTCTTTTTTATTTGTCAGATATTTTTAATTGAAGCTGTTTCTTAGAAAATGAATTCCTTATAAAAAAAACTTTGAATTCTCCTTTCATCTATACATTAAACAGCTTATACATCTTTTATTCCTTTAATTTTAAATGCCAATATTTTACCTCTCAGTACTTTCTGTATAGAAGATCCACAACAAGAACAACGCTTATTCTGCAATTCTTTATATAAAGGTGAATAACTACTCAAAAATGATTACAAGCTGATGATCAAAGTCTAATATACGCTGTTGCGCTACAAAGTGGATAATGACATATTTTGGCAGACCATGCATGGTCCATTCTCTTTGCAATCTAGATAATATGATAAGAACACAGAAATGTGTAATTTGTCATAGTAAGAACCAGCACATATGATAAAGCAAGACCCTTGAATATTGACAAGCCCATTGTATAGCCTAATGAAGAGAACTCAGCTCTTAGACCACAAGATTGACCATCTAACTTCTGGAAAGAAGCAGAATGTATGTCTTCTCATTGATTTCTGTTATTCTCTCATATAGTTCCTACATTGTTCATCTGCTAGAAAAACAAATAAAAAGCATCTTAAGCTAATTTGGAATTTTATTTTCATCAATCTTTGAACCTACACCAAAATTTATTACACAGCCTCATTTACATATAGTGAAGTATTATATAGTGAACAACATTTAATAATTCCTTTGTTCTCAAAGATGTAGAGGATTGAGACAAAATCTCCATCAACTCCTTTGGGATGTGGAAAACATGGTGCGAGTTGGCTTTGCTGATGTACACTCACACATGTACAGCTCTTCCATATGGCCATGGTCTATGAGAGTTGTTTATCAGTGTCACCTTAAATCCGACTTCATCTTTATTGTCAATAATTTTAAGCTTATTTTTGCAGTTGAAGATATAATCTTGTACATTAAACGACCTTAACTTTTCTTAAATCACCTGCATTCATATACCCCCAAATAGCCAGAAATCTATGTCTCCTAATTTCTAGATTATCAGGAATATCTTCCATTAGAAATGAATATCAAGTAGTTATGAACACCAGAATTTGTTTGGGTACCTATCTTAATTAAATGATGGTTTATGAGGAGCAGCATTGGGTGTGTGCTATGTGCCAGCTATTAATCTACACATATTTATGTAAATAATATCCATCTTATTCCTCAAAATATCCATTGAAGTGAATATTACTATGCCCAATTTGTAAGTCAGTAAACTGAGACTTCAATAATCATAACACTACACTAGTTTATTACTGAGTATTTACTATGCAATGGGTGCTATGCTAAGTGCACACTGAATCTTTACAAATCTAGGAAGGAGCTATTATTATTATAACCATTTTATTTTTCATTTAAAGATTTTAAAGAATTTGTTTATTTGTTTGTTTGTTTGTTTAGAGACCATGTGCAAGTGGGTGCGCGGGACAGAGGGAGATGGAGAGGGAGAATCTCAAGCGGACTCCATGCTGAGCGGGGAGCCTGATGCAGGGTTTGATCTCACAACTTGAGATCATGACCTGAGCTGAATTCAAAAGTCCTTTGCTTAACCAACTGAGCCACCCAAGTGCCCTTATTATACTCAACTTAAAGATGAAGAAACTGTGGCTTAAATAAATTTAATAACTTGCCTAAGTTAAGCTGTGGTGTGTGAAATGTCTTACTACAATAGCTTCATTCTATAGTTAATATTCCAAGAGGCCCAGAGTCTTAAGGGCTGTGTGTAAATTGGAGGGGGAAAATCCATTTTCTACTTTAAGATTTCCATTATTAATAACATAACAGGATTAAGGAGGATTGAGAGTCTTTTCATGCTGCCGCTGAAGAGATCAGGGGAGCTACAGTGTAGGAAGACCTTCTCCCACCAATCATTAGGATCAATGCTTTAAAAGTCCTTATTCACTCTTCCCCACATGAGACAGATAGCATAATCCCATTTTACAGCAAAATAAGCTGGGCATTTGAGGAGTTAATAAAGTGACCCAATGTTTCTCAGTTAACAAGGGGCAGTCTGGGATTCAGAGTCAAAGCATGCCCGCAGCAGTAGTAGCATGACATGAATTGGGATAAATACAAATCACAAGGATTTGGAGGAATTTCATGGGTGTGAGATCCTCCAGAGTCTCAAGCAATGTGCTAGCCCCTTATATGCTGTCAGACTTTGTTCAGTTGCCTTACATGTCTGCCTTTTCTGCCTTTACAATTCTGGGAACCACTTAAATGGGCAGCCCCACTAAAATCAAAATCCTGCATCTACTCTAGGCAGCCACCATGATGCTTGTGGCCTATTTCTGCTCCTCACTCTCAGAATCACTCTAGCTACTGCTTATTTATCTCCTACTTCACCTAAGTAACATCTCAGTTTCAAGTTAGTTTCTCTGTAAATATGATTTTGTCTTGGACTGTACCCTTGCAGGTAACTCTTGACCCAATGGACAAAGATGTTACAACTTATCCAGCTTTCTCTGACCCTTAGAAAACCCACATACAAGATATTTAATCTCTTCCTTTTCTGTTTAGAGGTTAAAATTATACTGCCTAAATCACTGAGTAGAGATAAATTCTGTAGCTGCATCAAAGCACTTTGAAAAATGGTAAAGTACAAACACACCTTACTTATTATCATTAATAAGCCCAATGACATGCCAATATTGCTGTAAACAAGAGTAGTAACAGGTATGGAATGTATCAATAAGTATAGGAGAAAGGCAACTACTATTCACTGAGTGTTTCCTGTACCAGGGGCTTTCCAGATTCTGAGGGTGTGGAGAGCGGCCCAATGAGAGTCTTCAGTAAGAGGTAAGTTAATAAATAATAGCAGTGCAGAAAATAAGCTCTAACAGATACAAACAATGGAACTAGCATTAGCTGAGGTATGTCCTCCCTCCACTTCAGGTATCCACACAGGACAATAGCCTAGCTAACAGTGGCCACATGCACACAACACACTCACCACCCAACCCTGCCCTCAAGTTGGTTGGTCCAAATGTGAGGGAGGACCTCTTCTAACTGAACCAGTTAGGGTCCCTTCCTTGAAATGTGTCTTTTGATTTTCGTAGATCTACTCGTCCTAAGTTCATATTCACAAGAACTACTGATTTGTTGCCCTACAAGAACTCTGTGACTCCAAACCCCTCTCACCAAGGAAGGTTTATGTGTGCTCAGGTGTGCTTTTGCAACTCTGCATAGCCCCCATTGTGGAAGCTGCTGTCAGGAAGGTCACCCTGGAGAGCTCACTGCTATTCTTGCGTCCAGAAATGCTGTTTCCACTTTTGGGATACAGTGCCCTATGGTCCTCAAGCCTCTATATCCTCACATTGCACAACATGCCACATGTCCTCCATGCCTCCCTGAGCCAAAGCAATATTGAGTTCTGAATAGATTGGGGAAATGCCTCTTTTCCATAGAGGTTAGATATAATTCCTTGATGTGCATAGTTTTTGTGAGTACTGACTGTATTGTAACAAATCATCTACAAACTTAATGGTTTAAAACCATAATTATCATTTCCTAAGATTCTGTGGGTCAGGAATTAAGGCAAGACAGATGCCTTAATGGGCTGTTTTTTTGCTCCATATGATGTTGGCTGGGACCACTCATGTGAATCCATTCAGATGGGAGTGGAATATTGAAGATGGTCTTTTTATTCTCTAGGCCTCTCACCAAGTGGCCTCTACTTATTTATTATAGTAGGTTGGGCTTCCTCACATCAAAGCAGCTGATCTCCAAGCCAGACTTTTTCAAGAAGGAGAATGCATAAGCATTCTGATATACCTTTTAAGAACTGGACCTAGAAATCACAGAATATATCTGCCCCCACAATCTATTGGCCAGAGAAGGTCACAAGGCCAGCTCAGTTTCAAAAGATGGGGGTAAAACTCCACCTCTTAAATGTGAGGAGTGGGAAGAATGGTTGACGGTCATATGTGGAGACCACCACTGTAATAAACAGACAGCATGCTGACTTCTCCATCCCCTTTCCCTCCTCTCACATTCCATGGAGAACTTGGACAAACTCTTTCACAAGTTCTCTTTTTCCATGCACATCAATATATCTAAGAG
The DNA here is from genome assembly GCF_053574225.1 of Canis aureus. NCBI lineage: Eukaryota > Metazoa > Chordata > Mammalia > Carnivora > Canidae > Canis > Canis aureus. The sequence continues at coordinate 29,757,780 of NC_135627.1, read as the reverse complement.
ATTGTTAGTACATGTGTATTTGATGCAGACATGATTGTTGTAGTGGCATTATAAACTACCACATGTTCAAACTACTACCAATCTGAGTTCTGGCTCAACAGATGAGTAATTTACATTTCTCATTTAAGTTTCTTAAACTCAGTTAGAGGCATTTTTTCTTCTTCTTTTATATAAGGACACAGATACAGCCTGGTAACATTCCCAAAGTCACACAACTGATAAATAAGTGATCTGCAATCTCATCCATTGTCCATCTAAACCCAAAGCCTAAATTAATGACATTGCACTTTACTGCCTCTTTTCACGCTCATTGTAATAATTAATAAAATGGATCTTACTTCATTTGTGAAATGTTTGTTGACTTTTTTTTTTTAAAGAAAACATTTTGAGCACTTGGGTAGCTCAGTGGTTGGGCGTCTGCCTCTGGCTTAGGTCGTAATCCTGGGGTCCTGGGATTGAGTCCCACATCGGGCTCCCTGCATGGAGCCTGCTTCTCCCTCTGCCTGTGTCCCTGCATCCCTCTCTCTCTGCCTCTCATGAATAAATAAAAATAAAATTTTAAAATAAATAAATAAATAAATAAATAAATAAATAAATAAATAAAATCTTTAAAAAAGGAAATTGTCTTTTCATTTATTTTTAGGGCAGCTCTTTTTGAATAATTGTCAATAATTGTCAATAATTGTGAATCTCTGGCTTTAATCGCATGTATAGAAAAATTATTAAAGAACAGTCACAACTTTGTAATCAAAATGATTACTTATAGTCATTTTTATACCATCTACAATGTTGGAATATTGATTTTTATGAACATATCACTATATGGACAGACTTTAGCTAAACAGTTTAAACAAAATGCATAGTTTAGCATCAAAATTTACTTATTAAGAGCAGAAAATGTCCTAGGTTGCTGGTTGGCATTGAGGAAATACAAAAAACGTATATTTTTTTGCCCATTAGAAGCTTACAATATAATTTAAACAGAATATACATTCCCAATAAACAATTAGATAGCATGAAAATTAAGTGATATAAAAATTTAAAAACCACCACAACAACAAACCCTGAGCTTACAGAAAGTCTATATCCACAAGTGATGGCTGGGGTGGAAGACATGAGAGAAATTGTGGGCTGGAACTTTTAGAACAGTAAGGATCTAGATGTGCAAAAGAAATAAAGAAGAGAAGGAGAGAAGCTCCAAACATAGCTAGCAGCTCATAGAAAAACTTTGAATCAACACTTTTACTGAAAAAAGTAATATGGCAGAAAGCAGGGGGAGGAAGTGGTCTAAAACTAGCTGGTGTAGTTGGAAAGTTCTTTGAACTTCATAGCCTACTCTTAACAGGGCGGAATTGGCAGATAAAACCAGGGTGAAAAATAGCCCCAATTCAAACACTGGGACAATCTATGGGGTATTGTGTATTTTGGAGGTCTCTGAACCCTTCAAGCGATAACAAAGAGCTTGTTATCAGCTCTTTCTCTAAAGAGTGACAAGCATATTTGCATATTTAGAGAGACAACAAAGGAATGGGATAGAGGGAGGCTCCAATTTTATATTACTAGCATCACTTCTGACCTTAACGCATTTCTGGCTCTTAGAAGTTCCTCCCAGAAATGAATTTGGCACTATTTTGAGTAGTTTATAAGCAGAGCTTTTAGGATTTGAATTTCTGAATTGGGTGCTGGTAGTAAAGCAGTAATACAGATTCAGTAATACATTTTATATCACTTTAGTAAATAATATGATATCATTTTTGTAGACAATGGTGTGGAGATAATGCTGCAACTTAGTAAGAGATAGCAGGAAATCAAAATTGTAGAAATTAGTTTCCTCATCTGTAAAATGAAATGGTTGGAGAAGGTGATCGCCAAGGTCCCTTCTTGCTTTATTACAATGCTTAGATTCTAAGATTCTGTTCTGTATATAAACAAGATCATTAATTTGAACTCACACTATTTTGAAACATGTATTTCTCATGTGCACATTTAAGATTTTTTTCAGGTTCCTGTCTTTCAAATTATGCTATTTCCTCAGTACAATTATTGTTACAGCTGAACATTGGAATAATTTCAGTTTACCAAATGCTCTAGACTCTCTCATGATTAAATATGGTATATAAACATAAGATGGATTATTATTACCTGTGATTACTTTGAATGAATGAGCAACTCAGCACACATATTCTTAATCAGAATATAGCCTTCACTAAATGGTTTTGACATCTTACTTCACCCTAATCCTGTAGGCATTCTGAATTAATAACTGCAATAAACATGGTCAACCTATTATATGGGTCAGTTACAAATGTAATGAATATATTGTAAAATATATTTTAACATTAAGATCTCAGTTCTCATCTGATTGGTATTCTTTCTCCTCTTTCCTGAAGTGAAGGAGATTTTAAATCCACTACCTAATACATATAATCAGAAAATCAGAATTTAAATATATTGTCTCCCATTTAATTTTATGTATTTCCATAGTAGTTTTGTTTCTTTCATTCCATGATTCCATACAATAAGTAAAACACATGCAGAAACCAATAAATATGATAAAATATCAATTCCTGATAACTATGTAGAAGAAAACTAAATTGTTGGCGAAAGAGTAGATGCTTTTCACAATCTATCCAAAGCAGGATTTTAAGCTACATCTTCTCCCATTTCCTCCATATTTCTCTCTATGCTTAACCACAATGGATGTTCTTTGTGTGCAGTTTAAAATTGTATATCTCTGTGATATTCTGTATCCATCTTTCTAAGGTAATTCCTTTTTTTTTTTTTTTTGATCCCGTTGTACTTTATTTACATCTCTATGATTGTGCTTTCTGCTATTCAACACAGTAGAGCTAACTGGTAAGCTGTGCTTGATGCAGTCATGGGAATAGTCTTATGCAGTATTCTTCCGACTTTCTCCCAGATAACCAGCATGGAATCTCCATTATCCTTCAATACATCCAGCTATTTTGGGGAGCTCCAGAGTGATGTCTCACATATTATTATGGGCACAGTCCTTTTAATTTTTTTTATTACTGGATGCACTATTTTTTTATTTATCACTCTGAATGACATCCTACCATTTGCTACCAAAGTGATTTCATCTACAATGAAAAAATAATAATTTTATGACTTCCATGTTTAAAATTCAAATTGTGGAACACCCATAGAGTACAACCACACTTCTTAGTACAGCATTTAGGGCTCTCCATGACCTGGCCTCTAACTATTTTTTTAGTTTTATTTCTAACCATTACTCACCTTGGAATTTGCACTCTAGAACATTTATCTACTTTTATTCTCTCCCACATAGCATCTGCTTCAATCTTTTGTGATATTATTTATGTTGTTTTCAGTGCCTGAAATGCCCTTCCTACTCTTCTTCAAATGATTCATCTCTTTGTGATTCTTTAAATTTTAGAACATAGAAAACCTTCTTCAGGAAACCTCATATGAGATCAAGGACTCTTCTGTGTGATAAAAAAAATTAAATAATAATAACAGCATATAACATTTATTGGGCATTTAGTTTGAGGCATTATTCTAAATGCTATACTTGGATTATTTAATCTAAACTTGTTAACGGCCCTATCAGGTAGATGCTGCTATTACTCTCTAATAAGTGGAAGGAACATAACAGCCCGTTTTCATCCTGAAATGGTCCTAATCACATTTTAATAAAGTGATCAATGTCTGTGTCTGTCTTCTTCACCACATCTTCTTCCTCAATTCAATTGCACGTTGTTGAGAAATATAACACTTGAATTCAGGAAAAAGCTCCAGATAGGGACATAAATTTAAGAATTGTGTATTATAGTTGGTGATTGAAGCTAAGGATTTATTGAGATCACCCAACTAGAGCTTTTAGAGTGAAGAGTGAGAGAATTGAAGATGGCGTAGTGGAAATTTAAGAGGTATTCAAAGATGCAGAAACCAATCACAGGAAAGAAGAAAGAAAAGAGTCAAGGGTGAAGAGAAATGTCACAAGTTCCAGAGAGGACAATTACAATAAAATAAGAATGATCAGCACAGTAAAAGGCTGTGGAAATGTGAGTAATAGGAGGACTAAAAGAAACAATTGAAGAGAGGGAAGAATAAAATCATATATAAATAATTATTGTTCATACTATACAGAAGAGTAAAGCAGTTGAAGGAAGAGAGGGAAAATAGGGGTGAAGATGATTTAAAAAAAAAAAACATTAGGGCAGCCTCAATAAAAAGGTGACATTTAAAAAAAGTCTCAAAGGAGGAAAGGAGCTAGCTGGCCCAAGAGCACTCTAGACTGTCCAAATGGGAAATATAAAGAACCTGTGGTTGAAGGGTCACTAAGGGACTCTCCTGCCTCTTTTGGGTCTTGTGAATTTGAATTGTCTTTTCCCAACCTCTCTGTTGTACCAGGTTGTCTGCTGGCATTGAGGCCCTCTGGTAGGCAAAAGAGTTAATTTACCTAATATTTACTTTGTCCAGTCTCTGAGGAAGACAACCTCTGCCTTCAGGAGGACAGGACCCAAGCAAACCTGAAACTTCCTCAGCTCAGCACCTTGGCAGAGCAGCATGGGCCAGATGGGAGCAGTAGCCAAAGGGAAGTGGGCAGTGGTTGACGTAGTTTCCGAGGTCTGGTAGTTCAACGAGGAGAACCAACACTTGGTCTCAAATCCCAGCCTATTCAAGACCAAAAGAGCACAAAAATCAAAGAGGTTGTTGTATGTGTCCTGGGTTCAGTCTCAGGTTTGGAAATATTTTCTAAAAGAGACCGGAAATCATTCTGGTATTATCCTAGCTGTGAGGTGATTATGCAGAAGGCTAAAATCTAGATTCCACTACCCATAATGCAAAGACTGCACAAATGCTGCAGAATTGACATTGTCCCTTATCCTGTTTTTGGAATCTTCAGTACAAGATTGTGCTAGATGGAGAGCCAAGTACCAATGAATTTGCTATAGTCCAGATGGTTATTCTGCAAACTTCACTGAAGTAAAGGGGACATTGTTTATCCTGCCTCAATGAAAATCCAGAAAGGATCTTTCCTCTAAGAACTGACCATTTCCAGAGAAAAGGTTCCAGAATCTGTATGATACCTTCTTTCTTTCAAAAGACTATTCGGAATCAGGTGCTGAAACAGGACCTAAATTGGACCAGGATACCATCGTTAGATGTAAATGACATTTTTTACAACTTTAAGCCTCTGAAAGGGAATCTTCCCTTAGACTATGACAGAGCATAGGGAAAAATGGAGCAAAAGAGAATTTTGTTATGCAAAAGAGGGGTTTCCCCAATTGGCACCTGGCTATGTATTTAGTATTTTTATAATCTATAGCTAAATGATTAATTTTTATAATTTATAGCTAAATGTTTTTAATCTTAATAAAAAGTTTTATAGGAATTAAAAATATCTGAAAATGAAGCTTAAGTGTACATCACTTTTTCTCAAAGTTCTTTTTTCTTACAAAGGATGTGAGTTGATACTTTAATGCTGTTACCCCAACTGTTCTGGAAAATATCCACATTGCCTTTCTATCATATTAAATTAAATTAATTATGAAATTTCGTAAATGTCTTATGTCTATAATATTGCTTTAAAGAACAAATTACACCCTTTTTAAAAAATTCAATTTAAGAAACAAATGGAAAGGTAATAATTCATACTCTTTATATCATTAGATAGCTGACACATTGCGAATTACGGATATGCCCTTTAAAAAAAAATCAAGATGTAACACACAATAGATCTAAAGAAGAGGTACTTGACACATTTACAGTGTAAAGTAGTTTCCCATAGAATTTCATGCATTGGAATAGCTAGTGAGCAGTTTTTTCTTTAAGTTTTTATTTAAATCCCAGTGAGTTGACATGCAATGTGTACAATACAGAGAGTCCACACTTCCATAACAACACCCAGTGCTCATCACAAGGGCCCTCCTTAATTCCCATCACCAATTTAACCTAGCCATTCTGGTAACTGTCTGTTCTCTATAGTTAAGAGTCTCTTTCTTGGTTTGCCTCTCTCTCTCTCTCTCTCTCTCTCTCTTTTTACCCTTTGCTCATTTCTTTTGTTTCTTAAAATTCCACATAGAGTACAATCATATGGTATTTGTCTTTCTTTGACTGACATATTTTACTTAGCATAATACTGTCTAGCTGCATCCATGTCATTGCAAATGGCAAGATTTCATTCTTTTTTATGGCTGAGTAATAGTCCATTGTATGTATATACCACGTCTTCTTTATCCATTCATCAGTTGACAGACACTTGGGATGTTTCCATAATTTGACTATTATTGATAATGCTGTTATAAACATAGGGGAGTGTGTATCCCTTATATATCACAATTACAGTTGGAATTGTGAACCTTAAGAGCCAAATTAAGGGGGCATTATTGTTCTCAATAGCTCATATCACTTTACCCTTTTAATTGGATATCTGTAAAATTCCAGTGTTATTCTATTAAAGCAGAAAAATAACTTTAAAAAGCAGCAGACAAGCCTGAGAAAGGTAGCCAGATAAATCCGGACCAATGCAAGGAAACTGACAGAGTGCGGTGGTCTCCTGTCAAGGCTCAAGAGACACAGCCTGCAAGAGGAAGCCAGCTAAGTAAGGCAGCAGCTTGGGAATCAATGTCTTTCAGAGGAGGATGATTCAACAGAACTATAGGTCTGCTGGGATCAGGAGATAGGCTATATTTATGGATGCTGAGATTGAGGAAAATATATACATCTATTGAGGGAGCCAGACTTCTCATTCTCAAAGAAGGGAGTTACAAATATGAAAACAGAAAACTAACATGAGCCTTATGGTGTTTGGTTGGATTGTGGGTAATAGTATGCAGTGATGTCTTCAATATACAGATAGATGTAGAAAAAGCATAGATGTGATTTTGTGCATGTGTGTATATACATACATATATTTCTTGACTCTGTGCACTGAATGGACCTGAGAAAACCCTAGTAAAACCCCAGTGGCAATAAATAGTCATGGTACCCAGATCTTGGTTTCTAAATACCATTCTTTAATAAAGGACCTATGGATCTTTGGAAAATGCCTGAATTCAGAGCTGGGTAGAAAATGTGTAAAATGAACTTATCATTCCTTCTTTGAAAGGAAGTAAAAAAGTAATCAAAGAATGATGATGGTATGTCTAAAGCTTAAAAGAACTTCCACTGGACAAATATGGGACAATGTGAGAATCAAAATTAATAATGATAGTAATGGGTTATATCTCATCAAGTGAAAAAAAGCATGATTTCATACTAGGATAAATTGACAAATGAAAGAACAAATAAATTAGGAAAAAATAAAATTCTTCCTTATAGCAGAATACTACCAAAAAATATAGAAAGAAATGATGGAATTAGAAAGTCATCATTGGGCTAAAACTAGTGGTGAGATTTGGATGAACAATGGGATATTTACTCAAACTACCTCCTTACACAGTACTTACCACCAGTAGAAAACTAGTAACTTCTTAGTGGAGAAACTAGGAAGAGCCTATTCTACTCAAGTGATCAAAATTTGCATCACCGGTGATGGGACAGATGGATATGGTGTACCACCTGATGGATAGCATTGTGGGGAGGATAGCATTCGATAACTTCTGTCATGTTTCCTCTGATCATGAAGAAAAGCACCATGAACCAAGTTGATAGACATTCACGTTCTACCCTTTGCTTTTGATGCATTTTAATATGTGGATTTTTACAAACATATTCACCCTGCTTGGGATTCCTTAACATTTTAAGATCTAACTTTGGTGTCTTTCTTTAATTTTGGAAAATTCCCAGTCAC